>NC_045784.1:12281955-12939177 GCF_008692025.1 Phocoena sinus
TATATTTTTAACATTTGATCAAACCTTAAAATAATCAAAGAGAAATGAAGATATATAAAAAACAAAGGCCTAAATTAAAGGCCAGGTACACTTATGTTGCTTTCTTGTGTCAAGTATAGTATAGTACTAAGGTAACCCTATACTACACTAAACTATTAACCTACTATTATAACTCTATACTACATGGACTCATATAGGGTCCATATGTTAGTTAATATAATGCCAGCTACTGAAACAAATAAATGTTTAAACTGTCAAAGGCATAAAAATCAGACATTTATTTTTTACTCAGGTACAGTCCAGTCAATGGCCAAAAGGAAACTCAGGCCAATGATATAGTGATTAAGAAAGTGGTTTTTACAGGGGGACCTCTGTGTTCAAAACCTCAACAATATCATTTAATAAGTGCATAACCTTGGGCACGTTACTTAACCATTCGTTCTGTGTCACAGCACAGACTGGCAGAGACTAAGGAGCTACAATTAAATCTAATGTGAGATCCAGGACCAGAAAAAGGACAGCAGTGGGGAAATTGGAGAAAGTCACAAAAGAGCTGTAGCTTGGTGAATAGTGCTGTGTCAAGGTTAATTTCCCGGTTTTAATCATTGTACTATGGCCCTGCAATATGTAATCATTAGGGGAAGCTGGGTAAGGTCTTTATCTGGAAACTCTCTGTACTATTTCAGCAGCTCTTCTCTATGTTGAAGACTTTTTTAAAGTAACAAGTTTCAAAAAATAAACACTTAAAAGACGTTTTTGTGTAGTGGCATTTTATCTGACATTGGCCTTGTAATCTGGTAGCAATGCTATGGACATGATACCTAAGCTATAATTATCACTTAGTCTAGTTATTGGTTAGTTCACAACAAGTGGCCTCGGTTACTCCGGCACTTCCAAGTTTTGCAACTGTTATCCTCAGGCATGGAAAGATCTTCAGAATACGTGAAGGAAGAGGGGTGAATGGCAGAAAATTTGCGAAGAAAGAAATGATGGCTAACTCTTGTCCCCTCACAATCCCCCAAGAGAAAGAGGATATAGAGGACATCTAGTTTCTTTCACAGCAGGGATCAGAACTTGATGGGACTGAATTTGATGCCACCATCATTATTATAACAACAGCAAAAACAAGAAAACGCCTAGATCCCCCATGGAGATATTTTGAAAAGGTACTTCTGCATTCACAGTTGAAGCGACTTGACCCGGCTGGTGACCTGTAGAGTTCTCTTCCCCTTCTCCTTTTATGCCATCTGCCTGGCATGTCCCGAATACCTGGGCTCTGGAGTGCTGCCTGGGCTGCTCTGGTGTCACTGCTGTGTGGCTTTCAACAGAACAATGGAAAGGGACAGGCAGAAGTAATTGGTTTGTCTCACGTTTTGACAGAGACAGATCTATTCTCTGCTGTTGTCCACGTGAGGCTTCTCCAGAATGTGTGGCTTTGATGTGAGATTCATCTGGCGGCATAGCAAAGACTCCAGGGAGGTTGGAATTTATCAGCACAAAAGGAACTGACATGAAAGGGTGAGTAGACAAAGAAGGGATGCAGTTAGAATACAAAGCCAGGCTGGGGCTTAACTGCTTCTCTAGACCACCAAGGTTTTTCTTCCTCTTTTGACACCAGAAAATGAAGAAAGCATTTCCTGCCTCGTCTGTTTGCACTTGGAGTGAGTGATGCTTTCCGACTCTAGGAATTGCTTTGAGATGTGTTATTTGGGTCATCATCTGTGCCTCAGTTTCCTAATCTAGAAAATGGGGATGGCAAGAGGATACAGGCCCGTTGGAAGGATAAGTGAGTTCACTTAAAGCAGTGCCAGCCACCTTGTAAACTCCATCGCTATTAGCTGTTGTTCATGGGGAGGGGGCTTTCGAAGTGAAAAGAATATAGGTTTGCATTCAGAGTATGTGGGCGTGAGTACCAATTCCACCACTCACTAGTTGAGTGATTTGGGGAAAAATAAGTCTCAGTGGCCTTAACTGTGAAGGGATCAGAGTGTCTTACATGATGAGGTTTACAGGAGAAAAAGGACAGATTGCTCAATAGAAAGTAATCATTATTTTTACTAGCATTAAATCAGTGACTGGTAGGACTTAGGGATGCTTTGAGTGTGGTCACCTTAAAGGCCACATTTGTACCTGCTGAATGAGCAGATGGCCTTAGACTGCTGTTGGGCAGTAAGCCACACCCAAACTTCACCGAGGTCAAGTTTCCCCCAGTTTCTGAGATGAGGCTGAACCCTAGTAAACAAGGACTGGCAAGGTGGTTGAAGTCATTTGGGGTCCGACTAATAGGATTTGCCCAGCTGTGTTTGTTTGCACAAACTAACCACTCTTATTTAGAGACTGTCATCTGACACCTTTGAAGGGCACACACAAATGAAGAGTGGAATTAGTACCCTGACACTGTGAAGCCAAGATTATAGCCTTTCTCGTATGATTTCATGCCAGGGGTCAGCAAACTATAGCTCTGCAGGCCAAATCTGGTCCACCTTCTATTTTTGTGAACAAAGGTCTATTGGAACACCAGCAGCATGCTTATTCATTTACGTACTGCCTATGACTGCTTTCACGCTATAACAGAGCTGAGTAGCTGCAGTGGACACTGTACGGCCCGTAAGGCCTGAAATATTTACTATCCGGCATTTTCATAGGAAAAGTTTGCTGACCCCTGGCCTTTGCAGTCTCCGTCCACAAACTAATGTACTGATAGTAGACAACGGCATTAAACACACCATTTGCTCAAATGAGTGCCATTAAAAAAAAATGCGGACACCAGGCTTAGAGAATGTAGCATAAAAATCATAAATCCCAATTCATCTTAAAAGATGAATAGCACTTGGTAAATTTTTTTCTAACATCTGTGCAATAAAAAGAAAATCCGAAACAGCTCAAATATTTCTGTCCAGGGCTTCCCTGGTGGCACAGTGGTTGAGAGTCCGCCTGCCAATGCAGGGGATACGGGTTCGTGCCCCGGTCTGGGAGGGTCCCGCATACCGCGGAGCGGCTGGGCCCGTGGGCCATGGCTGCTGAGGCTGCGCGTCTGGAGCCTGCGCTCCGCAACGGGAGAGGCCACAGCAGTGAGAGGCCCGCATACCTCAAAAAAAAAAAAAAAAAAAAAAAAAGATCATTAAATATTTCTGTCCATTCTGAACACCCCCAAAATGTAATAAAAATAAATAGTTGTGAAGTATTTCACACTCCTTGCAAAAAAAAGATACTATAAAGAAGCACAGAGAAATAGGTCAACAGGCCACGTGTCATGTGCTTCAAAGTAAAGTGTCAAATGCCAGTGAAGGTATTCTCTCATAATTCTCTTTATTAACTAAACATCAAAAGATAGTGGAAACTTACGAGCATAATGGAATGGTGTAGATGCCTGGAAACTCATGTCAGAGAAACAGGGTAGGTGTTTCCTTGATGATTAGCATCCCTCTCCTCAAATTTACACAGAAATTTTAATAAATAAACGATTACAATCCTCAATTTAGCTACTAAAAAGATAGCTAAATAAAACAACATAATCTCCTAAAGCATTCTAAAACTCTACCCAAACCATCAGTCTTTCTCAGATAAGCTCTGAGTTAAGTGCTCCACTTTGAATTTGAGAGAGCAAAAATATTTTCGTATGTTTGTACAGTTATGAAGGTAATGGTCATTTTCTATCCTGATCAGGTCAAATCCTTCTGATTTGTGTGACCTGTAGAAAAGGTCCTGGTTACCACTTAGATTTTAAAGTGCTGCATTTTCTCCCTCAAACTTCTCATCCACATGCTAATTTCCCAATAAACTTGGGGCAAAATGAGGAAATTAGACTAACCATCTAGCGCCATGGTTGACAGGTTGGGCTCTAGAGTGAGGCAGCCCTGGTGCCACACACCAGATTTTATGCAAACCAAACTCCCCGAGGCTCAGCTGCTCTATTAGTAAAATGGATACAATAATAGCACTAACTCCTAAGGTTTTTGTGAAGATTAAATGAGATCAAGTATAAGAAGTGTGTAGAAAAGTATCTGGACAAAGGAAGACAGTTCATACAATACTTTTAACCGTTCAAGCATTATCTTTAGCCTCATTTTAATAAAGTTAAACTTAATACCATGGCCATATTTGTAGTAGGAAAGTATGAGATGAAATGTTGAGGGGTGCGTATGTGTTTGTGCATGCACGTGTGTGGGTGTGGGTGTGTGTGTGAGAGAGAGATAGAAATCCTCTCTCTAAACAATTTCTCTAATCTTGTTAAATGTTACTGGATTTTTGGGCTTCCCTGGTGGCGCAGTGGTTGAGAGTCCGCCTGCCGATGCAGGGGACACGGGTTAGTGCCCCAGTCCGGGAAGATCCCACATGCCGCGGAGCGGCTGGGCCCGTGAGCCATGGCCGCTGAGCCTGCGCATCCGGAGCCTGTGCTCCGCAATGGGAGAGGCCACAGCAGTCAGGGGCCCGTGTACCGCAAAAAAAAAAATAATAAAAAAAAAAATTTTACTGGATTTTTGACTACACATTGGGATCACCTGGGGAGCTTTAAATATCCTGAGACCACACCCCAGACCAACTCAATCAAGGACTCTGAGTGTGGAGTCTGAAGCATCAGAATCTGTTAACGTTCTCAAGTGATCCCAGTGGGAATCCCAAGATTCAGAACAACTGCTCTAAAGTGACCTTTGTCCCGGGGAGTTAGGGGGATGTCGACATTACAGTAGGGCTCTTAGCTGAGAAACAACATGGAATCCAACTCCTCCATCTTCTCACAAAGCCCCTAAAAAAACACCCCAGACTTTATTATAAAATCCCGCTCTTACTTCTGGAATTCCTGTCGCTGAATGACACCACCAGGGTCATGCTACATTTCTTCTTCTTCCTCACTCCTCACTCTTTGAGGCTCCAAGTTCCATCAGCTGGCGTCTATCTTGGTATCCCGTATGCATCTCTCCCACTCTACCACCTCAGCCTCATGCGAGGTTCAGATATTATCCTCTCTGTCTCAGACTGACACGATTATCTCCCAATTCGTCTCCATATCCCTGGTGTGTCCCTCTTCAACTCCTCTTTCTTAGTTTAGGTTCTTCAGAAGCACATCCAGAGACAAGGATTGAAAGGCAAGTCGCAGGAAATAGCAGTAGGGAAGTAGTTTTAACCCGTAGGGAGCGACAATTTAGTCCCCCAGGGATATCCGGCAATAGATGGAGATATTTTTGGTTGTTACAGTTTGGGGGGTGGGGTGGTCAACGGACTCTAGTGGATAGAAATCAGGGATGTTGCTAAGCATTCTACAAGGTACAGGGCACCCTCCCCTGGGCACACACACAACAACAGTGAGGTATTAGTCAGCTCTGAATGCCAGTAGCGCCCACGCTGAGAAACCCTGCGATGGAGAAGTACAGAAGTGAGACAGTGAAGAGAAAGAAGCCCAATAAAGGTACATTATCAAGCGAGTTAGCACTGTGGGCAACCACAGCTCAGTTCTGCTACTTTAGGAGAGAGAACAGACCACACGTCTCAGACTTATCCCACCCAAGGGGTGCGGGAACTAGGGTATTTAAACAACATCCTGTGTAAGTCAGTAGTAGATGCTACAGCAGTGGAACTGTGAGTTGCCTAATTATCCCATACTTCTAGTCTGCTGTACACAGGAGCGGAGAAAGAATACAGTTCCAGCACTCAGAGAATGCCAACAGGCAGTTGGGAGCAAGTCTACAATGGTAAATTCCAAGGTATTGGAATATATGGGTGGAACAGCATCTGCCAAACATCCTTCACACGTATGCCAGAGGAATCATTCTAGAGCTTAATCAGCTCATTCTTTCATTGGTTTCCCAACATCTTTAAGATAAAAGCCACGTTCTATAAGATGATGTATATATAAGACACTTCATGATTGAGCCCTATCCATTCCACTGGCCCTGAATCCGCAGTATCAAACAGAATTGGACTTCATAACTCTAGGTTCCACATTAGAATTACCTCTAGAACAGTGATTCTCAACTTGGATGCATGTTAGAGTTACCTACGATAATAGGTAATTAGAAATACTTTTACTGAGGCGCCACCCCTAGAGATTCTGATATAACTGACCTTGGGCGTGGCCTGGACGTTGGTATTCTTTACAGCTCCTCCGGTAATTCTACAGTGCAGCCAAGGTTGAGAAACAATGTATTATACTAGAATGCTGTTTCCTGGGGACAGGACTGTCTCATTCATCTTTGTATTCTCCCCATGACCTTCCACAGAGTGAATCCCATAACAGATGCACAACCAATGTTTGTTGAATTAATATAATAAAGAGTAAGAGAGACAAGGCTTGTGTGAAGAGGGGCAAAGCCTAGAATCAACACTGGTTGAGCATCTACTATGATTATTAGTGCTTTACTTGTTTTAGTACTTTTATTCATTGCAGCGGCTTCGTGTGAGATAGGTGTTATTCTGCTTTATTTTTTCAGAGGGGAAAACTGGTATTCAGAAAAGTTAAGTTGACTCACTCAAGATCGGAGAGCAGAGCCCTGACTCAAACATTGACCGCCCTGACTCCAGAGACCTGGTCCTTTTCAGTACACGATCCTGTCTGAAATAGGAAATGGGAAGTGGGAATCCCATAAGAGTGTGATTCCTTTCCTATTACAAGGATCTGAACGGGGTTCCCAGGAGACGCCTGGAAGCAGCAGAGAAGCATCCGGAGGCCCCTGTGGTTCTGCTACCATAAGCCACTCCCACTGACACCCTATGTATTTGAAAGTACAGAGATTATACATAGAGCACTAGTGCCATGGTAGGCAATGGAAAATCAGAAACCACCATCTCCAAAAGAAGCCACTTCAGCATTCCTGAGATATGACCATAGGATCTTCTTTAGCGAAACCCAAGTCTTCTTGTGCAATTGCTTTCTTATGGTTTGGGCCATGGCAAATGCTGGGATGGACCAGTAAGCACGAGGGAGGCCAAATAAGTCTATGGCTTCAAGCCTGTGAATCAGAAATAATACAAGGAAAAGCCTCACCGACCAGAAATAAGTTTGCAATGATTGACAGGTAGGCTGAGAGAATACCTAAATAAACAGGTGATGTTTCCTTTTCGGAACATCAACAGTTTAAAAAATAAAAACGTGATGGAGACTGTTATGCCTCTGGCTCTTCCCATTCCAGAAAAGATGGTGAGGAAAAAAGCTACTCATCTACATTCATACAATTAAACTACAGGTTTCTATCAGTCTTGGCATTAATTTTTCCCCCATCACATCCCCAGAAGAATTCATATTAATGGATACGGCTTGAGTAGCATGGTGCAAGTCAAAAATGTAAACTCTAAGTGTATTCACTGGGTTACAAATTTCCAGCCATTGTTCAATACATTCTGGGGGGGAAGGCGAACAACAGTGAAAGCGTGCTGCCTTTGGTTTCAGAGACTAAATATTGTGATGTACAAATGCAGACGCTTTGAACAACATAAACACAGCCTGGCTGTTAAGGCTGTTAAGTATTAAGTGTAATACTAGAAAACACTGCTATACCTTTAAATACAGAGACTTCTCCCCACTGACACTGCTAAGCTTTTCTTCCTACAAAGTCTGGGAAACAAAGACTTCACATGTCTGAGAGGGACTCAGAAATGCTACGTTCCATCTCCAAATTTCTGTGTCTCCTGACTTGCTGACAAACTTTTGATATCAAATCTAAAATGCATGGTGGATTTCACAAATGCAAGGATGCTCTCAATTTGGCCCACTTTCAGGGGAATATATCTATATGAGAGCTGCAAGGGCAACTGGATTTGTATGTGTAATTCAATAATGTTGTGTTACAGAAAGAAATGTAAAGCTTCATGTTATGACACTGTCATTATCTTAATGAAATGAGAAATACAGGGCTTCCCTGGTGGTGCAGTGGTTGAGAGCCCGCCTGCCGATGCAGGGGACATGGGTTCGTGCCCCGGTCCGGGAAGATCCCACATGCCGCGGAGCGGCTGGGCCCGTGAGCCATGGCCGCTGAGCCTGCGCGTCTGGAGCCTGTGCTCCGCAACGGGAGAGGCCACAGCACTGAGAGGCCCGCGTACCGCAAAAAAAAAAAATGAGAAATACAATGTTTAAAAAAAAGAAGAGAAAAAAGAATGTATATATATATATATATATGTGTGTGTGTATAACTGAATCACTTTGCTGTACAGCAGAAATTAACAGAACATTGTAAATCAACTACACTTCCATAAAAAAAAAAGAAAGAAACATTAACACACAGCCAAGAAAATGGTAACTTTTAGGTCAATGCATAACCATGTGTCCCAATTCAGTGTTAATTTGTCCATCAGAAAATCCTCACATCTAAGGTTAATTGTCCTGTGCTTGTTGGCCCACTACGTATCATGAAATCCAAAGAATTCAGGCATGGTGATCAACACATGTTGGGCTTCCTGATCAGGCTTTCAGTGAAGACCAAACTCTACCCATGTCTCTACTTATGTCTATTTCTGGTGGCAAAATCCAAAGACAAAAATGCTGTAAACAAGTTGTTTAGTCTCTCCCAGCACAAATGGAACACAGAGGACATTTATCATAACAGATATGAATAAATCACTCTCCCAACTGTCTCAGGTAGGCAAGCCAAAAAGAACTTCACTTTCCAGTACTAAAATGTCTGCTATGAGGGATTTCTTTTTTCCCCATTTTCCCAATCTGTATTTTTAATTTACTCTTTCACTGAAAGAAAATATCTATGGGAGGTAAGAATAGCAATCAGTCATAAAGAATAAAGGAATACTTTTGCTAGAAAATCCTTGGTGTTTGGAGCCAAATTCTTTTTTTTTTTTTTTTTTTTTTTGCGGTACGCGGGCCTCTCACTGTTGTGGCCTCTCCCGTTGCGGAGCACAGCCTCCGGACGTGCAGGCTCAGCGGCCATGGCTCACGGGCCCAGCTGCTCCGCGGCATGTGGGATCTTCCCGGACCAGGGCACGAACCCGTGTCCCCTGCATCGGCAGGCAGACTCTCAACCACTGCGCCACCAGGGAAGCCCTGGAGTCAAATTTTTGAAAATTAAATTTCACAGGGAAAATGTGAGTATGAATATAAAAGTCACTTTGTTCATTTGTGACACTATTTAAATAGAAAAACTGATGTTTCTAGCCCAATAGATTCTAGAGAAAGGAAAACAGAAGACTCCAGCTTGGTCATTTGGGAACACAAAATCAGTAAGAAAAGGAAAATTGGGAATCAGGAAGGTATTCAGAAAAAAGAGGCTGGGAAGCAAGGCAAGATGCCCTTTGGATGCCATTAGCCTACCTGGGAGTTTTGTGGAGAGCACAGGGCTGCCCTTTCCCAAGGACCCACATCACCTCACTCCTTGCTTTCCCTCCAACTCTTGTTTTCCTTCTTATCTGGCAAGTCTTTATCTAGTCTGCTTGGCAGGAAGCCCGGCTCTGTCTTATCACAGTTTATTTTGTCTGTGCTCTGAGTCCTCTCAGGACCTAAGCTTATGAAACTCATCTTTCTTTCTATTCCACACCCCTCACTGTAACATCCCTTTCCATATGATGTAGTTGCTCAAAGGATCAAGATCGCCAAAGAAGATAAGGAATAGACATGAAAAAGAAGGGGATAAGCTGGGATCCTGGAGCACAGCTGCCTCTGTTAACTCCTATCCCTGGACGTCTGGCCACCGCCTCAATCATGTCCCATGTGAAATCTGTGAGACTCACTGGATACCCCTGGTCTCTCTCCGGGTCTGTCCCTGGTAGTAAGAAGAAGGGCTTCCCTTGTAAAATTTTATTTATGGATTTATTTCTTTGTTGGCTTTTACTGGGGTGTAAGAGCTCACACACTAAGCTGTATAAAGCGTACAAAAATGGATCATTCAAAGACGTTTTACCAGTGCATGCACCGTGCGATCACCACCCAAATCAATCTCTGCAACACTTCCAGCGCCCCGTGAGGCTCCTTCATGCCCCTCCGCCATCGATACCCCCTTCCCTTCCCACACCCCAGAGCAGGAACCACTATTCTGACTGCCATCACTGTAGCTTATTGTGACCTCATCTTGAACATCACATACAGCTTGCACCCTCTGTCTGGCTTCTTTCATTCACCATAATGTGTGGGAGAGTGATCCATGTGGCTGCATATACGGGCAGTCTTTTTTTTTTTTTTTTTTTCCATTGCTGAGGAGCATTCCATTGTATGAATACGCCACGATTTATTTTCCGTTCTACTCCTGATGGACATTTGTGTCGTTTCCAAGTTGCTGCTATTATAAATGAAGCTGCTATGAACCTTCTTGGCCATGGTTTGTTTGTTTTTTTGATTGATTGGCATAAGCATTCATTTCTCTCAGGGATATACCTGGGGGTATAGAATTGCTGGGTCATAGGATAGGCATTTGTTTACAGTTAGTAGACACTACAGGGTTCCCTTTTGAGAAGTTCAGAAACCTTTGTAGTGAAAGGTTGTATCTCTTTACAAACCTCTGGGTCATTTGACTTCGTAAGGCTACTGACAACAGTAAAGACTTAGATAGTTATGGAGAAACCTATTAAATAGAAACCAAGCAAGAGTATCATGCATGTTTCTTCCAGAAAGTAAGTCCTGCTTACTGTCCACCAATGGCACACATCTATAGGTTTATCCCCAAGAAGAAAAATTAGAATCTTAGGCATGGGGGATTTTATCCTCCCCAAATTTCGAACTAATTATGCAGTATACCAAGCTTGTAAACAAGTTCCAGCTACTTGCCAGTTCACCAAGACATTTAATTAGCTGTTTCTGTTCTCATTGCCCTAGTCCCTCTGGAGATACAGAGGTAATAAAATAAATGAATTAAACGTTTTTTTAACATTCACTTGGCAACATGTGTCATTCAGCCCGTAATTAAGTGAATGGTTACATCTGAGACTGGCCAGCTTATACATATTTAAATTATTCCCCCCAATCAGTTGTTTCCTAGCACTATGGAGTACAGACTTCTCGCTGATGCTGGCCTCATGTTTACGTATTTGTTTTAGGTTTCTGTAATCCTGTGTGGGATGGAGGCAGGAAGGAAGAAAAGGAGGAAGGAAGGGGGACGATAGAGGGAGGAAGGAAGAAAGGAGCCATTTTTCATGGAGCCATTTTACACTCACATTGCAGCCCAGGCTGCCTCCACCCTCACTGCATCAGTGTAACAACCCACGTGATCACAAAGGTTGAAAAGACCAAGTTTGTCATTTCAGGTATCCCCCGTCTTTCGAAAATTCCCTTTAAGGCCACTTTGCTTTTACAAAAGACCTACAATAGCACCTGTTTTTGCTAAGTAAAAGAAATCTGAAGAGGACCTTCGCTTTTACAAGAAAAGGCGAAAACTGAAAATAGCACTCAGCATTTGTTTTGCAAGAAGCTGGTTACAGAGGCAGCGCACATCCTAAGAAGCGAGAGTAGCCCCGCCAAGCTCCTTCCTGGGGACTGAGTTCGGCATCTCAGCATCCAGCTGCCAGAGCTTTGACCTGTGTCTGTGAGCACCTGTGCTTTATTTCCATTTATTTTGTGCATCCCTTAGCAAGATGTGTCCTAAGGTATTCCATTTCAGCTTCTCAAAGGTTTCATAGGAATCACTCTACTTTCAAATAGTGGGGGAAACCTGTAATAAACCTTATCCTCAGAAATCTCAATGGCTTTTGACACATTGTGAGCAGAACCACCTCCCCCATGAATTCTAAAAATATTGCTAGATGGATATTAGTTATCTCAAAATATGGAAGAAATACATCAATAGATTAGACAAATACTTGACTTAAATCCTATACATATCCACCCAGGGAAAGTGAAGAAATGTTTCTATGTAGAGGTGGTGTTGATTTTCACGGGCTCACACTATTCAATAGATGCAGAAATACAGGAAGCTCATAGAGATAACAGCTGCAACTCACGTAATAAAAAGCGATATCCTAGAAGCTGTGTCAATTTCATAAGCCAAACAACAAGAAATACTATAAGCCAGGTGATTATTAGAGCTGGGTTTGCATACGGTAGGATACCGAAAAAAATGTCAAATCATAGGGCTCAGAAAGACTTTATAGACATCACCAGAGATGAGAAAATTCTTGGCTGGAAGGTAAAATAACTTGCCTAAGAGAATAGGGAGAACAAAATTAATAAGAATTGAGCAGCTATAATGGCTATTATATATCACACATGATACGTGTTAAGTATTTCTGCATATATGTGGAGGTGTGTGTGTGTGTGTGTGTATCCTGCTGTACAAGTATATGATTATTCCCACCTTACAAACTAAGAGATATTTAACAATAGTTACTCCAGAGAACAGGGGGCAGGACTGGGGTATGTAATATTAATTTTTACTTTATAAACCTATTTATTTTTGAATTTTTTAAAAAAATGATTGCTGGAGGACAATAATAATGTATTATTTTAAAGGTAAAAAATGAGCTTGAAAGAAAGATACAAAATAAAAAATTGTTAAATTTGCCTATTAAAAAAATCTTCATGGGAAAATTACCAACAAAAGACAGTTTTGTTGAAGATTTTTACATCTACATGCATCATAGATATTGGCCTGTAATTATCTTTGTTTATAGTATCTTTGTCTGGCTTTGGTAACAGGGTAATCGTGGCCTCACAGAATGAATTTGGGAGTGTTTCCTCCTCTTCAGTTTTTTATAACAGTTTGAGAAGGATAAGTATTAGTTCTTCTTTATATGTTTGGTAGAATTCCCCTGTGAAGCCATCCGGTCCTGAATTTTTGTTTGCTGGGAGTTTTTTTTTTTTAATTACAAATTCAATTTCACTACTAGTGATCAGACTGTTCAGATAGTCTATTTCTAACTGATTCAGTCCTAAAAGGTTGCATATTTCTAGAAATTTATCCATTTCTTCTAGGTTTGTCTGGTGTTTTGGCATATAACTATTTGTAGTATTCTCTTATGTTTTTTTGTATCTCTGTGGTTTTATTTCTCCTCTTTCATTTCTTATTTTGTTTATTTGGGTCCTCTCTCTTTTCTTCTTGACGAGCCTGGCTAGAGGTTTATCAATTTTGTTTATGTTTTCAAAAAAACCAGCTCTTAGTTTCATTGATCTTTTTTTCTATCATTTTTTGGGGTTTTTTTTTTTGGGGGGGGCATCTGTATTTTATTTATTTCCTCTTGGATCTTTATTATTTCCTTCCTTCTGCTGACTTTGGGCTTTGTCTATTCTTTTTCCAATTCCTTTAGATGGTAGGTTAGGTTGTTTGAGATGTTACTTGTTTCTCGAGGAAGGCCTGTATTGCTATAAACTTCCCTCTTAGAACTGCTTTTGCTGTATGCCACAGATTTTGGCAAGTTGTGTTTCCATCTTCACTTGCCTTGATGTATCTTCTTCTTTTTTTTTGTCTGAGTTGGGTCTTCGTTGCTGCACGTGGGCTACTCTTCATTGCAGTGTGCAGGCTTCTCATTGCGGTGGCTTTTCTTGTTGCAGAGCATGGGCCCTAGGCACACGGGCTTCAGTAGTCGTGGCACACAGGCTCAGTAGTCGTGGAACACAGGCTCAGTTGCCCCGCGGCATGTGGAAACTTCCTGGACCAGGGGTTGAACCCGTGTCCCCTGCACTGGCAGGGAGATTCTTAACCACTGTGCCACCAGGGAAGTCCTTGATGTACCTTCTGAGTTCCTCTTTGATTTCTTCATTGATCCACTGGTTTTTTAGCAGCGTGTTGTTCAGTCTCCACATGTTTGTGCTTTTCCCATTTTTCTTCCTGTAATTGATTTCTAGTTTCATACCAGTGTGGTCAGGAAAAATGCTTGACATAATTTCTATCCTCTTAAATACCTTTTTTTTTTTTTTTTTGCCGTACGCAGGCCTCTCACTGCCGTGGCCTCTCCTGTTGCGGAGCAACAGGCTCTGGACGTGCAGGCTCAGCGGCCATGGCTCACGGGCACAGCCGCTCCGCGGCACGCGGGATCCTCCCAGACCGGGGCACGAACCCGCGTCCCCCGCGTCGGCAGGCGGACTCTCAACCACTGTGCCACCAGGGAAGCCCCCTCTTAAATATCTAGAGACTTGTTTTGTGACCTAGCATGTGATCCATCCTGGAGAACATTTCATGTGCACTTAAAAAGACTGAATTCTGCTGTTTTTGGATGAAATGTCCTGTAGATATCTACTAAATCCAACTGGCCTATTGTGTCACTAAGACCACTGTTTCCTTGTTGATTTTCTGTCTGGATGATCCACCCATTGATGTAAGTGGAGCGTTTAAGTCCCCTACTATTATTGTATTATTGTTAATGAAGTGAATATTTTAATGCAGTGTTTTAAAAAATCAAAATAAATGCCAAAAAATCCATGATGAAAAAATATCAAAATTTTAAATAAAGACAGGCTGCTGTTTGTCTCATGACCTGTCATATTGGGCAATATTGTTTTTATAGCCTTGTTAGATAGAGATAGTGTTTCCCTCCAGAACAGGTAGCAAGTTTGCTTGCTGTCCAATATAATGAAGATCATGTCTCCATCTGGGGCAAAGTTCAGGCAGGTTTCCTTGCAGCCCATTATAAAATATTTTAGTTTCCAAGATTGCAGTTCTTCAGCCGTGACACAAACCTACTTTGTGGGCAGCATCCACCTGGGCCGCTCCATGTTGCCTCTGTGGGACTCGGCAGGCAAGGGAAAGTGGCACAAACATGGACCTCATGCTTCTTGCTGTGCTGTAAGTAATAAAGATCTTTGTCTCTGACTCAGGTTATTTTGTTCTGATTGCATCCATGAAATCCACGCTAACCTGTTAGGTTGCTAGTAGGATAAAAATTACAGACCCTTTGCAATTCTTGACAAGAAGAAGGTCTCTTTTCTCCCATTTCAGGAAAAAGGAATAGTTCATGTAAACATTGGGGGTTCCACAAGAAGCAAAAGCTGGGGTTAACTTCAAAGGTAGAGTGCATAAACAGAAATAGCTGGAGATAAAGACAGAGAAGGCGATTGAGGCTGGCCCTTAAAGAGTCTTATGTGCCAGGCAAATGAGTTGAAATTTGAGCCATTGGCTTCAAGCAACCAGGAGAATGTTTTAAGCCAAAATACAAGTTTCACATTTGTTTGTTAGAAAGATCACTCAATAGCAAAGTGAGGTGTTGATAGAAGTCAGGAGGAACCATGAGGAGGCTGTTGAAATAGTAATAAAAATAATTAAAAGTGCAAACATGCATTGGTCCCTGAGTGCCAGACACTGTTCAGGATCCCCAGCTAGTGTTATATTCCTTATTCCTGTTAGAAAAGAAATTATTATCTACATTTTATACATGAGGGAAATGAAGCGTACAGAAGTAAATTAACTTGTCCAAGTAAATGGCAGAAACAAGATTGAGATCTCAAGTCTTAAACACAATCTGAATAGGGTTTTGATTAAATATATTCAACTACTGACACTTAAATTCTTATGTGGTGATCTTCTTGTCCAATATGGACTATAAGCTCTATCACACTGAACGTTTACTTCTGCCTACATTTACCCCGTAATTTCTAGCTATCTTTGGCCACACTACCTTTCAAGTAAATTTTGTCATAGTTATTTTATCTCCTCCAAATACCTTACCTTGTCATTTAACAGGTTAAATTCCCCACAGTTTGATTCTTGCCCATATCAAATCAAATTCTCTGGATCTATTTTTAAAACTTCATTGGCCTTCCTAGTGTGGGAAAACTTTCTAATTGGGTATCAGTGTAAAATTTAATGAGCCTGCTGTTTATTCTCTCTTCCAGGCCACTAATGAAGACTTAAAATAAAATTTCTTCTCTTTCTGTGCCATCATGTGTTACAAATTAATGCAATCCTCACAATGCCAGGAGATTCTATTTTTATTAAGAAATGTAAGTAGAAAATGCTAATTAGGCATGCCTGTAAAAGATTACCAAACCCAACACATATTGATTGTTTCATATGGATTGTTCTATTAATGAATGATATCAATCATCCTTACATAATCTGAAATTCCTAGCATAATATGAATGCAAAAATGGAGAAATGGTTTACAATTCAGTTCATTTTTGTCAACTCATTATGATTTATTACTTTTATTTTTTTTTCATACAAGAGGAAGTTTCCATGATACAGAACAACCTACTTTAATAAGAAACAAAATGGGGTGGGGGAGGAAAATTAGATGGAGATACTCAAATCTTCATGGAAGAAAATATCAAATGGACTATTTTATGAATACATAACTCCATTTTCTACTTCATGGCTGGGACTGTGAACCATTAGTTTATTTGAGAAATCTGACTATTTGATGTTGGTAGATATTCACTCTTCTTTTATAACAGCTTTATTTAGATACAACGAAATTCACCCCCTTTAAAGTGTACAATGCAGTAGTTTTTAGTACATTCACAGTTTTAGAACACTGTCATCACTCCAAAAAGAAACCCCGTACCTTTTAATCACCTCTTGATCCCCACATGCCCTTCAGCCCTAGCTAATCACTACTACTTTCTGCCTCTATAGATTTGCCTGTTCATGACATTTTATATAAACAGAATCACATAATACGTGATCTTCTATGACCGGCTTCTTTCGCTTAGCATGACGTTTTCAAGGTTCATCCACGTTGCAGCATGTGTCAGTGCTTCATTTCTTTCCGTGGTAAAATAATATTCCATTGTACGGATGTGCCACATTTTGTTGCTTATTCATTCATCATCACTTCCTGGCTATTACAAGCAATGGTGCTATGAACAGTCGTGTATAAATTTCTGTGTGGATGTGTTTTCATTTCTCTTGGGTGTATATGTAGGAGTGGAACAGCTGAGTCAAAAGGCAACTCTGTATTCAACTTTTTGAGGAACTACCATACTGTTTTCCACAGCGGCTGCACCATTTTACATCCCCACCAGCGGTGTATACAGGTTCCAGTCTTTCCACATCTGTGCCAACATCTGATTTTTCTCTTTATTACACCCATCCTAGTGGGTATGAAGTGGTATCTAATTGTGCTTTTGATTTCCATTGCTCTAATGACTACTGATGTTGAGTTTCTTTTCATGTGCTGTTGCCCATTCGTATACCTTCTTTGAAGAAACGTCTATTCAGACCCATTGCCCATTTTTTAACTGGGTTATTTGTCTTTTTACTATTGAGTTGTAAGAGTTATTCTAGATATAAGTCCTTTATCAGAAATGTGATTTGCAAATATTATCTCCCATTCTGTAGGTTGTCTTTTGACTTTCTTGACGGTGCCCTTTGAAGCACGAAAGTTTTTAACTTTAAGTCTAGTTTATCTTATTTTCTTCTGTGTTTGTGCTTTTGGTATCATATCTAAGAATTCATTGGCAAATCCAAGATCACAAAGATTTGCTTCTATGTATTCTTCTAAGAATTTTTCTAGTTTTTGCTCTTACATTTAGGTCTTTGGTCCAATTACTTTTTATATGGTAGGGGTCCAACTTCATTCTGTTACATGTAGCATCCTTGTCAAAAATCACAACACCTACATATTTACTTTTAAAGTAAACTACCTACACTTATTTTTCTTTTCTGTCCATAAAGTTTTCTTTCACCTTATTTCTGGTAACATTACTTTGATTTTTTCTTTCCTTCTTCGCTTGTGGCCTTTTAAGGGAAGGAGGCACAATCATGATACATAATTGATCCCTGGCCAATCAAAACGTTTCATTTCTTCAGCCACAATGATGGGTTCAGGGATAGGCACGTGACTGAAATGACACCGATAGTTCCAGTCAGAGTCAATCCCTGGACTTGGTGGGAGCTATGGAAAAAATGTTTTCCTTTGGATTTGAACCTGGGATGATGAAAACCTGGAGTTTTTGACTGCCACAAGAACGCTGGAAATAAAGCCAACACAAAAAATTGTACAGCCAACTGATAGAAAGAAAGAAAGTCCTAATGATATGACTTGAACCCCTGGGTCAATCGTTTCCTAGTGCCAGTTCTCTGGACTTTTCAGTTAGGTGACTAATAGGCTTCTTCTTAGGCTTATGCCACTTTGAGTTGGCTTTTTGCCTCTCACAGAAAGAGTTCTAACTGATACATAAGCCAAGTGGCCTTTCAAACACAGAGGAAAGAGCTTTTGTCCATCCCTTCTTCCCTATAAGAAGGCCAGTGGAAAATTTCAGGGGCTTCGTATGTCCCTTAACAGAGAGAATATAGGCAGGCACCACAGATATTCAGAACCACCATGACTCAAGCTCCTTATATGAAAGCAGATTAACGGTCCTTCAAATTAAAGAGTAGAATTTTGGTTTTCAATGCCAGGTAGTATTTGCATATTTTGCAGAGCGTCTATCACATGATAGGCTCTTGATAAAGATAATGGATGGGTGAGTTAGTTGAATTAGTTAATTGAATCCTCTCTCTGTGTAATTTCTTGGCACAAAGGTACTAATCCCAACCAGTTCTTCCCAGGACCATGACCCTGTATATGGCCCCATTTTGGTTGTATTAGTCAGTTACTGCTGCATAACAATCAACCACACTCATGTGTCTATGAGCTGACTGAGTTTACATGTTCTCGGTTTGCTTCTAATAGGTTGTTCTGCTTCACAGGCTTGCCTTGCTCTGGGCTGGGTTCTGTTCTGCTCAATGTGCCTCATCCTTCAGCCCAGGCTGAAGAGGTAGCAACTTCCCTGGAGAAGCTTTTCTCATGGGGACAGCACAGACACAAGCATGCATGCCCAACTTCCAAGTATGCTTGAACACTTTGCTTGCATCATGCTTGCTAACATCTCATTGGCCAAAGTAAGTCACATGACTGAACACAACATCAACGGAGTAGGAAAATGTATTCCTCTAGTGGAGATGGGGAAAAGGAAGACTATGTTATGAACAGTAATTCTACTACAGTGTTGAGAACCACATTCATGTCAAGAGTTAGATAGTTCTTTTTCTTGGGAAAAAACCCACCTTTGATTAAGTCAAATTGTTTCGTTCATTTATTTGTTCATTCATTAAAAAACAATTTACTGAACATCTACTAATGCTGTATGTGTGTGAAATGGGAAGGCAGAAAGGACTTCTCAGAATAAATCTACAACTATAATCCGAGGTTGACCTTTTTTCTCAAGGACAGTTCCAACACAGCCTGTACCATCCTCTCCTGGACAATGATTCAGCATCCTGATGACCCTCAAGGAAGAATATAAGGAAAGCAGGGGAAAACATGGGTGGGATGACAACACGCTTTGTTTCCCCATCATTATACATTTGAATTATCCCAGTGTTGATAAAGCACTACCTAAATTCCCAAACTAAGCCCTTATTGTATTCAACTGTGCTGCCAACACAATCCAGTGTGGCTCCTTTGTGTTCCACAATAAAGAAAGGCTTCCACAAATCCACCCTCTTGCAAGGGGAAGCTGCAAGAGCAGATGTGCGCTCTGGGATGGCTTCCAGGAGTTGACAGTGCTGAGTCGGCAGCAGCTCCTGCTACCACCAGGAGAGGTCCACCTAATAGATGCAGTCGCCTGTACTCCCACATCTTAACCACTGTTCATGTCCACTGAAGCACAGGGGTTTGACTCTTCTACCTAGCAACTCGTCCTGCGAATCTCTCCTCTGCCATGAAGACTGGAGTTTCCAAATTACGTGCCACTAAGTACATGCTGAATTTGCCTTATACCTGCTTGTGAGGGTCAACTGTTAAAATGTCAGGAATTGAGAATTGTTAAACATAGCCTATATTAGAAATTAAGTTACCTAAACTTGCAATTAAATTATTTTAAAAACAAAGGTAATACTCAAAACTCATCACTTTCTAATTATTTGGTACATTATATGATCGTGCTCTTGAGATCCATCACATCTATTCTATCTGTACGTTAGAAATACCATATAATGGGGGGCTACTGCTCCTATCTCTTCCCAATTTTGCATTCAATGACGCTACATCAGTAGCTTGAAACCTGCCACGGTAGGAGTATTTACATCACAAGAAATCAGACCTTTTTAAACATTTTTTTCCCTAGAGAACGTGTTATTCAATGTTTACAAGCAGGTAACTAATGATCTCCATCATCTACTTTACTTAATAAAGGCATATTTATACTTTACAAATATTAACCCCTTTTAATCTTCAGAGCAATCCTATGAAATAGGTACTATTGTTGGCCCTATTTTGCTGAGGCACAGAGAGGTTAAGTGACTTTGCCAAGCTCACACAGCTACTAGGTGGGCATTTTGGTTCCAGGCTCCATGTTCTTAATCACTGTGTGTGCAGCCTTTCCTTTTGTGAAAATACAATACACTCTACCTCCACCCAGAATTACAGCTTGAGTTGTTTTCATCATCTCCAATCTCCTTAATATGCTCACCCCTTGGTCCCAGGCCCACTCTGGGAGCCGGCCATCAACCTACAGAGTTCAAGGCCCAGATCCAGGTGTGGCCACCTGGGTTCCTACGTGCAGTGGAATTCCTCCACCACCTCCCTCTTCCCCTTCTCATCCCTTGATGTCTGTCTAGTTTGCCAACATTGCTACTTTCTGTTACTTTCACTTACTAGCATTGTGATCCTTGAAAACATGTGAAAACTGCCTGGAGTCTTACTTTCTCAATCCAGACATTGGGGCTCAGAATGGCTGGTAACATATATGCAAAAACCTTGCTCCATATCAAACGAATGTGAGCTGAATTTGAATGAGCTCCCGCTCACGTTCACGCCCACTCCCCTCTGTAGCTTGTGCTGCAGGGGTCCATCCTGCTGACTTCACCCTGCCTAGAATGCTTTCTCGAGTCATCAGGAAAGTGATGGAGACCTGCTTCTAGGAAGGATTTCTTAGAGAGTAATAATTCCTGCTAAAATGCAGGATCACTAGATGGGTCTGTATGATCAATAGCAAGCCTTGCTCCCAGCAGGAATTCAATCCATTTTGGCTGCTTCGATGAGGCCTCTGGGGCTTAGACACTATGGAAATGCAATTACTGATTTTCATTTATTGTAGCTCTCTGAGTTCCTGGCTGGCTCAGTCTATCCCCGCCTCTCCAAGTTCCTTCTGCTGCAAATCAGCCTCTTCCTGCCTCTTAGCTACAAAAACTGCCTGTGGGTCTTTCAAGGTTGCAATGCCCCTTTTTCTCACTGTGGGTCTTTGGGTTTTTTGTTTGTTTTTCTTTTTGGCGGTACGCGGGCCTCTCACTGTCGTGGCCTCTCCCGTTGCGGAGCACAGGCTCCGGACGCGCAGGCTCAGCGGCCACGGCTCACGGGCCCAGCCGCTCCGCGGCATGTGGGATCTTCCCGGACCGGGACACAAACCCGCGTCCCCTGGATCAGCAGGCGGATTCTGGACCACTGCGCCACCAGGGAAGCCTCACTGTGGGTTTTTAACCTCCGATTCAGGGCTCCCTCCCCCGCTGGCCACACACACAAGGACTCCCTTGTGTTCTGCTCAGCTCAAACTTGGTAGCCCAGAAAAAGATCTTGAAACAGCTGGAATTAGCTACTCAGTGGGAACTCAAACAGATCAGGACCTGAGCCCCTCAATTCCTCTACAGCACAAGTCAGCGAACTTTCTCTGGAAAGGCAGAGAGGAATTATGTCAGGCTCTGCAGGCCACAGTCTCTGTTCCAACTACTCCACTCTGCTGTTGTAGTGGGAAAACAGCCACAGACAACATGTAAACAAATGGGCGTGGCTGGGCGCCAATCAAACTGTATGGACACTACAATTTGAATTATATACGATGTTCACATGCCACCAATATCATTCTCCTTTTGATTTTTTTTTTTGAGCTATCAAGAAATATAAAACCCTTCTTAGCCTGTGGGTTATAGCAAAATGGGCTACAGGCCACATTTGCCCCCCGGGCCGTAGTTTGCTGACCCGCTGCTCTGAAGGAAATCTTCAGTGGAGCTAGAGTCTGGAGGGGCTTAACATCGCCATCCCAGGGTACAAGGCATTGGGATTTAACATCTGTGCCTGAGCCAACCTAAGCGGGTGTCCTTATTCATTGGATGGCGTCAGTTTTGGGCAAGTACCTCTTAATGGCCCTTTTAAGTGTTTGAAGGGCAGAGCAGGTATTTTTACCAGATTTAAGTTAATCAGTTAATTATTCTTAAAATGTTTACAGAACAGAGATAGACTCACAGACAGAGGGCAGACTTGTGATTACCAAGGGGGTAGGCAGGGGAGGGAGAAACTAGGAGTTTGGGGTTACCATATACACACTACTATATATAAAACAGATAACCAGCAAGGACCTACTGTATAGCCCAGGGAACTGTATTCAATATCTTGTAATAACCTACATGGAATAGGATCTGAAAAAAATATGTGTGTGTGTGTGTGTGTATAATTCGATCACTTTGCTGTACACCTGAAACTAAGACAACATTGTAAATCAACCACACTGCAATAAAAATTTAAAAAAAAAGTTTTACTAACTGGTTGGTCACTGCCAAGCTGCAATCTTAGGGTGGATTCCCTAGAAGTCAAGCCTGAGACAGAGTTTTGGAGGTATGTGACTTATCGAGGAAGAGCTCTCAAGAGGAAGGGAAGGATGGAGACAGGACGGGGCAAGGGGGAACGGAGAGACAGCGCGGGCTTGGCTAGAGACTAGCTTCAATCTGATGCCATGTGAGGCTCCAGAGCATAAATAACACCACGGAATTATACACTCAAGATGCCCAAATAGCACCTTGAGGCAAGGGGACTGGCCCTCTGTGCTCCCCGTGACAAAAAGTCATTAGCTCTGGACCCCCGGGGGCGGGGGCGAGGGCCAGCTTAACTCCTAGGTGAGGCAGTCACCATTCAATTGAGGACAAATCTTCAGAGAAAGGGGCAGCCGTGAGCTGTCAGGGGTCAAGAGGCACTGCATCTGGGGGACTGGAGCCCTAGCCCAGGAAAAGGGATCTGGCTAGGGCACCTGCAGCGTTACAGCACCAAGAACACACAGGTTGCCTTTCCATCCTGGCTCCTTCCTCGCCACAGACTGCTCTCCTGAAGTTCTCGCTGCATCTCCCAGGAATGAGAATGGATGGGCTTGGATGGAAGTGCTGTACCCCTCACACGCCCGAGAGCTGCTGGCTACCTCATCTGCGGGAAGACCTCTCCCCTTCTGAAGTAGGCGGCTCACAGGCCAAGGTGGGGGGGAAATCAATTCTCCATTTCAGCTGCCACTCCTGCCACCCACCGCCAACTTACAGAAGATGCCATGTTGCCCGACCTCCTGCTCCAGCTGTCTTTACTTCCAGCCTTTCCTGGGAGCTGTTTCTAGCCACTCAGCCTAACTCTGAGACACTCAGATGTCTCTCTTAGGTCCCCCATAATGCCTTTTTTTGGATGAGTGACTCTTCTGTTTAGCCTCTTATTGGGGACATACTTAATGATTCTCTTGGGAGGAGGGAATGGTTCAGCCACAATGAATGACAGATGCTTAAACTTTTCTTGTAAACAGAAAATGAGTCGAGGTGCCACAGAAGGTTTCAAAACCCCGAGAACATAATAACTGACTTAGAATTACAGGTGAATGTCATTTTTCTAACTTGCTAAAGTGCAAAATCACAACCCCAATAGGTTTATCTTAAGAAGAAAATCTTGTCATGCATGTAAAAGCAAATTAAAAGTATAGAACGCAATCCCTAACCCACCCCGGGGTGGGGTGGGGGGGTGGGGGGAAGCCCAATGCCTGTCCTCTCCTCAAGCCTAAGGGCACAGTATGAATATTCCTAGAATGTGAACGCTACAATCTCTGCCTTAGATTCTAGCGTAAGAGTTACAGGAAATGTTTACAAGACATTGGCAAACCTATGTTTGCTACAGAATTTCTCTAAACATGCGCTAAGGGATATTTACAGAACTTACAAAAAAAGACAATAAAAATCTTTTGACTGGTTTTCCCTTCTGCCCTCTCATCCCCCCACCTCTGTACTTGCAGCCACAAGGGGCCTCTGAGTACACAAAACTGGTCATGCCACTTGTCTATTTAGCATCATTTAGTGGCTTCCTATGCCTCTTAAAATGAAGGCCTGAATCTGCCCCCATGAATCTCAAGGCTCGATCTAGTTCAGCCCAGCCCTCCTTTTTGCTTTTATCTCTCACTTCTCTTCCCCTCACTCTCTACACTCCAGCTACAATGACCATAAAAGAGACACAGGGCCTTTGCACATGCTTCATACTGCTCAGGATACATTTGCCGCCATGTTTCTCCTGATAATTGCTTACTCATCTTTCAGATATCAGCTCAAATGTCACATCTATTAGGAAACCTTCCAACATAAACTATGCTTTCTCAGACAAGATCAGATCCCTATTTTATATACTCTTATAGTCCTGTGTATCTTTCCTTCATAGGGCACTTATTACCGTGTGTATTTACATTTTTGTTTCTGTGATCATTTGATTCTTGGCCTCCCTCACCAGATGGTTGGGATTATGCCTGCTTTAATCACCATTATTCCCAGCACCTAGCACGATGAAATAATTTGGGGAAACACAGAGTGAAAGAGGAAGATGTGAGTCACACGGAGCAGAAGCAAATCATCCTAGCCAAGCCCATTCTACATCTGCAAAGCCGCAGACAACCAGCTAAATAAATGTTTATTTTTTTATGCCATCGAGATTCTGTGGATGTTTGTAACCCAGTATAGTCATGGCCACAGAGGACAAATATGCAGACATTTTCAGAATTTTTACTATACTCATGAGCATAGGAAATCCCCAGAAAGGAATTAAAATATATGGCGTTCTCCACTTATTTGACCATGAACTCCTTTTTTTTTTTCATAGACCATGTTATGGGACTACTTTTCTGAGAACATGATATGGGAAATGCTGTTATAAGGATTTTCCCAGCTCTAACATTAATTCTGTGATTAACAGAGACCACATAGCTGAGTTCTTGGGCTTAACCTTTGGTCCTTTTCTAGTTGTAGACGCATGTGAAACTAGAAGAAATAATACAGCGAGATCCCATGTATACTTCACCCATTTTCCCCAATGTCAATATTTTGCAAAACTATAATTTAACATGATAACCAGGATGTTGAAAGTGATACAGTCTACTGATCTCATTCAGATTTCCCGAGTTTTACTTATAGTCACGTATGTGTATTAATTCTATACAACTGATCACAAATGTAGGTCCACCACCACAGTCAAGATACAGAATAGTTCCAACAACACAAGCGCAAGGATCCCTTGCATTGCCCTTTTATAACCACATCCAAAATTAAGTTAACTCAAAATGGATCACAGACCTAGATGTAAAACACGAAACTATTAAACTTCTAAACACAACATAGGAGAAAATCTGGATGACCCTGGGTTTGGCAATGACTTTTCAGATACAGCACCAAGGGCATGATCCATCAAAGAAACAATTGATAAGCAGGACTTCATTCAAACTAAAAATTTCCACTCTGCGAAAGACACTTTAAGAGAATGAGAAGACAAGCTATAGACTGGGAGAAAATATTTGCTGAAGACACATCTGATAAAGAACTGCTCTCCAAAATATACAAAGAAGTCTTAAAACTCCACTATAAGAAAACAAAGAACCCGGTTTAAAACTGGACCAAAGACCTTAACAGACACTCACTAAAGCAGACAGACAAATGTCAACTAAGCATATGAAAAGATGCCCCACATCATATGTCATCAGGAAAATGCAAATTAAAACAGCAACGAAATACTACTACACAGCTATCAGAATGGCCAAAATCCAGAAACTAACATCAAATGCCGTCAAAGATGTGGAAAAACAGGAACTCTCATTCACTGCTGGTGAGAACGCAAAATGATACAGCGCTTTGGAAGACAGTTCAGCAGTTCCTTAGAAAACCGAACATACTCTTAAGCACACAATCCAGCAATCAGGTTCTTTGGTATTTAGCCAAAGGAGTTGAAAACTTATGTCCACACAAAATCCTATAAACAAGGATGTTTACAGCAGCTTTATCCATAACTGCCAAAACTTGGAAGCAACCAAAATGTCCTTCAAGGGTTGAACGACAAATTAATGGTGGTACGTACAGACAATGGAATATTATTCAGTGCTGAAAGGAAATGAGCCATCAAGCCATGAGGAAACACGGTAGAAACTTAAATGCATATTAATAAGTGAAAGAAACCAATCTGAAAAGGCTACATATGGTTTAATTCCAACTATACGACACTGTGGTAAAGGCAAAGCTATGGAGATAGTAAAAAGATCAGTGGTTGCCAGGAGTTGGGGAAAGGGAAGGGTGAATCGGCAGAGCACAGGGGATTTTCAGGGCAGTAAAACTACTCTATATGATACTATAATGGTGGATACATGTCATTATACATTTGTCCAAACCCACAGAAATGCAGTCTATCTCTCCCTTCCTCTCTCTCTCCTACCATAGGATACCTGTGGTCTCTCAGCACTGCTTCTCTGTGCTCAAGTATTTTATTCTTTTCTTAGTTATCTTTGTTTCCTTATGCTTAGGGCTACCCCTTCACAAACCCTAAATTTCCATATCTTCAGTTCAAGCCAGACACGGAGGATTCCTACCATTCTCTGAATCCTGATTCTCAAATCCTATGACAGAGAATCTGGTTGCCCTAGCTTGGAGCATATGCTGTCCTCTAATAGTCAGCAGTGGCCAGTGGCTGGCAGTGACAATAAGGGACTTGTCACATAGAATTGATATGGCTGTCTCCCTCGTGGGGTGGATCTTCACCCGGCAGGTCAAATCCACCATAAGCCGTCCCCTAATTGGGTCATTTTATGGCATTTTGTTAAAACATGATCATCTCTCCTCTAGTGGATTTAAATGTTGAATTTCAAGTTGAAATGAGGATGTATTTGTGTTACAGCTTAAAGTGATGAAATCCACATAGATACATTGTACTGACGTTACTCTTAGAATCTACCTGTATCCAACTTGGGCCTTTGGGAGGGTGGCAACAACAAAGCAGAACGAGGTTAGGACAGCCCCACAATCTATCCCAACCCTTGATATTATTGCCAATACATCTTTGGCCCACACATTTTGGGACATCTTTGGATAAGGATGGGGTATTTCAGTTTAGCGCACACCTCACTTAACGATTTGTAAAAGACAAGAAACAGCTGGAGAAGGGCATCCAGAAACATTTGCTTCCTATTGCCTAAGCTTTTAACCATGTATGAGTTCCCCAAATAAATAGATTTAATAATAATAATAATAATACATAGCTATAGTTTTTCCTGAAGACTAAATGAGATGACACATGTAAAACACTTAGATCAATGCCTGGCACTGAGTAAGAATTCCATAAATGTTAGCTAGCTATCATGGGGAAACTTAGCGCCGTCAGTCACCGAGTTGAGCAGCTGAAGTTTTCAAGGAGCAAACTGGACTGGACTTGGAAGGGGTCAGTAAAGAGCCACACTGACTTGTATTGCTGTGCAGTGTGGTTTGGTCATAGGTAGAAGTGGCCTCATTGAAGAAGTGACAGGCTTCCATATATATGGCTATGTTAAACATATATTTAAGGACCAGTCATTGGCTTCCTTTACATCATAAAAAGGAAACAAAGATATTGAGAACTGACCACGAATTCAAACTCCAAAATAAAATAAAATGAACGTCAGTAAAACTCCTGGGCCTCTTCATTTTCTTTCCTAATAAATGGATGAAAACATTTTTAGAGAGAGCTGCCAATTTTTAAATTTTGGTCTATTAGCATGTGGGTAAAAGTGTTCTTTCTTATTCACTTTAATTTTCAGGTGGTATTTTTGGCCCTAATTTATATATTCTGACAAGAGAAATCTGTATCTGATTAAGTAATTTTAATTTGATGGGACCCTAGGGAAGAAGACACCGCATGTGAATGGTATTTTTTTCAGAGTGTAGCTATCAGTGTTTACCTAAAAAAGAAATGAGAAAATCAATCTTTTCTCCACAAGTGGAAATAGATTCTGGTTGTATAATGAGGGTCAGGCAAAAGGCTTTTGGGTATAGATGTAGGTACTGTTAGTTAAAATTGAGTCTTGCTTTTCATTGTTTGCTATTTGGGGAGCTCAATAATAGCCCAATTATATCCCAAAGGGAGAGTCACAGTCAATTTCATTCCAGTTGGATATTCTAAGTTCACTGCTAACTTTTAAAAAGAAAGGCTCTGGATTCTTTTCTCGTCTGTTTCAGTTACCCAAAATAATTACATCATTTCCTCATTGTTACGGTTATACTATAGTTCCTGGGATAATAATCACTAAAACAAACCAAAAAATGAAAAACAAACCCCCAAAGTGGTGGGAAAACTCTACTTAACTCATAAGCCCACAGAAGGTTTAAGCCAGGCCCTCTCTGAAAAAAGAGGTCAATATCTCCCTTCTTCAGTGAATCTAGGAATTTGCAAAACTGTTAGGAGGGCCTAAAGTTAGGGTAATGCAGCCCCGAAATAATCTCTCAGAACAGTGAATAAAGTATGGCAGATGGTGTCATTGGTACACAATAGCCATCCCAACCCTCTTCTCCCTCGCCACTTTCTATTAAAGAGGTTAAAAAAAAATACTGACATTCTTGGTCTCTCCTATAGCTACAGGTGTCCATGTGACACAGTTCCAGTCAGCTGGATGGAAGAGGAAGTCTGCTGGGAACTTCTGGAGAGGATCTTTTTTCCTTATAAAGGGACAAATGTGCAAAGAGTACTCTCTGGTACAGCTCCTTGACTCTTGTTACTGCCTTGAATGTGGACATGGGATGCTCTGATGCCTAGAACTGCAGCAGCCATCTCGTGACCTAAGGCAGAAAAGCCAACAGGCTGACGATGACAGAACAGTATGATAGACCTTGCATCTTTGAAGGTTTCAGCAAGCCATCACATCAAGCCTGGAACCACCAAACTTCTTGTTGTATAATATAGCTGAATTTCCTTTTTGTTTAAACTACTGTTAGCTGTGAATTCTCTTACTATAGCCAAAAGTACTCCTAGCTGATACAAAGGGGATAGAACTAAGATCTTGTAATATACTAGCCCTGGTTATATTCAGAGACTAGGAGACTACAGTAATGCCTTTCAATCCCTTGTGCATAAAATTAAAGAAGAAGAAATAATTTTATCCATTCATAAAAGTGGGGGACAGTATATTCTACAGAAACTCTGCTGAGCTCTAAGAATGAGTAATAATCCTGAAACATACTGGAAGCAGTATTAGCACAATGCTTATAACAGATTGCATCATGGGCCCCAATCACCCTACTATATCCGCATCTTACACCCTGTGTCTTTGTAGTGACCCTCACCTCCTTCCCCAGCCCTTGACATCAGGCTTTACAGAAAATGCATCCTATGGCATTAATTATTCTTCTATAATTTTTATTAGCTGCATAGTATTGAGTTTAATACATATGACAATTACTTCATTCCTCTCATTGGCTACCTAAGATATTTTAAAGTTTTAGATATAATTTAAAGAACCTATATAGAACACCTTGAGCATTATATGGCTAAATATTTGTGAAGATTAATAATTATTTCCTCAGGAAAAAGCCCTGGAAATTGAATTGTTAGGTCAACATATATAAATGTTTAACAAATTTCCCATACACAAAAGTTGCATTAATTTTCACTCTCACCAGCAGTGTATGAAAATATCTTTTTCCACACTGTCCTTACCACTGAAAATTACTAATCCTTTCAATCTTTTCCAATCTGATGGGTAAAAAATAGTATCTTTCCGTAGATGCAATTTGCATTTTTTTAAATTTGGCAAAGGTGACCTTTTAAAATAGAGGTAAAAATAGAGGTGGGGGGGCAATCTCTTTGTTGGTTCTTGTCAGAGAAAAGGGGACTGAGTGGAAGATTACATAGCAAGATTTACATCCAAGCCAGTAAGTAATATGCATCCTTATGCCTACATCCCGTTGGCCAGAACCTAGTCAGATGTCTTCCAGAGAGCTCTAAGGAAGGCTGTGTACCCAGAAAGTGAAACAGGATTTGGTTAAGAGAGCATTTTCTCTGCCACAGTTCATACACCTACTACTAGAAACTCATGAGTTTTTGTTTTGGCTCAGTAACATTACCTTGTTTTTCTACCTTGTTTGCAACTGTTCTATTCAAATGCGACACTTACAGATAAGCCTCAACATCCTGCAATATTGAGAATGTTCTCTCAGTCAACCACGTGTCTGTCCCTATAAACCTGGCGTATGGTCTCTGCCCCTTTTCATACTGGAAGGTGTAATTTATTCCAGTTCAGTCTTTATTGACTGATTCTTCTGGTGCTGGTTACAGGATACACAACCGCCCACATTCCCCACTTAGCAGCCTGCACGCTGCCAAATGTCCCATTTTTCTGTCACTCTGAGTCACTTCACTGCTGTTCATATTCATTGGTCGTACTGTTATTTCAAAATTCAAAATCTAATTCCACTTCTATGTTTATTCCCAACAGAAATGTATATATAGTCATGAAAAGATGTCTCTGAGCGTGTTCATGGAATACTATTTGTAATCAGCAAAAACTGGAAGCCATGCAAAGGCCCATGAACACTAGAACGGATAAGTTGTGGAAGAGTCACACGATGGAATACTATATGGCAATGAGAATAACGGATCCACAACTATGTGCAACAATATGGAGGACTCTTACCCACACGATGTTGAACAGAAGAAGCCAGAAAGAAAAAGAGAGGACATATTGTGTGATTCCATTTATATGAAGTTCAAAAACATGCAAAGCTCGTCTGTGGTTTGAGAAATCAAGAGAAGGGTTGCCTTTGAGTAGTTACTTCTGTGGGTTGCAAGGTGGAGGCTGCTGGCTGCTGGTAATGCTCTGTTTTCTTCAGCTGGGTGCCAGTTACATGGAAATTTGTTCAAATTTGTTTTCAGCCGTACAGTTAGGATTTCTGCAGTTTTACGCATGTATGCTATGTTTCAGTAAGTGATTTTGAAAGAAAAAAAAAGCTCAGCATCTATGCTACCCTGCTTAACATTTTTCTTCAACAAGTTCTCACCATATACTCCTTAAGTGCAAGGATTCTGTTTTATTCATCTTCCTCTCCCAAGCACATAGTACATATCTAATTAATTTTCATAAAACTGAACATAAAATTGGTCCATTCTGCTTGGGTCAGCCCATCATAGCGCGCTACTGCAAAAAAAATCAATTAGATTCAGTTTTACTTAATTCAATACCTAATTGTTATGCTGTCAGATAACTTACAACCTAGCAAAGAACTATACAGTAAAAATAATGTCAAAATAATATCGTAACAACAGCTGACTTAGTTGAGCGCTGGCTTAATGCCAGGCACTGAATTTAAAACTTATAAAAATTATGTAAATTGTATTTTAATTCTCATTTTATAGTTGAGGAAACTGAGGCACACAAATTCTCAGCCCAAGGTCCTTGATTAAAACAAAGTGAGTGGAATTCCAGAACTCCTTTTTATCACTACCTATATTAGTTTTCTATTGTTGTATAATAAATTACCACAAAGTTGGTGGCTTCAAACAACATGCATTAATTATTTTGCAATTTCCATGGCTCATGAGTCTAGGCATGGCCTAGCTGGGTCCTCTGGAGTCTTCAAAGGATGCAATCAAGGTGTTAACCAGGCTACATTCCTACCTGGAGGCTTGACTGGGAAAGGAAATATCCAATATCTTTCACATTGTTAGAATTCACTTCCTTGCTGTCATATGACTGAGGTCCCCATTTTCTTGCTAGCTGTTAGCCGGGGACCACGCTCAGCTTCTCAAGGCTGCTCTCAGGTCGTTGCCACATGGTCACCTCCTCACCTCCAAAGGCCCTCTCACAACATGCCAGTTCACTTGCTCAAGGCCAGCAGTAGAACCTCTCTGACCTCTAGACCCTCTTTTTTTTTTGCGGTACGCGGGCCTCTCACTGTTGTGGCCTCTCCCGTTGCGGAGCACAGGCTCCGGACGCGCAGGCTCAGCGGCCATGGCTCACGGGCCCAGCCGCTCCGTGGCATGTGGGATCTTCCCGGACCGGGGCACGAACCCATGTCCCCTGCGTCGGCAGGTGGACTCTCAACCACTGTGCCACCAGGGAAGCCCTAGACCCTCTTTTAAAGGGCTCACCTGATTAGTTCAGGCCCACTCAGGATAATGATCCTTGTAATTAATTCAAAGTTAACTGAGTAGGGGCCTTACCTTAGTTACATGCACAAAATCTCTCTACCTTTGCCATGCGATATAAGCTAATCGTGGAAGTGATAAGACCATTATATTCACAGGTCTCTCCCATTCTCAAGAAGGGGGGCGGGGTGGTGGTTATACAGGACATGTACACCAGGTTCCAGAAATCTTGGGGGCCATTTTAGAATTCTGTGTACCATGCCACCCTATTTAAGTACAAGCATGTTGCATGTTAGGAAAGAAGATGTTGGAATATCCAATACTAATTCATCCTGGAATCACCTCATCACATCCCATGGCGAGAGTTTGGTAATGAGGGCATGGAGGTCAAGACAGAGTCTGTTCTGGAATGATACCATTGCCCAGTTGGTGCTCGTATGTCCACTGTGTAGCAAGGGAGACACGGGTGAAAATGCAGAAGTGGGTCATGGCATCTGCTCTTAAGTTCTCCCCATTTTTTATATCCGCCCCCCCCTCAGGGCTAAAGCAACATTCTGGGAATCTGGAAGTGTTTTTAGAAACAGGTGGAACAGATGCAGTCAATGCCCTGCTCTATATCCCTAAGTGCTGCCGCTGAGGGAGAGAGTTCCTGGCTGGCTGACAAGTTCTCTCCTTGAGCACTTGCATCTCACTTCTACGTCTGAGCACTTTCTCTGACAGTAGAGGAGCTCACTCAGCCACGAGTGCCTAACAAAGATGCACAGGGGAGCTAGTGGTCCCAGGGAAAACTCTACAAGGAATGGAGCTGGTGAATAAATGCTCTGCCTTCTCATCATCCAATGAGACCATTGTGAGGTGTGTTCCACACAGTTTCTCAGAAGGCCCCAACGGTGTTGAGTCCGAGTGGCTCCCCCAGCAGTAACCCGGCCACTAGCTCACCCCGTATTGGCTCTTCTTTCTTCCCAGGGTCGTATCCCCCTTTCTTCACTCATACTTTCTGGGACTATCTCCCAAATAACTGCCAACGCCCAAGCCTTTGTCTGCCCTGGGGGATGGGGAGAAAAACTGAGACACCCCTTCCCTCCCTCATGCCTCATATTTAAATAATACCCAGCCTCCTAAGTTCTTCTTGCATCCCTAACAATTTCCCATCATTTAGGCCTGCACTGTTCATTGCTAGAAAGAATGCACTAAACTTCCAATCTCTCTCTCTCTCTCCCTCCCTCCCTCCCTCTCCCTCTCTCCCCTCCCCCTCCCCTCCCCCTCCCCCCTCCCTCTCTCTCCCCCTCTCTTGGTTCCTTGCATCCATCCTGCCTTTGGTTGCCAGCAGGCTCTTTCTAAAATGCAAAATTGATTTTGTCAGTTTCCTTGCCCACAATTCTGAAAGGGCTCTTCTTTGTCTAATACTTAGAATCTAGATTCCTTAGAGAAATATACAAAGTGACTCATCCATTTATTCAGTGAGCAGTTACTGAGTATCTCTTTGCTGCAAAATGCTGGTGATGAAAGAGGCAACCGTGGTTCTCCCATCATGGAGCTTATAGAGTTTCAGGCAATGGACATTAAACAACCACCCATACAAGTAAATACGTAAGGACCATGGTAAGAAGTGGTTTGAAGGACAAGTGGTTTGAAGGACAAGGTTTGAAGGCCCATACAGTAGCCACAGGGCCCATGTGACTCTTTAAACCAATTAAAATTAAAAATTCAGTCCTTCGGTCTCACTAGCCACATTTCAAGAGCTCATTAGTCGCATGTGGTGTATTGAGCAGCATATATATAGAACATTTCCATCATCACAGAAAGTTCTACTGGACAGTGCTACTAAAGGCCTATCTGAACAGGCAACCTCATCAAGACTTGGAGGTGGGGAGACCTGTGCCTTTTATTAGAGCTGAGTATAGAAGGACTGTAGGAACTGGCCAGGTTTGGGGGGATGAGGGGAGAAGCAGGCAGCGAGGAGCCTGGAGAATCCACAGAACAGATGGAGCCTGATGACTGAGGGGCAGCGTGGAAATATAGACAAAGGCTGGAGAGCAAGCTGGGAGCCAGGTAGGAAGGGTCTGTGTGGGCCAGGTCAAGGATTTTGAACTGGTTCCTAAGAGCAACATGAAGACATGTCCCCATTCTAAAGCATGGCCAGGTTCTTGTTTTTAAAAGGCCACTTACTCTATGTGCCTATGGGGGAATGAGAAAAGACCATAAATGTTCTTTTTCAGTGTATTTTCTTAACTTAATATTGCATTTTCAAATATATATCAATAAATATAGATTACATTTACTCATTTTAACTACAATAAGGACTCCATTGTACGAATAAACCACAGTTGGTGTACATTTTAAAATATACAAAGCAATATATTATGTTAAGCCTCTATTCATAGAAATAAAAGCATACATGCACTTACAGAAATAATATACACCACCTTCAGGGAAAAGAGGAAGGAAAAAAGGATGGGAGGGGGGAAGGAGATTTCATCCCATTTATACTATTTTATTTCTTTTAAAAGGGATCAGTTACACACTACTATATATAAAATAGGTAAACAAGGACCTACTATATAGCACAAGAAACTATATTCAATATCTTATAATAACATATAATGGAAAAGAATCTGAAAAAGAATATATATATATATATATACACATATACATATAACTGAACTACTTTGCTGTACACCTGAAAGTAACAAATTGTAAATAATCTATACTTCAATTTAAAAAAGAGGTCTGAATCAACAAATGAAAAACATTTATCTCTGTAAAATCTCTGTGAAAATATATTTATCCTTGTAAAAGAGTGGTGAGTTATATATTTCTGAGTTATTTACAGAAGTGTCTGTTACCTTCTCTTTATTGAATAGTTCATAATTAATATTTTAACAAATTAAAGATGATAGACTTGAGATAAGAACGGTCCTGGACACCCAGTAAGGAGAGTATCGCAATGGTTCAAGCAAGAGTTGATGGGCACTTAGACAAGATACTAAAGCTAGAGAGGGAAAGAAGTAGGTGGACTCCAAAAACAAAGTCGACAGAACATGATCGACTGAATGCAAGATGGCAGGAAGGAAGGAGCTAGCAAAAATGAATCTCAGGTTCATAGGATGAGAACTGGGTAGATGGCAATGACACGGCTCTAGACTCGTGATATTAGAGAAGTTGCAGAAGGGGGTGGAAGTAGTGAGAAAGACTGATGATTCACTTTTCGAAATGTGAGGTTTCTAATCCCTCTGAAATAGCTCAATTGAGATGACAGTTGTCAGATGTCAGCATGAATTTGGATCTTAACAGAAAGGTCTAAGCTGGAGATATAAACGTGGGAGTTATTAGATTGATAGATAAATGCATCTTAGGTTAGGATGAAATAACTTATAGAGAAAACATGGGGTAAAAATAATTAGGGGCGGGCTTCCCTGGTGGCACAGTGGTTAAGAATCCACCTGCCAATGCAGGGGACACACGTTCGAGCCCTGGTCCAGGAAGATCCCACATGCCACAGAGCAATTAAGCCCCTGCGCCACGACTATTGAGCCTGCGCTCTAGAGCCTGCGAGCCACAACTACTGAGGCCCGCACGCCTAGAGCCCACGCTCCGCAACAAGGGAAGCCACCGCAATGAGAAGCCTACACACCACAACGAAGTGTAGCCCCCGCTCGCCACAACTAGAGAAAGCCTGCGCGCAGCAACGAAGACCCAACGCAGCCAAAAATAAATAAATAAAATAAATAAATGTATTTTAAAAAATTAGGGGCAATTGAACCTATATAGGATTACTTCTCCATTGCTCCAGCCATACAACTTTGTTCTACAGTGAATAATATTAAAATAATTATACTATTGAGAATGCTAATTATTAGTTTCTAACTCTTAGAATTAACCTGTAGATAAAGGTTCTCAAATATTTAAATCAGCCATTTAAAACAGGTAAAGGATTCTTTTTTTGGCTTTGAGTATTGGCTCTGCCACTTACATGCCACATGATTTATGATGAATTACTTTACTACTGTGACGCTCAGTGTCTTCATCTATAAAGTGGACATGACCAGAGTACCCCTTCTCACAACATTTCGGTTACGTGAGCTAATGCACATCACTTGGTATACTAATAAGTTCTCAACAAAATGACATAATAATAACAACAGCAGTAATGATAAACTTACTGCATGGTGGAATGACATCAGAGGAAAATATCTACCAAATATATCCTAGACGTTCATATACACAAGAGATATTTCTAGATAGGATGTCAAGTGCAATAGTAGAAGTACTACTTTCATAAGCCTTAAAATGATCGGATTTTGGTCATTTAATATTTTAAAGCCGAACTACTAACATTTTGCAACTAAACTATTACAATCCTGATATAAGCAATGGTCCTCATTCTGAAATTTATTTTTTTTTTTTTTTTTTTTTTGTGGTACGCGGGCCTCTCACTGTCGTGGCCTCTCCCGTTGCGGAGCGCAGGCTCAGCGGCCATAGCTCACGGGCCCAGCTGCTCTGAGGCATGTGGGATCTTCCCGGACCGGGGCACGAACCCGCATCCCCTGCATCGGCAGGCGGACTCTCAACCACTGCGCCACCAGGGAAGCCCTGAAATTTATTTTTTGATATGAAAAATTCCTAATAAAAACAGCAATTCTACCGCTCAGAGCAAAAACCATACTCTTGTTGCCATCTGCTTTTTCTGATAAGATGAAGTAGTTGGACTCTTGAGAGGGAAAGATGGCGGAAGACTAAGACGTGGAGATCACCGTCCTCCCCACAGATACACCAGAAATACATATAAATGTGGAACAACTCCTACAGAACACCTACTGAACGCTGGCAGGAGACCTCAGACCTCCCAAAAGGCAAGTAACTCCCCACGTACCTGGGTAGGGCAAAAGAAAAAAGAAAAAACAGAGACAAAAGGATGGGGCCAGCACGCACACCAGTGGGAGGGAGCCGTGAAGGAGGAAAGATTTCCACACACTAGGAAGCCCCTTCGCGGGCGGAGACTACGGGTGGCGGAGGGGGGAACTTCGAAGCCGCGGAGGAGAGCGCAGCCACAGGGGTGCTGAGGGCAAAGCGGGGAGATTCCCGCACAGAGGATCAGGGCCAACCGGCACTCACCAGCCCGAGAGGCTTGTCTGCTCACCCGCCGGGGCGGGCGGGGCTGGGACCTGAGGCTCGGGCTTCGGTCGGAGCGCAGGGAGAGGACTGCGGTTGGCGGCGTGAACACAGCCTGCAGGGGGTTAGCGCACCACGGTTGGCCGGGAGGGAGTCCGGGAAAAGTCTGGAGCTGCCGAAGAGGCAAGAGACTTTTTCTTCCCTCTTTGTTTCCTGGTGCGCGAGGAGAGGGGATTAAGAGCGCCGCTTAAAGGAGCTCCAGAGACGGGCGTGAGCCGCGGCTAAAAGCGCGGACCCCAGAGACGGGCAGGAGACGCTAAGGCCGCCGTTGCCGCCACCAAGAAGCCTGTGTGAGAGCACAGGTCACTCTCCACACCTCCCCTCCCGGGAGCCTGTGCAGCCCGCCACTGCCAGGGTCCCAGGATGCAGGGACAACTTACCAGGGAGAACGCATGGCGACTTCAGGCTGGTGCAACGTCACGCTGGCCTCTGCCTCATTAGGCTCGCCCCGCATCTGTGCCCCTGCCTCCCCCCCGGCCTGGGTGAGCCAGAGCCCCCGAATCAGCTGCTCCTTTAACCCCGTCCTGTCTGAAAGAAGAACAGACGCCCTCCGGCGACCTACACGGAGAGGCGGGGCCAAATCCAAAGCTGAGCCCCGGGAGCTGTGCGAACAAAGAAGCGAAAGGGAAATCTCTCCCAGCAGCCTCAGGAGCAGCGGATGAAATCTCCACAATCAACTTGATGTACCCTGCAACTGTGGAATAACTGAACAGACAACGAATCATCCCAAATTGAGGAGGTGGACTTTGAGAGCAAGATTTATGATCTTTCCCCCTTTTCCCCTTTTTGTGAGCGTGTATGTGTATGCTTCTGTGTGAGGTTTCGTCTGTATAGCATTGCTTTCACCATTTGTCCTAGGGCTCTATCTGGTTTTTACTTTAAAAAAATTTTTTCTTAATAATTATTATTTCAATAACTTTATTATATCTTACTTTATTTTATCTCCCTTTATCCTCTTCTTTTCTTTCTTTCTACTTTTTCTCCCTTTTATTGTGAGCCATGTGGATGAAAGCCTGTTGGTGCTGCAGCCAGGAGTCAAGGCTGTGCCTCTGAGGTGGGAGAGCCACCTGCAGGACACTGGTCCACATGAGACCTCCCAGCTCCACAGAATATCAAATGGCGAAAATCTCCCAGAGATCTCCATCTCAACACCAACACCCAGCTTCACTCAAAACCAGCAAGCTACACTGCTGGACACCCTATGCCAAACAACTAGCAAGACAGGAACACAACGCCACCCATTAGCTGAAAGGCTGCCTAAAATCATAATAAGCCCACAGACACCCTCAAAACACACCACCAGACGTGGACCTGCCCACCAGAAAGACAAGAACCAGCCTCATCCACCAGAACACAGGGACTAGTCCCCTCCACCAGGAAGCCTACACAACCCACTGAACCAAACTTAGCCACTGGGGACAGACACCAAAAACAACGGGAACTAGGAACCTGCAGCCTGCAAAAAGGAGACCCCAAACACAGTAAGATAAGCAAAATAAGAAAACAGAAAAACACAGCAGATGAAGCAGCAAGATAAAAACCCACCAGACCTAACAAATGAAGAGGAAATAGGCAGTCTACCTGAAAAAGAATTCACAATAATGATAGTAAAGATGATCCAAAATCTTGGAAACACAATGGAGAAAACGCAAGAAACATTTAACAAGGACTTAGAAGAACTAAAGATGAAACAAGCAATGATGAACAACACAATAAATGAAATTTAAAATACTCTAGAAGGGATGAATAGCAGAATAACTGAGGGAGAAGAACGGATAAATGACCTGGAAGATAAAATAGTGGAAATAACTACTGCAGAGCAGAATAAAGAAAAAAGAATGAAAAGAACTGAGGACAGTCTCAGAGACCTCTGGGACAACATAAATGCACCAACATTCGAATTACAGGGGTTCCAGAAGAAGAAGAGAAAAAGAAATGGACTGAGAAAATATTTGAAGAGATTATAGTTGAAAACTTCCCTAACATGGGAAAGGAAATAGTTAATCAAGTCCAGGAAGCACAGAGAGTCCCATACAGGATAAATCCAAGGAGAAACACGCCAAGACACATATTAATCAAACTGTCAAAAATTAAATACAAAGAAAACATATTAAAAGCAGCAAGGGAAAAACAACAAATAACACACAAGGGAATCCCCATAAGGTTAACAGCTGATCTCTCAGCAGAAACTCTGCAAGCCAGAAGGGACTGGCAGGACACATTTAAAGTGTTGAAGGAGAAAAACCTACAACCAAGATTACTCTGCCCAGCAAGGATCTCATTCAGATTTGACAGAGAAATTAAAACCTTTAGAGACAAGCAAAAGCTGAGAGAGTTCAGCACTACCAAACCAGCTTTACAACAAATGCTAAAGGATCTTCTCTAGGCAAGAAACACAAGAGAAGGAAAAGACCTACAATAACAAACCCAAAACAATTAAGAAAATGGGAATAGGAACATACATATCGATAATTACCTTGAATGTAAATGGATTAAATGCTCCCACCAAAAGACACAGACTGGCTGAATCGATACAAGAACAAGACCAATATATATGCTGTCTACAAGAGACCCACTTCAGACCTAGTGACACATACAGACTGAAAGTGAGGGGATGGAAAAAGATATTCCATGCAAATGGAAACCAAAAGAAAGCTGGAGTAGCAATTCTCATATCAGACAAAATAGACTTTAAAATAAAGACTATTAGAAGAGACAAAGAAGGACACTACATAAGGATCAAGGGATCGATCCAAGAAGAAGATATAACAATTGTAAATATTTATGCACCCAACATAGGAGCACCTCAATACATAAGGCAAATACTAACAGCCATAAAAGGGGAAATCAACAGAAACAATTCATAGTAGGGGACTTTAACACCCCACTTTCACCAATGGACAGATCATCCAAAATGAAAATAAATAAGGAAACACAAGCTTTAAATGATACATTAAACAAGATGGACTTAATTGATATTTATAGGACATTCCATCGAAAAACAACAGAATACACATTTTTCTCAAGTGCTCACGGAACATTCTCCAGGACAGATCATATCTTGGGTCACAAATCAAGCCTTGGTAAATTTAAGAAAATTGAAATTGTATCAAGTATCTTTTCTGACCACAACGCTATGAGACTAGATATCAATTACAGGAGAAGGTCTGTGAAAAATACAAACAAATGGAGACTAAACAATACACTACTTAATAACGAAAAGATCACTGAAGAAATCAAAGAGGAAATAAAAGAATACCTAGAAACAAATGACAATGGAGACACAACGACCCAAAACCTATGGGATGCAGCAAAAGCAGTTCTAAGAGGGAAGTTTATAGCAATACAATCTACCTTAAGAAACAGGAAACATCTCGAATAAACAACCTAACCTTGCACCTAAAGCAATTAGAGAAAGAAGAACAAAAAAACCCCAAAGTTAGCAGAAGGAAAGAAATCATAAAGATCAGAAAGAAATGAAAAAGAAATGAAGGAAACGATAGCAAAGATCAATAAAAGTAAAAGCTGGTTCTTTGAGAAGAAAAACAAAATTGATAAGCCACTAGCCAGACTCATCAAGAAAAAAAGGGAGAAGACTCAAATCAATAGAATTAGAAATGAAAAAGGAGAAATAACAACTGACACTGCAAAAATAGAAAAGATCATGAGAGATTACTACAAGCAACTCTATGCCAATAAAATGGACAAGCTGAAAGAAATGGACAAATTCTTAGAAATGCACAACCTGCCAAGACTGAATCAGGAAGAAATAGAAAATATGAACAAACCAATCACAAGCACTGAAATTGAAACTGTGATTTAAAATCTTCCAACAAACAAAAGCCCAGGACCAGATGGCTTCACAGGAGAATTCTATCAAATATTTCGAGAAGAGGTAACACCTACCCTTCTCAAACTCTTCCAAAATATAGCAGAGGAAGGAACACTCCCAAACTCATTCTACGAGGCCACCATCCCCCTGACACCAAAACCACACAAGGATGTCACAAAGAAAGAAAACTACAGGCCAATATCACTGATGAACATAGATGCAAAAATCCTCAACAAAATACTAGCAAACAGAATCCAACAGCACATAAAGGACCATACACCATGATCAAGTGAGGTTTATTCTGAGAATGCAAGGATTCTTCAATATACGCAAATCAATCAATGTGATACACCATATTAACAAACTGAAGGAGAAAAACCATATGGTCATCTCAATAGATGCAGAGAAAGCTTTCGACACCCATTTATGATAAAAACCCTCCAGAAAGTACGCATAGAGGGAACTTTCCTCATCATAATAAAGGCCATATATGACAAAGCCACAGCCAACATCGTCCTCAATGGTGAAAAACTGAAAGCATTTCCACTAAGATCAGGAACAAGACAAGGTTGCCCACTCTCACCACTCTTATTCGACATAGTTTTGGAAGTTTTAGCCACAGCAATCAGAGAAGAAAAGGAAGTAAAAGGAATCCATATCAGAAAAGAAGAAGTAAAGCTGTCACTGTTTGCAGATGACATGATACTATACATAGAGAATCCTAAAGAGGTTACCAGAAAACTACTAGAGCTAATAAGTGAATTTGGTAAAGTAGCAGGATACAAATTTAATGCACAGAAATCTCTGGCGTTCCTATACACTAATGATGAAAAATCTGAAAGTGAAATCAAGAAAACACTCCCATTTACCACTGCAACAAAAAGAATAAAATATCTAGGAATAAACGTACCTACAAAAGACCTGTATGCAGAAAGTTATAAGACACTGATAAAGGAAATTAAAGATGATACAAATAGATGGAGAGATATACCATGTTCTTGGATTGGAAGAATCAACATTTTGAAAATGACTCTACTACCCAAAGCAATCTACAGATTCAATGCAATCTCTATCAAACTACCACTGGCATTTTTCACAGAACTAGAACAAAAAATTTCACAATTTGTATGGAAACACAAAAGATCCCGAATAGCCAAAGCAATCTTGAAAACGAAAAATGGAGCTGGAGGAATCAGGCTCCCTGACTTCAGCCTACACTACAAAGCTACAGTAATCAAGACAGTATGGTACCGTCACAAAAACAGAAATACAGATCAATGGAACAGGATAGAAAGCCCAGAGATAACCACACGCACATATGGTCACCCTATCTTTGATAAAGGAGGCAGGAATGTACAGTGGAAAAAGGACAGCCTCTTCCATAAGTGGTGCTGGGAAAACTGGACAGGTACACGTAAAAGTATGAGATTAGGACACTCCCTAACACCATACACAAAAATAAGCTCAAAATGGATTGAAGACCTAAATGTAAGGCCAGAAACTACCAAACTCTTAGAAGAAAACATAGGCAGAACACTCTATGACATAAATCACAGCAAGTTCCTTTTTGACCCATCTCCTAGAGGAATGGACATAAAAAGAAAAATAAAGAAATGGGACCTAATGAAACTTCAAAGCTTTTGCACAGCAAAGGAAACCATAAATAAGACCAAAAGACAACCCTTAGAATGGGAGAAAATATTTGCAAATGAAGCAACTGACAAAGGATTAGTCTCCAAAATTTACAAGCAGCTCATGCAGTTTAATAACAAAACAAACAACCCAATCCAAAAATGGGCAGAAGACCTAAACAGACATTTCTCCAAAGAAGATATACAGATTGCCAACAAACACATGAAAGAATGTTCAACATCATTAATCATTAGAGAAATGCAAATCAAAACTACAATGAGATATCATCTCACACCGGTCAGAATGGCCATCATCAAAAAATCTAGAAACAATAAATGCTGGAGAGGGTGTGGAGAAAAGGGAACACTCTTGCACTGCTGGTGGGAATGTGAACTGGTACAGCCACTATGGAGAACAGTATGGAGGTTCCTTAAAAAACTACAAATAGAACTACCATATGACCCAGCAATCCCACTACTGGGCATATACCCTGAGAAAACCAAAATTCAGAAAGAGTCATGTACCAAAATGTTCATTGCAGCTCTATTTACAATAGTCCGGAGATGGAAACGACCTAAGTGTCCATCATCGGATGAATGGATAAAGAAGATGTGGCACATATATACAATGGAATATTACTCAGCCATAAAAAGAAACGAAATTTAGTTATTTGTAGTGAGGTGGATGGACCTAGAGTATGTCATACAGAGTGAAGTAAGTCAGAAAGAGAGAGACAAATACCGTATGCTAACACATATATATGGAATCTAAGAAAAAAGCAAGTCATGAAGAACCTAGGGGTAAGAGAGGAATAGAGACACAGACCTACTAGAGAATGGACTTGAGGATATGGGGAGGGGGATGGGTAAGCTGTGACAAAGTGAGAGAGTCGCACGGACATATATACACTACCAAACGTAAAATAGCTAGCTAGTGGGAAGCAGCCGCATAGCACAGGGAGATCGGCTAGGTGGTTTGTGACCACCTAGAGGAGTCAGATAGGGAGGATGGGAGGGAGGGAGATGCAAGAGGGAAGACATATGGGAACATATGTATATGTATAACTGATTCACTTTGTTATAAAGCAGAAACTAACACACCATTGTAAAGCAATTATACTCCGATAAAGATGTAAAAAAAAAAAATGAAGTAGTTGGAGGCATGGTGGTTAAGCTTGCTTTTTCTGAATGATGCTGGAACACTCCATGCCCCTTGCTCCATAGCATGAGTACTCCTGCATCATGGACATTAAAGACTCAAACAATAGGCACTGTACTTTTGAATGTAGCATTTGGATTGCCTGAGATAGGAGGTGGGATGCAGCCATGAATGTCCATAACCTCTGAGTTATTAATATGCAACTGTGAATGTCCATAATCTCTACATTATTAATATTAACAGACTGGCTTTTTAAAAAAAATTAAAAAATTTTTTTAGACACGCCGCGCAGCTTGTGGGATCTTAGTTCCCCAACCAGGGATCAAACCTGGGCCCTCGGCAGTGAAAGTGCAGAGTCCTAACCACTGGACAACCAGGGAATTCCCCCCGGTCCAATATTAGAATGTGCCTATGAACCTCTCCATTTCGTTTGCTTGCAAAATGATTTTCACAAAACTCAGAATATTACACTTATTTCGCCTATTTATTTCACTTGAAATTATCTTTTGTTCTCCTGTTGACCTATGAAGAAAATAACACCCATGCATGGTGCTTCTGATTCTAAAGGTCCATAGAAAATCTCCTGGGATATGTGAGTATCACAGGATGAACGAGCAAATTTTTAAGTTAATTATTTCCTCTTCAAGAGCTCCAGTTACTCTTATCATTCTACACTTTCCTATTTATCAGAATTTTTACAGATAAAAACTTGCTCTCTCTTCTAAAAATATCAGAAAGACTTTCTGTATTTTTTGGCCATGCCACACGGCATGCAGGATCTTAGTTCCCCAACCAGGGATCAAACCGGTGTCCCCTGCAGTGGAAGGGCGCAGTCTTAACCACTGGACTGCCAGGGAAGTCCCTTAAAAATACCAAAAAGACTTTAATGAAGCCCCTCCATCTCTGTCAGAGAGGGCCCCAAGCATACATCCAGCTGGGCTCTCAGGGATGTCAGATCAAGCTGTTTCCCAGCCATTCTTTCCTTCCCACCACAGCAATTCTCCGGCCGTGTGTGTGGGTATCCTAGGCTGTGTTCTCAATAAATGGACCCTAAGACAAGTAACACATTGGGGAGGTATTCCCCATAAGCTAGTAGGCCAAGTAGAGAAGTGTGACAGGAAAGGGGAGGAAGCCAATGCAGGGTGGCCCACTGGGGGGATGACTGCTACGGGCAACTGGTCTCACTCCAGCTGCAGACTGCTGGAGACGGCCTAGGACATGCCTCAGAGTTGTCCCAGCTGAGGGGCCAGGGAGCAAGCATGTTCATCCTATCAGTCAATGGTCGCGGGTGTTCCTAGGGGCTGGATTGCTTGGCACACATGGCCTGCCCAGTGCATGAACAAGCCTGCTTCCACAGCCAGAGAAAGCTCTCAGGCCTCTAGAGAGTTTAGTATCTGCAGTAGAAAGCCTTTAGGAGGTGTACTAGTTTCCTATTCTCACCACCTTAGTGGTTTAAAACAACACACCTTTATAATCTTATGTTGGAGAGCAGACGTTTAAAATTTGTTGGTAGGGCTGCATCCCTCCTAGAAGCTCTAGGGAAGAACCCATTTCCTTGACTTTCTGAGCTTCCAGAAGCCACCTGGATTCCTTGGCGCAGAGCCTCTTCTATCTTCAAAGCCAACAGCATAACATCTCCAACCTCTGCTTCTGTCACCGCATCACCTTCTCTGATTCTGACTCCTTATCCTCTCCTAAGGACCTTTGTGATTACATCAAGCCACACAGATAATCCAGAATAATGCCCTCATCTCAAGATTATTAACCTCATCGAATCTGCAAAATCCCTTTATCCATGTAAGGTAACATATTCACAGGTTCTGGGGAGTAGGACATGGACATATTTGAGGACCCATCGTTCTATGCCTACCACAGAGGATGGGCAGAGCATGTCATGACAGTGTTTCCTTCCAGCTAAGGTAGGCCTTGGCAAGATAAATGTGGTTAATTAGTCTTCAAATACTTTATGGAAAGAAAAAGTAGGTGCTGCATAAATAACTGTTCCTTTTATTCAACTAATAAAGACTGATGTCCTGTGTTGCAAAACCCTAATACACATAATATCAAGGGAGATAACAAGCTGTTATTTTAGCATTAGAGTTAACAGGTTTGGAGGCCCAAGATCACAGAGGAAAAGAGAATGCCTGAATTTCTATTTCTTGTCAGTTTCAGGGGGGACAAAAAGCCTCAAGATAATCTCATCTTATTTTAGGCGCCCAACTAATTTCAAGAAGTTTCATCAAAAGCCAAAAAAAAAAAATGTGTTCTCCTGGGGAATGTTTCTTGTTCTGCTTATGAAAACAAAAACAGCAAGCGTCCACACAGGTGTTGGGAAATACAGAGAGATGAAAATCAGAGTAAAGACGTTGCCTGCCATGGTGGCCTTCTGCAAGAGGAGCCGATAGCTTCACAACCAAGAAAACTTAACACTTGCCAAAAAGAATGAGGCTGAATAAAGGAGGAGGGGAAGAAACCCTACAAGAGCCACCAACAAAAAAGGAGGGCTGTCCCTTGCTGTTCTTTCTCTCTCTTTTTAAATGGGGCTTTGAGAGAATTATGTCTATCTTTTTGTTGTTGTTCCAAAATAATTTACTAATTTATTTCTAGAATAACTTGTTGAATACCTCAGATAAATGCAGGTCTTATGCTAGATGTGGAAATACAGAGGCAAATAAGAATTGGGCTCTGTCCTCAAGCTGATCGGTCCAGTTTGGGTGGATACAGGTAACCAAACAATACAGTACACTGTGATACTTCCTACTTGTGGAAGATTGAGTTCTTTGCCCCTAATTCTTCACTCAGCTGCAGCCACATTAAACATCCACATCCTTCTCAGATCTTCTTAAAGGGCGAGTTACTTCTCTGATCCCTTGACTTTGAGTTTGGCTAAGTGATTTGCTTTGGACAGTAGGATGTGAGTGGACATGGTACAATCAGAGGCGTGAAGTGCACTTGCTCTTGTCCTCTTTTAGTATGGTGCAGTGCCATGAGAACTACGTACCCCACATAGATACTGCCTCTTCATTCTGGGCCCCTGAATGGGACACGTTGAGTTCACCACATGCCCTGGGTAGCCTCTGGACCACAGAAGAAGAGGCACGCCAAACAGAACTGTATTCAACCTGGAGTCTGGAACCTGAAATCTAGATCCTAGAGCCCAGACCCTGGAGCCTGGATACCAGCCTAGCTCCATATAGATGCACTCAAACCACAGACCTGTGAGCACCAGGATAAATGACTGTTGCTTAAAGTCACTGAGTTTGGGGATTGTTTGTTATGAAGCATTATTGTGGTAAGAGCTGACTGATACACTGTTATAGAAGCTGGGGATAGGGGATCCCACTAGGTGGAAGAAGGGAAAACTAATGCTCAATACTTAGAGGGTCAAAGAGGTAGGTGAGAAACAAAAACAAAAAGAAGGCCAAAAATAGAACAGAAAAAAAATAGAACAGAAAATAAGTAATTTTCCCATGGCAATGCCTTTCATTTTTAATGAGCAGAAGATGTCTTCCAAGTGCCAGGTCACCCTGGGCACTGCTGATGTGGAAGTCAAGATGTAGTCATGACTTCCGCCCCTAGGGCCTCTCAGTGCGACCTCCTTCCTTCCACCTCTGCTCTGGCTCCCGAAGGCCTTTTGCAGAAATGAACGTATCTATGAAACAGAAACAGACTCACAGACATAGAGAACAGACTGGTGGTTGCCAAGGGGGAGGAGGGCAGGTTGGATTGGGAGCTTGGGGTTAGCAGATGCAAACCATTATGTCAATATACAGAATGGATAAACAATAAGGTCCTACTCTATAGCACAGGGAACAATATTCAATATCCTGTGATAAACCATAATGGAAAAGAATCACTTTGCTGTACAGCAGAAATTAACATGACATTGTAAATCAACTACACTCCAGTAAAAAAAAAAAATTCTTCCCAGGTAATAATTCTGAAATACCTTCTTCAAACCCACATTGCAAATACATTGAAAAATAAGTAAAGATGGCCATACTAAGGTTGGCGTGCAAATATGAAGATGGGAGACTACGTGTATATTAAAGTAAATCTGTGTGCTGGGATTCCTGAAATATTTTTCTGTCCTAAGAGTTGAGTCTTTTTAAGCTCAAATTATCGTTTGTGTGTATGTTTGATGCCTTGGGATGACCAGCTTTTATCACTTGAGAGTAAGGTAGAGATTAAGAAAGTCTCCTCTATGACCCCCTCCCCAAAACACACACACACACAGGAGTTGGACAAGAAGTCGCAAAGAGAGTACTGGAAAAACTCAGCCTGATCAGCCTGAAGATTTTTTGGTGGTTGTTGCGATTTCCGCTCTACTCAGTGCCTTCCAAGCCCTGCACCAGAGGTCTGAATGCTTAACAAGTTTATCACACTCTGAAAGAGGTGTCAAGCCTTGCCCTTTCTTATCAAGCCGTCCAGCTCAGGTTCAGAAAGATGCATAGTTACAGGTGAGTGGAGAAAAGGTCATTTTGGCAAGGGTTTTAATCAAATATGCCACACCAACCACCTAGAGTCAAGTTGATTCCTGCGGGTGGATTACACAACCTTTTCTTTAGTCCTTTCCATTCCTTTTTTTTTTTTTTTTTTTTTTCCGATAACCTCTTTGGAGCTCCAGCTGAGACCTTCAAGATGAGCCTTCACTATTTAATCTAGCCTCTGACCACAACCGATTATCAACAGGCAGAAAAATAGAAGCATCAGAACTGACTCGACCTGAATTGACTATATCTCTGGGAGGAAAGGTACTTTGGTTTTGGGTTTTGTCTTGTAAGAAAAATCAAACTTGGAAACGAAAAGCTGTTCTCAGCTGTGAAGGCAGCCCGAGGAAAGTTCAGGAGACTAGCCAAACTCGTATACAATTTAATATAAAGGGTGACTCCTTTCTGCCCTTTCTCACTTGCGTTCTTTGCTTCTGAATGAAAGCGCCTCTATTATGAGAGGTGAGGCCAGACCCCTAGGGTTTAAATAACCGAAAGTTGCTTGTGTGACCTCAGACAACCGTCTCTGCAGTATCTTCATTTGCTGTGGAGCCCACGGAGCCTGGTTTCAGTGTAAGCAAATAAAGCCCAGTATGTAGCGAGCACAGTTGGATGGGCAGAGTCTTGCATCACTGAAGGACGACGGCGCTCAGACCACGAAGAGGGAGATTCGTCCTTTAGCAAGGTCTCTCTCTGCCCCCTCGGCACCAGTCCGCATCCCTCCAAGTGCCCCCCAGCAGCCCCCTCCAGGAAGCGAGATCCCGAAGCTCCCTCCTGTTTCTGCTCTCAGGGATTTCTCTCCATTTTATTTTTAACCCAGATCTATAAAATGTATCCTTAACTGAAATGCACCAGGGGCTCTCTCCCTCACTACCTTCTTATTCTGCATTTTCTCCCACTTCCAATCCACAAATTTTCATATTTTGTAATAACCTATAAGGGAAAAGAAACTGAATACACACACACACATACGTATAACTGAATCACTTTGCTATATAACTGAAACTAACACGTTGTACATCAACTATACTTCAATTTTAAAAAATAAGATACTTAAAAACAAAAAATAACCCATCACCCTGGGAGTGGCGAGGAGGTGTTGTAGACCCACAGATCCAAAGCCTCGCTCTAAATCTCACTGCGCCACCTAGTGGCCATGTGGTCCTTGGCAACTCACCTTCGGAATTGCAATTTTCCGTTGAAATACTGGGAGAACAAATGTTGCCTAAGAGGATTATTTGAGGATAAAGTGAAATAATACATGTGGAATTGTTTTGTAAATTGTCGATTATTAATTTGTGATAACTAGTAAATCTCCTTTTTATTGCCAGTTTGGTTTGGGGCTTCTCTGACCTGAAAATGTAAACGTCTCAAACACTGCTTCTAATTGACATTCTCTAATCTGCAGCCACTTCCACCCACCCTTTCCACCTTCCCCAGCTAACCAGGGCTTAGCTCAGACCAAGATTCTAGAACAGAGCAAAGTCCCTAAATGGTAAAGACAAATCAGCAAATTGACTAACATTAGGAAGTGGGAACAATCACCTGCTACCACTGAACTTAGCAGTAAATCCAAAGAAAAGGTCTATTTAAAGGATTCGAGACAAGGATCCGGGAGCCAAAACAACCAACTGAAACAACGGGCATGGGAAATATAGTTTCAAACAGAGCCGTGTGGTGTGTGTAAGACCAACCCCGAAGACCCTGTTTTCTTAAGGACATCAGACTGGAAATTTATTTAGACTCCGAATGTTCTGTGAAAGTAAGAAAAGAAATGAATTTCTATTGAGGAAGGAATACAATTCTGTAATTTTGTTCTGAATATGTTTTCTACCCTGAGATTCCTTACCCAGCAGGGAAATAGATTCCTGCACTTTGAACAGCTGGCTGAGAGTCTGATGGAAAATTTATATAAAGCTGGGGCTCTGAGGAGACCTCAGGGAGAAAGTTATATCCCCAAGCCTGTAGTTTTATCAATTTTTATCTCTTGTCTGGTGGTTATGGATGCAACCAGCCATGAATACAAAAAGGCTTCTGTGTGGAGGTGCTGCTGGCACTTTCTCATAGAACAATTTTCTTTCTAAAAAATGGCTGACTGGTCTTCCCTGGTGGAGCAGTGGTTAAGAATCCGCCTGCCAATGCAGGGGACACGGGTTCGAGCCCTGGTCCGCGAAGATCGCACATACCGCGGAGCAACTAAGCCTGTGCGCCACAACTGCTGAGCCTGTGCTCTAAAGCCCGCGAGCCACAACTACTGAGCCCGCGTGCCGCAACTACTGAAGCACACGCGCCTAGAGCCTGTGCTCCACAACAAGAGAAGCCACCGCAACGAGAAGCCCGCGCACCGCAACGAAGAGTAGCCCCCGCTCATCGAAACCAGAGAAAGCCTGTGCATGGCAACAAAGACCCGACATAGCCAAAAATAAATACAATATAAAAGAAAAAGAAAAAAAAATGGCTGATTACTCACAAAGTTAGAACGTATCTGGTCATGGCCCTAGCCATTTGAGTCAACGGGGTATGCTTCTGAAAGTCTCTCCATGTCACTTATGCAGTGATGCTCCTGGTTTGGCACACAATTGATTTGACCAAGTGAAGAGAACTGTTTTTAAGGACACCAACAGCACTGTCTGTTCCCATAGCCATGCAAAACGTGTCCCTGGTCTTGGTGCCTCCAGGGGAATGCAGCTGTACGTATTTTTAAATCACCTAGGAACTTCCTTACACGTGGGCTCCCAATCTATAAACCAGAAACACGTGGTTTCTGGTTTATAGATTGGGAACATGGTAATTAAAGGTTTTTGTTTTTGTTTTCTTAATCAGGGGATCATAGCAAATTATTTGCAAGGGAATTGAACAGTCTGTCTTTCTTGAAGTAGAAATGTTTTCAGATAAAAATACTATTATGGTCTATTTGGGTAAAAATCCCATTTTCCTTCTCTCTAACCAAGATATCTCATTTGGAGTTCTAGCAGTAATTTTAGTTTCTAAGCCCCACCACCACCAAAAATGTAAGCTGATAGACTCTCAACATCTCAAAAATATGAATTTATTCACTTTCAAGCACCCACATCCTATGCTAACCTAACTTGGGGTGATTTCAAAGTATCTCTCTTGAATTTACGTACGTAGAAAAGCACAAAATCAAGAGCAGCACGAAGATCAACTGGAAAAGAACAAAATCACCCAGTGTTGTGCAATTTCTCTTGATGATGATATCGGGCTAAGTTATACCTAAATCAAGTAGAGATGAGAAACGTCAGCTATCCCATCAATCTGCTCTCCTCCTTTACACAGTAAAGTGTGCCCTTGGGCCAACCAGGAATTTATTCAATAGGTGATATGTGCCTGGCCCTGAAGAGGAAAAAAACAGTGTCTTCTCAAGAAATGTATAGCCAAGCAGACAGCCTTAATTGGACTTCATCTGTAAAGTGGAGATAATATAACCTGCTTTAAAGATAACATAGGAAGATAAAATTAAACAATATGAAATGTAACCAAATGAAATAACATGAATAAAGAAAATAATGTGACATATAAAACTAATGTGAAATCTTGTAAATTCTTCAGCTTAACAAGCTTAATACTTAACAGTGTTGGGTATCACTCCTGCCTCTGGGTGACGTTATGAAGAAACCTGGCTGGTGTTCCGGAATGGATTACAGATGGCGAGGTTAGGAGGTTGTTCTCTGTAAGGAGAATCTCCACTTGGCTTGTTTCTGCGAAGCTGTGATGACTGTATTAGGACAAGTCAGTGGCTTAACATTATATACACTGAAGTAAATTCCAGCTAGATGTAAAGGATTAAATGTAAAACAAACTGACAAACAGACCCCAAAGAAATTGGGAGAAGACTAGAAGAAAACCTAGGGATATATTTTTATACTCTTGGGGTGGGGGAAGCATTTCTAAACGTGACATAAACTCCAGGAGGAAATATCTGAATAAGGATAAATTTGCCTTTATAAAAATGTAACACTTCCACATCTCCAAAAATTATTAATGTTAAAAGACAAACAACAAACTAGGAAAAAAATATTTGTAACATGTATGAGACAAAGTTCTTTCAAATCAAGAAGATAATCAACTCAACAGAAAAGTTATCAAGGACATGAACAGACAGTGCACAAAAGAAAAAAAGACCAATAACATTTGAAAAGATGGTTAAGCTATGACTGATGAAGGGTGAATATTCAACAAACAGTTCATACAACTCAACATCAAAAAAAAACAATTAAAAATGGGCAGAAGAACTGAATAAACATTTTTCTAAAGAGGACATACAAATGGCCAACAGGCACATGAAAAGATGCTCAACACTGCTAATCATCAAGAAATGCAAATCAAAACTACAACGAGACATCACCTCACACCTGTCAAAATGGCTACCATCAAAGAGAACACAAATAACAAATGATGGCGAGGGTGTGGAGAAAAGGGAACCCTCCTGCACTGTTGGTGGGAATGTAAATTGGTGCAGCCAATGTGGAAAACAGTACAGAGGTTTCTCAAAAACCTAAAAATAGAACTACCTTATGACCTAGCAATTCCACTCTTGGGTATATATCCCAGAAAAACAAAAACACTAATTCGAAAAGATACATGCACCCCCATGTCCCTAGCAGGATTGTTTACAATTACCAAGATATGGAAGCAACCTAAGTGTCTATCAACAGATGAATGGATAGAGAAGATGTGGTACATAGATACAACAGAATACTACTCAGCCATGAAAAAGAATGAAATTTTGCCACTTGCAGCAACATGGATGGACTTGGAGGGCATTATGCTAAGTGAAATAAGTCACACAGAGAAAGACAAATACTGTATGATACCACTTATATGTGGAATCTAGAAAAACAACAAACTAGTGAATAAAACAAAAAAGAGGCATAGTCACAGATATAGAGAATGAACTAGTGGTTACCAGTCGGGGGAGGGGCAATATAGGGGTAGGGGATTAAGAGGTACAAACTATTAGGTATAAAATAAGCTACAAGGATATATTGTACAACACGGGGACTATAGCAAATATTTTATAATAACTATACATGGAGTATAACCTTTAAAAATTGTGAATCACCATATTGTACACCTGTAACTTATATAACATTATACATCAACTATACTTCAATGAAAACATTTTAAAAAGAAAAGCTGATTAAGCACATTAACAATTACTAAATTTGAAATAACAATAAGGAAGTAGAATGCCATATATCAAAAAGCCATAAATAGCTTAAAGAGGTAGATAATGCCCCCTGGCAGTTGAAGAGTGTTTGGGAAACCACACACCTTCACATATTCTTGAAGAAACGTAAATTCATCTAGCCTTTAGTAGTTCAAGATGGCAACATATATAACCCCTTGGTGGCATAGTCTTTGACCACGAAATGATCCTTCTAGGTACTTATCCTAAAGTAATATTTGGAATAATGCACAGAGAGATTCTTGAATAGTCAATGCTACCATAGTAGATAAAATTGGGAATACTCCAAACGTCCGCCAAGAGAATTTGTTAAATAAGTTGTGGTACATCTATTTCCAGGCTTTCTCAACCTTGGCATTGTTGACATTTGGGCCAGATCCTTCTTGGTTCGGAGGCCTGTCCTGTGCATTGGAGGGTGTTGAGCAGCATCCCTGGCCTCCACCGATTAGATGCCACTAACATGTTCTGCTCAACTGTGACAAACAAAAATGTCTCCAGACATAGCCAACTGTCCCCTGGGGAGCAAAACTGCCCCCCCACCCCTTATGAACCACTGATTTAATATGACATGGTCTTTAAAAAGAATGTATCAGAGATGCACTTACCGACATGGAAAGACAAGCACGGTATATTGTTAAATTAGATAAGTGATTGTGGAATTATATGTGCTGTGTGATCAGATTTACATAAATAAAAATAATTTTGCATAATTATCTGTACATAATGCTAATATGTCCATAAGAAAAAATCCCGGCAAGTCATTGGTCGACAATGACAATCCTGAACCTCTAATCCTGGACACAGAAGAATGTGTTTAATATGAACGACCTCTCTGATTCTCAGGATCTCTGCACAATGTCATTCAAATGATAAAGGCCTCATGAGGAAGACATTTAAAAAATAACAGAGAATCATTTTGTGAAAATACTCTATCTCTGAAAAGGAGCTAACTTTGGCTTTGAGGCCACTGTTTTTAAGCTTTTGCAAAATAGATTTATAATGATTTCAAGAAGAATTTTCATGAGCGTGAAATTCCTATTTCAGACCCCACCAACTGATACTCAGCTCACCCCTCACCCCTGACCTTTCCCCAATGCCCTAGGCTTCCCTTCTGCTGTATTTACTTGGTATTTCTCTTTGTGGCAATTCATTTATTTTTGCACTGACTTTTTATTTTTTAAAAAAAAACAAAGAAAATGTGCCCTTGAAACTTTGGAGAGACAAGCCATTTAAAACGTGAAGTTCTTTACTGGTTTTTTCTTTGGTCCTGCACTGATATCTATCTTAGGGACTATAAAGAAGAATAATTTTCCAGCCTTTCGCTGCTTAAAAATAGGCAATGATGATCAGAGGTCTTGGAATTAAAATGTCTAAAGCTCAGAGAATGATGGAAGTTGGGCAGCAAATATGCATTGTCCTTGCTGAACTTTCTCTAAATGAAAATAGAGAGGTGACCACATTAGCTGTCTAATTCTCTAGGTCTTCAGTGTCAAGTAATAGAGTTTATTTGATTGAGAGATTTCTTTAACAGGAGACCCCATCTGTGACAGAAAGAACAAAATTAACTGTTATGCTTCACTTGTTTTCATTCTCCACAAAACAGCATGTCGCTGAGATCAAACAGATTTCATCCTTTCCTTCTTAGTGCAGCTATATGGCAATCGTCACTGAGGAGAGAAAAGTCTACTTCCTCCTGCAGGCCAGAGAGCCTACAGGAAGTAAGGTACGGAGTGCATCAGATTTGGGATTTTAACACAAATTAGAGAATAGGATTGTATTTAAAGGAGAAATTGGGACTTCCCTGGTGGTCCAGTGGTTAAGGCTCCACGCTTCCACTGCAGGGGGTGCAGGTTTGATCCCTCATCAGGGAACTAAGATCCCGCGAAGCCAAAAAAAAAAGGGGGGGGGGGAAGGGGGAAATTGTTCAACAGATATCACACAAACTTCTGGAAATGTCGAATGTAGAAGAGGCATTCCTGGTAATGATGAAAGATTAGGCTATTGAATGGAGGGAGATGAGACAAAAATTCCAATTACGTTCAAAACAGGAGAGCTATATTCTGCTGAAGTACATGCTCTCTGTACAAGCAATGGGGAATTAATTTCAGACTGCCTTCCTTCAGTAAGTTGTGTTATTTCATACCAGAAGCAATTCAGAATAATTCGAAAGTGAGTTATAAAATAAGTTGCATATAGTAGATTTTTACTAAGAGGAGCCACCTTGAACAATAACCAGCGCTAGGGGGTTCATCCTCTGTTCCCCTGACCCTCTGCAGCATTGAACTTCCCTGTGAAGTCCTGTCATCCACCTGGGTGGGCTGCAGGGGTTTTCACCTCCACTTTTTCCATCAATCCAACTCTATTTTTTAAACTTCCACATTCCTCAAAATGTCTGATCTCACGGTAGCACCCACGTCTCTTTCCAGACCTGCCATGAGCTTATCAAAATTCTTGCAATTCTTTTGACATATCCAAGGAACTTTCGAGTGCAGAAGAGGGTAAAGTTTGCCCTCTTGACACAGAAAAAAGAAATTAGTATTTTGCTTAGCGCTCCCTTTCATAGAATAGACAAAGTCAACTGTGCTTTCCTAGTCCCCATAAACCTACGGAGCTCTGGTAAGCATGTCCCATGTAGATTTAAATATCTAGTATTTCCTCCTTTTTTATTTCGTATCCTTTTTGTTTTCTCCTATATGAAAATTTCAAAATCCTCTATAGTACTTTAATTTTGAAGCTCCTTGTGGTAGGAAGAGAAGGTCATCCGTTTAGATTAATAAAAACTGTGTACAACTCTAACGATATTTTTCTATTAATCTTTAGCAAAGCATGAAATTTAATCTCTTCAGTGTGATAAACGTATGGAATTGATGAGCTCTGTCTGTGGGCCACATAACAAGACATAGGCCTCTATAAGCCATTATTCTGTGTGGAGAGCTCCATATTAATTTCTGAATTACTTGGGTTAGTGATAGTTCATTAAGAAACCCTTAACAAATGCAAAGTGCTTACTTTCATGGAGAGATTTAATGGGAACTTAATGGATTTATTCTATCACTTTGCTCCTTTAAAAAATACTCTTTAATTAAATATTACTATTAATAGAACTATTATGCACATTTCAAGGAGTCTCTTCAATTTTTCAGAATTTAATCATTAAGATTTATCAAATCACACGGAAGAAGCAAAGATGAAAACAGTTACATATTTAGATAAGCACCCTTGAATTTAAGACTGATGTTACAAACCAACAGCTGAGATTTTATGAGGGGATATTCCAAATATATTTGTAAATGAAAAACTGATCATCCAAATTTTTCTTTTTTATATACAAGGGGTTACTTATTCATTCATTTATTAAACAAACGTTTTTTAGTACTAATGGTACGTGAGCTACAGTGATTTAAAAAAAAAAGAATTTCAGAATCAAATGAAAGCAGAAACAAACAAATCAGTAACTACACTACAATGTGGTGTGGGCTAAAATAATGGTAAGGACAGTGTGCCAGGGAGCAAAAGGAAACTCACCTGATGTGAATGAGAAGGAAGGAAGAGGTGTTAGAAGGCGCCATTTGAGTTGAGTCTTAAAAGTTGATTTAAACACTAACCGGGCACACAAGATGTGGAAGGATACCGTACGCAAAGAAGATATCCTTCCGCACCTTGAAACTTGGAACACTGTGTGTTTCGGAAGGTCATGGTACACAGCAGGATGCTGTGACAGCTTGAATTAATGTCGTGGCAGTGAGGAAAAAGAGAAGATGAATTAGAGAACTATTTCGGAAAGCTTGACATGCCCTAGGTAACTTATCATATGCAGAATGGGTTGATGGAGAGGGCTGTGGCGTCTGCCAGATTTCTGACTTGGGTGATGGTACGTACAGTGGTGCCATCTACCCATGGAGGGAATGCCGGAGTAAGGGCGTCTACGACTATGATGAGCGCCGTCTTGGACAGGCTTTTTAGAGACGCGCATAGGAAATCCAGACGTTCCAAGCAACCAGATACATTTGACACTCTGGGAAGAGATCTGTACCGAAAGCAAAGAGTTGAGATCATTATTACCTGATCAAACTGTCGGGAGAGGTACAACTTTAGCTTTGTTGTTGGCGAAAAAAAAAGTGCTATTTTCAAAACTAGTATCTGGCATCATCACCTGCCGTAAAACATGCAGACCTAGTGTGTAACTGGAGCTTGATCACCTGCACACACCCCTGAATTAGAGCCTCTACTGTTCTGTTGAGGACAGCATTCCTGGAACATGGTGTAGAGAAGAGGATTTAGTTGGGCTTGGTATGATTGGAGAAGAGGAGGGGGAGGGGAGAGAAGGGGGAGGAGGGAGGGGAGGAGGGGGAGGAGGAGGAAGAGAAAAAAGAAGAGAAATAACAATCACGAGGTATTTGGAGATATTGTCAAGCACCTACCCTGTGTCTGGAACTTTATATCCACCTCTAATTTTTTTTTTTTTTTTTTACGCGGGCATCTCACCGCTGTGGCCTCTCCCACTGCAGAGCACAGGCTCTGGACGCGCAGGCTCAGCGGCCACGGCTCACGGGCCCAGCCGCTCCGCGGCATGTGGGATCTTCCCGGACCGGGGCACGAACCCACGTCCCCTGCATCGGCAGGCGGACTCTCAACCACTGCGCCACCAGGGAAGCCCATATCCCCCTTTACTTTAAAGCTCATAACAAACCTAGGAAGTAGGTATTCTTATCAGCACTAAACTTACAGAGATGCTCAGACTCGGGAAAGTTAAGCAACTCACCAAGGTCACATTGCTAAGGAATTAGAAGGCCATGTCTGCCTGGATCTTTCCAAAATTTCCACAAGCTTTATCTGTCAAGGAGCTTTGAGTCCCTGATGCTATTCAGAAGAGAGGTGCAAAATCAAGCCTCAGGTAAAGAAACTAGATCAAGTAATATGGAGGTAGTAGTGTCCCTTAACAATAAGGTGGGGTCCTAGCCAGAATCAAGGGGAAGAGACTTGGAAGAAACTCAGTCCTTCGGGTTGGGGCAACACGGAGAAATGTAAGGTGGAAAGATCAAAGACCAAGACAAACAACCCGAGTCCGAAATAGCTTAGAGTTCAGGAGGATCGGGGGAAACGTGAAGCTAATATTAAAGGGGCTGGGGACATCCCTAGTGGTCCAGTGGGTAAGACTCTGCGCTCCCAATGCAAGGGGCCCGGGGTTCGATCCCTGGTCTTGGGCAGGGGGGTCGGGGGAGGGGGGGGACTAGATCCCGCACGCATGCCGCAATTAAAAAAAAAAAGATCCCGTGTGCCACATCTAAAACCTGGCGCGGCCTAAATAAATAAATATTTTTTAAAAAATAAAGGGGCTGTAACTTTGGGGAACGTTTGAGTATTTCAGTCTTTTCTCTTAGGATACTGAGGTCTAGACCCAGTTTGCAGTGAAAGCAGTTTCTATGAAGGAAATGCACAAGAAATCTATAGTCATATCTGGAGTATCAGGGAAGCGCTTTAATTCCATTCCCCAGCAGATAGAGGTGAATTTCAGTGCAGAGGATGTAATGAGGTTCCATCTAGTCCAGGCTGGGATTCACATTGTGTTGCGTCTTCTGGGCTACTGGCCCTCCAAACAATGGTATGCCGGAGCCAGCCTGTATCAGCTTGCAAAGAGCTGATTGCACACATCTCTTCCCAACTCCACGTTCCTTGATGTCACATTTGTAGTTTGTAATCATCCATGGTGGCAGCATTTATACCATGGAAACTGGCAAATGCTCTAAATCAGGGCTTCTCTTTTAAAGAGCAAGTTGTTAAACATTTACAGCTGCCTCTAGGTATTAGCACAGATGGGAAAGGATGAGGGGACCTATGAGGAGGTTTTGAGCATCTGGGAGCGGAGATGAGAGCGATCAAGAGGCAAAGAAGATGGTACTATATCCATTCCCCAACCTGACCTGAGCGAGGAGATGTGAACCAAATAGAGGGAGCTCTACACAGCAGGGACACTGGGAAACAAGCAGCCCCATGTGAATCTAAGCTGCGACCTAGAGCAGGGAGGGAGTATTTGTCAAGTGTTTCTGTTTGTTCTGTAGGAGATGCCTTCAAGAGGGCCAGGAGAACCGGGGGAAACTCCATCACTGGGAATACTTCTGACAAAGAGCACCGGTAGTAACGTCAGTGCCTCGGTACATTTCCGAAAAGCTGCAGCCGAAGTCCAGGGTGGGCTGATGCATGAGACTATGTAAGATACTCTTTGTGGAGTCTCGGAACTAAACAAAGTCGACTTTGAGGGAAAGCCCGGAGACACGGTGTTAGCAGGTGGGGCCTACGATCCAGCTATATTTGGGCATTAACCACAATGTCACCTCATTCATACCCCTGTTTGTGAGACTTGGGGGATTTGGGTTCTGGCTATTTTGCCTGCCCCATCTGATTCGGTTCACATTTGTCTGTGTGATAGGCAGACTTCTAAGATGACCCCTGATCATTCCCACATCCTGGTACTCACGGTCCTGCATAACCCCTTCCTGTTAAGTGTGGGCAGGACCTAGTGACATGCTCCTAATTGCCTTCTTAGCTCACACGCTTTCATAAAGCAAGTTGCCAGGTTGGAGAGGTCCACAGTGCAGGGAACTGAGGGCAGCCTCCAGCCAACAACCAGCAGGGAACTGACCCCTCAGTCCAAGAGCCCTTGAGAAACGCAATCTTGACAACCACCAGGTGAGCGAATTGGGAAGTTGATCCTTCCACAGTTGAGCTTGATAGGAGACCATAGCCTTGGTGATACATTTCTCACAGTACTGTAAGAGCCTCAGAGCTGGAGGACCAACACATCTCAGCTACGCCTGAATTTGTACCCCACATAAACTGTGAGATAATGAATGTGTGTTGTTTTAAGCTGCTAAGTTTGGGGATAATGTGCTATGCAGCAGTAGATAACTAGTACAGGTTGGGATAATACGGGCTGGGAGACCACAGATGTTTGTACAATCAGTTTCAGGTGGGCATTAACACTCAATCATAAATCCTACTGCAAAAAAATAAAAATAAAAAGGGTAGTTAAAAGATGGCAGGCCATTAACAAAAATAATACCCAAGGGTGCAAAGGGATACAGTGACAAGCAGATAGACTTTGGAAAGTCAGGTAAATCTATTATAATTTCAAATTCTGGTTGTCAGCATAAGGCAAGGGCAAGCCGTGACAGATCTGGCCAGTAAAGAAACGTGAATCCTTTTTAGATTCAGACAATTTATTACATAGACACTGAAAGGAAGACGAGCCAAAGATGTCAGCTCCCCAAGGTTCTCACTCAGGGAAACACTGAAATAAAAGGGGCTACGTGGCTACGACATCAACGATTGGACATTTTTGTGTCTGTAGACGAGAATTCTTTTGCACTGCTCTCAGTTATCTACAAGTTAGAGTTGTACATTTCTCCCACAGAACCAGAAGCAGATAAAGGGGGAGAGTATAGATCTACACTAAAACACACGTTTCTCAATACATCACTGTTCCAAGTACTGTGAGGGTATTGACTCATTTACGATCGACAGTAACGATGTAAGAATGGTAATACGATTATTAGCGTTTCGTAAAGAAGAAATCCAAGGCAACCTGAGCCATTCAAAGTCACGCAAAGTGAATGGCAGAACCAAACTTTGAAGGGAGTCTATGCTCTTAGCCACCGTGCTCTCCTGCCTCTCTGTGGTAAACCAATTAGTTAGGTTGGACAAAGGTCCCAGGGAAGGAACTATTGAAAAAGCGAAACTCCTGAGGTCAGGAGCTCTGGAGAACAGAGAAAGGATGAAATTTAGAGATCAGGTTGTTCTTCATCTTCCAGAAGCTACAATACTTCTTGTCCTCTAAGAAGGCCAAAAGAAACTAAAAGCAAAACAAAAGGAAGCTTCTGTGAGGGGCAGTGTTCTCTTCCTTGTACGGACAAGAAAACCAAGGCACAGATCAGGCACTGTTCCTGAGATGCTGGCGACTTGAGAATAGTTCAACAAACTACCGAGAAGAACCTCTGTCATACGGTAGCCACGTTCCGTCTTAGGACGACCAAGTGGGCATCCTCAGGGGCACATACCGATGAGCTTCTGGGGCTGGCCTGGAAGCTTAGAGACAGGAAACACTGGAAACCTCCACTTGGCACAGAGTACACCTTCTCTCTCTAAAGCAGTGCTTCTCAACGTGGCAATTCCACTCCCCACCCCAGGGGACTTTTGACAGTGTCTGGGGTTTCGCGGTTATTATAGCTGGAGCAGGGGGTGCTACCGGCATCTAGCGGGTAGGGGTCAAGGATACTGCTCTACATCCTAGCAGGCACAGCACAGCCGCACAACGAAGAACAGCTGGGGAATTCTGCCCTAGAGGAAAGAGTGTGTTGAGCTCTGACCACCCTGAACATCTGCAGGAAAAGGAGAGCATGGAGAGAGAGGGAACACAGTATAAAAGCAAGCATGACCTGCATTATCCTTTGGTGAAATGGGTCCCTTAAAAAGCCAACGAAATGGATCAATGGAGCCCTAAACTGCTTTCTATTTTCAGTTATTGGTTTTATACATCTCCTAGAAAATCATATATCTGGCTCATAGCTGGAGCCGATAACTGAGAATCACGCCCTGAAATTTAGTCTAAGTAACATTTTTCCCATGCCTGCGACATAGTCAAAAATTAGGGTCATCAGGCACCTTGTAAAATGCCTGGCTGTCCATTTTTCTGGTTTCCAAGTAAATACAGAAATACGGAAAACCTGAAGCGCTTCATTTTTCAGCAACAAAATTGATTCACTGAGAGTCCATAAGCATAACCACTTTAACTTAACTGGTGCATTAGTATAATTTGAACTGCACGATGGCAAAGCCAGAAAGCCATTTGGTCATTGACAGATACAAACAAGCCCAAGAAATGTAAAAACAACAGCCTTCCCAGAATAAAACCCAAACATATGGTGGAGAAATAAAATACCCCAACCAACAAAACACCCTTTTGTATCAATATAGAAAAGAGACGGAACACAATTTATTAAAGGGCAAGCACCACCAGATTTACGTGCATGTAAGTGAGCTCAAAAGTATCTGCAAAGCCCAGACAGAATTTTATACAAGTTTCTACAGTGAAGTAGAAGAAAGAATAATTCAATCTTCTCTCATCTTGTTGAGAGATAAATGGATTCACCTTGTGATAGTCTCCTGTACACCTCAGGAGAGAGTTAATTCTGGAGGTGCGTGTATACAACGCCAAGGATCAGAAGCCCGCTGGCGTTCCGTTATAAAATTAAAATGTCAATATCATATGGCATCACTTATATGTGGAATCTTAAAAAAAAGATATAAATGAACTTATTTACAAAACAGAAATAGACTCACAGACATAGAAAACAAACTTATGGCTACCAGAAGGGATGGGGGGGTGATAAATTAGGAGTTTGGGATTAACATATATACATTACTATGTATAAAACAGACCAACAACAAGGACACCTACTGTACAGCACAGGGAACGATATTCCATGTCTTGTAATAACCTGTAAGGGAAAACAGTCTGAAAAAGAATATATAAAAGTTATATATATGTAACTGAATCCCTTTGCTGTACACCAGAAGCTAACACAACACTGTAAATTATACTTCAATTAAAAAATGGTTATTAAAAAAATTAAAATGTTAGCCCTCTTATTGGTACTATAATGTTTTCCAGGAAACACTCTAAGGAGAGGAGGGTAGAAAAGCAGCCACCCCTCCTCCATCCAAGAAAATTCAGCATTTTACCCTTATTCATACAGAGAGAAGACAAAGGAATAAGTATTTGTTTAGCTCCAACTAAATACCAGGCCTTTAAAGTACAGTCAACTCTTGTTATTCATGGTAGTTTCGGTCTATACAATCACCTAAACAGTGGATTAGCAAACAACGAACCTCTGCTCCTGGGGAAATACAGGGTTAGGTTCCTGCGAGCCTCCGGTCACAACCAAGAACCTAAACGTCCATCATCGGATGAATGGATAAAGAAGATGTGGCACATATGTACAATGGAATATTACTCAGCCATAAAAAGAAACGAAATTGAGATATTTGTAATGAGGTGGACGGACCTAGAGTCTGTCATACAGAGTGAAGTCAGTCAGAAAGAGAGAGACAGGTACCGTATGCTAACACATATATATGGAATTTTTTTTAAATGTCATGAAGAACCTAGGGGTAAGACAGGAATAAAGACACAGCCCTACTAGAGAATGGACTTGAGGATATGGGGAGGGGGAAGGGTAAGCTGTGACAAAGCGAGAGAGAGACATGGACATATATACACTACCAAACGTAAGGTAGATAGCTAGTGGGAAGCAGCCGCATAGCACGGGGAGATCAGCTCGGTGCTTTGTGACCGCCTGGAGGGGTGGGATAGGGAGGGTGGGAGGGAGGGACACACAAGAGGGAAGAGATATGGGAACATATGTATAACTGATTCACTTTGTTATAAAGCAGAAACTAACACACCATAGTAAAGCAATTATACTCCAATAAAGATGTAAAAAAATATAAATATAAAGAATCAATCAATACGTAAGCTTGTTTTATGTGTGCTTCTGTTTAAAGACACCTTATTGATCATATATCGCTGATTCATTAACACTGAACTCACGGCGAGCAGCAGTGTAACTCAGGCCTGAAGGAAGCGTCTCTAACACACGCATTTTCTCCATAAGGCCCCTCACAGCCTTCTTGCGCTTAGGAACACTGGACAGCACTTCAGCACTATGCCTGGGGGGCATCTAAAACAGCGAGATCACCAACAGTACAGCTGACCCTTGAACAGCACAAGTTTAAACTGTACAGGTGCACTTACATGTAGATGGTTTTCAAGAGTAAATACTCTAGTACTACCCCATCCTCGGTTGAATCTGCGGATGCAGAACTGCAGATCCAGAGGGCCAACGTTGTTTATATGCAGATTTTCAACAGTGCAGGGGTGGGAACGCCAACCCCCTTATCGTTCAAGGGTCAATTGTACAAAAATGCCAAACCTGTGGCACTAAAGAGACCAAAAAAGGGACAATTTTTTGCCACTCTGCCCATCTCTGTGAATGACTGCGAAAGAGACCTAAGTATTAATTTGGGGTTACAAATACGTTTCAGCAAGTGGGCATATTCACGAATACAGAACTACGCAGAGTGCGGATCGACTGTGTATTACCCTGTTTAAATCGGACTACGACCTTGCAAAGTAAGCATTGTAATCTCTATTTTACATAAAAAGAGCAGGTTCAGAAAGGCTAAGTAACTTGTCCAAGATTGCAAACTAAGAAGTGGTCAATCTGTCATGAACAATTCTTGGGTTTCCATTTGCCCCGTGCTAAGACTTGAAGTCCACCGAAGGTCATCCAACATCAGTAGTCAAGCAAAGCAGAAAAGACCAGTGGACTTCAAAGTCAAGACACATTCAGGAGCTGTCCTTCAGCTCCTATTAAGGCTCCTTCTGAAGTAATGCAGTCAAACTCACCCGAAAGTTACCACCTTTGCGTGCCCTTACCTACCCAAAGGAGCAGGTACGTGGGTGCTGCCTTTCTGGAAAAAGAGTGAGAGGACACCTAAATAGGAACATTGAGGCCCTGCCGGAAAAGAACTACTTCACAAAAACTGTAAATGCGGGGTCAGAAACTACTCCTCCTTAGCCAAACCTCCCAGGCACCAATGTGGTGACTCTGAAGCTTTCACTGTTATTAGATCAGCTGGCAGAAAGGTGAGTAGTGTTCTCTCACTTAACGCTTCCCTTAACTCATACAAGTGGGTCAACTCTCAGCCTGACAATGGCATATTTACCTAGTCTGACTTTTCTGAAACTTCCACTGAGCGTCTCTGATGTCCCAGGGAGCATTTTTCAAAGACCTCAAGTCTTGTGGCCCGTTGCGTCAGTGGTCCAACAACTGCTTTCCCTTGTATGTGGAGTCGCAGTCTCTCCCGCTCTGAAGGTCAATCCATTGGTCCTCTATCTTCTACAACCTGCCTCTCATCTCTCCTCCCACTGTACTAAATCTCAGGCATGTAAATCCCCCAGAGACTTACTCTACAATCCCAAGTGAAATAATAAGCGTTGTATCACTGAGGCTACTATGGTCCTGTGCTCCAGCCCTTGCACCCTCCCTCCCCTCCTCTCAGTGAGGTGACTGCTGGTGATGCTGGCCCCCAGCTTGAGAAGACTCACAGTCACCTGAGGCTGGCCCCTCCCATACAAAGGTAACAGGAAACTGCAGGACAGCAGCCTAGAGCCCAAGGAGTCAGCAGGTGAAATGGCAATTTGAGGGAAGAATTGGTTTTGTCAATTCTGGGTGTGGGATGAAGAAATACTGCTTTACAATTACTACTGAGACCCTATTTGGGGACCAGGCCTGGTGAAACGTGGAACACGTGAATTGGGTCAATAATTTACTGGCCAGAGCTCATAGAAAGGTGTTCTGTTATATTAAGTCCAAATACGGCACCATGTCTTTTCTCTCCTCTAGAGAGGACTGTGGCCATGTACATCAGCGCTGAGTCCTATCAGTGATATATTCCCATGGGCACTTGGGGATATCTTAAGATTATGATACCTAGCCTTAGTCTAGGGGCATGGAAAATAATCAGTATTGGCATTTGATGCCCACATTTCAGATGAGACTTCTTATAACTTATAAAAGCATTGGTAGTTTAAAGGAAACTGGGGCTAATGGAGACGATGGATGCAAGGAAACAAATTCAAAAGACTTCGTAATATCCTTCAGATATTCTTGTTTGACACCTGGCTGAGAGTAAATTATACTTTTTTATTTTAAATCCTATAACTTAGAGAGTAAGAAGTTTCCATAAACACCTACTGCAGATCTTTAAGAACGTTTTGAAGCAACTTCAGTGACAAATAAAAAAAAAGCATTCAGAAGGAACTAAATAAACCTTATTTTTTCAAATGTTGATGTTCCCAACTAGATCACTGTCTAGAAATTCCAAGCTTAAAAAGCAGAAGATTTAAGAAAAGAGGTCTTATTCTTCATTTTTCAAAGAAATCAATTTTTTTTCAGGAGTGGAACTAAAATGAGGTATTTTTCAAGTGCGTAGGGTTAAGTATCACGTAATGGTTCTCCCGTAGTACACAGTGGCTCTTGTTAGGTGTCATCCTTTGAGGAACTGCTGTAATTGAGATCACAATAGAATAAGGTTTTTGTTTCGTTCCGTTTTTAGAATATAGAAACTAAGCCAGCTTTACTGGCTCCTAGGAAAATTTCATGCTTTCTTTAAATACCTGCCTATGAGCTATTTGGTTCCATTTAAAAGCCTGTAATCGCTAGAAAGAGACATGTTCCCTTTCGTAAAAGCCAGGTTGTAAAACTGCAAGTAACAGACTGGTTGGTCAGGAGACAAACTGCATGAAGCTCTAACTCTGGCTTATTAGGGCCACGTCTTATTTGTGAATCAACCATGGTGCCTACAGCAACATTTTACTCCTAAGTGGTGTATGATAATTCTTGCCGAGTGAGTCAATGAATAGGTGATTGCACTGGAGATGCGTGCTGGGAGGGCGGGGGTAGAGGGGGCGGATGAGGCAGTGAGTGACAAGCCCACCAATGATAACCCACAGGAATATGGAGCTCAGTGAAGTTACTACTGCCTCCCTTGAATCGGGCCTTTTCAGAAAAATTCAACCATTTCACCTCTTCGCTTTCCTGTATTACAGATTTACTGTCTCCTTTCTTAAATAGGTATGCCAATAAGGCAGATTCATTTTTATCTGGGAGAAGGATAATGTCTATGGGAGGTAAGAACTGGGGCAGTGAAAATCTGTGTTGCCGAGTTGTCTTAACAAAGCTGGTCATGGATAAGTAACTATGATATGTCACTATATGCTAGGATATTCCACCACTGTGCCAATATTGACTGTACCTGAATATAATGACACCATTACCTTATCTCTCTATGTACCGTAGTAGTACAGATACTCAGAAGAGGAGCTTAAGACAACTCTTTCATGATGCCCTTTATGTGCCATAAATTTGACTATACGGCTTAAAGCTCCATGTTTTCCTGTTTCTAAAAAGCTTTTTTTTTTTTTTTTTGTGCGGTACGCGGGCCTCTCACTGTTGTGGCCTCTCCCGTTGCGGAGCACAGGCTCCGGACGCACAGGCTCAGCGGCCATGGCTCACGGGCCCAGCCGCTCCGCGGCGTGTGGGATCTTCCCGGACCGGGGCACGAACCCATGTCCCCTGCATCGGCAGGCGGACTCTCAACCACTGCGCCACCAGGGAAGCTCTCTAAAAAGCTTTTAAGCTATGGTGGATGAAGTACCTTGTGCTTTTCCAGTGTGATGGCTAACCCTTGAAGGGAAATCTGAAAGGCAAGAGAATATCATTGCTGTTACCACCCATCGATTCAGCAAACATTTGCTGGGCTCCTGGTATGTGATTGGTTGTGAGCTGGGTGCTAAGGATACAGATGAATAAGCTAAAGGCCCCACTCATAAGCACTTTTAGTCTAGAAATCATAAACAAACATCAATGTGAACAAATAACTCTATAAAGAAGAGACACAGGCTGTGATAAATGCACGCACAGTGTATAATGAGACCCAAAGGAGACCATCATCAATTCTTCCTAGAAGATTAAGGAAAGCCTTCACAGCAGAGATGAAATTGAAGCAAGCCCTGAGTAATGAGTTGGTACCAAGGTGGCTCAGCCTCTTACAGTGAAGTGGTATTTTTCAAACTTGAGTGATAAAGCGATAGAAAAAAATGGCTTGGCCTCTCAGAATTGACTTTCAGCATTGTTTACTCTAATGATATTTTGAAATGTACACACATAAAACTAGATATAAAATCTTTATGCTTTTATTCTATTATAAAATCAGAACAAATTTACAAAATAAATGTGATCAAAGCTCCAATACCAATAGACTCCAAATGAGCCACATTTCACTTAATATCACGGATGATGTTGTTTTCCTGAAACCAAGCTAATGTTGCATCTTCTGCTTCTCGGGCTTACCAAACTGTTTAATATGTGCAAAGTAATATACTTAAAAACACAGTAGTAGAAAAGAATTTATGATGAAAAACTGCAGCTGCCTACCTTGGGAGAAACCATTATTTCTAATTATGTTTCTGTGAGAGGCACTGCTTTCTCAATAATTTACTTATACTGATATTTCATTTGTGTATCAACCTTAAGCATTTTGCATCAATGTCTCGATATTTAGATGTAGACTTAACCCACTTATCTACTCTTCACTTCTCCTCTATATTCCAGCCAATAAACTGACAAGAGTGATCACCTCTGCAACATGAAATAGCATTTTAAATCTCCATGTCTACAACTATCAAACATAGGCTCTCTTTCTCTCATTGTGTTAGTCAAGGATAGTACTAACCCATCTTTCTTTCTTTTTTAATCTTCTTTTTTTTTCAGGGCGGGGGCACACAGCATGTGGGATCTTTAGTTCTCTGACCAGGGACCGAACCTGTGACCCCTGGGGCGGAAGCACGGAGTCTTGACCACTGGACCGCCAGGGAAGTCCCCCCATCCTTCTTTCTATGTCTCCTCCCTCCCTTCAATCTCCCAGCTACTGTCAATTATGTCTTTCTTTGCATGACAACATGTATATCCTGACTTGTAACCATAGTCCAGTCTCTCGTGATTTGTCTACAGATTAATCCTAAAGGCTAAAAACCTATAAGCTTAGTTAACATAGGTCTGACCAAACATTGTTCTCCCTAGAACCGAACAATGTTCTCTGGAGGCAGACTGCCAGAGACAGCTGAAATCCCAGTCTGCTTGTACTATCTGTGTAACCCTGGATAAGCAATTTCACTGTGCTTTCATTACATCATCTGAAAAATATGGAATAATAATTTTATCTACCTCATAGGTTTGGTATGAATACTTAAGTGAATTAGTATATGTAAAATATATAGTGCCTACAGACACTTGTGGTTGCCAAGGGGCAGGGGGAGGGATGGATTGGGAGTTTGGGATTAGTGGATGCAAACTATTATATGTAGAATGGATAAACAACAAGGTCATACCGTATAGCACAGGGAACTGTATTCAATATCCTGTGATAAACCATAATGGAAAAGGATATGAAAAAGAATGTGTGTGTGTATATATGTGCGTGTAACTGAATCACTTTGCTGTATAGCAGAAATTAACACAACACTGTAAATCAACTTTACTTCAAGAAAATAAATTTTAAAATATATATATAGTTGGGCTTCCCTGGTGGCGCAGTGGTTGAGAGTCCGCCTGCCGATGCAGGGGACGCGGGTTCGTGCCCCGGTCCGGGAAGATCCCACATGCCGCGGAGCGGCTGGGCCCGTGAGCCACGGCCGCTGAGCCTGCGCGTCCGGAGCCTGTGCTCCGCAACGGGAGAGGCCACAACAGTGAGAGGCCCGCGTACCGCAAAAAAGAAAAAAAAAAAAAAAAAATATATATATATATATATATATATAGTGACTATACATAGTTACTCCTCAATAAATGTCTGCTTTATTATAATACATTTTCTTCCCGTGGCTTTCAGAAGAGAATGTCCCTAGTGTCAGGTTTAAAAAACTTCCTGCTCTCCATTTTCCCCATCCTCAATTTCTTTAATTCCTAAGTTTCTGATTTAGGTGACCGAGAGGATATTTGGGTTACTTACCAGAACATGGAATACAGAAGGAGAAGCAGATATAGAAGAAATCAATTTTGGACAAATGTTCTGCCTGTGGGACATCCAGGTAGAGATCAAATTACATACTCTCTACTCAGAAGCTTTTCCTCTCCTTTTAACCTATAATTCTCTAAGAATTAGGAGTATGCCTTATTTGTAGTGTTTTGGAGGAAAATATTCACTTGAGAAATTATCTGAGGGAAGAATATTTACCAAAAATCTCACGACTCAAAAATATGTTTTCTCAGTTATACCGAAGGTCTCAGTACAGGTTAACATCTTCCACTTCCCAGAATAACCAAACAATAACATTCATGATAGGTAGGGAAAAATTAATTCTGATTCCAAAGGGACAAAACTAGCAGCTGGGAAGTAGAACTGAACAAGATGTTTAAAAAGCGTATCTCTTCCGTCCTTTTCCTTTCTTTCCCTAGTTTCTTCCTTCTTAATCACACATTACCAAAAACATCTCGGCTCTCACAAGCCAGGGTAACTTGTAAGGCTTGGAGTATGGTATAAAAACACTTCCGAGAGCAGAAGACATTTCCAGTTGATTGTGCCACTTGAAAGAGAGAAGAGGCTTGAGAAAATGAAATATTAAAACGCGTCTCCTGAAACTCTCTTGGAATCCTGTGGCTGCCACTGAACAAAATGTTCCCTCTTAGCACAGGAAATTGGAGCCTTGGGGACCCCAGGGGTTGTTGAGTGCATTTAAGCATTTAGCCCACAGGCATTTTCAGATGGTTCCTGAGGGATTCTCCTTAGTTCCTTCCCACTGTTATTTCTTTGACACAGTCTGGTCAGACATATATGCTAGAGAGGTAAAGCAGGCTCCGATCTGGCCAAGGAATCAGTGGGTATTAGGAGGACCTAGAGAACGGGTTGATTCAAGAGACCGTTGAGAGTTAGCAGTACGATACTGAGAGCAGAACACCATCTATCTTGCGTGAGACAGAACTGCTGACCCACAAGAAAGATTTAGAAGTCAAAAAGGAAGACATGGTTTCCTTTGTGTGATGGAAAAACTTCTTATTGTAGATCCACAAAGGTCAGGAATATTGGTGAACACTATCATGGACTGCCCAGATACCCCTTCAGGGATGAAGGGCTTACACCTCCAGCTGCTGGGAGTGTTCACCAGGGAATGCCTCAGTTGAATCTAGCAGACTGGATCAAGCTATGTTCTCTTGCCCGGTCAGCCTCATCCAATCGTTAGCAATACAAGTGGCATAAGGGCCTAGACCCTGGGACATCCCTGGACAAGTCTGAAGGGCCATCCTAGCTTCAAAGTCCCCATGGGATCTGCTGAGGCCTTTTTTTCTTCTGGCAAGCAACCCAGCTCAACTTCTCCCTAGCCCAATCATGCTTCTTTCCCCTCCCTTCCATAGCTGCTAACCCCAAACACTTTCTAATAAATGCCTCAAATCTTAACTCTAAGTACCATCTCCAAGTCCGCTTCCTAGGCAACCCAACTTGGAGCAAATGGAAAGTGCTTAAGAGCAAGCGCCTTGCCAAAGTGCATCTTAAAACCTCCAAATCTATGGGAACAACATCTAGATGTTTGTGTGGTGTTTCAAAGATCCAATAGTGGGACTTCGCTGGCAGTCCAGTGGTTAAGACTCTGCGCTTCCAGTGCCGTGCAGCGCGGCCAAAAAAAAAAGAAGATCCAGTAGTGCTTTCATCTCATTAGAGTCTCAAATCTACTTTGTGAGATACGGATAATTTCACCTCTATTTTACAGATCAGGAATGTAAGTCTCAGATAAAGGTAACCAGTACATAGTTCGATTCACCAAACCATTGGTGGGAATCCTAATGATGACGGTGTAAAGAGTGGCCTTAAGGTTGGGAACGGCTATGTTTGACTGTTACCTCCTGTATTCGTTTTCCATTGCTGCCATAACAAGTCACTGCCAACCTAGTGGCTTAAGACAGCACAAACTTATTATCTCACGATTCTGTAGGCCAGAAGTCCTGGCGGGCTTCGCTGGTTTCCCAGCTTCATGTTTCACAAGACCAAAATCAATGCGTTGGCTCACTGGGTGCTTTTTGGGGGACTCTAGGAAAAGTCGGTTTTCAAGCATATTGAAGTTGTTGGCTGAATTCAGTTCCTTGGGGTTATAGGACTGCAGTTCTCATTTCCTTACTGGCTATCTTTGCTCCTAGAGGCTGCCCACATTCTTTCTTACGCTTTCTGTGTGCCTCCCCCGACTCCCACCAGTAGGTCAAGTCCTTCTCATGCCTCAAATATCTACAACCGTGTTTCTGCTGCATCTCTCTGACTGTCTCTTCTGCCGTCCTCTTCTGTCACATCTCTCTTCTGATTCTGGTCAGAGAAATTTCTTTATTTGTAAGGGCTCATGTGATTAGATTGGACCCATCAGAGTGATCCAGGTTAATATCCCTATTCTAAGGTTCAGTAACCAGAATTAGATCGGGAAAATCCCTTCACTGCAATATCTAGATTAGTACTTCATTGAATAACCAGGGGATGGGAATCCTGGGCGCACATCTTTGGAATTCTGCCTACCAAATTTCATGACTTATATACCTAAAGCAGATGGCAGCCTCGGGGCCCAGAGAGTAGACTGTGTCTGGTACATTTGAGCTTGCTAACTTTGATCATGGCTTCTGAGAGGCTGACACCGCTGAAATGAGGAATGGTGGAAAAACCAACAAAATTACACAGCACCCTTTACACTCAGCCCCCATCTCCTTCACCACTCTATGGTCCAAAGACCACTGTTAGTTCTTTATGGGCAGCATTTCCCAAAAGTTTCTAATGATAGCATTTACCTGTTTCCCAGGACTGTCCTCTCTAGATCCCACCCCAGAAATTCACACTTTTTGAAGTACCCCTAGGTCATCTTATCCTAAAGGAAGACGGAGACACACTGTCATAAGAATCAGGCCCTTTCCTTCCACTTGGCCTTTGCATTTGCTCTTCCCTCTGCCTGGGTTATACCGCCCCATCACTCAGGTCTTGATTTTCATGTTCTCTTCTCAAAAGGATCTTCCCTGACCACCCCATCTGCTCGAGACTGTTTATCTGTAGTTATATTTCAGCCCCTCACTGTTTTCATTTCCTGTAGAGTGCGGATCATAACCTGCACATATTTTTTTTTTCAAGTCATTTATTTATTTATTTTTAACATCTTTATTGGGGTATGATTGCTTTACAATGGTGTGTTAGTTTCTGCTTTATAACAAAGTGAATCAGCTATACATATACATATGCTCCCATGTGTCTTCCCTCTTGCGTCTCCCTCCCACTCTCCCCATCCCACCCCTCCAGGCTGTCCCAAAGCCCCGAGCTAAAATCCCTGTGCCTTGCGGCTGCTTCCCCCTAGCTATCTACCTTACTACGTTTGTTAGTGTGTATATGTCCATGACTCTCTCTCGCCCTGTCAAAACTCACCCTTCCCCCTCCCCATATCCTCAAGTCCGTTCTCCAGTAGGTCTGCGCCTCTATTCCTGTCTTATCCCTAGGTTCTTCATGACATTTTTTTCCCTTAAATTCCATATATATGTGTTAGCATACGGTATTTGTCTTTTTCTTTCTGACTTACTTCACTCTGTATGACAGACTCTAGGTCTATCCATCTCATTACAAATAGCTCAATTTCATTTCTTTTTAAGGCTGAGTAATATTCCATTGTGTATATGTGCCACATCTTCTTTATCCATTCATCCAATGATGGGCGCTTAGGTTCTTTCCATCTCCGGGCTATTGTAAATAGAGCTCTGCACATATTTTATTAAAGAATTTACTCATTTCTTATCTATCTGCTAAACTAGCGTACACTGCTAGATGCCCAACAGGTGTTCATTGAATAAATGGATGAACAAACGTGAGCAAACTCACGAGCACGGGGCCATACTCCAATAAAAGCTAATGCCCCTAGGGCAAAAACATTCCCCGGAGGCTGATCTGGTGACCTCTCCATTTTCCCGAAAAGAATATGTGAAAAAATATTTTTGTCCAATTTGAAGAGCTTAAATATGTACCCAAATGTGTACAGACTTTCATATAAACACTAGTGGATAATCTAAACTTTAGGCTAAAAGCTACTTTAAGTGTTCCTCAACTGTAAGTGCGGGGTCCAAGTCCCATCTTTTGGGGAGCTAAAGCTCCCTTGAAACTGATTTTGCTTGTGTATATTTCAGAAATGATTCACGAGTGAGTAAGCAAAGTGAGGACCTCCCTCGTCCTTTAGCAGCCCTTAGATCTCTCCTACATCTCTCTCTGTCCCTCTATGTGCCCCAGGAGGCTGACTTCTACGGACTGCATTACTCGGACCTCTGGACCACTGGCTTCTGGTTGCGTTTAGCTAATGGGGGTCACCTGGAGAGCGATCACAGCGCAGGAGATTTGAAAAAAGGTGCAAGTAATTATTCCCCCGGCTTTGTCTTAGCTCCACACAATTCTGTGATGACATTTCCTGTGGGGGGGCAGAAGCGGGGGTGGCTCTTCCAGCGTTCCAACTATCACTGTACCTGGTAGCTCTGTTTCTTCTCTCGCCTCATCAGGCCTGATGTTCTACTCTGGTGCTGCAATGTCCCTTAACGGTTCCCTTAACTCTACCTGTGCCTCTAAATAGTTCCTTCACTAAAAAGATCTCTTCAAAACTCCCAACTGAGTATCCTGTTTTCTTCTGGGCCTCTGACCTATATACTCATTTTCCTTGGCCAATTTCCCATTTCACTTGTGTGATTACAAAGCTAGAGAAGCTGAGAAAGCATTCCTAGGATATCTCTGGCTCCTGCCTGTTATTTATGACTATTCCAGATACTAGGCAAATTTCTTCCACCAGTCTTTTTTTCTGCCTTCGTACTTCTGATGTCTTAAAAGACTGAGAAAGGCAAAATGAAAATAGCTCACAATTGGACAGGGATTTTCTTTTCTGCTTAGTAGAAATGAGAGCTAAAACTTTAAAGCGAATTTGAATTTTTTTTAAACGAGGAAGCCGACCTTGAGTAGTTATATTTGAAAGTTTAACTGTTCAGCTTTGGAGCATTTCCATTAATTTACGAATGATAATAAATCATTTGAGCGGCCTATTTTGTTTATAAAGTGCTTCATTTGGCTGTATTTCAAGAAATGCAATATGGCAAACTACTAGTAATATGAATGGTTCAGAAAACAAAGAGCTAATAAAGTCTCCATTCTTTGACTCACTGTAAATGGGTCCTCGCACTTGAACAAAGGTCATCTGAAGAATGTTTACCATTTTGACTAGCTGCAAAGGGGCCACTTTCTACAAACGGGTTGTAAAACGCCCTATGCCTAACTATGCCACTGAATTTTTACACAAATAATTAAGGTATTACAAGGAAAATGCTTTGGATCTTAGGTGGAAAGGAGACACTGGTGTTGTGGACACAGTGGACTGGGATGTATTCCTAGCTAGGACACATCCTAGAAATAAAACTTTCAACATGCTACTTCACCCATCCATGCTTCAGCTTTCGCATCTTTAAAGCAATAGTAATAAAACCTTCTAACTTCATAAATAATGAGTAAATATATTAGTTTGTGTTCCCCCTAAAGCACAGCCCAAGACAAGAACTAGAGAGTAGGTGGTTTCCTGGGAAGGTAGTCCCAGAAAGCAGGGGTGAGAGAGCAGGAAGCAAGAGACAGGGGAGGAGAAAAACATAATTAAAAACTTCAGGAATGAGCTTGTTACCACCGTAAGTAACTTGAACTCAAGCCCACCGGGGACTCTCTGAGCATCCACAGAGAATTATCCTCCGAGTTGTTTCTCTGAAAGAAGAGAAGAAGGGCAGTGGCTGAAGCATTCAACCAGAGGCTCTCCACTTGTTGGTGGCTGCCACCAGATGTGAATCCCCTAGCACTTCCAGCTGCGCCTGTCCAGAAGCTAAGAGGGCCTCTGGGGCCCTAGGGCAGAAAAGAAAAGCAATTCTGTTTGTCTTCGAGGTTGGATAACTGTCTGCCTCAGAGGTGCTGAAATCAGAGGCATGTGACATGGGACAAAAAGCTGTCTGTTACGGAAAATATACTTCAAAGGCTTTTTGTTCATGGCCTGAATTGAGGCAGCTGTGGTGGGAAGAAGGAGGGAGTAAGGTTTCGAGAGACATCGGAGGTAGAAATGACCAGGGTCGTGACTAGTCAAATAGAAAAATCCTGAATGAACTTGATACTGCAAGCATGGAAGTCTGGATAGATAATTGAGTTAATCACTGAGGCAGTAATATGGGGCCAGGTAGTAATATGGTTTGGTTTCCTTTTGTTAAAGGAAAATAAAGAGATCGGTGATACCCAATACCTGGTTGAAGATAAGGAATCAGCTAGCTTTCTAGTTTCCACAGTGTTTGGAGAGGCAACTCTCTTACCATCATGAGGTCATTCCAGACTTCTGTAATTCCTTGTGGCAACAGCATTCTCAACCCAGGAAAGTAAGTGGGAAACTAAGTCAGCTGCCTTTTCTGCAGCAAAGTAGGCAGTTAAGATGAATTAATGAAGAGGTTTCATACTAAATGATACTGGGGTTGGGAGTATCCAGTCCTGACTGTGTCTCATGTTTCCTTCCACATGGAAAGATACCCCTCTGAGAATGACTTACCTATTTGGTATGGGACTATAAAACAGGCTTCCATAACTCTGTTCTTCCCTCCCCCTCCTCTCTCAAGTCAGCCTACCTGCAGAGTATAGGCTTTTGCTTTCTCTCAGCCCTCCCCTTGTATAAGAGGCTTAGCGGTTTTCTCCGGATGCTGGTGACCTGATACAGTAAGTCTGATTGATTCTGGAGATCAGTGTTAAGAAACCCACTTGTCCACAAATACAAATCACATTTCCCAATATCCTAAATGCTGGCTTTCCTTGTGATTTTAGAGCCCAGATAGTAAAGAAGAACCACCAAAGTCCTGCCCACAAACTGCAGCTCATTCCAGAAAGGCCTTTGTGGTAAACAGAGAGACTTAACAATGACTTAGGAGTAGACTAGGTTTTGGAAATGAAATAAGAGAGCACACATTTCCAGGAATTTAACAAAGGGATAAGCCAGAAGTCTGGACAGAGTTTTGACTCTGAATGACCTCAACTGACCAAACATACAACTATATATGTAATCAGAGTGCATAGGTGCAAAACCCTGGAATATTAGAACTATAAGGGATGAAAATATTGAAATATTTCCCATCGGAACAGAATGTCTTTATAGAACATACTGATCTAATTTACCAGAAGGGACAGCGTTCTCTGGTTATTTCTCTTTCAGGGTCAGACAGCCAATCTTCCCTGTTACCAAGCATCTTGGCAGAATTATTATTTCTTTGTGCTCGAAAGAGCCTTAGCAAATTAATCCAGCTCTCTTATTTTGTGTTCCCTCTAAACCAGGATGTACAATTTTTTTCATAAAGGGCCAGACAGTACATTCTTTGGATGCTACATGGTCTTTGTCACAACAACTCAGCTCTGCCACTGTGGCCCTGAAAGCAGCCATAGACAATATGTAAGCAAATGGTACACAGCCATACCTGCTCTAAACCAGTGATACTTAAAATACGGTCTGACACCCAACGCCCAGCCAAAGCGCATGTGTGCCACGAGTCCACAATGAGATAGGTAGAGAAATCGACAGTGAGCATTTCGAAACCCATACTGCTGTTAGACGTTGTCAATACCCAAGCACACGATTATTTTCAGCAATTCATTCTTATTGTACTTAACAAAAGCATCAATTGATGATGCAATGGAAATAAAACACCTGATCCTTCACACATACAGTTTGAGAAGCAAGGCTCTAAATTCCAAGCTTGTCCTCATTTTCCAGATAGGTAAGGAGACTCAGAGAACGGCGCTGTTCAGTGTCATCTAGCCAGTTAGGGGAAGAGCCAGGATACACACCCACGTTTCCTGATCCCTAGTCCAGTGATGTTTCCTGATACGGTACAAAGTTCACGGTCTGTGTTAATGACTTCACACCTTAAGAGTTTCCCGCAAAGCTACAGCTATAGCTTTGAGCCCTTTTGTCTGCTCAGCAGGTTAGATGATCACAAGCCAAGTGATTTTCTGTTCAAGGTAGAGAATAGAGCCCTTCAGCTTTTGAACCCCTAATCCTGTGTCTGATGTAACCTGGGCCGAGGCTGTTGCTCCAGGCTGGGCTGCCCTTTCTCAATTATTTAATGAAGATTCTCACTTCCAGGCTAAATGGCTATAAGAAAACCTTCTCTCGTTCACGCACTTTCATAACCCATAACCCAGCCACTTTGCACGTTCATGCAAAGTGGCTGGGTTATGAGGAGGGCTTTATGGTTCTCAATCAAACCAAAAGCCACATTATTCCAAATATTCTGCCCCCCTCTTATTCCCTACCATCCACCTAGAAGATTTTCAACGCTTACTTACACAGGAAAAAATAATAGCTACTTATATACCCCCAAAGAGTCCAGATACCTATTAACAATACAGCGAGTAATAAGGGCCAAAATGCACTGTCGGTGGAGGATGGAGCAGCTGACATCATTTGTGGAGGGCTCTTTAAAGGCCTACAAATCTAGATGACATTAAAGATCCAGCGACCGTGTCGGCAAGATCAGCTTAAAGAACGGTTACTTAAAAACGAATGAAAAATATTGATTCAGAAATGAAAAAAAATGACTCCGGCTAACATAACTCAAGGATAAGATGGCCACGCTATGGTAGGTCAAGGATCGGTTTTAGACACAACTGCTTGAATTTTATTTAGAGGACATTTAAATGCGTAACCGTCTCAATTTCAGATTGCGTTGACTTAACGTCATTGGTGAATGATTTAAGACTTGGGCCAAAGTTTGCCTCTTCCGAATAAACTCTACATAGGCTGGAGACAATTAATATTAGATACTTCTTATGGACTTGATTCATACTTACAGACTTATTTCTAGTTTGACGCCATTTTTCTCTGTTCCTTAAAATAGAACCCTGAAGAGTCTTCACTGGCTGACATAGCAAGCTGATTTGTTTTATTTTGTTTCTAGATATCTGTATGAAACAAAAGGCATTTATTTTAAAATATCCTATAATTCATATGTTCTAATGGTTCTGATGGGACTTTCCTTTTAATTAATCCAGATTAGTGTTGACTGGGACTTTTAGAATCGCTGTATCATTGATCTACCCAGAGCAATGAAAACATTTAGGCTTATATTCATTCAAAAATGCTCACCAAGAGGGAATGTAAAATGGTGCAGCTGCTATGGAGATTCCTCAAAAATTAAAAGTGGAATTACCATATGATCCAGCACTCCCACTTCCGAACACGTATCCAAAAGAACTGAAAGCAGAATCTCAGAGATATTTCCATACCCATGTTCATAGCAGCATTATTCACAATAGCCAAAAGGCGGAAGTAGCCCATCGATGGATAAATGGATAAAGAAAATGTAGTATCAATAGTCTTACAAAGTGAGCATATCATAGATGAGGGAGCTGAAGCTTAGACCCTTACCTTGCCTGACACAGCAGAGCTGGAAATGAACCAAGGGCTGGATGTGAACCTTGGTCTACCACGTTGTCTGTCCACTATAGCACACTGCCTCTTCAGCCTTCGTGATGACATATGTAAAGATTAGGAAGTATTTTTTTTCACTAACATTTTAAATTGTGGTAGAACACACACAAAAGTTATAGGCTTAACCATTTTTAAGTATACAGTTCAGTATTGTTAACCGTTCTCTCGTCACTATTCTACTTTCTGTTTCGATGAGTTTGACTACTTTAGATACATACAATGGAATATTATTCAGCCTTTTAAAAGAAAGAAATCTTGTCATGTGCTACATCATAGATGAACTTTGAGGACATTATGCTAAATGAAATAAGCAACTCACAAGAATACAAATACTGTACGATTCGACTTATACGAGGTACCTAAAGCAGTCAAACTCATAGAAACAGAATAGTGGTTGCCAGGGGCTGGCAGGAGGCAGGCAGGAAAGGGGGAGCTGGTGTCTAGTGGGTGTAGAGTTTCCATCTTACAAGATGAAAAAGTTCTAGAGATCTGTTACCCGACAATGTGAGTAAAGCTAACACCGCCGAATTGTACACTTAAAAACTGTTAAGACGGCCACTTGTGTGTGTTCTACCGCAAGCTTTTAAATTAATTTTTAAAATATTCACTACTCTTTACGTATGTTGTCACAGAGGCTGAAGAGGCAGTGTGCTGTAGTGAGAAGACAACATGGATTGTGACATTGGTGGACCAAGGTTCAAATCCAGCCCTGCCCTTTACCAGTTCTGCTGTGTCAGGCAAGTTGAGGTTCTAAGCTTCAGCTCCCTCATCTATGATATATACACTCAGCTTGTAACACCGTTGATCAGACTAAAGGTCATCATCGATGTAAAGCTTCTATTCTGCTCAAAAAAATAATGGGGCTTCCCTGGTGGTGCAGTGGTTGAGAGTCTGCCTGCTGATGCAGGGGACATGGGTTCGTGCCCCGGTCCGGGAAGATCCCACATGCCGCGGAGAGGCTGGGCCCGTGAGCCATGGCCGCTGAGCCTGCGCGTCTGGAGCCTGTGCTCTGCAATGGGAGAGGCCACAGCAGTGAGAGGCCCGTGTATGGCAAAAAAAAAAAAAAAAAAAAAAAAAAAATAATGGCTATAATGCCGGTAATGATGACAATGATGATGGTGACACTGTCGTTGTTGCAAGGTACCACAGGAGGGGGAAAGAAGAAAGGAGAATTCCTAACCCTGAGGGCCTTTTTGTGATACTTTGGTTTTTCTCTGATTTTTTCCAATCCAGAAGATAAGCAACGCCGTCCAGTTTTTCTTAGGATGTTGTAGGAAGCCAGGAGAAGTGGCAGACTTATTCACTTATTTTATAACAGAGTCATTTAAATGATGGGCCCGCAACCTCTCATTATTCCAAACTCTTCATTTCCCAGGAGCAAAATAACCTTCTCAAGTAACGCTCTGCACCTGGCTGCCACTAAGTTTTGCAGGCATTGACTAGGAAAGAGAGAGTCTGTGCTCAAATGCCGGGAGGAAAGCACTCCACAGCACACTTCACCTGCTCTGTCCTTGGATGAATTCACTGTGCGCACATACACGTTCACTGTCATGCAGCCTATACGTTTTATGACTGGGAGTCACAGATTATAATGCCATGTATTATAGCTACTCCAGCATTTGTCTGCAGTGTGGATTAGTTTTAGGGCCTTCTTTTTGAAATTTTCATCTTAGGAAAACCTTGCCATGGAGCGTTATGATTTTGGCTGTAAAGAATTTTTAATACAGCGTACTGGGTTCTCATGAAATGTTAATGAGTAGAAAATAAAAAGGGCCTGACAGCTGAAGAGCTGTCGGGGTTTTTTTCAGGTTAAGTGATCAATAAAAACAAATGAAGTTCTTAAACAGGTTTCAGATTTTGATTATCTAGGCCAGGGGCTGGCAAACTGCTTCGGTAAAGAGCCAGATAGTAAATGTTTCAGGTTTTGCGGGCCACACTGCCTCTGCCACAACTATTCAGCTCTGCTGTTGTAGCATGAAACAACCAGACACAATGCGTAACTAAATAGTGTGGTTGTATTTATGGTCACTGAAATGTGTTCCAATAGAAAGGTATTTATGGATACTGAAATGTGAATTCCAAATAATTTTCACTTGCCATGAGACACTATTCTTCTTTTGATTTTTTTCAACCATTGGAAAATGTAAAAAATCATTCTTAGCTTACAGGCTGTATAAAGATAGGCCACAGGCCGGATTTGTCCCAAGGGCTATGTTTGCTGATCCCAATCTAGGTAAATTGTCCTTTGGAATGTTGTCAATATCAACAGGGGTCCTAAATGTCCACAAAATAAAATCCAAACATCTTACTCTAGCATACCAAGGCTTTTGTTACCTGACCTTAACCTCTTCTCCCACTACCATGCTCCAGCCAACTTCCATCCAGGGGTATCCAGTTTTTCGTCATTCCAGAATATACCACGGACTGGCATATTACCATGCATCTTCCTCTCCCTGCTCTTAACCGGTTCTACACGGTAAAACCCATCCATGTCCTAAGGTACAGCTCCTGTGCCATGTTCTCCATGAGAAATTCCTTTAAGACTCTTCCCCTAGTCACAAAAAATCACTCACATCCTTCTGGTTCATGGCCTTTTTTGTATGTCTCACCTGTGTCATATAGGTCAAAGTCATCATATTTTTGTCTATATTCTAACCACATGATCATCTCTGTGAGGACAGAAAAATGTGTTTTATCCATGGCTGTGTATTCCCTCAAAGCCAATTCTTAGCACAACGCCTTATATGCAGCAGGTGTTTAATAAATACTTGTTGGTGAATGGATTTCTTAATGTATTCAGACACAAGATCAGGGCTTCCCTGGTGGCGCAGTGGTTGAGAGTCCGCCTGCCGATGCGGGGGACACGGGTTCGTGCCCCGGTCCGGGAAGATCCCACGTGCCGCGGAGCGGTTGGGCCCGTGAGCCATGGCCGCTGAGCCTGCGCGTCCGGAGCCTGTGCTCCGCAACGGGAGAGGCCACAACAGTGAGAGGCCCGCGTACCGCAAAAAAAAAAAAAAAAAAGTCCCCCTCTCTTAAAGGGGGGGGTGTCCATGTCAGACACAAGATCAGAGCAACTTTAAAATATGCCAACACACCTCTGTCTCTGTTCCCTTTGAGCCCTGATGGGGAGGAGATGGGGAAGAGTCTTGCTCTGAAAAGGGGACAATTCCTGAAGAGCTATCAAACCTTTTGGACTACTTGCCATCTGAGCCCATACACATGCCGGCACCAGGGTGGCAGAGCCTTCACGGCTCTGAAGGTAAGAACCATATCACAGGGGAGTATTTCATAGACTCTTATAAGTAGCGCTTTTAAGGAAACTGAGAAACCACCTAATCTCACCAATCCTTGTAAAATGAGAAAGGTGGCGCTCAGAAGGATGACAGAACCCACTGAAACCCCCAGAGAGTCAAGGCTGAGGCATAGCTCTGAGTCACAGTTGGTTCAACTCCACTTTGCTGAATATACATTTTCATTCCTTGTGGGTAAATACCTAGAAGCAGAATTGCTGGGACAAAAGTAGGTGTGTGCTCAACCGTTTAAGAAACGGAAACTTTTCCCAAGTGTTCATAGCATTTCACATTTCCACCAGTAATGTACGAGAGAATTCAGTGCTTCCACCTCCTTGCCAACACATGGTATGTATGGTCAGTGTTTTTAATTTTAAGTGTTCGGTGGGCAGCAGTGTTTCCCGGAACCATCTCAGAGGTTCCAGAAAGCAACTCACACGTTTAAAACTTGTATATAATTTGCATCTTCTTGTTGACGAATGATGTTGAAAACTTTCGCATGTGCTTATTGACCCCTCATATATCACCCTCATTGAAATGTCTGTTCAAGTCCTTTGCCCACATTTTACTGAGCTCTGTGTCTTTTTACTAGGCTATAGGAGGTCTGGAGCCTTCCATACTTTAAAAAGAGCCTTAAAAATAGTTCTTAGAACATTTGACCAGAATAGATGTATTTGGGCTCACAGCGTTTCATTAAGGCCTCACCCAGGTATACCATTTATACCCCACATCATATTCCTAAGCTTTCTTTGCTCACTAAACGGACTCATACTTGCAACTTGCAGATGAAACACTCAATTTCTGCTGCACATGCACACGAAAAGCCAGAATATTCCAATCCAATATATGAAAGCAGATGTGGAGTAAACTGAATTTCTCATATTGTCATCAAGCTTGTTGACCAAAAGCTAGTGGATTTGCAAAGCCCTTCCTGGGTAGATGGGTCAGTGTTTATTCTCACGGATTTTGCTGTTCTAAAGCAAATCAACCAACCAACAGCCCTTCATGGAGTGCTCTAAGTCATCTCTGTAAGGCATGTCACGCATTTCACGTTAAATTCCAGTTCACAAATCCAGTTCCTCTTTTTTGACCCAAGTTTTATTTGCTTTCTTTTGACAGTCTGTATTAAGCCTTTTCATCATTTTTAGCAACCAGATATCCAGTTGGGAAAGCAAATTATTTCCCTAAAGCTTGACATCATCATGATGGAAGTACAAATAACAAGGATAACGCTAATAAAAGCTGAAGGTTTCAAAACTCGTAGCATGTGCACACAATCCAATTATACCTCACTACCACTCCACAGGGTGGAAATTACCTCTGTCTTTCACTGATAAGGAAATAGTTTCAAGAGGTAAAGAAACTCATCTGAGGTCACATAGTTGTTGAATAGGAAGGAAAAAAAAACCTGAACCCTTGTCTCGTAAAAGAGCTCATGGATTTTGCTACGTGGTGAGGAATATTTTCCAAAGGTGAAGTCCATTCCAAAATTAAACATGAAATAGCAAATGGAATTCCTGCTAAGTGCTGCTATACATCAGGGAACCTGGGAACCTGGCTCCTTTTTCAGCCCGTGTAAAAATATTTTAACAACGTATTTTCATTATTTAAAAAGAAAAGTCAAAGAATCAGAAAAGCACAAAGAAGAAATGAAAAATCAGCTGAAGTCACACCACAGTTAATTATTTGGAACATTTAAACATCCTTCCAAACTGCTTGCTGTCAATTTCCCCTCTACTTTGTCTCTCACGGTCCACACACACACACACACACACACACACACACACACACACCCCATGTGGAATTACTGGGATCACACGCCTATGTATCTTTATCGTCAACAGCTCTCCACCAGTCTTACGAGAGGTTCTACGGAGCACCTCACACATGCTGGGGAGCACATTCCACTCCAGCAGACCTGTTACACGGCCAACCCGCCGCCTCCACCCCGACCCCCTGCAACAGAGCACTGTGCACTGGGTCCCGGCTCTGCTGCAGGACACTGCTATCCCTGCCAGGTGACTGCTGCTGCTACGTCCCTCTACCTTCTCACAAGGGGCACTACTATCCCATCACTGTCTTCATCACAAGTGAGGGATATACCCTCTTCCATATCTCTCATCAGCGTAACACAAACCAGGGTACGCCTTTTTACAAGACTTTCCTGTGAAGCTGGTGATAATAATTTTTTTTAAATAAAAAAAAAATACCATATGACCCAGCAATCCCACTACTGGGCATATACCCTGAAAAAACCATAATTCAAAACCAGTCACGTACCAAAATGTTCACTGCAGCTCTATTTACAATAGCCAGGACATGGAAGCAACCTAAGCATCCGTCAACAGATGAATGGATAAAGAAGACGTGGCACATATATACAATGGAATATTACTCAGCCATAAAAAGAAACGAAATTGAGTTATTTGTAGTCAGGTGGATGGATCTAGAGACTGTCATACAGAGTGAAGTAAGTCAGAAAGAGAAAAACAAATACCATATGCTAACACATATATATGGAATCTAAGGGAAAAAAAAAGAAATGGTCATGAAAAACCTAGGGGCAAATACGGGAATAAAGATGCAGACCTACTAGAGAATGGACGTGAGGATATGGGGAGGGGGAAGGATAAGCTGTGACAAAGTGAGACAGTGGCATGGACATATATACACTACCAAACGTAAAATAGCTAGTGGGAAGCAGCCACATAGCACAGGGAGATCAGCTCGGTGCTTTGTGACCACCTAGAGGGGTGGGAGAGGGAGGGTGGGAGGGAGGGAGACGCAAGAGGGAAGAGCTATGGGAACATATGTATATGTATAACTGATTCACTTTGTTATAAAGCAGAAACTAACACACCACTGTAAAGCAATTATACTCCAATAAAGATGTTAAAAAAAAACAAAAATAAAAACAGGATGGTCTGATAACAAGACCCAAATGAAGACCCACCTTTAGGGTCCCTCGGAAGAGGATTTCTCAGCCTTGCTCCCAGGCTCCTCGTGGCAGACTAGCTCCCACTCTTAAGCACTCATTGGGCTTCCTGTCATCCTGACTCTGAGTTCCAGAAAGAGAAGAATTCCTTTCTCCATTATAGTGGCCACCTTACCAGCCCGCATTTCACATGCCAAACTAACTTCTTCACAGGGCGATCAAGAGGGAGAACGATGACAAGCTGTCTAGGTACAAACGCTTATTCAACTACAAAGATGTGGTCCAGTCTTATGGCCTCCGCAGAGGTCAGATGACAACTAGTAACGAAACAGTTTATTAGGCACTGAGTGTGAGAATAACAGCGCATCCTCTGATTGACCCTGGGCCCGTTAGAATCTTAAACAACCCATCGCAAACTTGTGTGAAACCAGCTTCCTGGCATCAGTGACACAAAACTTAAAGACAACTTATCACAAGGAGCCTCCTCCTGCGTCAGCCAGAGAACTCTACTCATGACTTGCCCAACGTGGTGTACATATTCCTTTTTGCCCTGTGTCGCACCCTTCTCATTTCTGTTCAGAGAGATGCACTGAACTCACACCTGAGTGACACAGCTTTCTTTTTATACGCAAACAAAAAAGTCAGTTCCCAGACTACTTTGATGTTTTTCTTTTACGATTTATCACGTAAGTTCAATTCCCAACATTCCCATTACTCAGTCTTAAATAACATCGTATGGAAGAACAAAACTCAACAATCCATTTCTGGCCTGCTTCACCCGACTTCTCAAGTGAGTTGTTTTTTTAAACACCTTCTCACTGGTAATTAAAAATTATACCTGTATATATACACATACACAGTTGACCCTTGAACATGGCTTTGAACTATACGGGTCCATTTATAAATGGGTTTTTTTCCAGTAAATATACAGTGAGCCCTCTGAATTTGCAGGTTTCACGATCGTAGACTCAATCAACCGGGGAACTGAAATGTCCATCCGCAGTTGGTCGAATCCATGGATTCGAAACCCAGGGACTTGGAGGACCAACCGTATTATGCCCCTATGGTCCTCAGGATGGCTCCATATACATATAAATCTATGTATATATGTTATTTTAGTTCAATGGAATCATGCTACAAATACTGATTATTTTCACTCAATAACGTGTCATTAACATCTTTCCATATCAATAAACATAAATCTATAATATACTTTCTAAAAGCTGAACAATTCTCTATTGCACCTGTCTGCCATAATAGTTTTAATCAGTTCCAGTCAATGTACATCGAGGCTGTATATCAGGATTCTTTTGGCCACAAGTGACAAAACCAAATTCAAATTAGTTTATGCAAAATGGAGAATCTGTTGGATAATATAACTGAAAATGTAATGGCTAGATCAAGAATGACTGGATCCTCAGTTGAACCATCACCAAGGATTGACCTCTATCCATCTCTCACTTCTACTCATCTCTGCTTCTCTCTGCTTCCTGGATTTATTATCTCTTCTCCCACGTTGCTAACAAAGCAGTGCCAATATGTTGAACCTTAGGAAGATGACGATTGGCTTATTTGGGGTCATATATTGGCCTATAATCACGGTGGTCAGAAGAATAGATTAATATGATTGATTACCCTGAGTCTCTTTCTCACTGAGGTGGAAGAAAAGGATGGAGAACCATGGTAGAGAGCCCTTCTAGAATCTTATGGCATGGGGGAAGGGAGTTTGCCAAGATAAGATCATACTGCGCTTACCAGATAAAGATAAAATAATGATACCAAAAGCTGAAAAAGAAAGCACTGTAAGACCATGGCTAAACCTCTTCAAATACCAATGTAAAAATATTAAATAAAGTGTCCTCAAAAAATCTACCAGTATGTCTAGAAATATGCCATCTTAACCAGTTTCATTCATTCTAGAAATTTGTTTTTTCAATATTTGGATATCAACAATTATGTTACAATTATCTTATTGATAAGTCAAAGAAGAAAAATACCTATTAGGTCAAGAAGGAGGAGAAAAACAGGACAAGAAAAGGGCACTGGCCTCCTATCTGAGTCAATTCCCTTTAAAAAAAATAATAACTTTCCTGGGAAACTGGGACCCATGCACACTGTCGGTGGGAATGTAAATTGGTGCAGCCACTATGAAAACAGTATGGAGGTTCCTCAAATAATTAAAAATAGAACCACCATATGCCCAGCAATCCCACTTCTGGGTATTTATCCAAAAGAATTGAAATCAGGATCTCAAAGAGAGATTCGCACTCTCATGTTCACTGTAGCACTCTTCATAATAGCTAAGATGTAGAAACAACACACATGTCCATCACAGATTATTGGATAAAGAAAATCCGGTATGCACATACAAGGGAATACTATTCAGCCTGGTTACAGTAATTAAATAAAGAGGCAGACTTGGCAGCCTACATAAGCAGACTGAAACCTACACCAGAGTTAATGCCTGCAAATGCTTCAAGGTTAAGAACTCAAAACTTAAGAACCATCAATCACAAATAGCCAACTAGGCTTTCCCAAATAAGGCAACTGCTTAAGCTAAAGCCAATCAAATAATTTCCTTGCTTTGTTTCCACGTCTGCTCTATAAAAGCCTTTCCCTTAGCTCCTGCTGGTGGAGTGCCCGGACCACTTTCACGGTGACACTGCCTGCTTCAAATCAGTGTTTGCTCAAATAAGTCTTCAAAATTTTATTGTGCCTCAGTTTATCTTTTAACAAGAAATTCTGCAATATGTGACAACGTGGATGGACCTTGAGGACACTAAGCTCAGTGAAAATAAGCCAGATACAGAAAGACAAATACTGCATGATTCCATTTACATGGGATAATTAAAATCGTCAAATTCATAAAATCAAAGACTGGAATGGTGGTTGCCAGGGGTTGGAGTGAGGGGGGAATGGGGAGTTATTGATCAACAGGCATAAAGTTTAAGTAACATAAATAAGCTCTAGAGATCTGCTATACAACATTGTACCTAGAGCCAACAGTAATGTATTGTACACTTAAAATACGTTAAGAGGATACATCTCACGTTAAGTGGTCTTACCACAATAAAATTTAAAAAATATCTTTTTAAACTTTCCAGGAAATCTGACCCAACAATTTCTGCTTATCTCTCATTAAGTCTTCCTCATCTTCAAGGAACACTGAAAATACAATTTCCTTGAGAGTCTGGGCACATTGGTGCTCCGAATAAGAAGAGGGTTCTGTTACTAAGAAAGATAGCAGACTAGGCACCAACAGATGGCTGCCCTTAATTTCTTTTTATGTACTTTATCTGTCAGAGACAGAGATGTATGGGACACTATTACTCCATTTCTTGCAAAACGTTTTTTGTCGTATTTCTTATTATGTGCATTGGGATTTAATGGCTTCTGACAGTTACATCTTTGTTGTGGATTTTACCCTTCACTGTTTTACTGTGACACTTTCTGTCCTACTTGATGCTTTTTAATCTCTAATTAAGCCCTTATTTGTTTTTATTTGCCTAATATATTTCCCGTATTATTTTATTTTTAACCATTCTAAGTTCTTCTCTTATTTTCAGCATATATTTGTATCATTGTTTTTTTGAACAGAGCATGCACTTTTGTTTTTGAAATACCTATCTTAGAGCTTTGTCTTTTAATGTATAAATTTACCCTTTTCCATTTAATAATAAAACAGATGCTTGATTATGAATAATCTTTCCATAGTATTTATTTTTTAAATGCTTTTGTGAGGTTTATTTTTTCTTTTTTACACAAATGTTTCATCAACTCTCAGCTCCTCTCTGGTAAATTTATAATTGTGTACCTTATTCTAAATTGTAATTTTGATTAGCATAAACACTTATCACCTATTTAAAATATATTAATTTAAAAGTTTTTAAGTGGAAATGGAACAATATCTACTAACAATTGTATGGCAGATGAGAGAAAATTCTGACTTTCCTCATCTCCCAGTTCTGTGACCGTGTCTGTGATTTTTAATCCAATTACATATTAAACTTGTTTGTTTATATCACTGTATCAGGTAAGTTTGGATTCAGCTGCAACTACAGACTCCCAAATAATGGCTTAAACAAATTATGCTCATCAGTCATCCTTGCAAGAGCCCACTCACACCTTGGCCCTGCCCTGGTCCTCCGAACCTCTCTCGCTCACCTCCAGGAACTTTGCACCTGCCTCACATGCAGAAAAGTTGCTGTGAGCTGCAAAGTCCTCTCTCAACTTTGACTAATTTTATTGTGCCTGATCATTGTTTTCCAGACACTTGGTAAAAAGTGAGAGTCTTTCCTAGCTTCCTTGTAAGCTTTTTTTAAAAAATATAAATTTATTTATTTATTTATTTAGGCTGCGTTGGGTCTTCGTTGCCACACACGGGCTTTTCTCTAGCTGCGGTGCGCGGGCTTCTCATTGCGGTGGCTTCTCTCGTTGCAGACCACGGGCTCTAGCCGTGTGGGCTTCAGTAGTTGTGCCACGCGGGCTCAGTACTGTGGCACGTGGGCTCAGTAGTTGTGGCACACAGGCTTAGCTGCTATGTGGCATGTGGGAATCTTCCCGGGACAGGGATCGAACCTGTGTCCCCTGCACTGGCAGGCAGATTCTTAACCACTGCACCACCAGGGAAGTCCTCCTTGTAAGGTTTTGAATTAAAATTTTGTTCTCTGGGTACATTTTGGTAGGTATTGATTGGAAGGTGGAGGTATACATGCTTATCCTAATGCATGTTCTTGACATCAAACTCAGTTTATTTTTTATAGAGTAATGTATCTTTATTGTTAAAAATTTGGGAACTACTAAAGTCATACAAAAGAATATCAAATTATTTTTGCACATTAGTATATTTCCTTCCAGTAATTCATATATGCGTGTGTAAATGTGAGGGAAGGAGGGGGGATGGAGTGTTTGGTTTTTGCTATTTGTTTTTCTTTACAAAACTGTGATCATAATTTATATCTTCCTTTTTTTCACTTAATTCAATTGAAAATTTCCTGTGCCATCATATATTTCAAAATTTTTAAAAGCTACATAGGATTTTATTATATAGATGACCATAATTCATATAACCAGTTTGTCTTTAAAGCTCTCTTTTATTTCTAATTCTTTGTCATAATAAACAGTGCTACAGTGAATATTATTTCCCATAAGTCTGTGCTCACATCCCAATTATGTCCTTAGGATATATCCTTGGGAATTGAGTATCTAGCTTTGTGATGCGCATTTCCAATCTGTCCTCCAGAAAGGTTGACGAATTTGGACTCCCAACGTCTATTTCGTTAAGTGATTATTTAACCACACCCTTACCACTAACAAGTACTGTGTGTTAGGGGAACAAAAAAATCACATTTTTAGATAGGCAAAAACTTCCTCATTATTGCATAAATTTCATTTCTAGCACTTAACCACTAATAATGTACATATTTGCCATTTGTATTTCTTGTTTTCTGATGTTTTTATTTCTAGTGCCCATATTTTCTATAGGGATTTTAATGATTCATTGATTTCTTTCTTTGGTCTTTTCCACCTTTGCTCTTCAAAGGTAAAGTACATCCAAATTGCATGCTGCAAGAAAACCTTCAGTATTTTATTTTTTAATCTAAAGAGGGAACAGAAAGCAATCAATTTTTCAACAGCAACTTTTCTTATTCTTTTCCAGAGCCGGAGGCATATTACCATGAAAACTGTGTAGTTAGTCTTTATGAAAGCAAAATGTGTTCCATCAGTGGACACAAGGGAGAAGCTAATTAGCTTGCGCTAGAAAACAACTATATTTAATCTTCTCGGATAAAATTATGTGAACTAAAGTCAATCAGTTCATATTTGCTCAGAAGACTCCTTGTGAAGTTTTTAATCACATAAGAAGTTTGTTCCTGCTTATCTTTATTTGAAAGGGATTCCAACATGAACAGGGATTGACTTGGGAAATGAAATCCTATGCCTTCAAACAGGAATGATAGTAAAAATATTTCATGACTGGTCAGGCATGGGGACCAACCGATCAAGATGGATGCCAGCTGTAAGTAATGTTTCCAGCCACGTGGGCGTGCAGCAGCTGAACAAAGGGTCCCGCCAATGAGAAGACTTCTCTCATAAAATGAGACACATCCAGAGGCCTTTAGCTCCTTTCTCTTTCTTTACATCCTATGATTCTTCTTCCAGTTGGTATTCTACCATCAGTTTTAAACTCCCTAAGCAAATATAAAGAAAAATAACTGGAATTTGTGGGGAAGAAATTAAAAGGATGGAAAGAGAGGAAATAGTTTCACACAATTATCCAAATTCAAAAAGTATCTACAACTGAAGATCTGTACGTGTATAATTATTATAAAAGTTTACACAGAGGCTATTACCTAGAGACTGGAGAACCAGTTGAAAAATTCAAGGATTACAAGCTCTGTGTAGTGGTCCATTAGGGGAGATTAGCTATTTAAGAGTTGGCTAAGGACTCATGGCCATGAAAACTAATGGGTTCCTCTGCAATTAAAATAAGAAAAATTTCAGATTGTCAAAGAAAAAAAATTTCCTGATTGAAAACAAACTGAAACAAATGAACCTAATTATGTATCAAATTGGCAATATAACCAGAGAAAATTATTATTTCAGTTGTCTCTAAAACACAGCATGTTAACTTTGCATCCTTAGAGCAAACATTACAAGGAAAAAAGAAATGCAAAAAAAAAAACCCCTTTAAATTGTATTCAGTAGTTTTATGGTTAGTGGTAATACTGTATTGTCATTTTGAAACCATTTTTATATATTAAAGAATAAAGTAAGTAAATGATACAGGCCAAGACTTTGCAGGGTAAGAGAAAAGAGCCGTAAGTATAAAACCAAATAAGTGAGAATGCTGTACAAAATCAATATAAAGTCATTGTGTGTGTGTGTGTGTTCTAAGCCTGTCTGCCTATGGCACCTGGAAACAATGACATGCCAGAAACTGATTCCTAAGTGCCATTAACTACTAAAAAAAAAGCAGGGGTCTTTGGAGAAACAGCTGTGATTAGATATGGGATATGGAAAATGCTAGGTGAACATGGGACAACCTGATGAACCAGGAAGCAAGGAAGGACACAAAGACTATTGGGATTCAGCCAAAAGAAGCTAGCTCAAAGGAGTTCCCACTGTCCAAATCTGGGGCTATTTAAGAATCAAACAGTACAATAAAGGATTATACTTAAAGAATGCAAACTAATTTTCATAATATTCCAACCAAAATTAGCTGGCAAGTTTATAAATCTCTGTTAACTGAAATTCATTAACTAAGAAGAAAACAACAACAAAATACTCATTTGCCATCAGTGGAGGAGATTATTACACCTACTCTTTACCCTAGAATATGTACTGAAGAAAAAGAAACATTTATCCTGGTTTGCAAACGGAATTATAATTCAGAGTAACTGAATTGACGCAGCTGATGGGAAGGCTCTTTCTCAAAGTAGAATGACAGCTGATAAAAATAGAACAAATGATCGAATTAGAAAACCACCAATCAGTAGCCTCTTACATAGTCCTTCATTAGGGCAAGGATTATCCACAGATGTTAAAAACATTAGGTACGCCTTCCCTGGTGGCACAGTGGTAAAGAATCCGCTTGCCAATGCAGGGGACACAGGTTCGAGCCCTGGTCCGGGAAGATCCCACATGCCGTAGAGCAACTAAGCCTCTGAGCCACAACTACTGAGCCTGTGCTCTAGAGCCCGCGAGTCACAACTACTGAAGCCCGCACACCTAGATCCTGTTTTCCCCAATGAGAAGCCACTGCAATGAGAAGCCCGCACACCGCAATGAAGAGTAGCCCCCGCTCGCTTCAATTAGAGAAAGCCCTCGTGCAGCAACAAAGACCCAACGCAGCCAAAACATTTAAAAATTTTTTTAAATTAAAAAGAAATCATTAGGTAAATTGTTGACGCGGAATTGGATAATCACATGATATCAAAGAACCACCTCCAGAGATTACGCACTGCGTGCCAGGGGGAAAATCTAACTTTATAAGAGCGAGATCAGGCTGTCACCACTTTAACTCAGTGATCAATCAGCATTTTCGCTACTAATGGAACAATCAGACCTTATGAGGCCCCTGAGGTGATATGGTAGGAAAGACACACCATAGTGATGAAGTACTCCTTCCAAGGAATGTTTAATGTGAACTAAAGTGAGCCTGGAGATCTGTCTTCCAGTTCACGGAAAATTCAGGGCATATCAGGAGAAGAAAATGACCCCACAAGGTAACACTTGAACAAGTCCAGGAAGCGGAACAGTTATGGAGTTACGGTTTGAAGCAGAGCTTCATGTTGGGCCCCACTGATTGTCAAAGGCTTTGAACAAACACCAACAATCTCTGCATAGTGTAGGCCGGAACTCATAGGCAGAAGTTTCTACAGTAGGATACACGCTTTCTGCAGAAAGCATCATGGGGGATATTACTCAAGATAGACTTTCACAAGTGACTTTGCAAACAGGGCAATCCTGGACTCAGGAAAGTGGTAAACAACTATTGTGTAGTTGGATGCCTCTGCGGATAACACCTGGCAGTCTTGTGGGAAGGTGGGGCTATGTCCAGCAATACTTGCTGGGGGGGGGGGAGGGAGAGCCACCCATCCTGGGTAGTAAGAAACCTGGAGAGAACCAACAAGTGCCATTCAGTGGACAATTCTACTTGTCTCCTTACAGGGATAATCCCCTATGGGGACTTCAACAAGTCAATATCGAGGCCGTGGGTGTTGGGAGAGAATGGGACTTCCAGTTTCTGGTTCTGTGTTTGAGGAGCTTGGAAGTCATCAATCTATCCTGAAAACAAGTACGAAACGGAACAAACTGAAAAATCAATAACTCTCCTTAGATCCCTAAGAGAAGTGAGGTCACAAGGCAAACTGCTACCCCCAAACTGGAGAGACAGACTGACAGGCAAACACAGAGAATCGCGGCTTACCAGAGCAGAAGTGGAAGAGCTGCAGCCTCCGGGGGAGCCAGAACTGTAATGGAGGAATTGCTCTGGGCTCAAACTGGACAAGCCTCGGGCTCCAGGTGGACCGGGTCATAGAAGGGCCTCCACACTTCTGTAAGTTTTAACTTCAGGAGCTCCACCAGGATCTCAGGAAGTACCGGAGACAAATCCCCTCGTGCTGCTGACGGAGGTGGGGATAGAGGAGCCATTTTGAGAGACAGCAGAGCACGCTTTTCCTTAACAAGGTGGACCCCCAGGAGAAACGATTTAAGCAGAGCCTAAGTGCCGTGGAGGAAGGGAAACACGCAGCCCCAGCCCACTCTAGCCGTCCTGTTCCACCTGAGAGGGGAGAGGGAAACTGAGGGGCGGCTGTGAAATTCACAACCCAGAGGCATAGGCTCCATGAAAACTGAGACCTTTTTTTTTTTTTAGGTGGGGTGGTACGGATTTAATATTTTTTAGTATTACAACATATTCTTATTTAAAAACGTGCAGGCAAAAAGGACGCTGCAGATTTTGCGCATCAGCCTCATTTGTCATCTGAAACAGCTGGTGAGAACGCCCTTGGCGTCGAGGCGTGGGGTGGGGGGAGATGGTCACGGCTCCCCCAGTGGGTGGAAAGGGGATGGGGGTGGGAAGAGCCCGGACCAGACCCTTCCCCATCCACCTGGGGAATTTTCTCCTCCCACCGCCCTAAATACACGCCACTTCCATCGCAGGGGAGGCAAAGCAGGTGGTCCTGCTGAGAAGGGGACAAGTTGCATTAGGTTAACTGAAGGTTAACTCTCTACCCCCTCCCCAAAACGCCTTATCACCACATTGCCAAAGGCCTATTTATAGCAGTAACTTTTACCCCATACATCCCCGTCTGGCTGTCAAGGAAAAATAACAAGGTATACTAAAAGGCAAAAAAAACCCCACAATTTGAAGAGACAGAGCAAGCATCAGAACCAGACATAGCAGGAATTTTGGAATTAGCAGCTCATTTAAAACAATCATGATTAATATGCTAAGGGCTCTCATGGATAAAGTAGGCAGCATGTAAGAATAGATTGGCAGTGGAAGCTGAGAGATGGTAATGCTAAAGAGAACCAAAAACAAATGCTAGCGGTCAAAACCACCACGGCAGAAATGAAGAAAGCCTCTGATGGGCTTATTAGTAGACTGAACACAGCTGAGAGATGCACACTGCGCTATTTAGGGGTGAATTATCACGATGTCTGTACGTTACTTTACAATACTTCAGACAAAATAGATGAAGCAAATATGGGAAAATCTAGACAATGGATGTCCATTTATTTCTATTTATTTGAAAAGCTGATATGCATTCCAATAAATGTTGAATGAATTAAACCAAACCTGCAGATTTAGTTATATGTTTTAATTAAATATACATCCAATACAGGCATACCTCGTTTTATCACAGATGTTGTTTTTTTACAAACTGAACTCTGCATCGAGCAAGTCTATCGGCGCCATTTTTCTGACAGCCGTTATGTTTAAATTAAGGCATGTACATTGCTTTTTTTTTTTTTTTTTTACCACATCCACGGCATGCAGAATCTTAGTTCCCCGACCAGGGATCAAACCCATGCCCCCTGCAGTGGAAGTGTGGAGTCTCAACCACTGGACAGCCAGGGAAGTCCCTACATTGCTTTTTTAGACATAATTCTATTCCACACTTAGTAAACTACAGTATAGTGTAAACATAACTTTTATATGCACCGGGGAACCAAAAAATTCATGTGACTCGCTTTATTGCAACGGTCTGGAACCAAACCCACAATATCTCTGAAGTATGCCTGCATATATTAAATATATTTTAATTATATTTATATTATATTTAATTAGATATAAATAAATATGAAAGGATAGTGTTTACTATATTACCCTATTCTACCAAGTACTAAATGACTGCCAGAGAACTGAAGAGTTTAATTAAAACAATTAACATATTAGTAGAAGTCTAAGCAGGACCTGAATTAATAAATGTGCTAATTGGACAGGCCTGCTGAAGCCTTACCTCATTTGGATTTAACTGTGGCATGCATTGTTTCTAATAGGAGATTGAATATTTGTACAGCACTTCGTTTTTATCGCTTTGTTTTAAAACATTATCAAAACACTGAAAAGTAAGTATTCCTTCTATCTTAGGCCCCCATTAGCCCTCCCAAGAAGGAAAAAAATCATCAGCAAGGTTTTTTTTTGCGGTGGGGGGGTACGCAGGCCTCTCACCGTTGCAGCCTCAGCAAGGTTTTTTTTCCAGAATTTTTCTATGCAGATTCATTGTTAGATTACTACACTTATAATTATCCACCTTACATTTTCATGTTTGCTCTATTTAGTTTTTAACTTTTTAACTGAACGTTTCTAGCTTCAGTTTTTAACTTTCAGTTTTGACTTTTTCTTAGGGGAAATTTCACACACTGGTGTAGTGAAAGAATAGTATCGCTATACGATTCTTTTCGTTAAACTCTGTGTTTCCATCACTCATCTACAGGGCCAATCTTGTCTTATCCATACTCTCCTTCCTTCCCACAGATTAACAGACTGGTAATCTTCATAATCCATAGATTATTATGAAGCAAATCCCAAACACCGTATCATTTCACCCAGAATGTTCCATTATGTATCTTTGTAATATAACGGCTCTTCTTTAAATAAAACTTCAACATCATTATCAAACCTAAAAACATACAGTAACTATTTAGTATCATCAAAATAGCCAGTGTTCAAATTTCCCCAAATGGCTCATAAATGCACTTTTTTTTTTTTTTTTTTTTTTTGCGGTACGCGGGCCTCTCACTGTCGTGGCCTCTCCCGTTGCGGAGCACAGGCTCCGGACGCGCAGGCTCAGCGGCCATGGCTCACGGGCCCAGCCGCTCCACGGCATGTGGGATCTTCCCGGACCGGGGCACGAACCCGTGTCCCCTGCATAGGCAGGCGGACTCTCAACCACTGCGCCACCAGGGAAGCCCATAAATGCACTTTTAAAGTTGATTTGCTGTAAGGATGCAAACAAGGTCCACACATTGCATTTGGCTGAAATGTCCCTTAGCCCCATCCAATCTATATGCTGTTTCTTATTAATAATGCCTCATAGAAATCATTCCAGTGACCTATTTTTTCTTGCCTGCATAGTTTGCCATTGTACCGGTGTCCCATAATGTATTTTATCCAGTCCCCAGTGATGGATGGTGACGCTTTTTTTCAGCTTCTTACTGTTATAAACTATGCTACAATAGTCTCAAATATATGGCTTTGTACATATATGCAAATGTATATGTAAGATGGATTCCTATGCAAGGGATTGTTGGGTTAAATGGCATAGGACTTTGTAATTTTGACAGAAACTAACAAATTGTCTTCCAAAGAGATTGTCCAAGCGTATATCTGCTTCCCCATACCACACACACCAAAACTGCATACCATGTTGTGTGCCAACATAACAGATGAAAAACGGTGACGGACTGTTGTTTTATTTTCATTTTCTTAACTCGGAGCAAAACTGATTATCGTATGCCGTCTGCATATGTTATCTCATTTGTAACAAAAAAGAGTAGCAGGAGTCGGGTAAGTAACTCCACTCACATCTTTCATCTTTGTTGCGACCACTTGCCTGGTAAACACTATTAATATACTATATCATGTGCTTCCCCCTGAATTCATCTCAGATGTGTTCCACAGGAAACGAACACTCTGGTCAAATAACTTTTAGAAATACTGGATAACTTCCTGGATGGTCTCTATTTTCCCTTATTACATTCGGTGATGTCACTGAGAGTAATTGAAAGAATTGGTGAGTAGGGGTATTTTCTCCGAATATTAATGGAATCTCCAACAGTGGTTAATTGAGTAAGGCATTCAATGGAATTGGTTACCTAAAAAGTCTTTCTGAAACAAAAGCAAAAACAGTTTTTAATGGGAGAAGCTACAAGTCAAGCTTGTTTAGCCCCTTAACGTATAATACTGGATAATGGAAGAGATAATGTGGTCCCTTTTGCTGAAAAAATGCTGCTGAGAAAAAATGAGAAGTTAGTCAGAAGTTAAATGAGTTGCTCAAGGTCACCCAGGGAGTAAGTGGCGGAGCTAGAATTCATACCTAAATTTCACAGTTTGGACTGCAGCCACTATGCTGTGTTTTCCCGAAAGAATAATTCAGATATGAGAGAGGATATTAACGTGAGGCAACTATACAGTGAAAGTAAATTTGGGGTGTTACTGCTTCTGATTTACCTTGAAAGACGATAGCTTCTGCCTGTAATATAAACTACTTTGCCTATACAACCCATGAAGCATTTATTTATAAAAATTTGCTGTTTTTTTCCATGTCCTCTTCCTCCTTTCCACAGTTGTCAAGGGGTCACACCATACCCTTTAAGCAACAGATGCTTGGTATCTACTTGTCCATTTGTTGAATAGACTCTTACTGCTACTCAAAATCTCAAAGGAAATCCAGCGGTTGGTTGTCACTTATGAATCTTGATTCTGCATGCATACATATACGTAAGATGCCCACATCAGGAAAATAGCCTTTTTACTGGGAAGATATCAAATGATTTGATTAAGGAAAAGTTTCCATCATTATATATGAAACTCAGAGCCTGAGTTAAGGGAATAAAACACAGAATTTCTTTTTTAATAAGCAAAATTACGGCAATGTATAAATAAAAAGTAGAATTCTGCACCACCAAAGTCTATTTATCTCTGCCCACTGAAATCTTATATGCAAACTATAATTATAACAACTTTTATTGAACATTCTCCATGCGTTAGGCACTGGATTAGGGCATTATTTGGATTATCTCATTTCATCCTTATAACAACTTTTTGAGTTATATGCTTTCAATTGCCCCATTTTTCAGATGAGAATACTAAGACTCAGACGCCAGGACAGACCTAGAACTCAGAACTAGGGTTATGCAATACTGACTGTCTAATCTCTCTCCACTGCTGAGTGCTGAAATGATCTGCTGGAACTTAAAGACCCAGCTTGGTCAATATGGCACCTGCTTATCCTCCAATCCATGGCATAACTTAGAGAAGGTTTAAAGAAGGAATTTACTTGAACTAAGTCTTAAAAATCCAGGGAGGGACTTCCCTGGTGGCACAGTGGTTAAGAATCCGCCTGCCAATGCAGGGGACACGGGTTCGATCCCCACGCGCTGTGGGCTTCTACGGCCCGCGTGCTGCAACTACTGAGCCTGTGCGCCTAGAGCCCGTGCTCCACAACAACAGAAGCCACTGCAATGAGAAGCCCGCGCGCCACAACGAAGAGTAGCCCCTCTCGCCGCAGCTACAGAAAGCCTGTGCACAGCAATGAAGCCAAAGGCAGCCAAAAAAATGAATAAATAAAAATTAAAATAAAATAAATAAAACTACTGTCTTTAAAAAAAATTCAGGGGATAGTTAAGATTTGAATTAGCAGAGAAAATAAGGAAGGGCTATCTGAGGGAAGAGAACTAATATATGGGGAATTATGCACATTAATATTTGACAAGTGGCTTATGTATTGACTTCAAAACTGTGATGCACTGGCTTTTTTTTTTTTTTTTTAAGGAATAATGGCTGCAGACTTTCATTTCCATCCCTAACAGATCTAATCAGTTACCAGCTTGCCAAGACACCTCTAAAACTCACCTTCTTCCCTGAGATGCAAATTCCAGACATGTTGAGACATGGGGTACTGGTTAAAGGTAGAGATAATAAAATGGAAAACTGAGACCAGTTTTGAGCTTTTCAGGTGAAAACGGTGAGAGCCTTCCCACAGAGTCGACTCAATACATACGGTCTAAAAGTTGAAATGCAATTAGCATGTTAATGTTCTTCATGATGCAATCAGTCTTATCAGTTACAGCGACAGCAATCCTGAGCACCTTGTGAAGAACTGCCAATAAAAATACTAAAATAAGCTTTGCACAAGATGGGAGTATCACGACATCTGTTTTCAAAATTACTCTGCTGTGATTGTTGAATATCATTAGTTGGTAAAAATTGTATTCTGTCACCTGGGATAAGTGCCTGTGATTTTAAGTAGCATCGCTTCAGAAATGACGCTTGTGAATCCACGCTGATTATGCCATTGTGCTGTGCTTGCCATAAAGAGAGGACTCTTACCGATGACTTGTATCAGCAAGGATGTTTATGGCTGTGGGCAGCAATGAACCTCGCATCAAACCGACTTACGCAGGGAGGTAATGTAATAACACGTGCAACAGGAAGTCGAGAAGTAGGGTTAGCTTCAGGGATTCCATAGTGACATTAGAGACTTTGAGTTCTTTCTGTTTCTCCCCTCTGAGGATTTTAAATTTGCAAAAAATAAGAAATAGTATCTTCTCAAGTCTGTAGGGTTGGCTTCATCCTAAGACATGCTCCCCCTGTAGTTACAGGATAGCTAGAGGTAGTAACTTGCACCCCATCCACCCTTGTTCATGTCTATCAAGTGAGGGGAGGCCTTTCCTAACACTGAGGAAGCTTCTTTCCCAGATGCCCTCAGCAAGCCTCCCCTAGCATCTCTCTTTGGTCCAAACTAGCTTAGGCCTGCCCAGCCCTGAACTAAATTACTGGCAAGAGAGATGGAATTTCTATGATTGCCTTGGAGACTCACTGGCTGGAGTGGAGTGGATTGTGGAGAATTAAGCACAAGAGACACCATACCATAGTACTTTTTAGTTCAATATTAAACCTTCTTAGGACATCAAGGAAGCCCTCTCTGAAAAATTCAGTCTCAGGAAGTACGATTTAATTTAGCAAAGTCAGTTTCCTTTAATGCATTGAAAATCATCAACACTAAAGTGAGAGTACCTACCCTTCCACCATTTTCTGTAGTCCCAAAGATTTTTGTGACACAATAGGCCATGCCCTGAGAAGTAGCCCCTTAAGAAAACCCCTTGGTAGGTTCTCTGATCTCATTCTCTCTCTCTCTCGGTTCGAAATTTGCAAAAACGAAGGAGTAGTATCTTCTTAAAACTACTGCACAGTTCCTAAGCTTTCTCTCCACTCTGGTGTCCAGCAACACATCTTTCATCTTTACCACCATGGTCCACTCTGTTCAGGTACATAACTAGATTTTATAACTTTGGAAAAGTTTGGGTTCAGAATAACATCTGCTTACTGGTTGGTTGCTGTATAGTTAAGCTAATTCACAAATGCAGTCCTGATTTGGACCAAGATTATAAATCCTTAAGGCAATGCATACAAATGACCATGATCTTGTTAAAGGACAGATTCTGATATCTTAAGTCCTCAGAAAGGATTATGACAATGCCAGCAAGAGCAAGAAGGCCTTCAGGAGGGCATGGAGAGGTGGTGGACCGCTAGGACGAGAGGGAAATGGTGGACCTCTAGGACGAGAGATGGTGGACCTCTAGGACAAGAGTGGGAGAAGAAAACTAAGCCTTCTAGGGAGATTGTGTTGCAATTTTGTATTGTACTCCTAGAGAAGATGGAGGACTGAAATGGAGGTACTGGATCTGCTCTCTGTTATTCACAAGACTTAGCCCAGCCCACTATTCTTCCCACACAAGCCTCCAGATGTCAGATGACCTCAGGTATCCAAGGTGCTTTGACTTATTTCCCTCTTGCACTTCTCAACTCTGGATCTCATATTAAGTAATATACTGATTCATGATACTGCAACTAGACAACCTACATGCCAGATTCTGCACAGTTTCCCAGTCGGCCCTGTAGCCTCAATTCATTGCAGCTGTCAACTTGCTTATGTATGTATGTACCTGCCAAGCCCTGGAGCTCCCATGAAAGATGATACCCATCTGTTCCTCTGTCTTCTCATGTGACATTCTTAGTGACATACTTGACCTCAGCCTTGAAGACCCCACAAGAGTAGGTTTGGATGACAAAGCCAGAAGGCACACCCCTCTCCAAGGTCTGAAGTGTACTGTCTCACAAAACCTAGTCAGCAGAAGGAAGGAAATAATAAAGATCAGGGAGGAAATTTAAAAAACAATAGAAAAAAATCAATAAAACCAAGAGCTGGTTCTTTGAAAGGGTAAACGAAATTGACGAACCTCTGGCCAGGCTCACCAAGAAGAAAAGAGAGAGAATCCAAATAAAATAAGAGATGAAAAAAAGAAATCTCAACTGATACCTCAGAAATACAAAAAAAAGAGAATACTATGAACGATTATATGCCAACAAATCTGACAACCTAGAAGAAATGGACAACTTTCTAGAAACATATAGCCCACTGAAACTGAATCAAAAGGAAATAGATAATTTGAACAGACTGATCACTAGAAGTGAAATAGAATCTGTAATAAAAAAAAAAAATCCCTACAGTCAAAAGTCCAGGACCAGGGCTTCCCTGGTGGTGCAGTGGTTGAGAGTCCGCCTGCCGATGCAGGGGACACGGGTTCGTGCCCCGGTCCGGGAAGATCCCACGTGCTGCGGAGCGGATGGGCCCGTGAGCCATGGCCGCTGAGCCTGCGCGTCCGGAGCCTGTGTCCTGCAACGGGAGAGGCCACAACAGTGAGAGGCCCGCGTACCGCAAAAAAAAAACAAAAAACTGTCCAACATATACTGTCTTTTAGCTGAGTTTTTTAAAGAAACCTGTCAGCTGGGTGAGGCATATCTTTTGAACAGTCCTGTTTTCCAGGTCAAAAAATGGAGGCCTAGAGAGGACAGTGAGTTGTTCACGGTTGGCAAGTGGCAAGAACAAGAGGTTGTTATTCCTGCCACTTACGCATGTTTTCTGGTTCGAAGTACCATGCTTTTTGTATTAGACCAACTACCTCCTGGGATGAGAAATGGCTGATGTAATAGCTGTTCCTGTAAAAAAACAAAAAACCCTAGATGTTCTAGTTGACCCAAATGCCATACAAGTCTGTGCTGTGAACTTGCTGCTTAAACACGCAAGCAAACATACAAACAAGCAAATGATTCTTATTCTGGGTTAATATCTAGTACAGTATTCACATCACAGGAGGGACTTGTAATGTTTCAACTTTATTGGGTAAAGTCCCAGGCAAGCAATATGAAGACGGATACTGGTAAAAGAGAAACAAGCAACGATTATTAAGGTAATAAATAAAGTATAGAAATCATGTTAAATTTGGAATTGTTAAAGGAACCAGTCATATTTCACCGCGAAAAGAGAAAACTTAGGGGAAGTGATACCTGCCTTTAACTTTTTGATCTCCAAGCCATCTGATTTCCAAGTAGAAGAGGAATGAAAAAAAAATTAGTCAAACCAAAGTGAGGAACTAATACAGTGATGCCCGTTCTCAGCTAAGAATATGGAACTTCTAAAATACAGATCTGTCAAAAAAGGAAAAAAAAAGGAATGGGCCGCCTCAGAGGAGTTCAAGCACAAACTGGATGAATGATTTTCAGTGATGCTTAAAAGGAAATTCTTATTTTGGAAGAGATGCTGAACTAGGTGAGAGAAATAGAATCATTCTCTGTCCATCCTTCTCCCTAACACTGGCCTAATAAGGGGAGGCAAGAATCTACTCATCCAGTTCTGGTAGCCCCTCCAGCAAGGAGCATTGAAGCAATAGAGACTCCCCCTAGGCCTTACAAACATCATGAGTGTGGCTATGTGTCTCAAAAAGATTGTGGAGACGATACACTTAATTTTGTCAAATGCCTTTTCTGCATCTTTTGAGATGACCATGTGGTTTTTGTCTCTTGTTGATGTGGTGTATCACATTGATTGATTTGCATATGTTGAACCATCCTTGTGAACGTGGGATGCATCCCACTTGGTCATGCTGTATGATCTGTTTTATGTGTTGTTGGATTCAGTTTGCTAATATTTTGTTGAGAATTTCGGCATCTATATTTATCAAAGATATTGGCCTGTAATTTTCTTTTTTGGTGGTGTCTTAGTCTGGTTTTGGTATCAGGGTGATGGTGGCTTCATAGAATGTCTTTGGGAGTGTTCCCTCCCAAAGAGGGAGTGTTCCCTCCTCTTCAATCTTTTGGAAGAGTTTAGAAGGATCGGTGTAAGTTCTTTGTGTGTTTGGTAGAATTCACCTGTGAAGCCATCTGGTCCTGGACTTTTTTTTTTTTTTTTTTTTTGCGGTACGCGGGCCTCTCACTGTTTTGGCCCCTCCCGCTGGGGAGCACAGGCTCCAGACACGCAGGCTCAGCGGCCATGGCTCACGGGCCCAGCCCATTTCCTGTTCTGTAAATTGCCTGTTCCTATACGTATTATTTTCCTAATGCTACGGTATCAAATCACCACAAACTTAGTGGCTTAAAACAACACAAATTTATTATCTTGCAGTTTTGGAGGTCAGAAATGCAAAATGGTTCTCACTAGGTTAAAATCAAGGTGAGAGCAGGGCTGCACTTATGGAAGCTTTAGGGAAGAATCGAGTTCCTCGTTGTTCTGTATTTTGCGGGATGTTTAGCAACATCCTTGGCCTCTATCCACTAGAGTGAAAGCAACTAGAGCCACCCCCCCACCAGCTGTGACAACCAAAAACGTCTTCAGACATTGCGCATGTACCCCGGGGGCCAAATTACCCCTGGCTGAGAACCACTGGTTCAGAAGCTGCCTGCAATCCATGGCTTCTGGCGCCCTTCCATTTCCCAAGCCAGCAACTGCATCACTCTGCTGTCTCCTTCCATCCTCACGTCTCCATCCCTGATTCTGATCCTTCTGCTTCCCTCTAAGACACAAGACACCTGTGATTTCATTGAGCCCACCCAGATCACTCAGGATCCTCTCGGCATCTCAGGATGCCTAACTCAATCACATCTGCAAAGCCCCTTTTGCCATGTAAAGTAACATATTTACAGACTGAAGGGATTAGGACATTGACAGTTTTGAGTGAGCCACTATCCTGCTTATCACAATGTCCTCTGCCCATTTTTCTAGTGGGACACTTCACTTATTCTCATTTATTTATAGGCATTCTGTGTGCATTACTGATATTAATGCTTTGTCTACTGTATGTATCGCAAATGTCTTTTTCAGTCTGTTATTGGTCTCTTAACTTTGGTTAAAGGGTATTTTTTAGATGGAAGTTTTAGACTTTATTATGGTCAAAATTATCCATGTTTTCTTTCTGGTTTGTGCTTTTTGTACCTGGTTTAAGATGTCTTGCTTCAAAACCTCACACTGTTACTTATAATCTGTTGAGCCAAAATAAGTCACTTAAATTCTGTAAGCCTCAATTTTCTTGTTCGTAAAATGGAAAAAAATAATTGCTACATATAGTCTCTTCTTTCCACTTAATTTGTAATTCTCCCTTAATCGCGTATCAAGTTGGTATTTCTGTAAGAGTCTTTACTGGGGCTTCCTCTTCCATTTTCTATGTGCCATAACAATATTTTCTTTCAGTAGTTCCAAAGTTTTACTTTCCACATTTACATTTTCTGTGTACCTGGATCATATGTACTGTGAGACAGTAATGTAATCTTAATTTTTTGCATGTAAAAAGCCTATAACCATGATCCTAGATCAGAGTTTTTGCACCTTGGCACTACTGACGTTTTGGGCTAAATAACTCTTCACTGTGGGACCTGCCCTGTACACTGTAGGACGTTTAGCAGTATCTCTGATCTCTACCCACTAGAGCCAGTAACACCCTACCTCCCTAGCTGTGACAGCCAAAAATATCTTTAGACATTACACATATCCCCTGGGGGCAGGGGGGCAAAATCACGCCTGGCGGAGAACCACTGATCTAGAGCCTTATATTTTGAATCATTCTCCTTTGCCTCCTATCATACTAACTGAAGGTCCTGCTAGATATAAGCCTGGATACAGAGAATGGAAAGAAAGACCCCCTATTATCTGGAAGTTAGAGTCATAGAGGTAAGTTAGACAAGTATAGGTAAGCCTTCAAGCCTTAGTAAAATGAGATAACCTGCCAAAAAAAAAGTATAAAGGCAACAAAAACTTAAAACAAGTATGAAGTTTATATTCTAGATCATTTTATATTTGAGAACATGAGTGGAGATATTTCTAGCTATGCTTGGGAATAAGATTTCTACCAATACTTACGTTTACTAAGTTATTTATAGGTGAACATTGTCTCAATATACAAACTGAAGTAAAAGCCTCTTTTCCATTTTAATCTACTCTCATTTATATTAAAAAGAAACCATAATCACTTATGATGCTTACTGGACTAAATTAGGTTCTTCCAGATGTCACCATGGACCTGAAATTTAATGGAGAAAACAATTATGATTTGAACAGCAATTTCCATATAATTATGGGATATTTCTATAACCACCAAACTTTTTCCTTTTAAGAAAGCCCAAAACCTCTTCCCTGGTGGTGCAGTGGTTGGGAATCCACCTGCCAATGCAGGGGACATGGTTTCGAGCCCTGGTCCGGGAAGATCCCCCATGCCGTGGGGCGACTAAGCCCATGCACCACAACTACTGAGCCTACGCTCTAGAGCCCGTGAGCCACAACTACTGAGCCCGTGCGCCACAACTACTGAGACCGTGTGCCTCGAGCCCGTGCTCCACAACAAGAGAAGCCACAGCAACGAGAAGCCCGCGCACCGCAAGGAAGAGTAGCCCCGCTCGCCGCAACTAAAGAAAGCCCGCACGCAGCAACGAGGACCCAACACAGCCAAAAATAAAATAAATAAATATTTTAAATCAAAACCTTAGTTTGGTTTATATTATTAAACCGCCCTGAAGATCCGGGACATCTGTAGTTAGAATTCCTTCTGTCAGTTTATTCCCTCCCACACTTGAGTTGATCTGAAGGACCTAAATTGAGTCTCCCAGATAAATCTTTCTTTTCTAGGTCAAACTGATTGAATATTTTATGATTGTAAGATGTGTCCGGATAAGCCGTAGCCAATGTAATTACATGCCCCATTCATGAACTCTTTGGCCATTCCTATCGATCACAAAGATACAAATTAACCCTAGGCAGTAGGAAAGGCAGGGCCTTAGTTTGAGGAGCAAGCTCGAGCATGCCTGGGAGGAAGCCAGGACTGAAGGGTGCTGGGACGGGGAGCACAAGCCTCGGCTTATGGGTGAAGCCAGCAACTCCAGCTCCTCTCGGTTCCCACTCTTGAGAAATGCGGGACGAAAGGCCATGGAAAGGCATGGATTCCATACTGTTTGGCTGCGTTCACAGACTTGCCAGAGGACAGGCGCCCAGACTGCAAATACCCCCAGATGTACCTTCTCTGAGAGTCAGAGACGCCCTCATGTTGGGAAGAGGATGAAGAAGCTGGAGAGAGCAGACATGTCTTTGAAGAGCTTTCTGGTTTTCCAATTCACAAAGGGTGAAAGATCCTTTCTGAAATGTTGGCTCCAAGGTTAAAATTTAAACGTACTCCACTGGCAGAAACTATAACTCTTGCAAGGCCGAGTTATAGCATCTACCCAGAGCAATAATGTTTAATACATGTTAAATATTAATAATGTCTGATTTCGCCAAGGACTTCTGCCCAAGTTTCATTGCCTGATGAAGCTACCCATTTCTCAAAGTCCACAGAGACAATTAAAATACGTGTTGAATGCCTCAAGGTTACATGAAGAGGGCAGGAAGAAAAGAGACCATGATGCTTTAGAGAAGGTTAAAATATACATATACATTTTATTATGGATTATTTTATAATATAAGTTGCTATAACTTGTATTGTGATTTCTAATAGACTCTTTTTTCAGAGCAGTTTTAGGTCCACAGAAAAACTGAGCAGAAGGTACAGAGATTTCCCATATATCCCCTCCCCCACACATGCCCAGCCTCCCCCATTATCAACATCCCCACCCAAGTGGTACATTTGTGACAACTGATGAACCTACACTGACACGTCATTATCACCCAAGTCCATAGTTTACATTAGGGTTCACTCTTGGTGATGGACCTTCTGTGGGTTTGGACAAATGTATAATGACATGTATCCATTACTATAGCATCATACAGAGTAGTTTCACTGCCCTAAAAATCCTCTGTGCTCTGCCTGTTCATCCCTCCCTACACCTAACCCCTGGCAACCACTGATCTCTTTACTGTCTCCACAGATCTGCCTTTTCCAGAATGTCATATAGTTGGAATCATACAGTATAGAGCCTTTTCAGATTGCTTGCTTTCACTCAGTAATATCCCATTTAAGTTTCTTCCATGTCTTTTCACAGATTGATAGCTCACTTCTTTTCATCACTGAATAATATTCCATTGTCTGGATGTACCACAGTTTATTTATCCATTCACCTACTGAAGGACATCTTGCGTACTTCCAAGTTTTGGCAATTACAAGTAAAGCTGTTATAAACATCCACGTACAGCTTTCTGTACGGACACAGGTATTTAACTCCTTTGGGTGAAGACCAGGAATCACAATCGCTTAATCATATGGTAAGAGTATGTTTAGTTTTGTAAGGAACTGCCTAAGTGGTGTCTTCCAAAGTGGCTGCACCATTTTGCATTCCCACCAGCAATGAATGAGAGTTCCTGTCATTGCTCTACCTCCTTGTCAGCTTTTGGTGATGTCAGCGTTTTGGATTTTGGCCATTTTGATAGGTAGACAGTGGTATCTCATTGCTGTTTTAATTCACATTTCCCTAATGAGATGCGATGCAGAGTCTGTTTTGGCTGAAAATATGTTTCAGCAAGGACGGAACATAGGGGTAGTAGAGAGAGGCGGGTCTTGATAAAGGAGCACAGGCCAGAACTTAAGGAGTGTAACTGCTGTGGAGGAGGTTGGCTTGATCTGGAGGGGATGAAGAGTCAGGGAAGGGATGAGGGTGGAAGAGGGGATGGGAGGGATATGATCAGATTTGTTTCTTAGACTAATCATTATGAGTGCATGTAGAGCGTGTATTGACCAGTCAGAAGATAGGAGTCCAGGTAAGAGATGATGGAGGACATGGAAGCGGGGGTTGGAATTAAATGAATGGATTCCAAAACTCTTTGGAGAAGGAATAGAAAAGGACTTAGACTGGAGTCCTCTCTTCCAACAGGCCCTCCCTGATGGCCCCTGCCTGTAAGACAACAGGCCTCCTTCCACTGTGCTTCCCAGAACCCCACTTATGCTTCCACCATCCTTCCTCCCGCATTCAGCTTCAGCCATAGGTGGTGAGTGGAGTGCAAAGAAAGAGTCACAGATCGGGAGTCAGAATCCCTGGTTTTGAATTGCAGTTCTACTCATCAGCTCTGCCATCTAAACCTTATTGCTTAACTTTTCTATTGTCTATCTGTAAAATGGAAAAATTTTAACCTTATACCATAAAGTTGTTTTGAGATTCAAATATGATAGTGCTATAAAAGTGATATAAAAATCATAAACAATTGTGTTTTACTATTATTGCTTTCATGTTCCTCTCTTACCTCCCCCAGTTCATACATGTACAGAGATGCATTACATGGAAGAGAACAGCTTGACGTAAAAGTAAATGATGTCACAGCTTACCCTTCCCTGTCTTGTCCCTCGGTTCTTCATGACCTTTTTTTTTTTTTCTTAGATTCCATATATACGTGTTAGCATATGGTATTTGTTTTTCTCTTTCTGACTTACTTCACTCTGTACGACAGACTCTAGGTCCATCCACCTCACTACAAATAACTCAATTTCGTTTCTTTTTGTGGCTGAGTAATATTCCATTGTATATATGTGCCACATCTGCTTTATCCATTCATCTGTTGAGGGACACTTAGGTTGCTTCCATGTCCTGGCTATTGTAAATAGAGCTGCAATGAACATTTTGGTACATGACTCTTTTTGAATTACGGTTTTCTCAGGGTATATGCCCAGTAGTGGGATTGCTGGGTCGTAGGGTAGTTCTATTTTTAGTTTCTTAAGGAACCTCCATACTGTTCTCCACAGTGGCTGTATCAATTTACATTCCCACCAACAGTGCAAGAGGGTTCCCTTTTCTCCACACCCTCTCCAGCATTTATTGTTTCTAGATTTTTTGATGATGGCCATTCTGACCGGTGTGAGATGATATCTCATTGTAGCTTTGATTTGCATTTCTCTAATGATTAATGTGACAAAGTGAGAGAGAGGCATGGACATATATACACTACCAAACGTAAGGTAGATAGCTAGTGGGAAGCAGCCGCATAGCACCAGGAGGTCAGCTCGGTGCTTTGTGACCACCTAGAGGGGTGCGATAGGGAGAGTGGGAGGGAGGGAGACGCAAGAGGGAAGAGACATGGGAACATATGTGTATGTATAACTGATTCACTTTGTTATAAAGCAGAAACTAACACACCATTGTAAAGCAATTATACTCCAATAAAGATGTTAAAAAAAAAAAAAGTAAATGATGTGAACTGAGAGTCCAAGGCCTAGCTCTGTACCTGGCTAGATCGATGACTATGGGCAAGTCATGGTCCCCTTGAGCCTTGATTAATAATAATAGTTAACATTTCCTATGGAGATTAAAGCTAACATTTTCTAAATAGAAGAAACAAGTTGTAACTCCTCTGCAATGGTTTAACTTACTTAATCCCCACAACAATCCTGCAAGGTAGGTATCGCTATTATTCTTCCCATTTTACAAATGAAGACACTGAGGCACAGAGAAAGTAAGTATTGCACTCAAGGCTACACAGCTAATAAGGGGTAGAGCTGGGATTCGATCCCAGCCAGTCTGTTTCAAGAGCTCACACCCTCAACCCCTATAGGGCCCTTCCAGCCATGAAAGTATGATTCCATGTTAGCACTCTGCAGGGTGATCTGTGCGTGGGTGTTCCATTCTTCTCTAGAGAATGGCTTATTTGTATTCTCCATTTTCATCTTTAGTTGTCTTTGGTAATTTGGCAACATGTACATTTATCTCATTAATTTCCTGGACTAATCTTCCCATCAGTATTTCAAGGCTAGACAAACTCTCCTAAGACAGGCTGTGAGTCTCCCTATTTCAAATTACTTGATGCTTGGTGACTTCAGCTATTTCTCTAGGGAGCCTAGTTCCTCATTTCATATCCCAGTAATTCTTTAAATGAAAGTCATTTCTAAAACCATCCTCTCAATTTCCTTTATCACTTGTTTGTGGTCACAAATGTTATTTGGCCCTTCCTACGTGTTCTTAAACACAACCACGTGACCTAAGTCAGCAGCCCTTCATCCTGGTAATCCACAGCATTTCTCAATCCCTGTTCTAATAGCTAAAGGTAAATAGAAAAAGCAAACTTGTCTTTAATGAATATTTCATTCAATGAATATTTATTTTTTCATGCCCTGTCACATGCATAAAATACATTGAATTCTGAGACGTTTCCAAGCTCTTCCAAAACTAGATCTTGAGGCTCTCCCTCATGTTCTCGTTCTCTCTCTAACACACAAACACACAGACACACACACACACCTTTTAAACTCTTTCACCCTCATCAGAGACCAGTGAATAATTTCCTAAAACTCAACTAACACCTCTGACATCTCACCCCAGTATTCACTCACAGCTTCAGCCATGATGGAAACCACAGGATAACGTATCCAAAAGTCTTCCTATTGGGCTGGTGTGGAGCTCTGAACCGATTTATAAATAGCCTATCTTCTAATTGGGCACAATTTTTAAAGTAAGAAACAGTTAAAAATCTGTCCAATAGTCACTTTCACAAACAGTGTTTAGGGGCTTCCCTGGTGGCGCAGTGGTTGAGAGTCCGCCTGCCGATGCGGGGGACGTGGGTTCGTGCCCTGGTCCGGGAAGATCCCACGTGCCGCGGAGCGGCTGGGCCTATGAGCCATGGCCACTGAGCCTGAGTGTCCGGAGCCTGTGCTCTGCAATGGGAAAGGCCACAACAGTGAGAGGCCCACGTACCACAAAAAAAAAAAGAAAGAAAAAAAAAAGCCAAGTTTAAAAGCAAGGCAAATTTCTTCTTGTAACTTAATTTCCTGTCCTCAGAATTTCAAGATTCTAAGACCCAGTGTCAATCTGATCTCACTTTTGCCTTAATTTTGTTTTCCTATGAAAGGCTACATGATATCAGCCCTCTTGAACTTCTACACGAGAGAATCCAATGTTCTGACATATGACATAGCCTCAAAGTACACCTCCAGATGAGATCCAAATCTGAGTAATTAGAGAGAGGCTATGCTGGAAAGGGTTGTGTCTTTTTAGTTTTCATACAGAAAAATTCTATTTATTCTTACCAATCTCATTCCCACAATGAGTCACCATTGAAAAAAATGGCACCCCCCCTTAGCTACTCATGGCCACAGTCTTCTAAACCCAGCCTAACGGCCCTTCTTTGCCTTGGCCCAGTGCCACCAAGGACTGTTGGCTTGCCCCAAAATCAATCCTCTCGGCTACTCTCTAATTTTCATTTAGTAAATTTAGAATTTTATGAAGAGCCTCTCTCTGGGATGATGTCCAGGAGCCACTATGCCTGAACAAAGTCATTGATTTTAATGGAACAAATGAGACAGCCAATTTGTATTGTGTGGTACACTGACAAAGATGGAAAAATGCTAGGACTCATTTGCCCCAAATTCTATCCCCAATTATAATAACAAGTCTGCAACCAAAGTGAGCTTTCAAAAAGTAAATTAGATCATGTCAGTCCCAGGTTAAACCTCTTTCGTAGCTTTCCATTACCGTTAGGATAAATTCCCAAATCTGCCGTACAGCCTGTGGGGCTGAGTATTTTCCAGTCCCTGCCTTTCTCACCAGTCTTAATGCACTCCCTTCTCCATCAAATTCTGTGCTCCCCTCTGCTGGATCTCTTTAGTACTCTTCCGTCTTCCTGGAAAGCTCCTCCCCAAGCCTGCCCCCTTCCTTTGTTTAGGTAACCCCTTCTCATCTTTTAGATCTTGGTTTTGATTCTTTTCCTCAAAGAGGTCTTTTCTGCTTCTATTACATCTGCTAAAAATTCCATCAGTCAAAGCAAGTCATATGGCCAAGTCTCAAGTCAAAATGGGAGGACATATACTATGATAAGGCCAAGGCATGAGTATGGATGTAGGGAAGGGGGAAGAATTGGGGCCGAGAAAGCAATCACCACATTCCTCTTCCATGCGTGCACAGGTGATGATTAGGTATGGGCCAGTGCTCACCTGCATGGTCAACTCATTTCTAGACTTGAATAGCTGTCTCTTGCGGGTTCCTTGTCTATGCTTGTTCTCCACCTGAAGTTCTATCACACCCTACAACACCCTAGGAAGAACTGGTAAAGTTCTTCTTTCCTCCAAAGACCTCAACAGCTCCTTCTTCCTTTGAAATTCTACTGAAATTCAATCTAATGGAGTAATTAAATACAGGAAGCTAGGGACAAGTCCTAAAGCCATCCTGAGCAAGGAGGCAGCCATGTGCCTGAGAAAATGAAAAGCAGCCCTATTGGAACCAACCCTGCTCTTCTCAACTGACCAGAAGCAAGGCTGAACGAAAATGAACTATGCTCTGACAAGGCCATCCTGTGGCCATGTCTGGAACGAGGCCAATCCACAACCACAAAAATGATGAAACACCCTTATCTTATGATCAGCATGAGTCCTGCTGCTTCTTTACCAACGACCACTCAAGCCTGCCTTTAACCCTCCTGCCTCCTAGATAAATATTATTAAGACACCCAATCACCAAATTGTTCCAGCTCAGTGATAACAGGCAAGTTAGAAGAGGCACTGATTTCTTAAATCCTCCTTAGAGGATTTAACTCAAGCCTACGCCCTGTAAGGAGGCCCCCCCAGATCCCTCTTACTGAGATGTCCATGGTCTTCTGAGAGACGGTATTTCTTGTGGCAACAATCTCAATAAAACTAACTTTGGCTGAATACAGGTCTATTCTTGGGGTGTTCGTTCAGTGGCTTCATCTCACTCCTTTTGCTAGCTCATTCCTATTCAAAAGGGTAAGTGCTCTGACATGGGTTTGGAACACACTGAATTTCAAGCCCAGCTAAGCAGCATTAAGGAGCCTTAAATGATATCACCAGGTGAATTTAGGATTTACCCAAGCTAGGCAATGAGCTAGGTTCTAGACAGATGCAGGAAGCGGTCACTGATAAAGTACAATGTTCCTTTTCTACAACTTCTGAATAGGGGAGTAATGTATTCAGAGCAACTGAATTTATTCTCCCATTTGTGCCTAGACTCCAACAAGAAAAAGTGAGGTTCCGTAGGATAAAATGGGTCCCCCTCACCCACATTAGCTCTTTATCAGACTCAAACCTGCACGGACTAAGCAAAACTATTTCTTACAGGGATCCACGGATTCATTCTTTAGAGTTAGTGCGGCTCGAATTCCTGCCTCATTTACCTTCACATTTTTTCCAATGAGTATTTTAAACTGTCTTATATGACACTGCTTTCGTTTGCAGTCACTGAATAGTGGAAATGAGCAGTAAATTCTCACTTCTACCAATTTTCCAGATGCCATCAAAATCATACACTATCATATTACTAGAAGACACATGCACACCACTGTAAAAATACCATTAATCACAGTATTATCAGTAATTGGTATACTTTCTTGAAATAAATTATAATTTGGCAAAAAATAGATGTATTCAGTGTCAGCCTGAATACCTTACCGGATAACAAATGTTAAATCCTACTGAAATATTTCCCCAGGTATTCAGCCAAAACAGCTGTAGAAGCAACAACCTACTTTTTTTCAGTGTATTGTAAGTTCTCCAGTTCTATAAATGAAGAGGCACGTTTTTTACTCAAATGAGGGACAGGGTAGCTGAATAACTGTTGAATATTGATTAAGCTTTGATGAGGTCTGAGCTCCAGTTTTCTCATTTGACTTTTCCTTTGTCCTGCCTTCATTAAAAAGAAAATTATGCAAATGTGGTAGATATTGGGCTGTATGTATGCAAATTCTCCTCTCTCTGGACACATGCTCTGTTTGTATTTCCCCGCCCCCTTGGACTCCGGGTGGCCATGAGACTCGCTTTGGCCAATGAAATTCAAAAAGGGATATGTGTTAATTCCTTCCTGGAGAAAGCCTTTATATTGCTACCGTGAGACCCTGTATCTCTCTTTCCTCTTGCCATGGTCACCAGTGAAGCTCAGGTGTAAGCTTCGTCAGCCTGGATCCTAGGATGGCAAGACATGGAGCAGAGCCCACCAGCCAACTCATGATGAACATGTGCAATATGAGGAAGAAATAAGCATTTGTTAAATCACAGATTTGTTTTAGGGCAGTTTGTCATCACAGCGTGACCTAAACCATAATAGAGGTAGGCATTTTTATTGTTAAACAATTTTTTTTCAAACAATACAAAAGTATATAAAGCTGCACTGTCCGACACAGTAGCCACTAGTCATATGTGGCTATTTAAATTATTTATTTACTTATTATTTATTGATTGATTTTTGGCTGCGTTGGGTCTTCACTGCTGCACGCGGGCTCTCTCTAGTTCTGGCGAGCGGGGGCTCTTCGCGGGCTTTGTTGCGGTGCGCGGGCTTCTCGTTGCAGTGGCTTATCCTGTTGCGGAGCACGGGCTCTAGGCACACGGGCTTCAGTAGTTGTGGCACGTGGGCTCAGTAATTGTGGCTCGCGGGCTTTAGAGCGCAGGCTCAGTAGTTGTGGCGCACGGGCTTAGCTGTTCTGCGGCATGTGGGATCTTCCCCAACCAGGGCTTGAACCCATGTCCCCTACATTGGGAGGTGGATTCTTAACCACTGTGCCACCAGGGAAGTTCCCTGGCTATTTAAATTCAAAATTAAGCAAAATTAAAGATTCATTTCCTCAGTCACACTAGCCATATTTCAAGTGCTTGACAGCTACATATCACTAATGGCTACTGAAAAGGATAGCACAGACACAGGACCTTTCCCTCATCACGGAAAGTTATATTGGACAGCACTGAAGAGTTAACCAGCAAAATACATGCACCCCTATGTTCACAGCAGCACTATTCACAATAGCCAAGACATGGAAGCACCTAAGTGCCTGTCCACAGATGAATGGATAAAGAAGATGTGGTATGTATATATAATGCAATATTACTCAGCCATAAAAAAAGAATGAAATAATGCCATTTGCAGCAACATGGACGGACCTAGAGATTATCTCTGCCTGACTAACTGAAGTCAGGCAGAGAAAGATAAATATCATATGATATCACTTATGTGGGGAATCTAAAGAATAATATAAATCAATCTATTTACAAAACAGAAACAGAAGGGCTTCCCTGGCGGCGCAGTGGTTAGGAATCCGCCTGCCGATGCAGGGCACACGGGTTTGAGCCCTGGTCCAGGAAGATCCCACGTGCCTCAGAGCAACTAAGCCCGTGCACCACAACTACTGAGCCTGCACTCTAGAGCCCACAAGCCACAACTACTGAGTCTGTGTGCCACAACTACTGAAGCCCCCGCGCCTAGAGCCCGTGCTCCGCAACAAGAGAAGCTGCTGCAATGAAAAGCCTGCACACCACAAGGAAGAGTAGCCCCTGCTCACCGCAGCTAAAGGAAGCCCGCGCACAGCAACAAAGAGTAGCCCCCGCTCGCCGCAACTAGAGAAAGCCCGCGTGCAGCAACAAAGACCCAACGCAGCCAAAAATAAATAAATTATAAATAAATAAATAAAAGAAATAGAAACAGACTCACAGATAAAGAAAACAAACTTACAATTACAAAAGGGGAAAGGGGGAAACAGGGATAAATTAGGAGTATGGGACTAACAGAAACACAGGGCTGTGTATAGAATAAACAACAAGGATTTACTGTATAACGCTGGGAACAATATACAATATCTTATAATAACCTATAATGGAAAATAATCTGAAAAAGTATTTATATATACACATAATACATATATATAGCTGAGTCACTTCGCTGTACATCTGAAACTAACACAATATTGTAAATCAACTATACTTCCATTTAAAAAAAAGCATCAACTAGCAAAATACCCAAATCACTGCCTATACCCCTTCACCACCACCTCCCTAAAGGTCGTCACTCCTGACGAATTGCTATATATATCATTCCAGTCCTTCTTCTATCTTATATTACTTTTTCTATGGTTTTAATTATAAATATAAACACATATACATATATACATATACATATTGCTTGGTGACTTGCCTTTTTAATTCAACTAACAAAACATCCTAGAGGTCATTCCATGTAAGTAAATGTAGATACCCTTAATTCTTATTTCATGGCTGAATAATATTGCTTTTAAGGAATTTTCATAATTTATTTACCTATTTTTCTCCTGCCGGACATTTAAGTGGCTTCTAGAAGTAACCACTCTTAGCATACATATATTTTTTTTTTTTTTTTTTTTTTTTTTTTTTTTTTTACGGTACGTGGGCCTCTCACCGCTGTGGCCTCTCCCATTGCGGAGCACAGGCTCCGGACGCGCAGGCCTAGCGGCCATGGCTCACGGACCCAGCCGCTCCACGGCACGCGGGATCCTCCCGGACCGGGACACGATCCCGTGTCCCCTGCATCGGCAGGCGGACCCCAACCACTGCGCCACCAGGGAAGCCCTAGTCTTGTTTTTTAAATGTGTATTTGCTATTGTTGTTGATAACGTGAATATAATCTTCTTAAAATTCCATTTTCAAATACGTTGCTAATGTAAGAAGACTTAATGTTTGTATTTTTTAATATATCCTTAATTATATGAACATTATTAACAGTTTTAATCATTTTTCAGAGAAATCTTTTGGATTTTCAAAGCAGATAATCAATATTATCTTCAGGAAAAGATACTTTTCTCTCTTCTTTCCAATATTTATGCCTCTAGTGTCTTTTCCCTGTCCTCCCGCTTTGGAAGTACAGCAGTACTTCCAAATGAGCATTTTGTATTCTTCCTGGATTTCATAAAAATGCTTCTTACATTTCTCTAGTAAGCACAGGAGAAATCAGTCTTAAATTTAATTATCAAGTGATTTTTTTCAGCATGCATGAGATGATTAATAAATTTGACCCCTTTAATCTGTTGCTGTCATAAATAACATATATAAATATCCAAATGCTAAACCATTCTTGCATTCCTTGGATAAACCTTAAATGATCATTATGAAATACTGATTTAATACACTGCTGGATCTCAGATGCTAAATTTACTTAGGACTTCTGCATATGAGCTCAAAGGCGAGACTGGCCAAATGGTGTGTGTGTAGGGGGCGATAGTTTTCTGATTTTTCTATCAGTATACTCGCCTCAAAAACGTGAGCTTGGAAGCTTTTCAAATTGTTATACAATCTGCAATAGTTTACAAAGCATGGAAGGTATCTGAGCTTGAGAATTTTGGAGAAATTACTCAAAAAATGGCAGCTGTGTGTAAAATTATTTATGTCTCCTTTATTTTTCTTGACATCAAACTTATCAAAGGATAGACTATTCGGGGGATCTTTTAAAAGAATCGGGTTTGTGTTCTCGAGCAATTTTTAGAAAAATACCATTAACATCTCCTTTACCATTACATTTATTTCTACTTTTTGGGGGGGTTTTCTGTTGTTCTTTTATTGCATTTTACATTTCACTGCTCATTTCATTTTCTCTGCTCCTCTAGGAAATATATCTATAACTATATATTTTTCTTCAAGCATGTTTCTGGCTGTACCCCACATTTTGTTTTTTGTAGGGCTCTCATTGACTTTGACCTTATCATTTTCTTTCTTTTTGTCTTCATTGCAAGAGTAATTTGGGTTATTTTGGCTTTTATTTTGTCATTAATTTCTAATTTTACTACATTGTGATTAGAAAAACATGGCCTGCGATTTCTGCTTTGGAGGATCTGTTATGATACGTGTTTGGAAAGAATATTATCTTCAGTCTGTTGGTCATAAAAATATACAAAGCTAAGCTTCATAAATGTGCAGTTAAAAGCTCTACACACCAATGCTTTTGCGGGTTTTTTTATAATTTTTTTATAGATTTATTTATTTATTTTTGGCACCTTTGTATTTTTGATATCGGTCTCTGAGAAGTATTAAATTCTACTAATGTGTTTGGAAATTTGTCTATTCTCCTTCACATATTTCAAAATTCTGTTGTTCATAGCTGTTATATCTTCTTAAAGAAATGTCTTTATTGTCAATATGAACTCTTTTTCTCTTTTACTACTTTTGACTTTCACTTTTATTTTAACAATATTAATATTTCTGCCCTTTCTTTTCAATTTTTCTATGTTATTTCATTTTAAGGTTAGTTCTTGTAAAACAAAATATGGCTGGATATTTTAAATTGTTCAACCAATCTAAGTTTTTCCTTTTCTATTTTTAAAGGTATAATAACCTATTTATATTTAATGTGATTATTAATATTCTTGAATTTATTCATGCCATCTAATTTCATTTTTTTCTGTTTGCCATGACTTTTCCTCATTCATTCTTTTTACTTCCTGCCTACTGTGTTGATTGACTGTTTTTTGTTCCACTTAATTTTCCTCTAGTAATCTGAAACTAGTCATCATTTTTCTATCTTGCTACTCGATAGTCTTAAATTCTTAACGTAAGTATGTTTTATAGTATTTCAGTTGTATTGAAAGGCAATCAGTATCTAAATCCTCCTCCTGAACAAAGCAGAAATCTCACTTCCTTCTCTCCCTTTTATCTCCCTTTTATATTTAGGATTTTAGATCCTGGATTATATTATTAGTATTATTATTATCATTTTAGTTTTGATTCTATAATCATGTGCAATTATCAATAGTTTTTTCTGGGTTTTGTGCTTACCACTGTTACTCTCATACGTTCTCTCTCTCTCTCTCTGCTTACATTTTCATTCTGTTGACATCTTTTTTTTTTTTTTTTTTTTTTTGCGGTACATGGGCCTCTCACTGCTGCGGCCCCTCCCATTGCGGAGCACAGGCTCCGGACGCACAGGCTCAGCGGCCATGGCTCACGGGCCCAGCCGCTCCGTGGCACGTGGGATCTTCCCAGGCCAGGGCACAAACCCGTGTCCCCCGCATTGGCAGGCGGACTCTCAACCACTGCACCACCAGGGAAGCCCTGATGACATCTTTAAGTAACGCTTTCAAACTGCCTCTATGAGTCTCTGAATATCCAAAAAGCCTTTATTTTTCTTTACACTTGAATGGTAGTCTGCCAGAATATAGAATTCAAAATTCAAAATCATATCCCTCAAGTTTAAAATATATGTGGCAAGAGGGAAGGGAAGAAGAAAATGAATATTTATCTAGCGTGGGCTGTTCCGCCAGCCACTTTCAATATGCTCATTACGTTACCATCATAATAACCCTAAAGTAGAGGTAGTAGTTGGCCACTTCACATAAGTAGAAACTGAAGCTCAGAAAGGTGTTCTCCTGCCAGAGTTACCCAGCAAGTGAGTGGCAGAGATACTTTTAGTCCAATGTTGTTGGACCCCAAAGCCCGTGCTCAGAGTCTAGATGACTGCCTTCCAATAGAAATATAATGCGAGCCACATATGTAATTTCAAATTTTCTAGTGGTCAAATTCTAAAATGTAAAAAGGTGGAATTCATTTTAAGAACACATTTTATTTAGTGTAATATGTCCAAAATATTATCACGTTGGCATGTAATCAGTGTAAAAAACGGATCAAGATGCTATCTGGCTTTCCTTCTTCCTACTCAGTCTTTGAAATCTGGTATGTCTTTTACCCTTACAGCACATCTCAATTTGAACTGGCCACATTTCACACGCTCCCTGGCAACATGGGGCTAATAGGCACTGAATTGGACAGCCCAGCTCTACCCCATGCTGCTTCTGAAAGCAAATACTTTCCAACACTGATAGAAAGGATCCCACGTGGGTGATTTTTTTTCCATCCCATTTTGACATGTGGAAGTCTGGGTCTCCATGGAAATCATTTTATGGCTTTTTTGGGTTTTGTTCTGCTGATTGCAGATACACCGCTAATTCCCCCTTGGTTCTCATCCTCACCATGTAGCACAGCCTCTCCTCCTGGTCTATGCAGCCAAAAGTCAGAAGCGCCTTCTTGAAGCCAACTGTTAATCCATTCAAAAGACAGATTAAACAGTTCCCCATCTGATGCCAGCTGTGTGTGTATTTCTACACACGCCTAACTTCCTTTCTCAGGCAAGTACCTGGCCCCAGTTCAGGCAAGGCTTTTTATCGCCCCTGGGCCAGCACTGGGGCTGGGGTGAACATTTGATAGCTTTCCTTTAGCCAACCCCCAACAGTGATATGAGAAGGAATTAACACACACAGAGCAATTTATTTTAAATCTCCGAAGCATCCACCATTTCACGTCTGTCTGCCAGCATCTCCACCAAAATTAATCTCCCAGGCCCCTCACACGAGCTCCCCAGAGCCTCCTAAGTCCAGAGTATCAACAACTTAGAAACTGGAGTTTTAAATAATAAAGGATACCTTCCCTCAATGGTGCCTATAACAGGTTGACAGGCTGGGACAGTGGAGACTGGATCTCAGCATTTGAGAGCTCCAAAATGCAGCCTGACTTACATGTCAGCGGGCAGAGAAGAGCTGGGAAAAGCCCAGTCAGAAACCCTTGGGATCAACAGATGACAGCTCTGTCTTCCTTAAGAGTTGTATGATCTCTGGCAAGTCACCCAGTGTCTCTACCCCTTACTTCCTTCATCTCAATCTGAGGACCAGAATGCCTACTCCATGGGGCTGTTGGGAAGATTAAAGGATGTGATATATGTATAAAGGTTCATTATATCTTCCCCCAATAAAAGTAAGCTGAAAACTATCTTTTAAAGCGCTTACATTTTCTTTTTTTCACCTTTAGTGAGGTGTAACTGACAGATGAAATTATATATATTTAAAGTGTACAATGTGATGATTTGACATCCATATACTTGGTGAAAGGATCACCACAATCAAGTTAATTAACACATCCATCACCTCACATAATTATCATGTGTGTGTGGTGAGAATGCTTAAGGTGTACTCTCTAGCTGATCTCAAGTACATGACACAGTGTTATTAACCAGAGTCACAACGCTGTACATTAGAGCTCCACACTTACTCATCTTGTAACTGAAGCCTTGTTCCCTTTGACCAGCATCTCCCGATCTCCCCTCACCCCTCAGTCCCTGGTAGCCAGCATTCTACTCTCTATTTCTACGACTGGCTTTTTTCTTTAGATTCCACATATAAGAGATACACAGTATTCGTCCTTCTCTGTCTGGCTAATTTCACTTAGCGTGATGTAATTTTTTTTAAAAATATGTTGATGCGAAAACAATTAGCTTCAGGCTTACGTTCAAATGCTGGCTCTGCTGCTTAGTAGGTTGGAGACCTTGGACATGTTTCTTACTTCTCTAAGACTCAGTCTCCTGGACTCTAACCTGACAGTCAAGGTCTTGGCCTCACAAGGTTGTCATTAGAACTGAATAAGGCAACATATGTAAAGTACTTCCACGATATGAACCACACTGAGAGTTCCATAAATCAAAGCTCTTGTTATAATGGATGCATGGGATGTTATAATGATAATATTTCCTTCATAATGTCTTAAGAAGCAAAGATTAATTCTAATTGATGTTCCTGGAGGAATACTGACGTCACACACCAGCATACCTCAAACTCTTAGAGATACAATATTAATCATCAACTGGCGACCTTTGGATATAAAGGCATTTCATTTCTTTTGAAAGGAAACTTATTAGGACATTGGTACCTGACACATGAGAACCTTTAAGACGGCCTGACTGGACGATGTATATAGCACAATGCCTGGGTGGCTCAGAGCAGGCAGCTGGAGTGGTCAGCGCACCTGGCACACCCTGTCCACATTCTCCATCCTCACAACCTGTCATTTGTCTCTATCTCTTCTAGTCTCTGAGTGGCATCTGCTCACATCGCTCAAGGTACATTTCATCCTGACCCCTTAGCTCCTGATGCCAGCTGAACCCGTTTGCTCTGACCCTGGTTCGCCATTAGCGCCATATGAGTCCTGGGTGGATTTCCCTTCGGCCTCCTTATCGACAAAATGGTATTTATTTCGGCAAATCAGAGGAAGGTTTCTTATTACCTGGGCATGCGGAAAGCAAGATGAAGGCGCTGCAGGACCAGAGAGATCTCACCCCTCTGGCTTAAGTTAAATCTGTACAGCAAATGAGCAGAAGCTGGCATGTGGCAACTGACTTCAATCTCTCTTATCTACCCGGTGTTTTTCTGTTGCCCCCAGAAGCTCCGAAAGAAAAGTCAATGCCACTAGCCATGAAAATGTCTCTAGCAGTGGAGCAGCTTGTTAGGGGACAGTGACAGCAGGATGTACATAAAACGCCTGATAAAAAGCAAGGCTCACTCAAAACAGAGGGCTTCCCCCGGGAATTAGGGCTGGCACGCTCAGGAGTACACTCCATCTGCCTCTGCTACCATCGCCTGCTGCAGCCACCTGTGACCCAACGTCCCTACCTTCTAATGTGCCTCAGGGCTAGGCTCTCGCAGCTGTTTACTTCCCTTTCACATCTCCTCACGTGTAATCTCACTTTTGTTCTCTCTTCTCCCGCCCCTTGTTCATTTAATTATTCATTTGACAAATATCTCCTTTGCACGGAGAGACCTTGTTTTCCCCATTTCTCAAAACAGCCTTCTTGGTGTACCCGCATCAAAATCACGGAAGCTGGGCTTCCCTGGTGGCGCAGTGGTTGAGAGTCCGCCTGCCGATGCAGGGGACACAGGTTCGTGCCCCGATCCGGGAAGATCCCACATGCCACAGAGAGGATGGGCCCGTGAGCCATGGCCGCTGAGCCTGCGCGTCCGGAGCCTGTGCTCCGCAACGGGAGAGGCCACAACAGTGAGAGGCCCGCGTACCACAGAAAAAAAAAAAAAATCACAGAAGCTAATAATCAAAGTGCATATTCCTAGGCCTCTTCCAAGCTCTGCTGAATGTGCAGAGCTCAGGGACTTGAATTTGTGACCAGACTTCCAGGTAGCACTGCGACACACGGGCAAGTGGATAAACCATTCACGTGGAACTCTCTAGCCATGGAATTCCTTTCTCCTATAGCAGAATCCCTCCCAGCATCAATCAAGTCTCCATAACACCCAGTCCCTCACACCATAAATGAGACGGGGGAATACTAGCTGCTCTAACAGATACATCCCTAAATTTTGTGGCTTAACACAGTAATAGTTTACTTCTCACTCAGACAACATTTCAATGTACTATAACCAGTCATGTGGCTTTTCTCAAAGGGGTGATTCAGGGCTCAGACCCCTTCCATCTTGTGGCTGCACTGTCTTCCAGGTACAGCTCCCAAAGTGCCCTCCACGGGGTACCCTCCATTGCAACCCGCTAAAGGAGGAGTATGGAGGACCACAGTGGGGCTTTTCCTGAGCCAGGCCAGACGTGGCATTTCCCAGGAACACTGGGAAGTGGTCTGACCACGTGCACAGAGAGCAGGAGATTTTGAAGAAAAGTTATCAGTCTCTACTTCATCCAGCTCATGTCAAAACAGAAGTTCTTTTCAGCACCAGTTGGCGATTGCCATAAGCCTGCCAAGCGGAAGGAGCTACGCAAAGACTTGAGAACTTCATCAAAATGGGCGGTAACTGCTGACACCGGCAGTATCCTTGCCAAAGAAGAGAAAGGAATCCATCGATTCAATCCATTCTCTCTCTACCTCAACCTCCTGCAGGTTACTGGGACCATGCTGGGGCCTAAAGGTGAGGTGCAGTCTTAAGGTAAAGCTCAGGATCAGACATGTCAGGTGGCTTGAAAAAAGTGACCAGCTGGAAATCTGACCATAGTTAATCGATAGGCTAGGATAGAATATTCTTGACAGACAGGAGTATTCCGGCAAGGCCTGGTCACCAAACGCGTACAATCAAGAGTCTGTCTGTCACACTGATAGAGATTCCAGAGCAAATGCAAAGCCTAGCGCCTTGAAGGCTGTGATAAAATGAGCAGATATAGTAACAGAACAATCAAACCTCATTATCTGAGCCCCTTCACTCTGGGGCTGTAAAAGGACTGGGAGAGACGTGAGACCTTGGGACACTGTGATTTCAAGGAAAGAAAGAAACCTGCTCTGGATGACTTTTCATCATGAGATGGGCACGTGGAAACAATGAGAAAGGCACCAGGGTGCGGCTGTTTGATGACATTACAGACTAGCGTCTTCTGGGAGGAGTCTCTTTACATTTTCACTGGACTCAAAAAGATGCTACGGCTCCATTTTGGCAAGAAACAGGGGGAAATGGGCTTTATTGAAACCTCAGATGTGGTCCACATGTATAAAGATTAACAAACCATGCTCCACAGCTACATTTTGCCAGAAATGCAGAAACAGCAAAATATAATTAAAGCCTCAGACACACGTAAATCAGCATCGCCAGCTACTCAATTTCTTGGTCAACCTATGGTTCAAGACCTAAGAGTCCTTGGCCGTAGAGATGTATGAGACAAAGAAGGTGACCTTGGACCCTTCTCTGTAACAATACCTTACATTTACAAAGAACGCCACTGTTTTTACAGCATTATCATTTTACTTAGCAGGGTGGTTGTAAGAACAAAATCGGAAGAGGTGAGAAGTAAAGTTTTATCTTCATCTTCTGTATCACCAGCACCACTATAATCCACAACAACGCCTCCATTTCACACATACATTTGTCCTTGATAATCTTTGCTGGAAATGCCCCTTCTTATTCTCCACTTCACGCCAAACTTTCAAAATCATATCCCTATTTAAACTTCCATTAAAACTTCCCTGATCCATTCAACCTAATTATTTCCCATGGAGCTTTTGATATTATATGGCTACCTACTTATTTCTTTGTACCTTTAACGCTTTTATTGGAATATGATAATGGATGATTGAATAGATGGATGGATTTTTGAATGAATGGATGGATGGAGGGGCAGGTCGATGGAGGAATGGGTAGGACAGATAGAAGAGAAAGAGCTATGGAAAGGTAGAAAGATAGGTAGCGTAATATTACAGTTAAATATGTGGGCTCTGGAGTCACCGTGAGTTCCAATTTCAGCTCTTTTATTTACTTGCTATGTGACCTTGGTCTAGTTACTCAACCACTCAAGTCCTTGGTTTCCTCATCTGTATAATGGGACTAGTAATATCCTCCTCTAATATTATGATTTGGATTAATTGAATTCATTCATGTAAAGTGCTCAGAATAGCATTTGGTATAGAAAGCCCTCGATAAACACTAGGTGCTTTTATTTTGATACATAAATAGTGAGTTTAAAACAAAACCTACATACTTGGTTTTTTCCCATTTACCAGTCTGTAAACATCATGAGGACTCACTCATGCTTTGTGTAAAATTTCAAACACACCCATGAGGCTATGAGCTCCTTGAAGCAGGGACTATGTTCTGTTCATCTTTTTATAGCCAGCACTGTGTCTTACACAGAAAAGAAATGATAGGTATTTCTCAAAAACAGGATGGAATGAATGACTATTTATTAGATTTAACTCTTAGCTGACCTAAAGAATACCAAAAGTAAATTTAAATTGTCAACTCTCTTCACTTTCCTTCCTTAGGAATACCACTAAGAAAAACGATCTAGGGAATATGTGGTATTTGTGGAAATTAATGCCTTTTACTCCAAAAACTACTAAAACTGGTTAATATTAACTAGGAATGAACAATATTGTTGCATCCTGAAGTAGATTCCCCGAAATAGCAGATGAAGCTCCCTGATGGCACTTCCTAGGAATAGGAACTCTTGGGACTGGTCCTATTTCCCACAAGGTGTCACTGCAGGGTGAGGGTTTTCAGGAGGAAGGGCTATGATGCCAGGATCTAGTACTAACTAGTCCTGACTCTTCTCTTCTGAAAAAGAATGAGCTCCTTTACTGGTCAATGGGCAGATGCTCAGATGTTCCCTGAAATTACTCACCACCCCTTTCCAACTGGACAAATGAACCATGTGGTTAAGAGATGAAACACGGATGTCTGGCTTTGATAGGATGAAGTTCAGGAAATCCCAGAGCTGTCAGGACTCAGGAGGGGATGTCTCAGTTGGGACCCCATGAAATCAGGAACTGAGACAGCTTATTTGAGTGGCGATATCAGGAAGCATGAATGAGTGAATGGGAAGAGTGAGACATGGAAGGAGGAAAAGCCAATATTGGGGTGTCTTATCAAAGTCACTGCTGTGAGGAATGGGGGCTCCATTCCACCCCAAATCAGAGAAAATGACCACCCTGAAGAGGAAGAGGTTAGAGGATTTATACATTAGCTTCCTTCCCTCATACTACTGGTAGTCCCTGGGGGTACTTCCCTCATATTTCTGGGCTGTGCTTGTACAAGGGCTTATTCAGCTTCCAAGGTGTCAGAAGAGACATTGAAGCAGTATGTAGAAAGGTGTGTGCTTGAGGTGAGGCCTTGTAAGGGCAAGCTGAGTCTAGATTTGCAAGGAACTGCCCAACTCAACTGCAGCTGAAATCAGTGGTAGGTCAAGGAATATGACACAGTTTCCAGAGGCATCTTCCTTTTTTTTTTTTTTTTGTTAAATTAATTTATTTTTGGCTGCGTTGGGTCTTCATTGCTGCGCGTGGGCTTCCTCTAGTTGCGGCGAGCGGGGGCTACTCTTTGTTGCGGTGCGCGGGCTTCTCACTGCGGTGACTTCTCTTGTTGCGGAGCATGGGCTCTAGGAGCGCAGGCTTCAGTAGTTGTGGCACGTGGGCTCAGTAGTTGTGGCGCATGGGCTTAGTAGCTCCGCGGCACGTGGGATCTTCCCAGACCAGGGCTTGAACTTGTGTCCCCTGCATTGGCAGGTGGATTCTTAACCAGTGTGCCGACTCAGTTGGACGTCCCCAGCTCAGTTCTTTGACAGCCAAAAATTTGACAGCCAAAAATTTCAGGCAACTGTGCTAAGATGCTTCATAAATGGATCATTTCAGTGCTAATACACACAGCGGTGCTCTTAAAGGAGGAGAAATTATTTGAATTACAGTGATTGCTTCATTCCTGTGAAATCCCTTAGCAGCAACACAATCTGTTCACCTAAAAGGGGCTTTTGAAAAGCATCCCACGTTGCAAGGCTATGCTCGATATGATGAATAAATTCACCCAGAAACATCTGTTAAGGTGCAGCTTCTACAAGGAGGCAATGATTTCTCTAAGTGTAGTGAATTACATGGAAGTACTTATACAAATCCTGTCCGACATTTGAAAATCTTAGCGTCCCCCTAAAGAATAAATGGCAACAATAAGGGAAAGAGGGAAAGCAGACAAGGGTTAACATTTACTCAAGTATCAGATATTGGTTCTTAGAGCTGTTATTTCATTGGTGCTTAAAGGGTTATTTCATTTCATCCACATGATAACTGTTTGTAATTTCCTGAATGTGCTGTTCTCTTTCTTGTCTCTGTCATTTAACATTTCCTTTTCAACCTCCCCTCTGCCTATAAACGTTGCTCGTCCTTTAAGACACAGATCAGATATCTCTTCCAAGAACCCATCTCCAGCTCCCTCCAGGCACCTTGCTGGAGCTCCCTCCACATCCGGTACATACCTCTGTCTATCGCACTGCAATGCACAGTTTTCCAGACCTTGTCTGCTCCCCAAAGTGGACTAGGGGATCCTTGAAAATAGGGTCATTGTCTCTGTATCTCTAGCAACTAAAACAGGAGCTCTTCCTGAGTTTGGACCTGGAAATATTTGTTAGATAGATAGACAGATAGACAGATAGATAGATAGATAGACAGATAGATTAGATAGATAGATAGATAGATAGATTAGATTAGATAGATAGATAGATAGATAATCTCTGCTCTGGGTGTTCTTAGCCAGAAATCATGTGTTCCCTTTCACAGCAGTGCGATGGATAATTTTATGTATTGACTTGACTGGGCCACAGGTAGGATGCCCAGGCATTTGAGTAAACATTATCCTGGGTATGTCTGTGAGAGTGTTTCTGGATGAGATTAACATTTGAATGGGGAAACTGAGTTAAGCAGATTGCCCTCTATAACGTGAGTGGGCCTCATCCAATCAGTTGAAGACATAATACAACAAAAAGGCTGACTCTCTTGCAAGCCAGACAAAACTTCTCCTATCTGGCTCCCTTTAAGCTGGAACATTGGTTATTTCCTGCCTTCAGACTTGAATTAAGACACTGGCTCTTCCTGGGCCTCAAGTCTGCAGGTCTCTGGACCAGAACTACACTATCAACTCTCTTGGTTCTCAAGTTTTCAAACTCAGACTAGAACTACAATATCAGCTCTCCTGGGCCTCTGGCTTGCCTATACAACCAAGTGAGCCAATTTCTTGAAATACATGTGTACATACACATCCTATTGGTTCTGTTTCTCTGGAGAACCCTGACTAATCCACATAGCTTTTTATTGGAGTCTTTTTAAAATTTAAGTCTACCACCAATATTTTACCAAAATCATGGACTATAAATTAAGATCGCTGGCTAAAAAAATTCTGTCCCAAATCTCTAGGCAAACAGTGCAAAAATGCTATATATAGAAAATGTTAACCCTGGAGACACATTCACTTAAGTATTCATTTCTTATATGACTCAGGCGTTTTGGACTCATGAGTAGAGCACTACTTTACTCCCCAAAACTTCACCGTATTCTCCAGCATGCCAAAGAGCTACAAACCAAACCCAAAAAAAAACCCCGAAACCCGAAAAACATCTTTAAAAATGTCACCTTCCTGATCCATTAAGGAAGCATTATACGACAGATTATGAGCTGCAGTGTCACCTATAATTCTTAATTTTTTCAGTAAATTGTACTTTCCACTTCACAGCACCACACAGTACACAATTCCCAGCATCACTGCATCGGCGCCTGTGAGAATTCAGACAACACAGCCACCGCATGCATGTTAATGAGGTATTTACGGTTGGCTCATCCTTCCTTCTTTATTTACTTGCACTGACTTACAGAGGGTTTCAATTCCATGACTTTAAAAACTGCATTGTTTTATGTCCGCCGGCTTGATACAGGCTGGCATCTCTCGGGAGACAAGAGGATATTCATCATCAAGGATCCCTTTTCAGGACTTCCCTGGTGGTCCAATGGGTAAGACTCCACACTCCCAAGGCAGGGGGCCCGGGTTCAATGCCTGGCCAGGGAACTAGGTCCCACATGCCACAACTAAGACCCCGCACAGCACGCATGCGTGCATAAATGCGTAAGTAAATAAATAAATAAATGATCCCCTTTCTCTTGGAATGATTTTTTTTTTTTTTGCGGTATGCGGGCCTCTCACTGTTGTGGCCTCTCCCGTGGTGGAACACAGGCTCTGGACGCGCAGGCCCAGCGGCCATGGCTCACGGGCCCAGCCGCTCCGCGGCATGTGGGATCTTCCCAGACCGGGGCACGAACCCGCGTCCCCTGCATCGGCAGGCGGACTCCCAACCACTGCGCCACCAGGGAAGCCCTCTTGGAATGATTTTCACCTTGACTTCTAATGTAAATTATCTGCTTCACTGTTCTAACATCTCTAAAAATACAGTTGCTTTGCTGTCTGAGATGGATCTTGTTACCTTCCTCTCACCTATTAACCATCAGCAATGGCAAATCAAATTCTTAGATCTTTTCTCTCAATAAAATTAGATTATATGTGTATCAGTCAGGGTTTGGCCACAAAAACAGAAACCACTTTAGGTATTTTGAACAGGAAGGGATTTTTTCTTTGAATTTTATTTTTATACAGCAGGTTCTTATTAGTTATCTATTTTATACATATTGCTGTACATATGTCAATCCCAATCTCCCAATTCATCCCACCACCACCGCCCCCCGACCACTTGCCCCCCTTGGTGTCCATACGTTTGTTCTCTACATCTGTGTCTCAATTTCGGCCCTGCAAACTGGCTCATCTGTACCATTTTTCTAGATTCCACATATATGCGTTAATATACGATATTTGTTTTCTTTTTCTGACTTATTTCACTCTGTATGACAGTCTCTAGGTCCACTCACATCTCTACAAATGACACAATTTCGTTCCCTTCTATGGCTGAGTAATATTCCATTGTATATATGTACCACGTCTTCTTTATCCATTCGTCTGTCGATGGGCATTTAGGTTGCTTCAGTGACCTGGCGGTTGTAAATAGTGCTGCAGTGAACACTGGGGTGCATGTATCTTTATGAGCAAGAAGGGATTTGCCATAGGGAATTAGAGGCTTACACAGCTCCTGGAAGGGTCGTAGGAATGAAAGTCAGGGAAACTGATCAGGAAGTACAAAAGTCACAGGAACTGCCACCAATGACCTCAGATGCCTGCAGTCTTAAAGTGGGCAGTTTTCAGGAGCTCATCTACAACTCTTGTCACCTGCTTCCAACAACCACAGAAAGATAATGGCTTTCCAAACTGTGCTCTCGTTAACAGAATGAAACTGGAACCCTCATGGCAAGGCATCTGGGAGATGTAGTTTCTAAACTACAGGAGAGGGGAGAGCTCAGAAGGCCTGAGATCCTACTCAGTATCCACAGAGGATATTTGATACACTACGTGAACACGTGCAGTAAAACAATGAAGTGCCAAGACTGCAGAGCCAAGAGTTCGCTCAGTGCTGGTAATGACAAGATCTAAGCAAAAGCATTTGGCAATAATAATCAGGAATGAATGAGTGGGAAGAGTGGGACAGGGAAGGAGGAAAAGCCAATATCAGAGTACCTTTTCAAAGTCACTGCTGTGAGAAACGAGGGCACCATTTTACAACAAAAGCAGAAAAAAGTGACCACCCTAAAGATGGGGGGTTGGAGCATTTATACATTAGCTTCCTTGTGTCATAGTGAGGGTAGATCCTGAGGGTACTTCCCTCATATTTCTGGCCTATGCTCGTACAAGAGCCTATTGAATTTCCAAGGTGTCAGAAGAGATCTTGAAGCAGAATGCAGAAAGGTGTGTGCTTGAGGTGGGGCCTTGGAATAGCAAGCTAAGTCTAGATTTTCAAGAACTGTCCAACTTGGCTGCAGCTGAAATCAGTGGTAGCCCAAGGAACATGACACAGGTTCCAGAGGCATCTTCCTTAAGAGATCAACCCAAAGCTTCCCCTTCCCTTCACTGGTTTCTTCCTGAAAGAGTGGCCATCTCCACTTCCTCACCTACCATTTGTTTCCAACCTCCATGATCAAATTTCAAACTCGATTAAGCCAAGTTACTGTTTGATTGTCGTATTGATGACTGCCATATCAGATGGTCACTTCTCAGTTCTTATGTTTGGGAGTTGTTGGTATAAAGATGGCATTTACAGCCATGAGGCTGGGTAAGGCCAGCTGTAGCTTTATGGATCATTAGGAGTGTGGTGCCATTTTGCTTAAGAGGACAGAGACAGTGGACACCCTAGGTGGTGATTGATGGGATTCTCTGAATGTCCCTCTGAGCTTCAACGTCTGTTCTTCCAACCTACAGAAGAATGACATTGGAAGCTATTCTTTTGTGTTCTGAGGACTCTTCTGTTTCCCAGAATCTCCAAATACTTTGCTAGAGGGTACCTTGGGCTTTCATGAACAAACATCCGAGCACGAACAGTTAGCAGCCAGTAGACTCCAAGATGGTTGCATAAACGGATCACGGTTTCTATGGTGGAAAAAGGGACCACAAGAGGTGATTAAGGAGCGCCACTCATTACAAGTTTGCCCTACTTCACAATCTGCCGTAGGTCTGGTCGGAGTCGCAGTACCATCTCCCACAACGCTGTGAAAATGCGCTCCCTTACTCCTCTCCCATCATTATCATTGTCCCAACATGGCCTTTCCTTTCCACAAGGCAATATAGGTCAGAGTTGGAATATTGTTTGAAGACCCATTTATCGAGCTGAGCCCAAGCCCTGAGAATCCACCACCACTGCGCAGGTTCCTGCAGCCGCCCTCGCCCCACAGTTAAGACTTTATTGTTGATGTTTTCATTAGGCAAGTAAAGAGCTTTTAGGCCCATCAGTAACTATGAACTCATCAAAGATAACAGAACTTAAGATCTGCTTTTAAAACTAATGATGTGAATGTTTTAAGACAAATGAAGAATTTGAAAAACTCATTTCTACTGTCTGACTTAAATTCATGTGAAAACAGAGAGACCTTCAAGATGGCAGAGGAGTAAGACGTGGAGATCACCTTCCTCCCCACAAATACATCAGAAATACATCTACATGTGGAACAACTCCTACAGAACACTTACTGTATGCTGGCAGAAGACCTCAGACTTCCCAAAAGGCAAGAAACTCCCCACGTACCTGGCCGTGTGGCTGACAGGGTCTTGGTGCTCCGGCCAGGTGTCAGGCCTGTGCCTCTGAAGTGGGAGAGTTCAGGACACTGGTCCACCAGAATCCTCCCAGCTCCACATACTATCAAATGCAGAAAGCTCTCCCAGACATATCCATCTCAACATTAAGACCCAGCTCCACTCAACAACCAGCAAGCTACAGTGCTGGACACCCTATGCCAAACAACTAGCAAGATAGGAATACAACCTCACCCATTAGCAGAGAGGCTGCTTAAAATCATAATAAGGTCACAGACACCCCAAAACACACCATCGGACGTGGTCCTGCCCGCCAGAAAGACAAGATCTAGTCTCATCCACCAGAACACAGGCACTAGTCCCCTCCACCAGGAAGCCCACACAACCCACTGAACCAACCTTAGCCACTGGGGACAGACACCAAAAACAACGGGAACTACGAACCTGCAGCCTGCGAAAAGGAGACCCTAAACACAGTAAGTTAAGCAAAATGAGAAGACAGAGAAACATACAGCAGATAAAAGAGCAAGGTAAAAACCCACCAGACCTAACAAATGAAGAGGAAATAGGCAGTCTACAAGAAAAACAATTCACAGTAATGATAGTAAAGATGATCCAAAATCTTGGAAATAGAATGGAGAAAATACAAGAAACATTTAACAAGGACCTAGAAGAACTAAACAGCAAATAACAATGATGAACAGCACAATAAATGAAATTAAAAATTCTCTAGAAGGGATCCATAGCCGAATAACTGAGGGAGAAGAACGGGTAAGTGACCTGGAAGATAAAATAGTGGAAATAGCTACTGCAGAGCAGAATAAAGGAAAAAGAATGAAAAGAACTGAGGACAGTCTCAGAGACCTCTGGGACAACATTAAACGCACCAACATTTGCATTATAGGGGTTCCAGAAGAAGATAGGAAAAAGAAAGGGACTGAGAAAATATTTGAAGAGATTCTAGTTGAAAACCTCCCTAATATGGGAAAGGAAACAGTCAATCAAGTCCAGGAAGTGCAGAGAGTCCCGTACAGGATAAATCCAAGAAGAAACATTCCAAGACACGTATTAATCAAACTATCACAAATTAAATACAAAGAAAAAAATACTAAAAGCGCAAGGGGAAAGCAACAAATAACATACAAGGGAATCCCCATAAGATTTACAGCTGATCTCTCAGCAGAAACTCTGCAAGCCAGAAGGGAGTGGCAGGACATACTTAAAGTGATGAAAGAGAAAAACCTACAACCAAGATAGCTATCCAGCAAGGATCTCATTCAGATTTGACAGAGAAGTTAAAACCTTTACAGATAAGCAAAAGCTAAGAGAATTCAGCACCACCAAACCAGCTTTACAACAAATGCTAAAGGAACTTCTCTAGGCAGGAAACACAAGAGAAGGAAAAGACCTCCAAAACCAAACCCCAAACAATTAAGAAAATGGTAATAGGAACATACATATCGACAACTATCTTACATGTAAATGGATTAAATACTCCCACCAAAAGACGTAGACTGGCTGAATGGTTACAAAAACAAGACCCGTATATATGCTGTCTACAAGAGACCCACTTCAGACCTAGGGACAAATACAGACTGAAAGTAAGGGGATGGAAAAAGATGTTCCATGCAAATGGAAATCAAAAGAAAGCTGGAGTAGCAATTCTCATATCAGACAAAATAGACTTTAAACTAAAGACTATTACAAGAGACAAAGAAGGACACTACATAATGATCAAGGGATCAATCCAAGAAGAAGATATAACAGTTGTAAATATTTATGCACCCAACACAGGAGCACCTCAATACGTAAGGCAAACGCTAACAGCCATAAAAGGGGAAATCGACAGTAACACAATCATAGTAGGGGACTTTAACACCCCACTTTCACCAATGGACACATCATCCAATATGAAAATAAATAAGGTAACACAAGCTTTAAATGATACATTAAACAGATGGACTTAATTGATATTCATAGGACATTCCATCCAAAAACAACAGAATACACTTTCTGCTCAAGTGCTCATGGAACATTCTCCAGGATAGATCATATCTTGGGTCACAAATCAAGCCTTGGTAAATTTAAGAAAACTGAAATCATACCAAGTATCTTTTCTGACCACAACACTATGAGACTAGATATCAATTACAGGAAAAAATCTCTAGAAAATACAAACACATGGAGGCTAAACAATATACTACTTAATAACCAAGAGATCACTGAAGAAATCAGAGGAAATCAAAAAATACCTAGAAACAAATGACAATGAAAACACGACAACCCAAAACCTATGGTATGCAGCAAAAGCAGTTCTAAGAGGGAAGCTTATAACAATACAATCCTACCTCAAGAAACATCTCAAATAAACAACCTAACCTTACACCTAAAGCAATTAGAGAAAGAAGAACAAAAATACCCCAAAGTTAGCAGAAGGAAAAATATCATAAAGATCAGATCACAAATAAATGAAAATGAAATGAAGGAAACAACAGCAAAGATCAATAAAACTAAATGCTGGTGCTTTGAGAAGATAAACAAAATTGATAAACCATTAGCCAGACACATCAAGAAAAAAGGGAGAAGACTCAAATCAACAGAATTAGAAACGAAAACGGAGAAGTAACAACTGACACTGCAGAAATACAAAGGATCATGAGAGATTACTACAAATATATGCCAATAAAATGGACAACCTGGAAGAAATGGACAAATTCTTAGAAAAGCACAACCTTCCGAGACTGAACCAGGAAGAAATAGAAAATATAAACAGACCAATCACAAGCATCACGTCTCTGAAATTGAGACTGTGATTAAAAATCTTCCAACAAACAAAAGCCCAGGACCAGATGGCTTCAAAGGCGAATTCTATCAAACATTTACAGAAGAGCTAACACCTATCCTTCTCAAACTCTTCCAAAATATAGCAGAGGGAGGAACACTCCCAAACTCATTCTACCAGGCCACCATCACCCTGATACCAAAATCAGACAAGGATGTCACAAAGAAAGGAAGCTACAGGCCAATATCACTGATGAACATAGATGCAAAAATCCTCAACAAAATACTAGCAAAAAGAATCCAGCAGCACTTTAAAAGAATCATACACCATGATCAAGTAGGGTTTACCCCAGGAATGCAAGGATTCTTCAATATACGCCAATAAACGTGATACATCATATTAACAAACTGAAGGAGAAGAACCATATGATCATCTCAATAGATGCAGAAAAAGCTTTCCACAAAATTCAACACCTACCTATGATTAAAAAAAAAACCCACAAAGTAGGCATAGAGAGAACTTACCTCAACACAATAAAGGCCATATATGACAAACCCACAGCCAACACTATTCTCAATGATGAAAAACTGAAACCATTTCCTCTAAGATCAGGAACAAGAAATGCTGTCCACTCTCACCACTATTATTCAACATAGTTTTGGAAGTTTTAGCCAGAGCAATCAGAGAAGAAAAAAAAAAAAGAAAGGAATCCAAATCGGAAAACAAGAAGTAAAGCTGTCACTGTTTGCAGATGACATGATACTATACATAGAGAATCCTAAAGATGCTACCAGAAAACTACTAGAGGTAATCAATGAATTTGGTAAAGTAGCAGGATACAAAATTAATTCACAGAAGTCTCTTGCATTCCTATACACTAATGCTGAAAAATCTGAAAGAGAAATTAAGGAAAAACTCCCATTTACCACTGCAACAAAAAGAATAAAATACCTAGGAATAGACCTACCTAAGGAGACAAAAGACCTGTATGCATAAAACTATAAGACACTGATGAAAGAAATTAAAGATGATACAAACAGGGCCTTCCCTGGTGGCGTAATGGTTAAGAATCTGCCTGCCAATGCAGGGGACACGGGTTCAAGCCCTGGTCTGGGAAGATCCCACATGCCACGGAGCAACTAGGCCCATGAGCCACAACCACTGAGCCTGCGTGTCTGGAGCCCGTGCTCTGCAACAAGAGAGGCCTCGATAGTGAGAGGCCCGCGCACCGTGATGAAGAGTGGCCCCCGCTTGCCGCAACTAGAGAAAGCCCTCACACAGAAACGAAGTCTCAACACAGCCATAAATAAATAATTAATTAATTAATTTTAAAAAAGAAATTGAATACAATATTTTTTTAAAAAAAAGATGATACAAACAGACAGAGAGATATACCATGTTTTTGGATTGGAAGAATTAACATTGTGAAAATGACTATACTACCCAAAGCAATCTACAGATTCAATGCAATCCCTATCAAACTACCAATGGCATTTTTCACAGAATTACAGCAAAAAAATTCACAATTTGTATGGAAACACAAAAGACCCCGAATAGCCAAAGCAATCTTGAGAAAGAAAAATGGAGCTGGAGGAATCAGGCTCCCGGACTTCAGACTATACTACAAAGCTACAGTAATCAAGATAGTATGGTACTGGCACAAAAACAGAAATATATATCAATAGAACAGGATAGAAAGCCCAGAGATAATCCCACACACATATGGTCACCTTATTTTTGATAAAGGAGGCAAGAATATACAATGGAGAAAAGACAGCCTCTTCAAAAAGTGGTGCTGGGAAAACTGGACAGCTACATGTAAAAGAATGAAATTAGAACACTCCCTAACACCATACACAAAAATAAACTCCAAGTGGATTACAGACTTAAATATAAGACCGGGCTTCCCTGGTGGCGCAATGGTTGAGAGTCCGCCTGCCGATGCAGGGGACGCGGGTTCGTGCCCCGGTGTGGGAGGATCCCACATGCCGCGGAGCGGCTGGGTCCGTGAGCCATGGCCGCTGAGCCTGCGCGTCCGGAGCCTGTTGCTCCGCAACGGGAGAGGCCACAACAGAGAGAGGCCCGCGTACCGCAAAAAAAAAAAAAAAAAAAAAAAAAAAATATAAGACCGCACACTATAAAACTTTTAGAGGAAAACCACTGTTTGACATAAACCATAGCCAGGTCTTTTTTGACCCACCTCCTAGAGTAACAGAAATAAAAACAAAAATAAACAAATGGGACTTAATTAAACTTAAACTTAAAAGCTTTTGCACAGCAAAGGAAACCATAAACAATACAAAAAGATAGCCCTCAGAATGGGAGAAAATATTTTCAAATGAAGCAACTGACAAAGGATTAATCTCCAAAATTTACAAGCAGCTCATGCAGCTCAATATCAAAAAACCAAACAACCCAATCCAAAAATGGGCAGAAGACCTAAATAGACATTTCTCCAAAGAAGATATACAGATTGCCAACAGACACATGAAAGGATGCTCAACATCACTAATCATTCGAGAAATGCAATCAAAACTACAGTGAGATATCATCTCACACCAGTCAGAATGGCCATCATCAAAAAATCTAGAAACAATAAATGCTGGAGAGGATGTGGAGAAAAGGGAACTCTCTTGCACTGTTTGTGGGAATGTAAATTGATACAGACACTATGGAGAACCATATGGAGGTTCCTTAGAAACTAAAAATAGAACTACCATATGACCCAGCAATCCCACTACTGGGCATATACCCTGAGAAAACCATAAAGAGTCATGTACCACAATGTTCACTGCAGCTCTATTTACAATAGCCAGGACATAGAAGCAACCTAAGTGTCCACTGACAGATGAATGGTTAAAGAAGATGTCGCACATACACACGGTGGAATATTAGTCAGCCACAGAAAGAAACGAAATTGAGTTATTTGTAGTGAAGTGGATGGACCTAGAGTCTGTCATACAGAGTGAAGTAAGTGAGAAAGAGAAAAACAAATACCGTATGCTAACACATATATATGGAATCTAAAAAAAAAAAAAAACTTGGTTCTGAAGAATCTAGGGGCAGGACAGGAATAAAGACGCAGATGTAGAGAATGGACTTGAGGACACGGGGAAGGGGAAGGGTAAGCTGGGACGAAGTGAGAGAGTGGCATGGACATATATACACTACCAAATGTAAAATAGATAGCTAGTGGGAAGCAGCTGCATAGCACAGTGAGATCAGCTCAGTGCTTTGTGACCACCCAGAGGGGTGGGATAGGGAGGGTGGGAGGGAGACGTAAGAGGGAGGAGATACGGGGATGTTTGTATATGTATGGCTGATTCGCTTTATTATAAAGCAGAAACTAGCACATCATTGTAAAGCAATTATAGTGCAATAAAGATGTTAAAAGAAAAAAAAACATTTATCACCCAGTCGCTCTACCGTGTGAGTTATGACTGCATTCAAGTTCTTTATTTGGATAAGAGCTAAAAATAATATTAAATAGGAGGATGACATATGCACAATATATTATGATTGATATATGACAGATCAATATTCGGTGATAGTACATCAATATTTTAGCATAAGATAACTCAACAAAGGAGTTCCAAGTGTGGACGCTTTCCTGGGTGGTGCCAGAGCCTTGCTAGCCTTCCCTGATCCTGGCTGCCCCTTTTTATGCACAGGAACGATGAAAACAGGAGAGAAGCCAGTAGCTTCCATGAAGCAATCTTAAGTCCAAAGCAGAGTCGTGTTTGGAAAATGTGTCAGAACAGACAAAATGGTATACCTTTCCTTCCCTTCTTTCCCTGGCCACTTTGGTCCTCCTTTGAGACCCTCGTCTCTGCAAGCCTGACGCTACCAGGCAGTTCTGTGCACCCTTCTCTATGCCAGGGTTTCACACTGTTGGCTGCTCACGGTCTAGGCCAGGGTTCCTTGTGGTGAGTGCTGTCCTGAACACCATCGAATGTTTAGCAGTATCATCAGCCTCTACCCACCAGACTGCAGTAAGTATCTCCAGACATTGCCAAACGTCCCCTGGGAAGGGCCTAAATACCCGCCAATGGAGGACACCCACAGGCCCAAGACGTCAGCGAACCCAAGAGGACTCCAGAAGATTCTACGGCATTGCAAAGGATGGAGGAAAGGCTGCTGGATTAGACGTTGGATGTCAGCACTGAACTTAGATGATTGCCAGATGCGGTTAGAACCCAGATCAATAACTGAAACAGAACCTGAGGGGTGCATATTTCTCAGCCTAGAGGGTACGGCTGAGCAGGGCTTTTCTCTTTCTTTCTTTTTTTTTTTTTTGCGGTACGCGGGCCTCTCACTGTTGTGGCCTCTCCCGCTGCGGAGCACAGGCTCCGGACGCGCAGGCTCAGCGGCCATGGCTCACGGGCCCAGCCGCTCCGCGGCACGTGGGATCCTCCCGGACCGGGGCACGAACCCGCACCCCCCGCATCGGCAGGTGGACTCTCAACCACTGCGCCACCAGGGAAGCCCTTTTCTCTTTCTTTAAGTGGAGGCTTCAGCCAAAAGCATTTCTGAATAGCCGAGCCCTATAAACAAATCTCTAGTTACCTGAGAAGCGAAAATCAGCAGAGGTGCTGGTTTCCTGCTGTGTTCACGCATCTCCTTAAGCTTTCATTTTACCCTCAGCAATAATGTGCCCAATGCCAGTCCATTTGTGACCTGCTCATGGGGTGCATTTTCAGATTTTTCTGCCTTCACGTTGTCTGTGGCCTCTTTGGGAACGCTCCCTGATTGCTCTCCAATCATTTCCCACCCCTTTCGAGAACATTAGGTATTAATTCAAGCTTGTCAAATCTTATATGATATATTCCATTCAGGAGATAATACCTCATCAGCCTTACCTGGCACTGGAAAATTCAGTTTCTCAAGATACCAGCTGTTATCCTGGAGACCTCGCATATCTGTTTGGAACAGCTAATAGCAAATGTTCTTGCTGAGCTCATTTTTTATTTTTTGCAGCCAGTAAAGTTCTATCAATTATACGTAAAGTCTACCTCAATGAATCTTACAAAATAAAGAAAATGAATCAATTTATGACGTGTAAGTTAAGTGCTTCTCTGTCATCACCCTAAATAACAACAAATACAATAACACTACAGCACATACATGCAAGTTACAGGATTTTTTGGAAGACGTTTTTGTGTGAAGGCTATTGTTGCTTGGTTTCAAAAAAAGAAAACACTGGACTGTGGAGTAGTCTTTGATAAGGCTGGGGGCCCATCTTTTTGGATATCTAATCAACATGACACACATCCTTTTCGTTTGTTTTAATGGTTACCAGTGTTGAAAAGTCAATCCATAGAGGCACATTGTTACAAATGGAATTAAACTTCCACAGCTCATTTTACAAGGCGCAGATAATCTCTCAAAGACATCAGAATTCTCCAGAGCTGTTTGTTTGTTTGGCTTTGTTTTGGTGGTGGTGCTGCTGGGTTGTTTTTTTTTAATTGAGGTGTACTTGACATATAACCTTATATTAGTTTCCAGTGTACAACATAACGATTCCATATTTGTATATATTGCAGAATGATCACCACTATAAATCTAGTTAACACTCATCATCATACATAGTTACAGAATTTTTCTTGTGGTGAGAACTTTTGAGATCTGCTCTCTTAGCAACTTTCAAATCTACTCCCTTAGAACTTTCTGAGTTCAACTCCAGTTAAGAAAATAATCAACAGACAGGAAGATCGTGGTCATGCACAATCTAGCAGCAGGTTAATAACTACAGGAATTTCAGAAAAGTGAGGAACAGAAAAGGTATTTCAGAATATTTGCAAGAACTACAGTGTGATACAAAAACATCTGTGAGATCTATGGATAGCAGTGTTAACAAGTACTGCAAATACTACTCTGGTTGCCTGGTTTGTTTGGTTTTTTTTTTTCATTCAGTGCTGACCTTTTACTTGACATTTTATTTTCTTTTATATTAGAGTATCGTTGATTTACAATGTTGTGTTAGTTTCAGGTGTATAGCAAAGTGATTCAGTTATACATATACATATATGCCTGAATCCTTAATTGAAAGAAATGCTCAACTTCAGTTAGAGGTTAATGAAAATATAGATTTTTTTAAAATTCAAATTTACAGGCCTCTTGAATTCTATCCAGAGACTCCTAGGTTAAGAATTCCTGTTCTGGGGACTTCCCTGGTGGCCCAGTGGTTAAGACTTTGCCTTCCAACGCAGGGAGTGCGGTTTCGATCCCTGGTCCGGGAGCTAAAATCCCACATGCCTCAGGGCCAAAAAACCAAAACACAGAACAGAAGCAATGTTGTAACAAATTCAATAAAGACTTTAAAAATGGTTCACAGCAAAAAACTCTAAAAAAAAAAAAAAGAATTCCTGTTCTAATGGACTGACAGAGTCCATTGCAACATGAAGGGAAAAACAAAGCAAAGTCCAGAAACATTTCAAAGGCAACGTGATTCAGATTTCCACCTGGTATCTGCTCCTTACCTCTTTGAGATCATCTACTAAGTTTTTCCCCATCATTTATTCAGCCTTGACCTCAGAGACCCCCCTTGTGTTCCCCCTGAATACAATCCTGCCCCAGGGCCTTGGCATTTGCTGATCTCCCTGCCAGGGGTGGTGCGGGGAGCTGCCTTCAGATTTCTACATAGCTGCTTCTGTCACCACCCTGAGATTTTGGCTTAAATGTCACGCTCTCAGATAAGCTCTCCCTGACTTAATATTTAGAATTGCAGTCTGTTATAGGTTATTACAAGATATTGAATATAGTTATATAGTTCCCTGTGCTATACAGTCTTTACTATATATATAGTAGTGTGTATCTGTTAATCTTAAACTCCTAATTTATCCCTTTTGTAATAACCTATGATGGAAAAGAATGTGAAAAAGAATATATATATGGATATAGACATATAGATAGATAGATAGATCTGAATCACTTTGCTGTACACCTGAAACTAACACAATACTATAAAATCAACTAGAGTTCAATTTAAAAAAAGAATTGCAATCTGTGCTATGGGAGTTAATTGCAGCATGCCTATAACTAGCCTAAGCTGTTCTTTTGAAATAAGAAATGCATCTGTATGGCACTGACCTCTGGCCAAGGCATAAAACCTATTAATTAATCATGCTGCTGTGTGACCATGGGTTTGAGGACTTTGGGAAGGTTTGTACCAGCTTGTCAGCACTGTTTATTGACAATAGACAGATGAATGATCTGCGTCTGGTCAGGGTGAGACCCTCAGAAGTCTCTGTTGTTAAAGCTGGTTACACAGCAGAAATATGCATAGGGAACCAGAAAAATATGAATAACTCCAGCCAAGACTCCGTTTGGGGTTCCCTGATTCCCAGGGGTGCCATTTACACATCTGTGGCTCCTGATCAGAAAGCAAGAGTGCATCGTGCCACAGCCCTTACAGACAGAGGACGATAGATCCCTATGAATGCTCTTTTCTCTAGTGGCTATTCTTCTCCTGTAATAAACTCCAGATTTGTAAGCATTTCACTGAAGTTCCTACGGGTCTTCTTCAGCAATCAAACCCTGTTGAACTGTCACCATTAGTGCGCAATTCTGACCACGACTCTCCCTCCTGCTTGTCTGGTTTTCCGGTCTTCATGGCACTTAGCGTCATCTGACATACTATATATTTTACTTATTGACTGTTTATCACATTAACATATTCATTGACTGTTCCTTTAGTATTATTTTTTACAGTCCTCTTGCTGGGGAATTCCATGAGGGTAGAGTTTCTGGTCCTTTTTTTTTTTTTACTGCAGTATCTCTGGACCATAGCACAGCAACTGTATTTATTATTTGATGAATAAAAGAATGAACTGAAGGGGACTTCCCTGGTGGCGCAGTGGTTAAGAATCCGCCTGCCAATGCAGGGGACACGGGTTCAAGCAAGCCCTGGTCTGGGAAGATCCCACATGCCATGAAGCAACTAAGCCCGTGCGCCACAACTACTGAGCCTGCGCTCTAGAGCCTGTGAGCCACAACTACTGAAGCCCGCGCACCTAGAGCCCGTGCTCCGCAACAAGAGAAGCCACTGCAATGAGAAGCCCGCTCACTGTGATAAAGAGTAGACGCCGGTCACCGCAACTAGAGAAAGCCCGCACGCAGCAACGAAGACCCAACGCAGCCAAAAATTATAAATAAATAAAATTAAATAAAATAATTTTTTAAAAAATAAGATATATCTATATACCATATCTTCTCTACCATATCTACAATATTCCATTGTATATATATACAGAATGGAATACTCCTCAACCGTAAAAAAGAATGAAATAATGCCATTTGCAGCAACATGGATGAACCTACAGATTATCATACTAAGTGAAGTAAGTCAGACAGAGAAAGACAAATACCATATGATATCACTTATATGTGGAATCTAAAAAAATAGTACAAATGAATTTATTCACAAAAGAGAAACAAGCTCACAGACACAGAACAAACTAATGGTTACCAAAGGGGAAGGGCGTGGGGGAGGGATGGATTGGGAGTTTGGGGTTAGCACATGCAAACTATTATATAGAGAATGGATAAACAACAAGGTCTTACTCTATAGCACAGGGAACTATATTCAATATCCTATGGTAAACCATAATGGAAAGGAACATAAAAAAGAATGCGTACATATGTATAACTGAATCACTTTGCTGTACAGCAGAAACTAACACAAACATTGTAAATCTACTCTACTTCAACCAAATAAAATTTTTTAAAAAAAAAATAATGAGCTTCCTGGTGGCGCAGTGGGTTGGGAGTCCGCCTGCCGATGCAGGGGACGCTGGTTCTTGCCCCGGTCCGGGAGGATCCCACATGCCGCAGGGCGGCTGGGCCCGTGAGCCATGGCCGCTGAGCCTGCGCTTCCGGAGCCTGTACTCCGCAATGGGAGAGGCCACAACAGTGAGAGGTCCGCGTACCGCAAAAAATATATATTAAAAAATAAGCTATTGTCATTATGTTGCCTCCACTAGGTCAGGTAAAGCATTTGCTGAAAGGCTCCTCTAAACTGAGAGCAGCCAAACGTCCAATACTGTCCTGTTAGTCCACATCAGATGAAAACAAGCTTCCGAACTAATTTCTGAGTCATTCTTTTCATGACTAACCAGCTTATTCAGAGAAGCTCATTATGCCACGACTCTCCACTTAAAGACAGACCTTTGCTCACTGTGACAAACCTAAGATGATGAAAGTTTACAGGGAAAGTCATCTGTTTGGATGAGTTCTTCGAGCATGCTAGAGTTGGAAGTCTCACATCAAACTAAGGTTTTTCTCCCTTCTAAAGTAGCTGTCTCCACCGATGTAGAAAACAGGCTTATGGTTACCAGAGGGGAGAGGGGAGGGATAAACTGGGAGATTGGGATTGACATATCCACACTACTATATATAAAATAGATAACTGATAAGGACCTACTGTATAGCACAGGGAACTCTACTCAATACTCTGTAATGACCTATATGGGAAAAGAATCTAAAAAAGGTGGACATATGCATATGTATAACTGACTCACTTTGCTGTACGCCTGAAACTAACACAATATTGTGAATCAACTATACTTCAATACAATTTTTTAAAATAAAAATAAAAAACTTAGGAAATATAAAATCCATGATGCTAAAAAATAAACAAATAAATAAAAATAAGGTAGCTATCTCCAATCCGGACCTAGAGTGGAAATCCCATGAGACACAGAAACCCACAGCATCAGGAAACTATCTACCAGCCTCACTGAACAACCAATTTGGCATCACTACCATGGTGGGGGATGCCTAGTAGAATGGCTGCCTTCCATCCACCGTTTATTGAACTAAAGACAGAGAGCTGCTTATTCATTCATCAGAGGGAAAGGAGTCATCACTGATCAGGCGTGGAAAAGAGAGTCCGCCTAGAGCCTTGGGATCTGGAACATCAGGGTTTTCACTGATCAAAAGCTTTCCACAACTCTGGGGTAGTGTTTTCATAGTAGCTGGTACTAGTACACATGCTTTGTTCTTCCTTTCTTCTGCTGCCAAATCCCCAAACAGCAGAATACATTTTCACTAAACCCAATTAACATAGGAAGTGATTGGATCAGAAGAACTTATTAATAAGCCAAAGGGCACAACAGGGCCTGTCTCCATCAGTAACTGCCAGCAGCTAGGGGCTCTGGAGGAATTATTTTTCTTAACTTTTTTCCATCACTGCAGTTTGACAGGTTCAGAGCATAACTGATACAACCACATTTGAAATACGTTTCTACAAACACCACGGTTAATGTCAGTTCTGGAAAACGTAGGGAGGAAAACGACCAAGGTGATGTTCCAGTTAATAAAACCCTTCCGAGGAAACCCCGTGCACCTCAAACGATCACTCTTAGCTCTGTCTGCGAGTATCCCTAGGCTATCTTTGGGTGGCAAATAACCCCAGGGGCTCTTGCTATTCAAGTGTCATTCCTTCCTAGTAAGACGAGAAAAGTGTATCTGTTACAGTAAGTGTACCTACTGACTCGCCTTAGTGCTGTTTGTTGACCGTCGTCCCAAGGGTAAAGACTGATTTGCATTTGAGCTGCTCCCTCCATATTGTTTTCTCCTTATGACAAAGGGTACAAAGGACGACTGGCCTGGGGAACACATCTTAATCCTAAAAGAGACAAGACAATGGACCCCCTTATGACCAAGAGTCTGGCACTCAAGACTGTTTCAGTAATCATTTGGTTCTAAGGAATAGAATCTACTCAAGCTAGTTTAAGTGAAAGGACAAAAATCTCATGGAAGAGGAAGCCGTACAGATTTCAGGTTCCAGAAAGAGAAGGAATAAAAAAGATAATTTCAAGAAGCTTAACAAGAGGCACACATGAATGTTTATTTAGTCCAGTGCCCCACCATTCACTTGACACAGATGACCATTCCCTGAGTCTTTGTTTTGCTTGATTCAAACTTTCCAGAGAAGGAATGTGAGTGACCCCTGGCAAACCTCAGATCGACTATTCTAGGAATGCTATGTTTGCCTGTCTCATTACACCGGGCAAAGCCATGTAGGCCAGTTTCCCATTCTTAAGACTAATAGCAAGGAACAAGGTAAGCTAGAACAGGAAATTGGTTGTGGAAGTCAGGTCCACTAGCATCTTTGCTCAGTACCCTAACAAGCCACAGGGTAGTGCTATAGCCCGCGGTTTATGTTTGAGTAATTGGCAATCTGGATTTGCAACCTGATGAAATTTACCTCAGTACATTTCACACACTATAATCATGTATGCTGGCTCCGGTGCAAAGTTAAAGTGGCCAGTCGTTCTGTCATTTCAACCATCCAATGGGTTGATTTCACTGTGGAAAAAAAAGTATCTATTGAGTCAAAATGTTTGATCTGGTGACCGAGAGCAGACCCAAACTGAAAGGAACAGAAAGATTTGACGTGTGTATGGCAAGATAAGTTATTGTGATATTACTTGTGCTTTCTTTTCACTGTGAGGTTAATATTCTTCACTGCTAATTCTAGTTCAGGGGTCGGCAAACTTTTTTCTGTGAAGGACCCGACAGTAAGTGATTTAGGCTTTGCAGGCCTTATGGTCTCTGTCACAACTACTCAACTTTGACATAGTGCCAAAGCAGACATTGAGGATATGTAAATGAATGGGTGTCACTCTGTTCCAAGAAAACTTTATTTGCAAAAACAGGAGGCAAGATGGATTGGGTCTGCTAATCATTCTTTGCCAGCCTCTGTTCTAGATCATTCCTATTCCTCCTCCCTCAAACCTCTAACTCCTTTTAAAGGAATATCGCCAGAGGATACAAGCCCCCACCCCTCCTTGCTACGGTCATCAACAAATGTCTGGTGTTTAGACCTAGCTCTCTGTCTCCCTCTGAATCTTTTATGCTTGTCGTTGCTCTTGGCGATTTTCCCGCTCATGGAGAAGGTAATTCACCCTATGTCCTCACTTCTCTGTTCCTTGCAGCCTTCAGTGCCAATGATTTTTTCCTTAACCCACCCACTTAATGCGCTCACTTCTTCATAGGTCTGTCATCTCCAATAACTAAACTACCTCCAAAATCTCTTTTTCCAGCCTCTCACTAACAATCAATCCCTCTTGCTCTAGATACCAATAGCTCTTTGACTCACTGAGGTCACTGGGACTTCCAACCCACTGGCCGTACCACTTTTTTACTGTCTACCAGTCCTGTCCTATCCCTCCTTGCCCAGTTTACACAGCAACCATACCACTGTGTACTCCTTTTTTTTTTTTAACATCTTTATTGGAGTATAATTGCTTTACAATGTTGGGTTAGTTGCTGCTGTATACCAAAGTGAATCAGCTATACGTATACACATATCTCCATATCCCCTCCCTCTTGTGTCTCCCTCCCACCTTCCCTATCCCACCCCTCTAGGTGGTCACAAAGCACCAAGCTGATCTCCCTGTGCTATGTGGCTGCTTCTCACTATTTTATATTTGGTAGTGTATGTATGTCCATGCCACTCTCTCACTTTGTCCCAGCTTACCCTTCCCCCTCCCCGTGTCTTCAAGTCCATTCTCTACGTCTGCATCTTTATTCCTGTCCTGCCCCTAGGTTCTTCAGAACCATTTTTTTTTTAGATTCCACATATATGTGGAATCTAAACAGCATACGGTATTTGTTTTTCTCTTTCTGACTTACTTCACTCTGTATGACAGACTCTAGGTCCATCCACCTCACTATAAATAACTCAATTTTGTTTCTTTTTATGGCTGAGTAATATTCCATCGTGTATATGTGCCACATCTTCTTTATCCATTCATCTGCCGATGGACACTTAGGTTGCTTCCACATCCTGGCTATTGTAAATAGAGCTGCAGTGAACATTGTGTGTGTACTCCTCTTAACTCCCTTGTCCCCCTTTCCCAGCACGTCACCCATGCCAGGGCTGCACCTGAGCGCTGAGTGTAGCTGGAAGAGAAACACAATCATGACGACAGATCTCAGGTGGGTAGTCTGCATACCCAGCTATCCTACCATGGTTCTCTGGTGCAGTTAACTTTTCCACTCTTGGAGACAATCACTTCACATCTTTTCCACCCTCTGACCTACAAAGTCACCTTCTCCTACTCACTCTTCCTGTTTCATTGGAATAATAGAAACTACCTGAGCCTGGACTTCCCTGGGCTCACGAACATTTATGATTCAGGACTGGAGGCTGGGATTCCCTAAAGGCAGCCACCTTTTGTGTTAAGTGCCCACTTTCCTGGCTTGCATTTCTGAAACTCACTGAGGGGATCATGTTAAGTTTTCCCAGAGCTTGAAGGCAGAGAACACTTGGAGACCTAGGGTGGAATCTGTTAACATGGGGTGACATTAATTCCCCCGAGCCTGAAAGGGGACCGTGGTCTGGGGGTGGGTGCCACAAGTGTGTGCTCACGCCCTCTTCCCACACAACAGCTTGGTGAAGTGGCACAGCATTAAGAGAGAATTGCTACAGGGTGTCTCGAGGGAGGCTGGCTCTCAGGCACCAGGGCTCCCAGCCTCCATCTGAGCATTAGGTCACGTGGTTGCCACAGAGCCTCCTGCATCCAAGAAACCACGTGGGACTGGACAACAAACATCATCAGCGCCCACCTCCACCTAAGACCAGGAGGCCCACCGTGCATGTTCCGGGTACCATAAGATGCTTGACATCTCTGCTTAACCCTTCAGTGGGGTCCATATTATGACTGATGCTGAATTTCCAGCCAGGATGATAGTGGTTTGGAACCAATTCACTTGAGAATTAAAAGAAATTGGACATTTCTTATATCCTATGTAGAAGGGTAAAACGCAGACCCACTACATTTGAGTCTGTACAATGCAACTCAGAGGAAGAAATTTCCACCTGAGGCTTTCTGAAGTGCATTCTTAAGTCAAACACACAACATGTGAATTGATCAAAAAGCAGGATGCTACCATCCCCAGTTTTCATGGTCCTAGCCCAATGTTTACAACGTAAATACTCAGGCATCCAGCAGTTATCTTCTAACAGAAGTATCTTCCAACAGAGGTATCTTCTAAGCCAATGAAGCTTAAACACTTAAAACATCACATAAAAATTCCCACACAGGCCTGTAGAACCACCTGATTTCACTGTACTTTAAAAATGAAAAAGCTTTTCAAAAGGGCATAGAAAGTTGAAAAAAAATCTCATATCGCCTGGAGTGAGCAAAGAGACCTTGGGTGGGGAGGAAAGTGAGTGGAAATCAATTTTACTTGCTTCGGCCTCACAGTGGATTTTGTGAAGTAAAGGGTAGAAAATCAATCTTGGCAAATCAGTGAGAATTTATACACTTGACGGAGTCCAAAGGTCTCGTAGGGTGTATTAGACAGGAGGACGTTCTCCTCCAGCACATCATGGGGGATACGGCGTGAAGGTTGGGCCCTTTTCTGTACTGAGGAGGGCGTGCCAAGAATGCCTGCCGCATTCCTCGTCAAGACAAGTCCGTGGTGGAAGCCAAACCGGAGCGCAACTTCCTCAGCCCACACACTCTGAAGGGTGGGACCAGAGAAAGACACAGGAAGGCCTGGAAGCTCCTGTTCCCGACTCACCAAAACAAGCCTCCAAGTTACATCCAACAGAAGTCCCCCTTATCCTGCCTCTGATGGTGAGTGCCTCTGGCATTTGGGGGCTGCCAGGCCATCTGATAGAAGAGACTTCCTGTGACATCCCCAAGGAATCAGACAGGAAACTAGAGTATGCAAGGGAAGTTGGCCAGGGGCCAGGAGGTGGACCAGTAGCAAACATAGCTGCATGTTATAAGCATGTTACTTGGTTTCCCTTCTCGTTTTTATAAACGGTAGTGAAGTCTCCTGTAAAACATCTGCCTAGTTGCAACTGTCCTTCCTTGTCTTGGTCCCATTCGAGCTGCCATCACAAAAACACCATAGCCTGGGCGGCTTAAACAACAAGTATTTATTCCTCACACTTCTGGAGGCTGGGAAGTCTAAGATCAAGGCGGCAGTAGATGTTGTGTCTGGTGAGGACCAGCTTTTGGCTCTTAGATGGCCATCTTCTCACTGTGTCCTCACATGGTGGAAGAGGCAATAGAATGCTCTGGGGTCTCCATTATAAGGGCACTAATCCAATCATGAGGGCCCCATCTTTATGACCTAATCACCTCCCAAAGACACCACCTCAAATACCATCACATTGGGGGTTAGGATTTCAACATACGAATTTTAGTGGGACACACTCAGTCCACAACATACTGAGATTTATAGAAGCATCGTGACAGCCAGTACGAGGGAGAGCCGCACTCACCCACAGGCAGGCAAGCCAGTGACCTTGTACTTAGTGAGCAGGCTCCAGAGGGAATGGAGGCAAGGCTGAGAAGTCCCACTTCTTGGCCCCACCTAGCCCTTCCTTCATCATTGCCAACCTTGTTGATCTAGGCTTGATGTGATTAAAGGAATTATGTGGTCCCTGACAGTTCTGTATGACCTGGGGGAAGTTACCTGACCTCCCTGTGGCTGTCTCCTTAGCTGTAAAATGTATATCACAGGATTACTGTAAGTATTAAATGACTTGATGTTTGTGAAATTCTTAGAGCCACGCCTGATATAGAGTAAGCACTATATACATGTTTGATTATATAACAAAAACAATCATTATCATGTTATTATATATCGGACCTCAGATAAATTGACACAACGTTGATGGTTATTAGCCATTAGTAGGTATGGTAGGCAGAATTCTGAAATGGCCCCCAAGATTCTGGGCCCCTGGTGTACACACTCCTTCTGCTAGTTATTAAATTAAACACTAATCTAGGTGCTCATTTGAAGGGATTTTTCAGGTGTAATTAAGGTCCCAAATCAGGAGATTATCCAGGTAGGCCTGACCTCATCAGGTGGGCCCTTTAGAAGCAGAGAATTTCCTCCAGCTGCTCACAGCATAGGAATGCAGGGAGATGCACTCCACGGCCAGGAAAAAAGCCAGAATCCATGTTGTGAACTTCCTACGGAGGGGACCACATGGCAGGGAACTGTGGGTGGTCTCTAGATACTGAGAGCAGTCCTCAGCTGACAGCTAGCAGGCGTGAAAACAGGGACCTGAGTTCCACGGGTGCAAGATACTGAATTCTACCAACAACCAGTCATCTTGGAGGAAGACCCCTGAGCCCTGGATGAGAACTGTGGCCTTAGCCAGCACCTTGATTTCAGCCCTGTGAGTCCCTGAGCAGAGAATGCAGTCACGCCATGCCTGGACCTCTGACCTACAGAAACTATGAGATAATAAATTCATGTTGCTTTAAGCCACTAAGTTTGTGATACTTTGTTATGCGGCAATAGAACACTAGTACAGCAAGAAAAAAAAAACATGCAGAACTCGCAAATGCACAGCCAGACGATGTTGTTCAAAGCCCAGACAGCTTCCCCTCCACCCTGCCCATTACAGATAACGACTTTTCACTGACGAAATCAGTACCAAATACTCTCAGTTCGAAAAAAATTTCCTTTGCCACGTGGGGCTTGGTCCCCCGGGAAGGCATTGTTCGCCAGCATCACTGGCAGGGCAAGGCTGACCCACCTGCTTCAAGACGCAGCAAGTCTGGGGGCTCCCAGGCTGGTTCCCGTGGCTGGGGTAAGAGTCGGGTGATGTTCGAGCTAAACCCGACACAGCCTCCTGACCTCTGCCGAGACCTTTGACCTAAGGACGTGGCTCCGCCTCCACTTCCAAGGCCTTCTGGGAAACTAAGCAGGGGCTTTAGGACCCAGGAACCAGAGCTCTGGGATTTCCTGAAGAAAATAGAAGGCAGGGCGTATAATGGGTAAGAGCTCTGGCTTCTGCATTAAAGTCTGGCTTCAGGCTTCCCTGGTGGCGCAGTGGTTGAGAGTCCGCCTGCTGATGTGGGGGGCGCGGGTCCGTGCCCGGGTCCGGGAGGATCCCACGTGCCACGGAGCGGCTGCGCCCGTGAGCCATGGCCGCTGAGCCTGCGCGTCCGGAGCCTGTGCTCCACAACGGGAGAGGCCACAACAGTGAGAGGCCCGCGTACCGCAAAAAAAAAAAAAAAAAAAAACTTCCTTCACCACCTGTGACTTTTTGCAAATTCCTTTCCCCCTGTGCACCCCCATCTGTAAAATGGGGATACCAGAGTTGTGAAGGTTGGAAGGTAAGGCTTCTAAAACACTGGTGCGAGGGGTCTAGCCCTTAGCAAGCCCTCCAAAACGCGAGCTGTTGTTTAGCTGATTTTGTTGCTGATCAGGTCTTCTACACGAGCCCTAATGCTGGGCTTTCATCAGATTGTAAATGTCCACCCCCACCCCCCCCCCCCCGCACCCCGTGCCCCAGATCAGACAGCAGAGCACATCTCGTTCCATTGTTTCTGAGCCCGAGTGACTGCTTAATGATTAACTACTCCAGCCTGGAACATGGAGTATCAAACCATGTCGATTAGCCCCAATATAAACGCAGAAGAAAACAACCATCCTTCGCCGGCCTCCTCTTGCCTTCTTTTTGTACCAAGTGGTGTTTCTACCGGATAAAACCAAGAGAATGTAGTAAACTTACAATATGAGACTGGGCTACAAGAAATGTGTGGGAAGTTTGCACTCTTAAAACAAAGTAATTAGCATTTTTAAAAGATGGTTTCACGATGCTAAAAATTTACATCCCTCATTCAAAAAGGTGGGGTTCTATTAAATGTCACCGAACCAGCTTTGATGATGGAATTTATGAGGCTGTGCCAGATCGTGATGATAAAGCGTTCAAAGGTGTATATCACTTATAAATATAACCACATCTAGACTCATAAAAATAGACTTCCTATTTAAATAGCATCTTCTTTCTGAGCACTACTAAGTGAAGTAATTTGAAATTTTCCTAAGTTGCAATGAGGCAGGTGGGGGTGGTATTTTTCCCATTTGTGCAGATGACCATCTATTATATGGATGTGCAAATTGGTTAACTGGCTGGAAGATCTGAGAAGAAAAATGCTGTTCTAGTACTTTTGTACAGTCCTGGGTTAAACTCAGAGAATTTGGCCAAGAGTGGATTAACATAAGCAACATTCTGTCCGATATATTTTCTATGAGAAACCAGGCTATTTAAAAAACAAACAAAAACAAACCTAGTGTTTTCAAAAAGAAAACTACAGCAAAATGCCTAAGCTCCTTACTCCTTAGCAAATGATTCTCCCGGGGCTTCTCTGGTGGCGCAGTGGTTGAGAGTCCGCCTTGCAATGCAGGGGACACGGGTTCGAACCCTGGTCTGGGAAGATCCCACATGCCGCGGAGCAACTAAGCTTGTGGGCCACAACTACTGAGCCTGCTGAGCCCCAACTACTGAGCTCGTATGCCACAACTACTGAAGCCTGCATACCACAGCAAGAGAAGCCACCTCAATGAGAAGCCCATGCATCTCAACGGAGACCCAGTGCAGCCAAAATTAAAAAAAAAAAATTTTTTTTAAATGATTCTCCCGACTAGAGTGTGAATTCCAGAAAGTCAGAACCTTTGCCCACATCTCCTTCACTGTGGCTACCCTGGTGCCTAGAATAGTGCCTGGCACTCACTAAATATGTCCTGAACAAATGAACTAATGAAATTAACTGAACTAGCAAGTGGTATGCTGTTGGTGTTCATTTTCTGTCTAAATTCTGAGCAGTTAAAAATGTAAACATGATCAGACCAAGAAAGAAAAAAAAAAAAAGCAGGGAGGTGATATAAATTCACATTTGAATTTCTGAGCACACTGGAAGAGAAGAAAACCCAGTGTCAATGGAATTTACCACTGCGAAGTTTTCATCCCTGCATGGAAATTTCCAGAGCCTATGTTGTAAACCATCTTACAATGGGTCATTTATGAGGAGGAACTGTTTCGCTTAAATGATTGTGTGCCAGCAGCGCCATCTTCTGGGTAACTAGTTGGGCATTTTGGAACAAAATTCTGGAGTCTTCTTTTTCATATAGCAAACTGAATTTAGAATCACAAAAAATTACATAGGAAATATCTTTACAGGTCATCTAGGCCATATGTCATCTTACAGGTAACGATTTGCCTTAAGTGGGTACAACATTTTCTTACTTTCTCTTGATCCAACGAAGCACCAAATTCATGTCTCAGAGAGAAGACAAACTACAGCCATCATTACTAAATTATATCACAGGTCTCATATAAACCAGACACTGAAATGCAGTTAAAATCCACTTGTCAAGCATCTGAACAGTGCTGTCGAATAGGAATTCCTGCAACCATGGAACAACAGAACTTTCTGCGATGATCTATACGTGTCTGTGATGTCCGATACAGTAGTCACTGGCCATGTGTGGTTATTAAACTGAAATGTGGCTAATGACTCTTAGGAACTGGATTTTTAATTGTATCTAATTTTAATTAATTTACATTTTTTAAATAGCCACATACGGCTAGTGTAGGGTTTCTCAACCTTGGCACTATTGACATTTTGGGCTGGATCATGCTTTGCTGTGGTGGCTTGTCTTGTGCACTGTAGGGTACTTAGCAACAGCCCTGGCCTCTACCCACTGGCCAGGCATACCCTCGCCCTCAGTTGTGACAATCATAAAAGTCTCCAGACATTGACAAATACCCCCTAAGGGGAAAAATCGCCCCTGCTTGAGAACCACTGGGCTAGTAGCTATTGCACTGAACAGCACAGTTCTAGAAGATGCATGATGTGTCCTGAACAAATGAACTAATGAAATTAACTGAACTAGCAAGTGCTATGCTGTTGGTGTTCGTCTGGTTGCCTGTCCTCACTGGGGGTTATGGGACAAACTGACTTCCCTGAGTCTCAGGGTCTCACCTGGAGAAGGGGAGAGCATAGTACCCACCTGGTGGGGTTGCTGTGAGAGCTAAATTGGGTGAAGCGTAAAGCGTTCCCAGCTCAGGGCTTGGCACGATCAACACCGTAGTTGTTATCTTAGCCACCCTCTTGCAGGCGGCAGGGGGCGGAGGGGTGTGGTGGAATTTTTCATGCCCTCCAACCAATAACACAAAAGTACTCAGTATGTTCCTTTACAAATAAAAATCTCCTTGAAAAAAAAAAAAACTAGCCAAACTCTAATAAACCTGACTTTATTTTAAAATCCCAGTGGCCTCAACACTCGATAACGTTTGTCTGTCGTTTGTGATGCCATTCCCTTGACACATTTAAATGTGGAGGAGAAACCATTTCAGCTCCTCAGGGAGGCTGAGTCCGGTGATCTTATGATACTGCTTGATCCCAAAGCACTTCCAAATTCTAAGGCGGCATAACTGCATCAAAGAAGGGGGCCCTGGAGAAAGATGATAAGACAAGTCACCCATGGGTTTCACTGATCTAAGACTTTTCCCTTCCTTCGTTGAAAGCATACAAGCTATGACACTATTATAAGGAAATAATATGGTGCAGCTTAAGACCATGTTCTGCTTTTTGTAGGAGGCATTTTTAGGCCATGTTCTCTCTTTTCTAGTATCTCATTGAAATGAGTTTGCTAGGTTCTGATTTAGAACAAAGACCTTCAAAGCTCAGTCTCACCAATGGAGGCTTATGGGAGCTAATTTTGGAATTACAAAAGTATGGAAATCCCAGCAATGACAAGAAAATCCATGTTTAATGCCTTTCTTGTCTTTACCTTTAAAAAAAATAAGGTCATATTTCTGGATGCAAATACTTTTATAATTTAGCAGTTTTAAGATATTCAAATATAAGAAGCTATCAGTGAAGCATAAATGTTACCTGAAGTCATATTTTTTTGTTTTTAACATCTTTATTGGAGTTTAATTGGAGTTTACAATGGTGTGTTAGTTTCTGCTTTATAACAAAGTGAATCAGCTATACATATTCACATATCCCCATATCCCCTCCCTCTTGAGTCTCCCTCCCACTCTCCCTATTCCACCCCTCTAGGTGGTCACAAGGCACCGAGCTGATCTCCCTGTGCTATGCAGCTGCTTCCCACTAGCTATCTATTTTACATTTGGTAGAGTATATATGTCCATGCCACTCTCTCACTTCGTCCCAGCTTACCCTTCCCCCTCCCCATGTCCTCAAGTCCATTCGCTAGGTCTGCATCTTTATTCCTGTCCTGCCCCTAGGTGCTTCAGAACCATTTTTTCTTGTTTTATTTAGATTCCATATATATGTGTTATCATACGGTATTTGTTTTTCTCTTTCTGACTTACTTCACTCTGTATGACAGACTCTAGGTCCATCCACCTCACTACAAAAAACTCAATTTCGTTTCTTTTTATGGCTGAGCAATATTCCATGGTGTATATGTGCCACACCTTCTTTATCCATTCATCTGTCGATGGGCACTTAGGTTGCTTCCATGTCCCGGCTATTGTAAATAGAGCTGCAGTGAACACTGTGGTACATTACTCTTTTTGAATTATGGTTTTCTCAGGGTATATGCCCAGTAGTGGGATTGCTGGGTCATATGGTAGTTCTATTTTTAGTTTTTTAAGGAACCTCCATACTGTTCTCCATAGTGGCTATATCAATTTACATTCCCACAAACAGTGCAAGAGGGTTCCCTTTTCTCCACACCCTCTCCAGCATTTATTGTTTCTAGATTTTTTGATGATGGCCATTCTGACTGGTGTGAGGTGATACCTCATTGTAGTTTTGATTTGCATTTCTCTAATTGTTAGTGATGTTGAGCATCCTTTCATGTGTCTGTTGGCAATCTGTATATCTTTGGAGAAATGTCTATTTAGGTCTTCTGCCCATTTTTGGATTGGGCTGTCTGTTTTTTGATATTGAGCTGCATGAGCTGCTTGTAAATTTTGGAGATTAATCCTTTGTCAGTTGCTTCATTTGCAAATATTTTCTCCCATTCTGAGGGCTGTCTTTTCGTCTTGTTTATGGTTTCCTTTGCTGTGCAAAAGCTTTTAAGTTTCATTTGGTCCCACTTGTTTATTTTTGTTTTTATTTGCATTTCTCTAGGAGGTGGGTCAAAAAGGACCTTGCTGTGATTTATGTCATAGAGTGTTCTGCCTATGTTTTCCTCTAAGAGTTTGATAGTATCTGGCCTTACATTTAGGTCTTTAATCCATTTTGAGTTTATTTTTGTGTATGGTGTTAGGGAGTGTTCTAATTTCATTCTTTTACATGTAGCTGTCCAGTTTTCCCAGCACCACTTATTGAAGAGGCTGTCCTTTCTCCATTGTATGTTCTTGCCTCCTTTGTCATAAATTAGGTGCCCATATGTGCGTGGGTTTATCTCTGGGCTTTCTATCCTGTCCCATTGATCTATATTTCTGTTTTTCTGCCAGTACCATACTGTCTTGATAGCTGTAGCTTTGTAGTATAGTCTGAAGTCCGGGAGCCTGATTCCTCCAGCTCTGTTTTTCTTTCTCAAGATTGCTTTGGCTATTCAGGGTCTTTTGTGTTTCCATATAAATCGTGAAATTTTTTGTTCTAGTTCTGTGAAGAATGCCATTGGTAGTTTGATAGGGATTGCACTGAATCTGTAGATTGCTTTGGGTAGTATAGTCGTTTTCACAATGTTGATTCTTCTATTCCAAGAACATGGTATATCTCTCCATCTGTTTGTATCATCTTTAATTTCTTTCATCAGTGTCATAGTTTTGTGCATACAGGTCTTTTCATATTTGTTTTTATATTCTGCATTCAGAGTTGTCCCAGTGCTTCAACTCACAGGTGAAAAGTGAACTAGCACAAACCTTGCATAGGGATCCAGCCAAGTGTTTACATCTTAAGACAGCGATTCTCAAGGGGGGGAGGGAGTATTTTGCTCCCTAGGGACACTTGGCAATATCTGGAGCTAATTTTTTTTGTCACAACTTGTGGGGGGCGGTGTTGCTACTACCATCTAGTGGGTGGATGACAGGGATGCTGCTAAACATCCTACAGTGCACAGGACAGGATGGCCCCCATCTGGCCCAAAATGAGCTTGAAAAACCCTGTCATAGGGTAAAAAGATGGGAAATGATTTCCCATCCCCAGCCCCTGCACTAAATTGTAATGGGAATTCCCTTTTGGTTATTAAAAACTTTTTAAAAGGCAAAGCTGTATACCTTCAAGAATCCCATAAAGCAGTAGCCCTCAAGCCTGGCTGGGGGCGGGGCAGGGAGGGCTTTAAACTCCACCCCAGGCATGTTGCTTCAGTTACTGTTGGGTGGGGCCTGTGCATCTGGTTTTTGTAAAGGCACGTGTCCCAGGTCACTGTATTGTGTGGCCAGGGTTGAAAATGCAACCAAAAGGGTACAGTGGCCTCTAACTTTGATACCAAGCAGGACCCTGTGGGACTCCAGGGCACAAAAGCCCTTCCGTGTCCCCCCCCTTTTTCTTTTCCGGTACGCGGGCCTCTCACTGTTGTGGCCTCTCCCATTGTGGAGCACAGGCTCCAGACGTGCAGGCTCAGCGGCCATGGCTCACGGGCCCAGCCGCTCCGTGGCATGTGGGATCTTCCCGGACCGGGGCACAAACCCGTGTCCCCTGCATCGGCAGGCGGACTCTCAACCACTGTGCCACCAGGGAAGCCCCCCCATTTCTTGATTACAGGAAATAGGCTTCATTCAGCCTCCCTGACCTTCCCTGAGTTCCAAGAAGCAGGTTCAAACCGATGCTAATTAGGGAATGGAGGGGATGCGGAGACAAGGGAGGAACAGTCAAGAGAAACAACAGTGCCGCCTTGGGGCAGGGTCCTGGTTCCCCTCAAGGGACACACATAACAATATCTTTGAGCTGTTCAGCAGATGCTGAAGCCCCCGCCAGGTGGGAGAAGTTAACTGCATGCTGCCCACAAGCACGTAGACCCCAGACCAGCTGGAACCAGAAGGTTCCAACTTCACCACCAACCAATCAGAAGAACGTCCACGAGCTGATCACGCACTCCTTGAACCATTACTATCAAACTCCTGACTACCCCCTCCAGGTGGGGACACAGTTTTGAGGGCATTAGCCCGCCGTGGCCCCCTTTGCCTGGCAAAGTAATAAAGCTATTCTTTTCTACTTCACCCAAAATTCTGTCTCTGAGATTTAATTCAGTGTCAGGGTACAGAGGCCGGATTTGGCTTCAATTTCCTATAGCATCACCGCAAGCTACAGGATAAACTGGGTTGCATACTTCTCGGGTGATGGAAAACAAGGAGAGGTAGAAACAGACATATACACAAGGAAAGAAAGAAAGGAAATATTTTCAATCAGGTCCTCAGAGCACATTCACAAGGTCCCTGTTGAAATTTAGGGCACCTTCCAGATATGTTCAGTGTGCTCAAGGCGTATATTAATGAAGGATTTCCCACTGTGCTCAAAGCATTTATTAACGAGCTGCAAAAGGCATAGTGTGGGGCAACTGAACTCAATCTCCTCTCACTAAAGCACTTTGAAGGAAGTTACTAATCACATGTGCTAGATACAATGTCAGGGACAAGTGCCAGTATAAAGATGAATATAACCCAGGTTGAGTTTTATTCATTGTTTTTCCTTCTGATTTTAAAAGAAATTAAAACATTTCTGCGGGCCCCTAAAAACATGGTGGACCCCACGCATTGTGCCATCTGTGCCTGCTGGAGAAATCAGCCCCGTCTATAGAGATACAATTTTTTGAAAACAAGAAATTGTCAAAGTACGGGCAGAGTTGCCTGGGGGTGACCCCACTGCTTCTCATAAAGGGGTTTCTATTGGACTGTTCCTTGTGCCTCGGCTTGGGGAGCACAGGCCTTGTTTGGGGGGCCCCAAGGCAGGCTGTGGCCACAAGTACGCTGCGGCAGTGGGTGTAGCAGGAAGAAGGATTCAGGGGCCACTTTACAATTCTGCCCAGAGCCCTAATTCTCAGCATGTGGGGAGAAAATAACCAGATTACATGACATCAGAATCCTTCTGGGACTTCCCTGGTGGTGCAGTGGTTAAGAATCCGTCTGCCAGTGCAGGGGATACGGGTTCGAGCCCTGGTCTGGGAAGATCCCACATGCCACAGAGTAACTAACTAAGCCCGTGCGCCACAACTACTGAGCCTGCGCACCTGAGCCCGTGCTCCACAACAAGAGAAGCCACCGCAATGAGAAGCCCGCGCACCGCAACGAAGAGTAGCCCCCGCTCACCGCAACTACAGAAAGCCCGTGCTCAGCAACGAAGACCCAATGCAGCCAAAAATAAATAAATTAAATTAAATAAAAAATAAAAAAGAATCCTTCTGGTAGGGAAGCCTGCTTCAAACTCCCACAACCCCTAAGACTCAACAAAGTCGACACTCCGGTAAAAAAAAGCAGGTCCTGAGCTGGCTGCTCTCCACCTCTAGGGACGATCAAGAATGCAATCTGAGGGGTCTCTGCTCCCCACCCCAGCCCACCCGTGACCTCGCAGCCCAGGGAAGTGCCCCATCCCCTTGCACACTGCTCAACCCCAGTGTTTAGTGGTTTGGGTCAGGAGTGTCAGTTTTTATTTATATTGGAGTGTGGACTCAGTGTTGATTAACTTATTATATTGGATTGGCCAAAAAGTTCGTCCGGATTTTTCCATAAGATGTCACGGAAAACCCGAACGAACTTTTTGGCCAAGCCGATAGTAAATGTCTCCCGATTGCTGTGCATCATGAAAGTAATACCGTGTAATACTCAATGAGTTGCATTCTTACCCACCATCCCAGAAGCCAAATGCCCAGTAGTTCAGCCCATCTGTACTGCAGTAAGACATCCTGGGGCATGTCTTTGGGGCACCCCAAAGACCCTTCTGCTGCATCTCTCTAAAGCATGGCTTACAAATACCCTATTATATCACTTATATGTGGAATCTAAAATATGACACAAGTGAACTTATCTACAAAACAGAAACAGACTCACAGGCATAGAGAACAGCCTTGTGGTTGCCAAGGGGGAGGGGGGTGGGGGAGGGATGGATTGGGAGTTTGGGGTTAGCAGATGCAAACTAGTATATATAGAATGGATAAACAAGGTCCTACTGTAGAGCACAGGGAACTATATTCAGTATCCTGTGATAAACCATAACGGAAAAGAATATGAAAAAGAATGTATATGTATAAGTGAATCACTTTGCTGTACAGCAGAAATAAACGTAACATTATAAAATCAGCTATACTTCAATAAAATAAATGTAAAAAAAAATAAAGCATGTCGTACACCTGAAACTAACACAACATTGTAAACCAACTATACCCCAATACATTTTTTTTTAAATACAGCACGTCTTAGGTAACTTTAACATTTTAAAACAATATCTTAATTCTTTGAAAGCTGGCCTATCCCACATATGAATATTAGATCATCCAAACAGCCTGTCTCCAACATGCCAAAGAGCAGGATGGTTATTTATTATATAACCAGTACTGTACCTTGCCGAATACTAAACTATCTCAGCTCCCCACGTTTCGTGAAGGCAGAGAACAATCTTTTTCATAAGACCCGAAGTCAGAATTCGGTAAGTACCTGCCTCCTGCTAGAGCCCACAGGAGTCTATGGATTAGGGCTTAGATTCAGGCAAAGGAGAAGCACCTTCTCTCTGCAAGAAGAGCTGGCTCAGGGGGCTCTCTGGCGGCACCAGCTCCAAGGGACGGTGGCCTTCAGCATCCCTGGCCTGGGTGTCTGCTCCAAAGTCCATGAGCAGGCAGGCCAGCTCCCCACTGGACGCCCTGGCCACCGCATGCAGAGGGGAATCCAGCCCCCGGCCTTGGTTCACGCTCGCTCCTAAACAGTCACGAGAACAACAGAGTCAGAGTCAGCAGAGTGCAAGCGCCCCCTTCTCAAAGCACTGCACCTCAAAATTCCCTAACAAAAGGGCGTCCATAGCAGGCACAGTAGTTCTCCTGAGAAAACAGGAGACGACTTGATTCCATTTAATAATATGGGGAAAATGCCACTTGACAATGTGACCGAAGGTACCACGGGAGCTCTGTGACGTATGAGGTTGAAAAGCTTGCCTTTGAGCACTCCACACAGGTGTGACACATGCAAGAAGAATCCTGGTGGCATGAAAGCTGCACATTCACTATTAACGGAGCCCAAATATTAGCCAGTACAGGCCGGAAGTGAGGCTAGATGGTGAAATCTCACCTATGGCAATTATCCACATTTACACGTCGAGCAACTGCCGTGAGGTTTAAACCAGAGACTTGGGACCATGTGATTTGGACTGTGAAGGGCAATCAATTATGGCAGCATTGTCTAGACTGGGGTGGCCAATCCCAAGATCACGGGGAAGGGGGCAAAGCCCTCCTCTTCGGGGATAAGGTAGAATTCGAGGACCACCCCCACCCAGTTCCATCCTTACACTCTCAGAAAATCCCTACCCCAGTCCAGATGCTGGCTCCTGCTGTGATGTGTGGGGACATATGACTTTGCCTGGGCTGCTGTCCCTCTAGTAAAATGGGAATCTATGTCCAGTCAACAAATGTTAACTGAATTGTTCTTGTATTGGTCTTGGCTTTGTGAGGGGTGCCAAACATGGCCCTTTCCTGACTAGGAGCTTAAAATCCACCTAGGGTAATAGAAGAAAGAGAGGGAGAGAAGGAGAGAGAGAACCCATCTCCTAATTCATGGTAATGGCTGCCAAGTGAGTAGAAGGCAATGGGAACCGTAAGAGCATTCAGTGCAGGGCAAGATTACTGGGTTTTTAAAGAATAACCAGGACTCAAATAATTAAAGAGGTGATGAAGTGGTATCCCAAGTGTAGAAGAAGGGGCTGGATAACAGCAGGAAGGTGAGAAAGAATGATGCGACCTACGACTTTTCGAAAATATAATATTCACAATGGAGTAAAAATGGGGCAAGTTCTATTTCCAAATCAAAGAGAACTGTGAAGGCGGCCCCAAATCTGAAGATTCAGCCCTAATCCAGCAGCTGTGCAAGTTACTCAGGGCCTAATAATACCAATGGTCAGAGGGAGGGAGGAGAAACTAATAATCACTGAGGACCATCCTGGGAGATGTCATCATCATTATCATTATCACTATTCTCAGTACAAGTGAGAGAACTAAAGTTGAAACAGTTTAAACTAATTCCCCACGGAAACACAGTCAATATGAACTCTGATCCTGTGCGACTCCATTGCCCGCGCTCTTTCCTCTGCTACAACAGAAAGAGCTTTCAGATACCTTTAATTTACTTTTCATTTACTTTCCTTGTTATGTTTTGCTTTTGGTTTTACCTGATTCCAGAAGCTTCTTGGCACAGGCCACCTGCAGATTTTCACAAGCCAAATATAACGGTGTGCCCAGGTGGCTGATGTTACGGTCAACGTCGCCCCCATGAGCCACAAGAGACTCAATGCACTCCACGTGGCCTGCAGCCCAAAGTGGGAGAAAACAGTTACAGCACAAATTCTCTTAGCTAGGGAAACACCACCTCGCCCATGTTTTGTGGGTTTAAATTCTCCAACAACTTCTCCAGCGACCAAAAGCTATTCCCCCTATTTAGAATAGGGAATGACCTTCAACACTGTCACCAGTTAATGGGTTGACTATAACATGGCATCTGTAGCTCTGGGTGGAACTCCACTTGAGTTTACCAGCCACGGTAAGCAACGAGCAGCCAGCCACGTTTTTCAAATGTCGGTGGCTCTGTAATCAGTCTGATCACCGAAATCAAAGTGAGCGCTGAGGAGAGATATGGAACAACAGGGACTAAAGGTGGACCTGTAGAAGAAAGGGCACAGAGCGGACCGTGGAACAGGGAAGGAAAGTTACAACCTTACCAAGGGCAGGCCCTGGGACAAACAGGCCACGGTGGGCACAGGCAAGGCTTAGAAAAAGGTGCCAAATCCAGCATGAGTGAGGCCCAGTGTGGCCAACTAGGTTTGGTGAAAGCGGAATCACTCTTCCTTGGTCTAGGACATCATACTTGAAGCATTGCTCCTTTGCATTTATCTTGTTATACCATTTTAGCTCTATGTGTCCAGTGAAAATGATAACATGTCTCCTCGTCAAGAAATGCCAGTGCTTTGGGAGATAATTATAAAACGGGTGGATCCAGTCAAATGGGGCTGCTGTAAAGATGAGGGGAAGCTATTTTGTGAAGCCACTGCGGAAATAGCCCTCGGGGCAAGGTACGGTCATCATGATGTCAAGGAGGAGGAGAAATATCAGAGAAAAGCAAAACTTACAATTTTATTTTCTGTCTCAGAGTTAAGAATAGCAGGAAAACTGTGACTTTACAAAAAGAATAATCCCAGATGAATAAGTTCTGGGGATCTAATGTACAGCATGGTGACAACAGTTAATAATATATATACTGGAAAAAAAAATATATATATATATATATATACTGGGCTTCCCTGGTGGCGCAGTGGTTGAGAGTCCGCCTGCTGATGCAGGGGACGCGGGTTCGTGCCCCGGTCCGGGAAGATCCCACGTGCCGCGGAGCGGCTGGGCCCGTGAGCCATGGCCGCTGAGCCTGTGCGACCGGAGCCTGTGCTCCGCAACGGGAGAGGCCACAACAGTGAGAGGCCCGCGTACACTAAAAAAAATTAAAATAAAAATAATAATATATACACTGTACTTTAAATTTGCTACAGGAATAGATCTTAAATGTTCTCACCACAAAAAAAAGGTAACTATATGAGGCAATGGATGTGTTAATTAACTTGATCACGGTTATCCTTTCACAATGTATACGTATATCAAGTTATCACACTGTACACCTTAAATATATACAATCTTATTTGTCAATTATACCTCAACAAACATGGGGATGGGGAGACTTACCCCAAACTGTATATAACATCTTATATTTCCAAAAATTGAAAGTTTGTTTCACTTAGCAAACTTAGGTGGCCCTGAGACAATATTCTTTAAGGCCTTAAAACAGAAGACTATAATTTGTTTTATAAAATAACTTGACTTTATGGGGTCATTCCACACATTCTGATGGATAGTCTACTATATGCCAGGCCCTGTTCCGGAGACACAGCAGTGAGCAGTATTCCAAATGTTCTAAAAGGGCTCTTCTCAAACCTACTGTGCATCAGAAATCACCTGGAGGGCTTGTTAAACAAAGCACAGATGGCTGGACCCCACCCCCAAAGTTACTGATTCACTGGGTCTGGAATGGGGCCCAAGAATCTGCATTTGCATGCCAGGTCAGGCTGACGCTTCTGGTCCCAGGATCCACACATTGAGAACAACTGCTCCACGTACCTCCTTTTCCCTCTTCCCTTCAACAATAAGATGTCCCTTGAAGGAGGGGGTGGAAAACTTAAATTCTCAACAGATTTACCTCTCTTAGCAGCTTCGTGCATGGGGGACGCCAGATCACTCTCAGGGTGGGGACTGGCTCCATGCTGCAGAAGCAAATTCACACAGTCCAGGCTGCCGCTGACACAAGCATTAAACAAGGGAGTATGCCAGTCTGTAGTGACACCATTCACCTAGAAAGAAAAGCTCCAGCATGAAGGCGGGCAGTGGGGTATCCTGGATTCAGACCTAAGCTCCACCATTTTCAAGCTATTATTTCACTTGTCTGAGCCTTAAATTCCACAGCTACAAAATGGGGACAAAAAATAACAGATTCCCCAAAGTTGTTGTGAAAAACCGGATGAGGTATAGAATGTAATGCACCAAGAACGTTCCCAGACCAGGGATTGAACCCGTGCCCCCTGCAGCGGGAGTGCACAGTCCTAACCACTGGACGGCCAGGAAATTCCCACTAATCACCTTATTTTAAACATGCCATCCTAGACCCATCCCACACCAATCCAATTTCCCCACAGAAGATAGAGTAACCTTTTAAAATTGTTAATGTTTTATTTTTTTTAATTTAAAAATGTCACTTTCGGGACTTCCCTGGTGACACAGTGGTTGGGGGTCCACCTGCCGATGCAGGGGACACGGGTTCAATCCCTGGTCCGGGAAGATCTCACATGCCGCGGAGCAACTAAGCCCATGCGCCACAACTACTGAGCCTGCACTCTAGAGCCCGCAAGCCACAACTACTGAGCCCGCATGGCACAACTACTGAAGTCCACGCGCCTAGAGCCCGTGCTCCGCAACAAGAGAAGCCACCACAATGAGAAGCCCGCGCACCACAACAAAGAGTAGCCCCCGCTCGCCACAACTAGAGAAAGCCCATACACAGCAACGAAGACCCAACACACCCAAAAATAAATAAATAAATTTAAAAACATCACTTTCATCCAAATATAGAGTGAACACAAGCCAAAGAGTTTATTCAGCTCATTCATTAATGAGGGAACCAGTAAAATGGCAAGGATGGCTAAAAGGAGAATTTACATAGTCAGTCAATGCAATGCTGAAATAAATTTGCTAATAGATACAAAACTGGTTAATATCCTATACGGCCATAAAACTATAATCGTTGGGGCTATCTTTTCTAACACTGGAAATCAGACCGAAACTTACAAGCTAACATCTAACTTCACAGTGTTTGGGCTATAATTGAATGGCAAAGAGCAAAGCCAAATGCAGATGCATTTTCCTCTATCAAGGAATTCTTTGGTGAACCTGTTAAACGATGATACTGTGAAGACAGGGACGTCATTCTCATGCCCTATTTCCACGCAAGGCCAGAACTAGTGATGCGTGAAAGATGTCCAGGATGCAAAGTTTAAGGAGAAGACACTCACTCCCAGGGTTACAAAAGTGCTGAACTCACCCTGCGAGTGAGCAGAGTTTAGAGTTTGCACCCCAGGCTCCTTTCTCGCCTCTGCTTAGTCCTGGGCCTGCTTCCAAGTTTGGGGTAAGTTTTCTTAACCAAAATATAAACCTCTTGATGCACTCATCTATGGCTCTCGGCTGCTCTCAGGGCAAAGCCCATTTTCTTGGCGTGGTCGGCAAGTTTGTTTGTGTTCTGACCCCTCTCACCTGCTCTACTCTGCTGCTATAAGGAATTATTTTTTTCAGTTTTTTAAAAATTTATTTATTCTATATATTTTTGGCTGTGTTGGGTCTTCGTTGCTGCACGCGGGCTTTCTCTAGTTGTGGCGAGCGGGGGCTACTCTTCGTTGCGGTGCACAGGCTTCTCACTGAGGTGGCTTCTCTAGTTGCGGAGCACGGGCTATACGCGCACGGGCTCAGTAGTTGTGGCTCGCGGGCTCTAGAGCGCAGGCTCAGTAGTTGTGCGCATGGGCTTAGTTGCTCCGCGGCGTGTGCGATCTTCCCGGACCAGGGCTCGAACCCGTGTCCCCTGCATTGGCAGGCGGATTCTTAACCACTGCACCACCAGGGAGGTCTCTAAGGAATGACTTGAAGGAACGATTTGAAGCCCCCACTTTCACTTCTAGGCCTTTGCGTTTGTTGTTCCCAGGGGGTGGGAAGTCCATCATTTCCCCCAACCCCCCGTTGAACTGACTAACTCCAACAGGTCCTTTAGGTTTCAACTGTAACATCATTTCCTGTAGGAAGCATCTTTTGACTCCCCCTCTCCATCAGAAATAAATGGGTTAGGAACACTTCTACGTGTTCCCAACAATCCCCTTACTATTAATACTTATTACATTGTAGTGGTTTGCAAAATATGGCCACAGATTCTCTGCCCGGGATGCATATCCCTTTGCAGAGTGGCTTAGTAACTCCTCCCATCCCAAGACGGAGACTATATCTTTTCAATCCTTGAATCTGGGCTTGCCCACATGAATTGCTTTGGTCAATGGGACAGTTAACAAGTGTGATGCAGGCACAGAGCTTGCCCTATTTTGCTGCTCTTGGAATCCCTGCTACCATGTGAACAGGCCCGGGTCGCCTGCTAAAGGATGGGAGACCACGTAGAGCTCTTCTGTCTCCCCAGACCTCCCAGCCATCCCAGCCAAGGTCATCATGAAGTAGCCTGCCCCAGCCCATCTATCAGCTAACCTGAAATGCCTCAGTAAGCCCAGCTGAGGTTAGCTGAAGCAGCCAGACCAGACGAGCTGTCCAGACAACACAAGGAACTGTGAGATAAATGGCTACTGTCTTAAGTCATTAAGTCAGGGTGGTTTGTTACACAGAAGAAACTAACAGATAAAAACAGCGTTTTGTAATTGCCTGCTGTGGCTGAGATACTATGCGTTAAACAAACTCATTTCCTCTCTCTTGGGCGCAGAGGCATACTACACTTGCCCACCTCCCTGGCAGTTAGACATGGCCTGAATTCTGGCCAATGGGATATGAGCAAAAGTGACATATGTCACTGCCAAGACTGGCCCTTAAAAAGCTTCCATTCACAATCCTCCGTGTCTTTTCCCCTTCTAGCCATCTGGAATGGAGCACACATGGGAGCAACAGGATGAAAGGAGCCTGCGTCCTTGAATCACCCTTGGAAAATAGCCACCCAACTGGGAACACCCACACTGGATTCTGAGTTGAACAAGAAATAAACTTTTATTGTATGAGGCTACTGAGATTTCAGGGTTTATCTTTTGAAGCAGTTAGTGTTACATGCCGCCATTTACCTGTTTATCTGGTCGTCTCCTCATTTAGTTTAGAAGTTCCTGAAAATCTTTATCTAGAGTTAGGCACATAATAAATGCTCAGTACAGACTGGTTGAGAAAAGATGAGAAACCCATACAGAATTTCATGATCAGATTTCCCCATCACTCCTGACCAAGAGGGTACTTAAGTTAATGGAAGATGTACTGGTCCCTGCTTTCAAATGCAATGATTTCGTATCTTCCTTCTCTAGAATCTCATTATGTCATCCCGATTCCCATTCTCCAAATAATAATCACATGCCTTATCCCTCTCAATCCTCACAATACCACAAAATATGCTACATAATTTTTTTTGGTATTTTCCCTGTTTGTTTTTTTTTTCTCACATATAGACTCTAAAGCTTACAGGCTAAGTAACCTGTCCAAGTTTCCAATGTTAGTAAATGGTAGAGATGGTCTGGAACCATTATTCAGGTCTTATGGAGACAAATGTTATGTGTTTTCTACAATATGTCACTACCTTCTAGCCACAGAAATGAAGGCAGAAATCTAACAGCTATTTATTAATAGTGACAGTCAAAGAAAACGATAGATAGTCGGACCATGACTTTCTAGCTAAAAATGCAGTATTTCATCTACCACTAAAGTAAATAAGCTTAATAGACATAATACTTTTGAAAAAGAAAAACCTTCATATTTCAAATCAGGCTAATCAAAAACGCTGGGAAGTATTCAGAAGGGATAGAAACCGTCATTTTTCAGTCATGGTGCCTAAGGTGTGATTTGAGCTGCACTTACCTGAGCTCCATGCTTTAATAAAATGTTTGCACAGGAGGGATGACCTCCGAGACAGGCTTCATGGAGCGGGGACACACGATCTGCCGTGACGAGGTTCACAAGCCACCCCTGGAGGAGGGGAAATGGGCAGAGTAAGGGATGCAAAGCAACAGTTCTGTAGGGTTGGGTTTCAATCATGAATTCAGTACAAGACAATTCTTTTAAAAGTTGACCTGGCTCACCTATGATAAACCATAATGGAAAAGAATATTAAAAAAAGAATGTATATATATATTAATATTTATATATATAACTGAATCACTTTGCTGTACAGCAGAAATTAACAAACACAACATTATAAATCAATTATACATCAATTTAAAAATTTACAAAAATAGTTAATCTGGCTCATAAAAAAGAATGAAATAATGCCATTTGCAGCAACATGGATGGACCCAGAGATTAGCATACTAAGCAAAGTAAGTCAGACAGAGAAAGAAACACCATATGATACCACTTATATATGGAATATAAAATATGATACAAATGGACTTATCTACAAAACAGAAACAGACTCAGAGAACTATTACAGACTTGTGGCTGCCAAGGGGGAGGGGACTGAGGAAGGGATGGATTGGGAGTTTGGGACTAATAGATGCAAACTATTATATATAGGATGGATAAACAACAAGGTTCCACTGTAGAGCACAGGGAACTATATTCAATATCCTATGATAAACCATAATGGAAAAGAACATATAAAAGAATGTATACATATGTGTAACTGAATCACTCTGCTGTATAGCAGAAATTAACACAATGCTGTAAATCAACTATACTTCAATTAAAAAATAAAATAAAAATAAAAACCCAACAACTTAAAAAAAAAAGTTAACCTGGCTCAAAATCTGACAGTACACTAAGGTGTTGACAATGATGTAAAAAAAGAAACAAAAAAAGGAACCATCATACTGCTGGCGGGAGTGTAAAATAATACAACCACTCAGGATAACAGCTCGACAGTATCTATCAGAGTTGATAACACACATACCTATGACCTAGCCATGTGACTCTTAGGTGTACACACTCAAGACTGACTTTCAACTTGCTCTCACTCTCTCTTGTCCTCTCACTTACTGGCTCATTGTTCTGATGAGGACCATGACAAGGAACTTAGGGCAGTCTCCAGGCAACAGCCAGCCAGGAATTGAAGATTTCAGTCAAAAAACCCAGAAGGGGGCTTCCCCAGTGGTGCAGTGGTTGAGAATATGCCTGCCAATGCAGGGGACACGGGTTCGATCCCTGGTCCAGGAAGATCCCACATGCCATGGAGCAACTAAGCTCGTGTGCCACAACTACCGAGCCTGTGCTCTAGAGCCCGTGAGCCACAACTACTGAGCCCGCGTGCCGCAACTACTGAAGCCCACGTGCCGCAACTACTGAAGCCCGCACACCTAGAGCCCGTGCTCCACAATGAGAGAAGACACCGCAATGAGAAGCCCACGCACCACAACAAAGAGTAGCCCCCGCTCGCCACAACTAGAGAAAGCCCACGCACAGCACCGAAGACCCAACACAGCCAAAAATAAATAAATAAATGAAATAAATTTAAAAAAAAAAAAGAAAAAAGAAAAAGGGCAGTTTCTAGCGTGTGTTAAAAAAAAAAAACCCAGAAGGAACTGAATCTTGCCAACAGCCATGTAAGAGAATTTGCACTGGGGTCCATCCTTAGTCAAGCCTCAAGATGCCTGAAGTTCTGGTCCACACTCTTGTAACTGCAGATTCATAAGAGTCCCTGACCCAGCTAAACTGTGTCTAGATTCCTGACCCATAGACACTGGGAACCAATACATGTCTGTTACATTAAGCCGCTAAGTTCGGGATTTCTTATATACGTACAGGTATATATGAGCGCACTCCAATAGCCCTGGACTAATACAGGCCAAAGCATTAGGTGAACCTCCACAGACAGAGAGGCAGAAAGTCCCGAGGCTGAGGAGCAATTACCTTCTCACTCTAGCACGCTGGGGCTGAAGAAGCAAGAAAGTGTCTGAAAGGCCCTGGGATTCTTCATCCTCCGGGAAAATGTGCTCTCCAGGAGATGGATCACGAGCCCAACCCAAGCCAAACATCAAAGAGCTCCAGGAGAGGCTCCAGAGACGCCCCCTGATCTTGGAACATATCTTCTATCCCTAACAGGAAGAAATCAGGTACAATAAAAGTTCTTTTCCTTAGGGCATGTCAATTAAGAGCATGGATAGTTTAATTAACATCTTGGTAATATATTATACGTTTTCTTCCCAGAAGAGTTTAAATTTGCCTAAAATCATTCCAATAAATTACTTCACTCACCATCATTCCTAACATACATTCTTCTACTTCTGTGGGCATGTACAAGTCAGCCCCCTAGTCATGCTGTCCTTTGGACTTCTACCCTCTGACTGGCAAGCTCATGCATTTTGATATACACCTGAGTCTACAGGATCTCAAACGCAGAGCCTTTTTAGGTGGGTCTGCAAAGGGGTTCTGGGAGACTCAAAATCATCTGCTTAAAAATAAAAATTCCAATATCCTTTATACTACTTTGTCATCCCAGCTCTGCTGTTTGCAGGGAGGGGTAGGACTGTATCTTCCCTTCCTTCATAACCTCAAATTCCATCTGTATTCAATAAATGCTTACTGACCCTCTGACTCGAGAAGAATTTGAATTATAGCATTTATTCCCTTCACAAGCACTGCCCATGGACTTCACAGTGTGGCATCTGCTGTTTTATTATTGTCATTATTATTTTATTAGAGGCATCCCCTCAAAGATCTGTTCTCAAACCCTTTTTTTCCCCACTCTCAATGTTCTATATTTGTCCAATCTCTTCCCCACACACTGCTAAGTACACAAGAAATTCACAGCAAAATGTTAACTGCATTTTTCTCTGTGTGACAGATCCTGAGCTGAAAGAAGACTGTCCTTTAAAGGAATTCTTTATTGTGTTCTGTTAACCGCAGTCACCGCTGCCATTTCTAAATCATCATCTAGGTGCTTATACATAAATCCAGGTAAATGAAAATGTAAAAAAGGAATTATTCACAGTACAGAAGTGTTCACCACTCATTACATATTCACACTACAACGAAGTTCCTTTAAATTAAGTTTCCCTTTGCAAACTGCGGACTGTATTTATAGGTACAAGTATGACTTTAAATGAACTGTGGCATTTTGTTTGAATTATTGACAAGGCTGAATCATATACTATTATAAGGTAAATTCTAACCCATTACTTCAGAGAGGGTCCAGTCTACAGTGGGTTCTCAGTTAAAAAAATGAATAGCTTATCTTTAATTGTTCTATCATCATTTGTCTGTCCCCTAGTCTCAGCCTATATTCAGAAGCTCTTTCTGATGGGTCCTTGGGGTTGTATAATATCAGGGCACCCATGGGTGACACAGTGCTTAGTACCTGGCAACTTTCTGTCCCAGCCCCAAAGCATATGCCTACCCAGGCTGAACCAACTGACTACAAGAAGCTGAGGCTTTATCCTTTGTCCTTCCCACAGTTATCACTTCCTTCTCTACACTCAGCAGAAAAGAAAATCATGAACACCTATGGTACTCACGTTCATCAGAACACATCACTTCCTTCCTACTTTACCAAGCTCAAAGCCATCTGATGTGAGAACTTCCTGCATTCCCTTTCTCCCCACACCTAAAATCTCTCTGCATTCCTCCAGTCTTCTTTTCTCCCACTGCTCCTTTCTTTGAAGAAGAAATATATGAGTGCAGTCCAATAGCCCATGACTGCACCCGGGCCCCCCCAGCTCCCGCCACACCCGTGACATTCCTTCATCCACCTTCTCACATGCGTCCCCTGCTCTCTCGAGATACACTTTCTTTTTGCTTTCAAAGTCTCCCCATCCCTCAGTCCTGACCCTCTGCCAAGCATCCATCCATGTGCTTCTTCCCTTTGCTGCCCCCTCCTTTTTCTTTTTTTTTTTTTTTGAAAATAGTCTATCCCCATCGTCTCTACTTTTACCCCTTCTCTCATTTTCCACCAACACAACCCTGCTGATACTGCTTTTAAAGACCACCTGTGACTTCCGGAAACCAGTTTGCACTGCTCTGTCCCCCGCCTCCTTCCACCTCTAAATTTGCCACATGTTCATCCTGACCTCGTGAAACCTCTGCCCTGGCTTCTAAAACAGAGTTCTACCTGGAGTTATCTCCGACCTCTGACTGCCTTTTTTTCTGTCTCTTTCACTAACTCTGTCCTTTTCATCCTTACATCTCCTAATGCAGGCATTTCCTCCAGGATTTGCCCTCAAATCCTTTTCTTTTTCTCTCATATATTATACATGGCTTTCAAATTTAAATCTCGGGACTTCCCTGGTGGCGCAGTGGTTAAGAATCCGCCTGCCAATGCAGGGGACACGGGTTCGAGCCCTGGTCTGGGAAGATCCCACATGCTGCGGAGCAACTAATCCTGTGTGCCACAACTACTGAAGCCCGCGCACCTAGAGCCCACGTTCTGCAACAAGAGAAGCCACCACGATGAGAAGCCCATGCACTGCAACAAAGACCCAATGCAGCCATAAATAAATAAATTTATTCTAAAAAATAAAAAATCCAAATCTCCATCCCCAGTACATGTTTCTAATTCCCTGCTAAGACATAACCACCCAGAGACCCAGCTCACCACATAAATTCAGCCTTTGCCAACCAAGCTCCCCTGAAAGGAGCTCCTTGTCTTGCCAGACCTGATTCTCTAAATGGCACCACTATCTTCGTTTCATACCTAGGATTAAGACCTCAGAGAGAGGATAGCAGAGTGATTCCCGAGTTCAAATGCTGGCACCATCACCTAACAAGCAGTGTGACCTTGCGCCAGCTACTTCCCTCTTGAAGCCTCAATTTCCTTCTGTAAAATGGGGACAATTTCACCTACCCTACAGATTGTTATGAAGACTAAAAAATGATGTAAGCAAAATGCTTAGCACTCGGTAACTTCTAGGCAGTTATTATCTGAGATTTCTTTTTATTCTTTATTACTTAGCCTTCAATGAGCTGCCACATCCTAAAGGTCTGACGTTTCAGAATGCTCAGGGTCTTTCCTAGTATCCACACCCTGAGAGTGGCTTAGCTCTTTAAAGATTGCAGGGAGCAGCATAAAACGTTTTATTCAAGAAACAGAAAAGCCAGTCCTTACCCCCTGCATGCAGTGGGACTCTACTGGGAAGGCTTATAGGGTTGTGCATTCAAATCTCCAGGGGAGCTTTAAAAAACAAAAGGCCAGATACCCAGGCTGCGTCTCAGAGCAACGGCGGTACCATCAAAGGTAGTTGACAGAGATGCAAAGGCAATTAAATAGAAAAAGGTTAGAGTTTTTAGCAATGGTGCCAGAACAAAGGGACATCAATATACAACAAAAACATGAATCTTGACCAACACCTCACACCTTGTACAAAATTTAACAAAATGGATTATAGACATAAATGTAAAATGTAAAATTAGAAAACTTTTAGAAGAAAACATTTGTGACCTTGGCCATGTGTGGGTTTTTTTTCTGGCCTCTCTATTCTGTTTCATTCATCTATCTTACCTTCATTATCACCTGGTCTTGATTTTAGTAAGTTCTTATATTTTTTGTCCCTTCCAGAATGACATACAAATGGAATCATATAGTGTATAAAATTTGAGTATGGCTTGCTTCACTTAGAATGAAGAATGTCTTTGAGATTCATTTTTTTTAAAAAAGGTAGTTGAATTCAGGCATCAGCATTTTTAGGAACCCCTACCCAATCCCAGCCCAAGGGGATCCTAATGTGTACCAAATTAAGGTCACAAAATGCCCAAAGGATGCCTTAATTGCTTCCTGCTGGCCTAACAAATTGTCATTGCTTTTTAAAAAATAAATTACTATTGAAGTGCAACAGATATAAAGAAACGTGCATAAATCCTTAATGTAAACCTCAGTGAATCATCACAAAGAAAATCTATCTGCGTAATCACCGTACAGGTAAAGGGAGAAAGGAAAAAAACTTACCAGAAACCTATGTATGTCCTACCCAAATTACTACCCACCTCTCATCGGCAAAGGCATATAGAATACTAACATCATAGAATCGTTTTCCTTGGTTTTGAACGTTATATTAATTGAACCATGAAGTATGTATTTTTGTGTTTGCTCAGCTACCTTCACTTACCTGTTTTTTCAGATTCATCCATTTTCATTGCTGTATAGGGTTCCACTGAGTAATATACCAAAATATATGTATCCATCTTACTTTTGATGGACACTTAGGTTGTTTTCAAGGTTTTTTTTTTTGCTGTTATGAATAAGGCTGCTATGAATATACCTGTACGTGTCTTTTGATGAACACGTGTATACATATCTGTTGCATATAAACCTAGAAATGAAACTGCGGGGTTGTAGCATAGAGATATTTTTAGCTTTAGTAGATATTCCTTAACAATTTCCCAAAGTGGTTTATACAAATTTATACTCCCACCAGCAATGTATGATAGTTCCAGTTGCTCCACACTCTTGCTGACACTTGCTGCTTTCTGTCTTTCCAAATTTAATCCTTCTCATGGGAGGAACTGGTAATATAATTTCTTATTCATAATTTAAATTACTCCAATTACTATTAGCACAGGTTGATATATTTACTGAACATCTGAATATCCCCTTTTATGAAGTACCAGTCCAAGTCTTTTGCTGATTTTTCTGTTAGGTTGCCAATCTTTTTTGTATTGATTTTAGGCTAAGAATATGAGTTCTTTGTGAGATATATATATATAGCACAAATATTTTCTCATGTGTGGCTTGACTCATTGCTTTCAAAAATACTACCTTTGATGAACAAGTCCTTAACTTTAATCAAATCCAACCTATCAGTCTTTTTGTTCCTTTCCACATACTCTTTTTTTTTTTTAAGAAGATGTTGGGGGTAGGAGTTTATTAATTAATTTATTTATTTTTGCTGTGTTGGGTCTTCATTTCTGTGCGAGGGCTTTCTCTAGTTGTGGCAAGCGGGGGCCACTCTTCATCGCGGTGCGCGGGCCCGTCACTATCGCGGCCTCTCTTGTTGCGGAGCACAGGCTCCAGACGCGCAGGCTCAGTAGTTGTGGCTCACGGGTCTAGTCACCCCGCGGCATGTGGGATCTTCCTGGACCGGGGCTCGAACCCGTGTCCCCTGCATCGGCAGGCAGATTCTCAATGGCCTTTTTAAAAAAATTCCTCGGCTTCCCTGGTGGCGCAGTGGTTAAGAATCTGTCTGCCATTGCAGGGGACACGGGCTCAAGCCCTGGTCTGGGAAGATCCCACATGCTGCAGAACAACTAAGCCCGTGCGCCACAACTACTGAGCCTGCGTGCCTGGAGCCCGTGCTCCGCAACAAGAGAAGCCACCGCAAGGAGAAGCCCACGCACCGCAACGAAGAGTAGCCCCCGCTCGCCGCAACTAGAGAAAGCCTGTGCACAGCAATGAAGACGCAATGCAGCTAGAAATAAGTAAAACAAGTAAATTTATTTTTTAAAAAATCCCTGAATGTACTGGTCCTACAGGAGCTTAAAAAATACCAATGCATGAAGCCTGCCCTAGGCTAAATCAGAATACCTACAGTGAAGCCCAGGCACTGTTATTTTTTTAAAAATCTCACATTATTTTAGTGTGAAGTCTCGGTAAAGAATAATTAGCTACAGTTTCAGTTTCTCCCTTCTTGGACCAAGTGAGAATTATTTTTTGTAATTTTCTTTTCTCTTTGTTATAGCCGTTTGAATGCTTGGTCTTACTCGCCTTACTAAAATATGTTTGTTTAGTTTAGCAGGAGCGTTTTTGAGTATGCTTTGATTACCTGAAGCGCTATGTAGATTGTAATAAGAAAATAGATACTCCTCATTTATGAGGAGTAACTGGAGCAGGTAATTTACACAATGTCACCTTAGTTAATTCTCTCAAACTCATACAAGGTAACATAATAGATTGAATTTTTGGTCTCAATTCTTCACTCTCCTGTAGCAGTGTAATACATTCTCACCCTTGACAAAATGTAGTTGACAAAATGTATCAATACTTCCTTGATCCTTGAATTTGGACCTGGTCATCTGACTTGCTCTGACCAATGGAGTGTTAGCAGATGTGACATAAGCAGACTGGAAGTATTCTTTCATGGTTGAGCTTGCCCTGCTACGCGTCAGCCTTTTGCCACGAGGAGAAAATTCCTCAGGTAGCTACTGGTGAAAAAAGGATGGGAGGCGTGTGCAGCAGAGCTGTACCCAACCCACAGCTTGGAGCCAAGCTCAGTCCAGATCAGCTGATCCAAAGTCTCATTAGCAAGAAATAAATGTTAATTGTATTATGCCACTGAGTTTGGGGTGTTTTGTTACACAGCAAGATCTGACTAATACAGGTAGGTATTGGAACACTCATTTTATAAAGGCAGAAATTGAGGTTCCAAGAAAATAACTTGCTTAAATAATGCAAAAGAGCTTAGATAAAGACATGATTCCAGCTGATATTCAGTAAACACGTAAATACTAAACATAAATGAATATCAGTCCAATTTAATAAGTCATATATAAAAGCTGCAATGATCATTTTTCACCATATCAAAAAAAAGGTAAATGTTTCATTTTATCTGAGAAGCAGCTTAACTTCATTTAGCTAGAGTTACGTGTTACTATCTGTATTTCTATTTATAAGAGGCTGCTGCTACCAAAAACAGCTTAAGATAGTGGCTTAGAGTAGTCTGAAAATCGTCTTTAGAAACTGTTATCTCATGGGAGGATTTCTTAGTCTATATAGGTCCGTGAAATTGGAATTTTTTCAAAGCACATTTCCACGAACTACCACCTGAACTTTATCATGTCTTGTGATTGTGAATTTAGATCACAAACCACAGTAGTAACAGCAGTATATAGGGCTATCACAGAGAGGAATCTCAGATATTTTTAATTGCAGTATGAATATTGCAGATATCTAAAATATCTCAAAATATACATTCATCCTACTTAGAAATTATGGTAGCAATTAGAATCACCACTAAATCTTCTTATGGAATGCATTAATAAAGAAGTTCATATATTACAATGTCACACATTTGTTTATAGAGTTCCTCTATATTGTGTTTTATGCATTTAAAACATTAGTCTGAGAAGGGGTCCATAGACTTTGCCAGACTATCAAAGGGGTCCATGAAAGGGCCAAGAGCTTCTAACCTAAAAGGTCCATATTGTCTCTTCAGAGAACAAAACACTATGAATAAAAACTTTACTGGAATTTTGAATGGCGATTGAAACCGCTTTCTTAAAAGCGCCTTTGCTTAAGTTCCCAATAATTCCAAACCATCAAAACTCAAATTAATGTGTACTTGAAATGACACCCTAGAAGCAGAGACACTAATATGAAACTGGGCAGAGCCATTTCTACTGGAGATTCAACAGAACTGAACAAGTCTTTGAAATTATACGATGTCGTTTTTTTTGTTTTTTGTTTTTGTTTTTTTTTTTTTGCAGTACGCGGGCCTCTCACTGTTGTGGCCTCTCCCTTTGCGGAGCACAGGCTCCGGACGCGCAGGCTCAGCGGCCATGGCTCACGGGCCCAGCCGCTCCGCGGCATGTGGGATCTTCCCGGAACGGGGCACTAACCCGCGTCCCCTGCATCGGCAGGCGGACTCTCAACCACTGCGCCATCAGGGAAGCCCGACGTCATATTTTAAAAGACATTTTCAAGCATTTATTTTACATGAGAGGTTTTCAACCTCTTTCAGCACTACTGACGTTCAGGGCTGGATAATTTTTTAATGTGGAGAGCGGCCCTGTGCAGTGTCAGATGTTTAATTACTTCCTTAGTCTCTAGCTACTAGATGCCAGTATCACCACCACCCCGCCTCATCCCTGCTCCTGCTTCCAGTCGTGACAACCCAAAATGTCTCCAGACATTGTCAAATGTCCCCTTTGGGGCAAAACTGCCCCAGCTGAAAACCACTGTTTTACATGATAATTTTTCAAGAACATAGTCTATTGAATAAAGTGACAGCAACTTGAATGCACTAATTTGCCCGCTATTCATTCAATAGATATTTAGTATAGAATCTATTCTGTGCGTAGAATTGTACCAAACTCTAGTATTATGTCAGCCTGCAAATAAAGAAGGACACGATTCATCTCCTTCTGCTAAAGAGGAAATTTATATCCTAATATCTGACTGTGATGTCTTTTTCTCAATGTGGTGAGCAATAGAACGTGCTTAGTATTCATCTTTTTTTTTTTTTTTTTTGCGGCACGCGGGCCTCTCACTGTTGCGGCCTCTCCCGTTGCGGAGCACAGGCTCCGGACGCGCAGGCTCAGCGGCCATGGCTCACGGGCCCAGCTGCTCCGCGGCATGTGGGATCTTCCCGGACAGGGGAACGAACCTGCATCCCCTGCATTGGCAGGTGGACTCTCAGCCACTGCGCCACCAGGGAAGCCCAGTATTCATCTTTTTTTCCCAAAAAACTAACTTACCTGGCTGATGAGGTTCCTCAAAGACAGCAGACGTCCATGAATGGCTGCTTCATGCACAGGAGACCAATCAGACACAGTATCTGTACGGAAAAGGGAGGAGGAGGTGACATCCTGCTAACGCACTTTAGACCCAGAGGCTCATCCTTGCCCATCAGTAGAGTCTAACCGGTCTTATTGGAGGGAGACATTGGAGTCAATCAACCAAAACTCCACCAGGACTTCAGAATTTCTCCCCTCTATAGATGTTTTTTGAACACCGTTTATTTGAAATGTCTAGCTAGCTAAAGAAATAACTACAGCCAGTGTCCAAACTGAGGACAAAGTGGTGGACTGGGATGACAGATTACTGTACTTCCATTTAGACGCTGGTTTCAAAGGCAAATGGTCCATTTAGTTAAACGAGAGCTTCGGTAATTACCAGCATTAGTGCGTTAAGCGGTGGTTGCCAGTCTAGTTGCCTGTGCGAAATACAGACTCTGGCATCTCAGCAAACAGTGCCATATACTAATAGTAGTAATCGTGTCATTACATACGCCATTAGGTTTGGAATCAAATCTAAACAAAACCATATTTATGGATTACCTCCCGTCCCCATATCAAGCACAAATCAGGGCTCAGTCTGACCTTGTAACAGGGACGTGATTTACTCCCAAAGGCAATGCGCCAATGTGATTAAGAGAAAGCTGTGAATTCAGAACCGCTTGACTTCTTCTGAGCTGTGGGTCCCTGGGCAGACCCCGAGCTTCAGTTTCCTTCCCTGTAAAGTCAGGACAGCAATATTCTTACCTATGGCTCAACCCCTATTAGCTACTATTATTATCCTGACCTAACGATAACCAGAGAGTCTTGATTAGACCCCCCAGTCATTGTTATTTAAAAAACAGCAAACGTCTTCTCCAACCATTTGGAAAGAATACACTTTCTTAGGAAGGAAGCTTGTAAAACCCATCCCAACACGTTAAATGCTCTCCTCTCTTTCTAACTGACTGGATGTCAACTGACTGCGGCGCAGACCTGAATTTTTCTCATCTCCAGCTGCATCTGGTTTCTAGAACAAACAAAGGCAGGAAGTCAGAACGTGAGGAGGCTGGTCTGAGCTGCAGCTCCAGCTCTGCCTCTGCTCAAGTAAACACACTACACACAAACGAGGCAGGATGGTCCGATACCAGTCATGCCTCGTAGACGAACTGGTATCTCCTAAAAGCCCAGAAGACCTGGAGAACCAGGGTAAGTTTCTAAAGCCTGGCCAACGCCAGCCCATCAAGGAGGACGCTAGAATGCTTTGGACTTAACACGTGTTGGCTGACGTGGGCCTGCCACCTGGAGCTATCAGTGTCCCAGAAAACCTGTCCCAGTGAGCAGATTACCATCCTTCCAGATGGATTCATGAGGCATTCAGTAGAGAAGAACAAGCTGAACGAGCCTGCCTACACGCTGCCCTTCCAAGGCTTCCCTCCTGGGCTCACCAACATGCTCGAGGTGCCTTCAGTGAAATGGCTTCTTCTAACCTCCAAAACCTGATGCTCAATAGAAAATTAGTGTCCTCACAGTATTCTCTGAGAGCCCTAGTGCTTTCAGGAAAAATACTGCTGCTTCTAGGGCTTGGAGCCTACAATCCAAACAGCAGCTATGGAAGATTGATCTCCAAATTAGAATGAAAAGGACAACTGATTCTACCGTGTTGGTGTTAAGGCACACTACCATCCACACGAAGAAATCCTGAGTGAGAAGAACCAAACGCTGGGAAAGGGCTTGAAAATCATGTGTGTGATGATTAAGCCATTTTTTCCAGCCAAGTGCTCAGCTGCTAAGAAGTATCGCTGCCGCACTCAACCTTTGTGAAAGCTACCTCAGATAATTAGAGCTGACAGCCGGGCAGGTAATTTGGGCCCTAAGTTGTTAACTCTGTTTAGATTTCATAAAAGCGATGCAATTATCTTATCAAGTGTAGACCAAAATGGGCTTTGCTTTCCATGCATTCATCATGGAAACATGACGCCTTCTATTTAGAGTAAATAAAGAATTATGTACTTCTCCAAGAGAGAGAGAAAAAAAAGACTACCTGAGGTTTTTGCACTCATGCATGAGGACATAGTATTTACAAAGCAGAGATGGCCTGTGTCTTCGAGAAGCATAGGATATTGTCCTGGGACACGTGGTGGGTGGCTACCAGCTTTAATGATTTATCATTCACATACTACACAATTCGCCTCCTTCAAGTGTACAACTCAATGGTTTTCAGTAGATTTCACAGTTGTACATCCATCATCACAATCAATTTTAGAACATTTTCATCATCCCAGAAAGAAACCCCTTGCCCGCCAGCTGTCACCCCCCCCCCATTTCCACTTCCCCCAACCCCTGGCAACCATTGATCTACCTTCCATCCCTATGGATTTGCCTATTCTGGCCTTTTCACACAAATGGAATCATACAATATGTGGTCCTTTGTGACTGGCTCCTTTCACTGAGTGTAATGCTTCAAGGTTCACCACACTGCAGTACGTATCAGTATTTCATTCCTTTTTATGGCCAAATATTTGTACAGATAGACCAAAAAGTTCATAGACATTTGCGGTGTTTCCACTTCTTGGCTGTTATTAATAATGCTGCTCTGATTTGCGTGTACAAGTTTGAGTGGCTGTATGTCTTCAGTTCTCTTGGGTAGACACCTAGGAGTGGAATTGCTGTACGACGTGGTAACCCAGTGTTTAGCCTTTTGAGAAACCGCCAGACTATTTCCAAAGCAGCTGTACCACTTTATATTCCATCAGCAGTACGAGACTTCCTTTCCTAATTGAAAGCCCTTTCAGGCTAGGATTTGGTGAATATATCATAGCTTGCCAATACTCCAGGCCAGAAGAAAAGCTTAGGTGCTTCTAAAGCCAAAAGTCATCTCAAATTTATACAAAGACTTGAGCCTCAGCTGGTCTCTGAACACTTGAGTGATTATCTAAAGACTTTAAACTGTGAAAGGTTGACATTTTTCTAGCACGGAGAGCGTGAACTTTATATATAGCTCATTTAGCGAACGCCATAATTTGCAACATGGATTAATCCACACACTCTCTTTGGCTCTTGAAAACACTGATGAGATATCCAGGAGATGTTTCTCCAAGGGTTTCCAGAGCCCACATCACAAGCAGGCAGTGAGCTACAAGCTCAACACATGAGCAATTAAACCCCAAAGCAGCTTTGTCTGCCTTCCTGCTGACAACTGGAGGGAACAGAATAAGCAGAAAAGGGGACCTGCTCCTGCCAGAACATGGACGCTGCTCATAGAAGGAGGCTATGGATGAAGGGAAAACTCAAGGTCACATGCCCTTTTCCACTGACCCCAATGAAGTCTTTGAAACTCAAGGGCCATTATATCTATACAACACATCATCCAAGCGCTTGGTACATGTTAAGGATTCTTCCGCAGTACTTTTTGAACCAAGATCCATTGGTTTTACTGCCGAGAAACAGATGCCAAATGGGGGTCATGGGCAGTGCCACAGATCCATTAGTGTAGCTCATGGTTAACATGGGGCAGGGAGCTCTCCTAAGGAAACGACCCCACAAGTCCTCCAATCAGTGCCATTCAACTTACATTTCTTTTAAACTGAGTCTCCATCAAACCGTGCAGCACGTTAGGAAGGGTGCCGTTTCATTTTTATTGAAATTTCTGGAATGACTTTTTAAATGTCCATTATTTCAGAAGAGATTTTAAAGGCACTAATCGGTACATTCTGCAAAGAGCTATTCACGAAGCTCCAAGAGCCTGCAGTGGATGCTGGGAAACATTTTGCAAGGTCAAGGAGGGGAGAAGAGAGGTTGGGTTGCTCTGAGAGTGTTGGAACACTTGCTTTCAGTCTTTGGGACGTGATGGGGTGGGTTCAGTGGAGATCCTCTCCAACATCGGAAAGAGGATCTGGGTACTGTGTGAACAATTATAGTGTTGGTTGGATTCCAGGACAAATGTAAAAAGGAGGAAGAGAAACAGAGGCTCACAGTCGCAAACAGATAAATAGAAAGGTCCATTGAGGAAACTGTTGGGCACATTGGTCCTGTCTACTGCAATGCTTTCTCCACTTCTAAAAATCCACCCTAAGAGAATGAAATGATTTCCTTTCCATGCCTGTTCTTGCCCGTCTTCTGTTTAAATGTGAATACTCCCTACAGGGTGGGCTCAATTTTGTGAAGAAGATCTCCCTACAGGTGTGAGCCTGCAGGCAAAAACCTGAAGGAGAGACACTAAAAATAAGAACTCAGTGTGATTACGGGAGATTGTGAGTTTATCCTTCAATGTATTTCCCAAAGTTTCTCTGACTAGGTGTGAATTAGTTTCCTAGGGCTGCCATAACAAGGTACCACAACCCGGGTGGCTGAAAACAGTAGAAATTCATTGTCTCACAGTTCTGAAGGCTAGAAGTCTGAAATGGAGGTGTCATCGGGGCCAGGCTCTTTCCAAAGCCTCTAGGGACGAATCCTTCCTAACCTCTGCTGGTGGTGGGTGTCCATCTTTGCTGTTTCTTGGCTTATCAGATGCATCCTTCCAATCTCTGCCTCTGTCATCGCATGGCATTCTCCCTGTGTGCCTCTTCTCCTCTTCTTATAAGGACCGGTCATTGGATTAAGGGACCCTCCTACTCCACTAGGGCCTCATCTTAACTAATTACACCTGCAATGACTCTATTTCCAATCAGGTGGCACCCTGAGGTACTGGGGGTTAGGACTTCAGCCTGTCTTTTGGTGGTGGTGGGGGGACACAATTCAATCCATAACAAGGTATTTTCAGGAAAACAAAGACATTCTTTTCCTGCTCCTTGGGCAGAAGAGTCAAGAATTAAATCTCTATAAAGAGTTGGGGGCTTCCCTCGTGGCGCAGTGGTTGAGAGTCCGCCTGCCGATGCAAGGGACACGGGTTCGTGCCCCGGTCCGGGAAGATCCCACATGCCACGGAGCGGCTGGGCCCGTGAGCCATGGCCGCTGAGCCTGCGCATCCGGAGCCTGTGCTCCGCAATGGGAGAGGCCACAACAGTGAGAGGCCCGCGTACCGCAAAAAAAAAAAAAAAAATTACAGTTTATAAAGAGTTGGTTGCCATTGTCATACCCTTTCCACCCTTCCTCCGAAGAGGGAGGCAAAGAAAAGCCTGCAAGTGCTGGTGGGAGCAGCAAAGTTCCCCAAGAGCAACCACACCTGGGCCCTGGCTTGCCCCTGGCCCTGGCCCTGTGCCAGGGCATATGCTTCACCTGAGCTGAGTTTCCTGTCAGCGCCATCCAGAAACACTCTGAGTGTTTCACATTCCACACTTCACCGAGGGCGAGCCTCCTAAAGCATAAACAAAGGCAATCCAGCTATCAGTGAGGTTCTGCCCAAGGGGCAGGACTGACACACAGTAGGGAGAGAGAGCCTCCACTTGGGTAAGGAGGGGCAGGAAGCCTGGGAGGGCTCTATGGGGGCAGCGGCTTGGCCAGGTGGAAGGAAGGATGCAGGAGTTTGCGGGTCAGATGTAGAGAAGAAGGACTTGGGAGAGCGGTAGGGTCCTGGCACCCACCCTTGTGACTCCTGCTTCTTGGAAAACTTCTCTTCCTTTAGTCCCTGTGAAATGACAGCATCTGAGTCTCTTCTTGCTTCTCTGTCCAACTTACTGGTCCTACGTCCTCAACTGGAGGCCTGTCCCAGGGCTCCATCCTTGGCTCTCATAAATCAGCCATCAGACAATGTCTCCTTCTCCAGGATTTCAGCCCAGCCCCTCTGCAGAACAGCCCGAGGTGTGATTCCCAACCCGTATTCATTCCCCAGCCGGTGTCCCACCCATCATGCTGGGCCCTGGGCACTTTCATGTTCAAAACAGAAGTCCTCCTCCTCTCTCCCTCACTCTGCCCGCAAGCCAGCTCCCCTTCCCAACTTCTCTCTCGTGTAGCCCTCTGATCTGACATTTGAAAACTTTGCACATTGGGCCACCTTCTCTCCTTTAGCCCCAATATTTAATCAAGCAACATAGCTTGATTTCTCTTTCCTTTGAAATTATCACCCATATTTTCCCTTTCTCTGTCATTTCTGAGGCTTGATCCAGATGTCAGCTTCATGCAGTGGTTCTCAAAGTGTGGTCCCCAACCGGCACCATCCGCATCACCCGGGAGCGTGTTATACAGATTCCCAGGCCTCGCCCAGACCTAGCATCAGAAGGGGTGGGGCTCAGCCAGCTGCAGTTTAACAATCCATCCAGGTGATGCTGATGTATCCGAGTTGGAGAAGCAGTGGATTAGTGCAAGAATATCTCGTAAATCCTCCGTAATCCATCCTGAATGTGGCTACCAGATTAACTACTTACAGTCTTCATTATGGCCAAGTCTCCGCTCCAGAACCAACAGTGGCTCCCAACTGCCTGGCTCATGAAGGCTAAACTCCTCCACTTAGCTTCTGAAGCTTCATTTTCGGGTTCCATCTCTCCCAACTTGTTCTCACTAGACTGGCCAAGACACTGCACTCCAGTTGTGACTGTCCGCTATATACTGGGTTGGCCAAACTGTTCGTTTAGGTTTTTCCATAAGATCGTATGGAAAGGCCCGAACGAACTTTATGGCCACCCCAATATATGCCCGGCTGCCGCCGCCCACCCACCCAGCCCTAACCAGGGTTGGATTAGGACCTTTCGAAGCCGTAAACGGTGAAAAGCGGCTGGCGCCCCTCTCTCAGGCCAAAATAAAAATAAACATAAAACTACTCTGCACTAAAATAATCATGGAGAAGTCAACCACATTACTGATTCTTCCCCGTATTGATTGGTTTGCTGCTTTAAAAATGTATTTATCAAATCCCTTTTTTAAAGTTAAATTTGGTGCCACTCTGCCTTCTGCTGCTCCAAGTTCACGCTCAATATCTCTGATGACTCCAGGTCTGCCTCTGGAGATCCAAATCCTACTCGCTGTTGAGGACTCTGCTCATTTTACGAGCCAAAGTGGATAAACGAAGGAATAAATGAGCAGTCTTGTCTGCTCAGTGAGCCAGAGAGAAGGCATTTTGTTTTTGTTTTTGTTCTGCCGGTACGCGGGGCTCTCACTGTTGTGGCCTCTCCCGTTGCGGAGCACAGGCTCCGGACGCGCAGGCTCAGCGGCCATGGCTCACGGGCCCAGCCGCTCCGCGGCGTGTGGGATCTTCCCGGACCGGGGCACGAACCCGCGTCCCCCGCATCGGCAGGCACAATCTCGACCACTGCGCCACCAGGGAAACCCGAGAGAAGGCATTTTGTATTTTATTTCTTCTGTCTTTTCCCCCTTCAACACCTAAACAGTAGGAGAGTAGTAAGTCCTAGCTGACTGCAGAGTCCCTGCTTTTTGTCCCTTTGACCGCTGACTGTAATCATCTCTCCTCTAATGCCTAGACCCATTTTTTCACAATCCTTTCAGTCAGCAGGTACCTGCTAAGTGCTCAGAGGAAATGACAGTTTCCCGGAGGCGTGAGGCTCTATACATTAGCAAAGATACCACGAGACAGGTGAGAATCATACCTGTTGGACACTTCCCCGAAGTTTAAAAGGCTCCTTTTAAAGTGAATCAATCAGTGCTCAATGTTCGAACATCATTTATAAACCCAGCCCCACCTAAATGCCAAATACCTAAGACCTTCTAATAAATGTTTTAGCAATAAAGATGTTCCTATTTAGAAATAACTGTAATGTAAATGATACATTTGACCCACAAAGAATAATTCTTTGGAGCTGAAGTTTTTCCTGGAGAGTAAATGGTGATCATTGACTTGGTATGGTCCACAGGACCCTGCGGAAAGAGGTGTACACATTTTTGAACAACCGTGTGAAAGACAGATCCCAGCAAGCCGTGGACATCTGTCCAGTTACTGCCCCGTGGCCACGTCTCAGATGGAGTCACTGAAATTGCCCCACCCTTTTCTCTCCTCTCTCCTAAGCACGTTAACCGACCTCCCCAGCAGGCTGACTCCCCAGCCCCTAGACTCACCCCCCATCAATGGGTTGGAAAGGAGCCTGACGTCCGGAGAGTCTCCCAGCCTCGGGGGCTTGCTGCCGTTGCTGCCCCGCGGTTCACCATCCATGGTGCTCTCCTGGGCTGGGCAAGCTCCGCTTCAGTTGTTCAGGAAAAGTCCAAATTCCATGCTCCCCCAGCTCCTGGGAAATTCCAGGGCTTTGACTGGCTGGGCAGCACCGTCCTGGTCAGATGGCAGAGAACAGAACAGGGCAGGGTGATCTGAATACTACCTGTGGTCAGACACACACACGTACACACACGCTCTCTCTCCACCTAACTGGCTAGAGGCTGCCCAAAGCCCACAGCAGCCCCCCAGCCCGAAGTCTGCAAAGTTGCTGATGTCACGTCCTTTCCAAAACTGAGACCAATCAGGGAGGAAGCCTTGAGGTTCCTCAGGAAGGAAACACAGTATGTAACTTTGGGAGAGCCCAGGGTTGGGGTGTGCGGGGGCGGGGAGGAAAGCACTGGTCTGCTGCAACGTTGTTCCCCCTGCTGGGATCCGGTTGTTGTTTGCGGGTTTCTTGCTGTTGAGACAAGCCCCGGAACCCAGGAGCTGAGAAAGCTGGTTTTGCTGCAGCCCTGCCGAACTGCTTGCACAGCAACTTACAGAGCACGCCCTGGCCATCCGCACATGTGGTTTCAATTGTTCCGGGAGTTGCTTATAGGAAAAGGTCTCTATATGTTACAGAAATGCACGTTTGGAAAGAACTTCTATTTTCTTCCTCTGACTGCCAGGGTTGCGCTAAATGTCCCGCTCACCCTCCTCCAAAATAATTCGGGGTTGCTATCGCAAAAACAAAAATGGATTGCCGGGTGGCAGGGAGCGCTGGAGGAGAGCTGCTATCTTTCAATGATTCGTTATAAAAGGTTTTACTTTGTGAAGGTTCCGCCTATTTGCCTTTACAGAACATTTGGGGTTTTGTCTGTGTGTTTTCAGATAAACCCTGTTTCCCCGCACCACTTGGTGCTGGTTCAGGCTGATGGCCACCCCCGGACTACCCCCCTCCTCCCCGCACCCAGCTCCTCTCTTCCAGGTAGAAAGGGATTTTTCTTCCCTATTCAGGAAGTCTCTGAGTTCTTCTCAAGCATAGCCTGGCTATGAAATAATTACAGATTATTTTTAACGCCAAAGATACAGCCTTACTGTTTTGGATTTATGAAGCCTCAGTTGACCCACGTGGTAGCCACTGTTTACAGTTTGAGGAATGTCCTTCATATCTTAAAATGCATCTCCATGCACACATGTATGTGGATACACATTTATTCCTTTACATTTCCCACATAATTGTAATTAGAGTATCCTATATGCTTTTTACACTTGTCTTGAAGATCTTTCCATTTCAGCAGAATAGCTCTGTCCCTTTATTTACTACTGCATAGCATTCCATAAATATTTCATGCCAAAAGGATTTCATTATTCCCCTAACGATGGAGGCAGAATGTTACCATTTTCTTTTACTACTACAAAAATACTGCAGTCCATAGATCTCTCCATATGGCTTTGTGCACATATTGAAACCAAGTCCCCCTAAAACTGAGTTCCTCCACCAAGTTTATGATTAACCTCTGTCCAAAATTTTATTCCCTTTCTTGTCCTGAACCTGTTCCCCTCAGACTGAGGGGTGTCAAAGACAAGGGGGATTCAAGCCATGTACAAGCCCCTGTGTCCCTGTCCTTTGAAGTAAAAGGCTTTTGCTTTAGTCTCCCAGGCCTCCCTGAGTCTCAAAAGACTGTCTCAACAGTTAATGATTGGGGAATGTGAAGATGTAGAAACAAAGAATATTATAATGTTGGGTGGGGAAACTGGTGACACTTTAGACAATAAACCAGCTACCCAGCAGAATCACTGAACTCCCAGCTCCCTAAAAGATACAGCTAAAGGTCTGACACACATGCCTAAGCTGTTTTTACAGGAAGCAGACCTGCACCAGATGAAAACTGCTGACTGCAAGCGTGTAGACCCTAGACTGGTCAAAACCTGAAGGTTCATGATGCTCGAAACTTCACCTTGATGCCAACCAATCCAAGAATTGTGCACGAGCTCATCAGGCAACCTGCAGCGCCCTCCCTCACACCGCCTTTAAAACCCCTCCCCTGAAGGCCATTGGAGAGTTTGGGTCATTTGAGCATGAGCTACCCGTTCTCCTTGCTTGGTGCCCCACAATAAACGCTATACTTTCCTTCACCACAACCTGGTGTCAGTAGATTGGCTTTACTGTACAGGCGAGTGGACCCAAATTTGGTTCAGTGACAATACGCAAATATTTCTGGAGGCGAGATTCCTAAGAGTGGACATGCTGGGTCCAAGTTGTGCTCATACACACTTGATCATTTCTATGGAACTAAAGACACACACAAGAGTGGGTACAGGGATTCCCTGGTGGCACAGTGGTTGAGAGTCCGCCTGCCGATGCAGGGGACACGGGTTCGTGCCCCGGTCCGGGAAGGTCCCACATGCCGCGGAGCGGCTGGGCCCGTGAGCCGTGGCCGCTGAGCCTGCGCGTCCGGAGCCTGTGCTCCGCAACGGGAGAGGCCGCAACGGTGAGAGGCCCGCGTACCGCAAAAAAAAAAAAAAAAAAAAAAAAGAGTGGGTACAAGTCAAACGAGAATCCCAAATGAGATCAATGGATGGTCTCAATGTTGATTTCCTGGTTGTGATATCGTACTACAGTTTTTTTGTTTTTTTAAATTTATTTTTGGCTTGTTGGGTCTTCGTTGCTGAGCACAGGCTTTCTCTAGTTGCAGAGAGCAGGGGCTACTCTTCGTTGCAGTGCACAGGCTTCTCATTGCAGTGGTTTCTCTTGTTGTGGAGCACGGGCTCTAGGCACACAGTCTTCAGTAGTTGTGGCTCACAGGCTCTAGAGCACAGGCTCAGTAGCTGTGGCACACAGGCTTAGCTGCTCCGAGGCATGTGGGATCTTCCCGCACCAGGGCTTGAACCCGTGTCCTCTGCATTGGCAGAAGGATTCTTAACCACTGTGCAACCAGGGAAGTCCTGTACTACAGTTTTGCACAAAGTTATCATTGGGGGAAACTGGGCAAAGCTATAGGAGATCTTTCTGTATTATTTCTTGCAACTGCATGTGAATCTACAATTATTAATTAAGCTGTTCACTTAAAATTGAAACACTGCCAAACTGCCCTCCGGCTCTATCATTTGCAGAATTAACCGAGAAGGCCATAAGCGTTATACATTGTTCACTACTGCGTCAGGAAAGATTTGAAGAACAATGTAACTTGTATTTGGCAGAGAGGGAGAAATTTACTCCCAATGTAGACTGCTGACAAGGAGTTAAACAGAGGGGTGCAGTGGGAAAGCTAGATACCATTCCATTCTTTCTGAGCAAAATCTTCATAGTAGAGACTCTTTATTTACTTTTCATTAAATTCCAAGAAGATAAGGTTTTTGCATATTCAAATTTAACTTGATTGCCCAAAATGACAATAAAGAAGATTTCCAGGTTGTTGCCTTAGTACCTGGGAGGGAATTAATCACCATTTTATCTTCTCATTATATTTATAATGTTGATCAACACCCGTGGACATTGGAGGATGGGAACTGATTTTTTTTAACAATTTAACAGCAGCTCTAGTCAGGAATTAGAAAACCATTACAAGGGAAGTTCATGCATTTTTAAGGATCTACATGGGGATAAAGTTGAATTACATGTATCTGAGCTGGGATTATAGAGAAATAGGTTGGCTTACAAAAAGCCACAAGAGCAGAACAATCTTACCAGCTTCGAGTCAGTCTCTGTGTGTGTCTGCATGTTCAGGAAACTCGGCCCAGGTTAGGTAAGAAAAAAGAATTCTGGCCTGTAGCAGCAGTAAGGCCATAGTCTTCTTTATCAGGTGCAGACTTAACACTAGCCACTGCCCCACCCCTAGATGTCCATGGCTGACATCATTCATGGATTATAAGACTTTCCTCCCGAGGCCTTGGGGAGCCTTGACAGTCACCTCCAATCAGTCGAAGTTGGCCCAGGAGCTGAAACCTCTTGTCAATCCAGCTGGCAATCTTTCTAGCACAAAACCTTTAAAAACCTAAAGGTGCACATCTCCTCTGGTCATTTGGAATGATCTGCTTTTGGTGCGAAACTCCTATCTGAGTCGTGCTCGCCTAACTGGCTCTGCGTATGCTGAGCTGGCTGATGTCGTGACTTTAGAAAGCTGTCACTCATTCTTACTCCATCGACCAGCGCAGTAAGATTCAAACAAGGGTGTGTTTTTAAAAAATCTGGCATAATGCAGTATTCTTGAGGAAACAACTGGGCAAATCGAAATTGAGAGAGTCTCCATAACAGTAAGTCTGAACTCTTCAAAAATGCCAGTGGGGTGGGGTAAAAGACAAAAGTGGTGGAGGGGGTTTCCAAGATGAAAGGAGAATGAAGACACTTGATCGTTAAATGTGATGATCCTTGACTGGGTCCTGATTGCGGAGGACAAGACATAAAAGACATCAAAGCCACAACCATGGAAATTTAAATACAGACGTATATCGGATACTCATAGTGCATCAATGTCAAATTTCCTGTGTGTGATCACTGCATCACCCGCAGTTATGTCAAAGAAGCTGTGTCCTTAGGAGATGCTCGCTGAAGTGGTCAGTACGGAGCCGCGCGGGAGCGTGACGCAGGGGGAGAAATGCGTTCCCCTATGTACACGTTTTGCACCACATAGAAGAAGTTAACACAAGCCCTACTGTCAAAAAGCTTGAGTATATATAAAGCCCACATTGCCCACTCTGCTCACAAGATGTCATTCCTCATAAACCCAGCAGCCCCATGTCCCAGGACCTTGGGCTGATGGGGAACACTGTTCTCATTGCACAATTATGCAGGGTCCTAAAACAAACCGCAGCCTGTCTTTATCAAACTTTTTGATATTTTGGTCATCAGGGGATTTTTTTCCCTTAACATTTGTATTTTTTGATATTGCACTAAAATTTTTCTCCCAATGATTACATTTTTTGGTGCCCCCTTAAATTTTTTGCCTCACTCACTTCCTCCTAATCCTAGCCCTGGTGAAGAATGACGATGTCGACAGTTTACTCACAAATGATTCATTAAAAAAATATATGTGTATAGGTATTCATTATACATGGGCTTACTTATATACATATACATTATATAGGTGTGTGTACACACCTGCACACATACATACGTACACACACACACAAAGACATAAGCAAATGTGGCAAAATCCTATCAACTGACGAACTGAAGTGACGGATGTACAAATATTCATTGTATTATTCTTGCAATTTTTCTGTAAGCGGAAAGATTTTCAAGATATAACAATGGCTGGGGAAGAAATCAATAAATGAAAATAAAAACCTGGTATACATTTTTTTTATAGGTTAAACTCATGTTGAAAAATGAAGCTGCTATTTTGAGCGTGACCTGGGTCTTGTCCTGGTACTGACTCTGCTAAAGGAAGGAGATGATGTATTTCACATGCAAACGTCCATGCAGGAGCGGCCCCCGGCGAGCATTTGTGATGGGAGGAAACGTGAGGTCCTCCGCCCCCCCGAAGAGCGCCCTTCCCTGACAAGGATTCATCTCTCAGGCAATGTCTCTGAAGCGTCAGCTCTCCTCTTTGTGTTAAGTGCATAAAATTGTCTCAGCAATGAGCGTTGTTACTGAAAAAAGTATTACCTGTAAACCTCAGGTTTGTTTGACATGGCAATATTAGAAATATCAGGGAGGAGGATTACTTTGGGAGAAATGGTTCCTTAATAAAATATGAACAAAAACTTAGAGATGTTGAATGACGTACCCAACCTTTTAAATAATTTATGGCCTTTTCAAAGAGTTGAAGTTTACATCTTCAAGTGACACAGGCAAGCTTATTTTTTTTAAATATTAAATAATGGGTCAAGGCAGATGATGGATACAGTTAGATAAATGATGGATGGACAGACAGACGACAGACAGACACATGGTATGTAGGTAGATATATTAGATGTCTGTATAGAGAGACAGATGGCATATGAACAGATAATATGTGGTATTTGGCTATGCAAATACTTTTCCCTTAAAATGATTCATTATATATACATTTAAAATTATTTTATACTATTGTTTGAAATAGTTTTCTTAATCAGTAAATATCACTTCTGAACATCTAATAAATAATTCAAACATTTTAAAAGATTTATAAAAAATGAAGTTCAGGGCTTCCCTGGTGGCGCAGCGGTTGAGAGTCCGCCTGCCGATGCAAAGGACACAGGTTCGTGCCCCGGTCTGGGAAGATCCCACATGCCACAGAGCGGCATGGGCTCGTGAGCCATGGCCGCTGAGCCTGCGCGTCCGGAGCCTGTGCTCCACAACTGGAAAGGCCACAACAGTGAGAGGCCCGCGTACCGCAAAAACAAAAAACAAAAAAACATTTTAAAAGATTTATAAAAAAACGAAGTTCAGGGCTTCCCTGGTGGCGCAATGGTTGAGAGTCCGCCTGCCGATGCAGGGGACACGGGTTCGTGCCCTGGTCCGGGAAGATCCCACGTGCCTCGGAGCGGCTGGGCCTGTGAGCCATGGCCGCTGAGCTTGCATGTCCGGAGCCTGTGCTCCGCAAAGTGAGAGGCCAGAACAGTGAGAGGCCCACGTACCGCAAAAAAAAAAAAAAAAATGAAGTTCACACTAGTATTATTTAAAATAGCAAGAGATTAGAAATAATCTAAGTATCCAACAATATGGAAATAGCTAAGAAATTTTAAAGGGTAGTTTCAAAGGGTTTGAAACTTAGAAAATCATTACAACATGCTTGGTGGGGAAAGCAGGAATCAAAAAATACTTTTATAGGAAAAATAAACAAATGAGACCCAGTCAAACTTATAAGCTTTTGCACAGCAAAGGAAACAAAACGAAAAGACAATCTACAGGATGGGAGAAAATATTTGCAAATGATGCAACCGACAAGTGCTTAATTTCCAAAATATACAAACAGCTCATACAACTCAATAACAAAAAAACAAACAACCCAATCAAAAAATGGGCAGAAGACCTCAATAGACATTTCTCTAAAGAAGACATACAGATGGCCAATAGACAGGTGAAAAGAAGCCCAACATCGCTAATTATTAGAGAAATGCAAATCAAAACTACAATGAGATATCACCTCACACTAGTCAGAAGAGCCATCACCAAAATGTCTACAAACAATAAATGCTGGAGAGGATGTGGAGAAAAGGGAACAGTCCTAACACTGTCGGTGGGAATGTAAATTGGTACAGCCACTATGGAGAATAGTATGTAGGTTCCTTAAAAAACTAAAACTAGAGTTGCCGTATGATCCAGTAATCCCACTCCTGGGCATATATCTGGAGAAAACTCTGATTTAAGAAGATACATGCAACCCAGTGTTCACTGCAGCACTATTTACAACAGCCAAGACATGGAAGCAACCTAAATGTCCATCGACAGATGAATGGATAAAGATGTGGTATGTATATACAATGGAATATTACTCAGCCATAAAAAAGAATGAAATAATGCCATTTGCAGCCACATGGATGGACCTAGAGATGATCATACTAAGTGAAGAAAGACAAAGAAAGACAAATACCATATGATATCACTTGTATGTGGAATCTAAAATATGACACAAATGAACTTACGAAACAGAAACAGACTCAGACACAGAAAACAAACTTACAGTTACCAAAGGGGAAAGGGTGTGGGGGAGGGATAAAGTAGGAGTTTGGGATTAGCAGATACACACTACTATATATAAAATAGATAATAAACAAGGACCCACTGTATAGCCCAGGGAATTATATTCAATATCCTGTAATGAACCATAATGGAAAAGAATATGGAAAGGAATAGACATATGTATGTATCACTGGATCACTTTGCTGTATACCAGAAACAAACACAACAGTGTAAATCAACTATACTTCAATTAAAAAAAATACTTTTGTAATAGGATTGCTATATATATATATATATATATTTTTTTTTTTTTTTTTTTTTTTTTTTTTTTTGCGGTACGCAGGCCTCTCACTGTTGTGGCCTCTCCCATTGTGGAGCACAGGCTCCGGACGCACAAGCTCAGCGGCCACGGCTCACGGGCCCAGCCGCTCCGCAGCATGTGGGATCCTCCCGGACCGGGGCACGAACCCGTGTCCCCTGCATCGGCAGGTGGCCTCTCAACCACTGCGCCACCAGGGAAGCCCAGGATCGCTATATTAAATCAGGCAAAGAAACAAACGAAAAACCATCATGATGTACTGAAAATACACTGAAAAAAGTCACTAAAACCTTAATAGTAAAAATTAAATAATAAATGTTAGATACACACATGAATAGTTCTTTTAAAATCCTGTCACCCAGCCAGGGACCTTGCCTAATCAACTCATCTAAAATAGTGGCTCTCACCATCACTCTTTACCCTAATCTCCTTCATTTTTCTTCTTATTTCCTGACATGATGACACGTGTATGCTCATTCCTTGTTGCCTCCACTAACACATAAGCTTTTCGAGGGCAAGGACCTTGCCTTTTTCACAGCCTCTAACCGTGTCTGGCACATAACAGATGCTGAGTAAAAATGTATTGAATGAATGAATTGAGAAGTTACCCTAAAGCACTTCAAATATAACTGAAATTGTGAGAAATCACACCACTTGGGGAATAAAACATTCCACATCGTTTGAAAAAAAATGAAATAATCTATATTAGTGCTCAGAACCCCCAAAAGCAAGCCATATAATCTCATCTAAACTAGATGATTCATCTGAGGGTCTAATTCTAGCTTGATGGACTGGAAGGCTCAAAGGGAATCTAAAGACTATCTCATGCCCAATCATAAATGCTAAAACATCACAACCCCAAGATGCAGGGATCTGGACTTGTTCTGCATCCATTCTGGATCCAGAAGGATCGGTTCTGGTGAGTGATTCACACACGCACACACCCCTACCAGAGTTCGGAGGTTCGTACAAACGATTCATGAAATCCATGGTCCGACATTTCAGAAAGTGGATGCAACAGCAGGCTTCTAGACAGACTGAACACCCTAGGACATCCTGGGGCTTAACACAGACTTCAGACATTCAGCAAGATGCAGGTTGACCAAAAAATGCACTCCTGAGAACACTTTGAAGATAGAAAGCCTCCAGTTCCTGCATGTTCGATCATATGTATTTTAATTTATCAGTATTTTCCTTTAAAGTTTCTGCCTTTGATATTATGATTAGAAAAGAGCTTCCCTTTCATGTACATTCACGAAAATTTTATTCCAGTATTTTATACTATCGTTTAAAATGTTTTAACATTTTCCAAAAACCAAGATTCGTTTTTAGATGATTATGTGAAATAAGAATTTAATCTTTATCCCCAAATAGTTAACTGATTAAGATTAACTTATGTGATATTCCAGAGTTGTGAAAATCAGAAAAGGTCCTGAACAGTATTAACAGAAATATAATGCTAGCTACATGTGTAATTGAAAATTGGATTGTAGTCACACTTAAAAAGTAAAAAGAAGTGAAATTAATTTTAATAATGAAATGTACCTAATATATTCAAAATATTATCGTTTCCATGTGTAATCAACATCAACCAGGACCTCAGTAAGTGCAAGTCTCAATTAACTGTGATGGTTTAAAGTATTTGGCTTTTTTATATATAAAATAAAACACAAGAAAATAAAATTTTAGCAGAGATTTATTCATGGAAGGAAAGAAAGAAAGGGGGAAGAAGGGAAGAACTAAATCAGGAACCCATCTTCGAATACTTATATTCATCCTAATCTTACCCACCCAGATTTATATGTGTCTACACGCTATTCAGAATGGTGATCCTTAATCAAAGATCATGAATCTTGAAAAACAGCCTATTAATTTCACCCTACTTCACAATTTTTTAAAGTTTCTTAACAACAAGAGCTAAAAACAGAAAAGTTTCTGATTGCCCCTTGGTTAAAGAGAACATTAAACTAACCAGGAGTTTTCATTCCCCACGTGTGCCAGTCCATCAGGGATGTGCTCTAACTAGCTTAGCTCATTTGAGAGTCTAGCTGTTGGGTGTTACACTAGGGAGTCTAGCTGTTGGGTGTCTACACTAGGTACCCTGGGTACAGCAGGCAACAACCTGTTTATTTCCAAGTATCTTCCCGTGGACAGCTGGGACTACTGGTATAGGAGGAATTTTTCCAGTGGCTCCGGCAGATACAGTTTGTGGATGGTCTGATGACAGGTGCGACCCAAGCACTTCCGGACACACAGGCGGCACAGCTGGGAAAGAGCAGGCGGGCCTGAGGGAGGAATTAAAACGCGCGGTCACAGAGGCGGTGTCAGGAGATGTGCTGGGGCCTGACAGTCAGGCCACAGGGACCTCCTGGCTCTAGCTGCCCATGCGGCGGTGCTGGCTGGGTCCCCACTCACACTCAGCGGGGACCTCCATTCTCGCAAGGATCCCAGCTCAGCAGAGGATCTGGAGAAAGGATCCAACTCACTTAGACCCCATCATACCCTGAACCTCAGTCTCACGGAGTCTCATGGAGTCATCGTGCCCAACCAAGGCTTTGAGTCCCGAAGGAGAGCAAACTAACCAGTGTCCAAAATATGGGTGAATAGGCTGACTGAGCATTTGGCTGGGATCCGTGTCACACAGGGGCATTTGTAATAATGCCCCATTATTTCCTTACCTGACTGTATCAATAAAGATGGATGCAAGTAGATCCATGTGATTACTGGACTAGACAAAGTTTTCCTTTGCAAGAAAATCCTATCGTCACAGCGTCTAGCACCCCATGAGAAACGGTGACTACACAGGCAAATAAGTAGCTGCATGACACCTGGATTGATATTGCCAAGGAGCATCCATGTGACAGAACGCCACCTGGAGGAGCAGACCATCGCCCTTCCTTAAAATCTTGGGAAGCGAGAATGCAAAGTGTCTCTCCTGTCACACAACAGAGTGACCTCTGACACAGCTGCTGTTCATCCTTCTAGAGCAAGCAGCTGTATTTATGAAGACAGAGACAGAGGAACTTGTTTAGAAGAAATATGAATCCTGGACCTGGAAACATTTTTGATGGAAGCAAACAGGAAACGTGACAACTGCTATAAACCATATTCTCGGCTAATCGTTGTTAAGTGTCCCATATTTCCAAACTGGGAGCCGGTAAGGAAGGTCCTAATTCTTCCAGTAGACGTTCAAATCAAAGAACAATCATTAATGACACAGACTCTTGGAAATAATCTATACCCATCTTCCTCAAAGTGACCTCAGACTGGCGGCATCAGCTTCACCTGAGAGCCTGGTGGCCGTGCAGCGTCTGGGACCCCACCCCAGAGCTCCTGAATCAGAATCTGCATTTTAAGGAGATCCCCAGGTGATTCATATACACGTTGAAGCTTAAGAAGCACTTGTCTGGAGAGTATTCCTAAAACTATTGAACCAAGCATCCCACTTGGAAGGTATACAAGACATGGGGGCACTTTCACAAAATGGAACTGGTGAGTGAAATTAAACTCTTCCTCATTAGAAACTGTTTCAGAAGATTCAGGATTGGGGCATCGAAACATTAAGAGTGCACATTGGGGCTTCCCTGGTGGCGCAGTGGTTGAGAGTCCGCCTACCGATGCGGGGGACGCGGGTTCGTGCCCCGGTCCGGGAAGATCCCACATGCCGCGGAGCGGCTGGGCCCGTGAGCCATGGCCGCTGAGCCTGCGCGTCTGGAGCCTGTGCTCCGCAACGGGAGAGGCCACAACAGTGAGAGGCCCGCGTACCTCAAAAAAACAACAAAACAAAACAAAACAAAACAAAACAAAACAAAACAAAAAAGAGCGCACGTTGGAAACTTATGGTTACCAAAGGGGAAGAAAAGGAGGGATAAATTAGGACTGTGGGGTTAACAGATACACACTACTATATATAAAATAGATAAACTACAAGGACCTACTGTATAGCACAGGGGCCTACACTCAATATTTTGTAATAACCTATAAGGGAAAAGAATCTGAAAAAGGATATATATATACACACACACATAATACTTATATATACATACACACACATATATAGCTGAATCACTGTGCTGTATACCTGCAACACGACATTATAAATCAAGTATACTCCAATAATAAAAAAGAGAGTGCAAGTTGGAATCCTATTCCTTGGTTAGCATCCTAGACCTACTTTTTAGTAGCCGTGTAACCTTCTGAAAGCCCATCTCTTCATGCCCCTCATTTCCCGCTTGCAGCTGGGATAGCACCAGTTACTATAAAGTTCTCATGGCTTCAAAGTCTTGAGAATTCAGTGAGATGAATCTATGTTTCAGACCTAGCTCAGCGTCTGACACGTGGAAAGCTGAATAATTATTATTACTTTAATAGTCTCCCGAGCATACAAACGCTCAGAAGAGACTCAGATAGTGTTCTCTTTCTGTAGGGACACAGCACGGTTCTCTTTAGAATCTGGGATATGAAGCCTTGTAGATGCCACCTTCCCTCCTCTAGCGTCTAGAGATGCGTTAGCCCATGTGGACATGGGCGTGGGGCAATGCGGAGCGCAAACCCACCTACTCCCTGAGCTGGAGAACAGGCAAACAACTTCACCGCTTAGTCCAGTTTCTGAAAGACACACTGTGTGTCCACCCGACCATCTCTACTCAAGTATTTCTCATTTTCCCTGAACTGCCTCCAAACATTACAAAGCAGAGTTTTGGTCTGCTCACTCACGTGCTTATGCCAGGATGCATAAGACAGCCCAGCCCTTTCACCAAAGTTCTCTGATTATTTTCTTGTTAATGCAAATACAAAGCAACATACCAGTGGTCTGTAAATGTCCCTTTGTTATAAGTGAATACGCCCAGCAGACAAAAATCCCATCTCTGAGATGCTAGGACTTGCCCCCTCCCACGTGCCACTCCCAATTAAAAAGACACAAAGGAAAGGGTAAGAGAGTCTAGAGGGGAGACTGGAAGGAGAGAGGGCAAATGTGCCTGTGGAAGAGAAACGGACGCCCAGCCCTTCCTTACCTTCCCGGAGCAGAAGCGCCTGCTGCACGCCGCTTTTCGGAGCTGCCAGATCAAGTGCACTCTTGCCCTGAGCGTTTTTGCACTTGAGGCTAGCCCCGTAGTCTATCAGCAGGTGGATGATTTCCACACTGTTCTGCTTCGCAGCGGCATGGAGGGGGGTGTCCAGCCACTGGCCGTGGTCAACATTGGCTCCTTAACAAAGCAGATGACCACAAGTCAACACCCAAGGTTAATGGAGAAACACTACGAGCCTGAGATGTGCTAGCCATCGATAAAGACATCTTAAACGTCATGACATATGTGACAAATCTTTGAAAATATATGACTGAAGCTCAGACCCCCAGCAATGCCTACTGTTTCCAAACACTCTGATGAGAAAAGTATCGAATAAAGATATTTTTAGTTATTTTAAGTGCTTCACTTGCCCTCCCACAGGAACTGTGTGACAGAGAAAATTAAATCTTTGCAGCTCCTTTTACATAGTTATTTTGTTTTTTGGCAAAGGACACAGCTAGGTTTATTGGGTATTTACATTATTCTGGGCTCGAAAAAAAAGTTTTCTGAATTACTATAGGGAGTGGTAAATGATAGGGGATAAAAAAAAGACAAAAAAAATCTTAGAGACAAAAATTCTTATTTAAAGTTTCTTAATACAATCTCGACCTTTACGTCAGTGGCTAAGTTTGGGGAATCTTTAACCAAATAATACTTTCAAGACCTTTTACTTTTCCCTGGACTCTCAGTTTCTGTACATGCTTTTGAGAATTAAGCAACTAATTTTGCAGGGTTGATCTAAAGTACTCTATGACAAATGTCTGCTGTTTTTACTAGCCAGCATCTTCCTGGTAACCACACCTAGATTTCCCTCTGGGGAACCATCTCCCGTGATTCCCAGCTCATGTGCTTCCAGTGAAGCCCAACCACTGCAGGGTACACTGAAATCTAGGCCTAAGCCAGTCTGCATATTGTATTCCCTTGGCCACCATGATTGGTTCAGAAATGGGCATGTGACTTAAAAAGAGCCAGTGAAATACAATTGGTTGTTTTCCCCTAGGATTTATGGGAAAGAGACTCTTGCTCTCTCTTCAGACCACCAAGGAGAACCATACCAGGTAAATGGAGCCAATATCAAAAGAAACAGAACTGAGAACTACAGACACTCATCTCTGAAGTTGTTTTAACCATTTAGGTATCAAATGCTGTCAGAATTTTGTCCAGCCTGACAAGAACTTCGCCTCCGAAGCCATGGAAAACCAACGAGGTTAACTGGTTCTTCTCATGAAAAGACTTCTGGAAGTTACCTAATTCTAGAAGCTTCTTCACACAGTCTAGCCTCTGATAGGTGCAAGCCACATACAGGGGAGTTCCAAGGTGAGGCACTTCCTGGTCAATGTTAACGTTATTTGCCAGCAGAATCTCCATGCACTCTCTATTACCTGGTGGAACACAAGACAACCTCACTCAAGTAAGGGAAATATTAACGATTCACAGAATTATAAGATTGCTTATCTGGAATGGGCTCTAGAAACAACCTAGATTTTTTTTTTTCAGCAGGAAAAAAATTTGGGAGGTGGGGGAAATCTTAGAAATCTCCAAAATAAAAAGATTAGAAAGAAGAACATGCCCACGTACCACCCCCTGCCCCACTGAGATTCTTCCCTGCAGCCTTGAGGTACCTCCAACCAAACTAAGGGTTCCAAGGAACACGGCTGAAATCACTCTCTATAGTAAGTCACCGGATCACAGGCAGAGGTTACAAGACCCAGGGGAATAAATGACTCGTGCTATTATTACCCTGAAAAGCCAGTGCTCAAATCCAAGGCCCAGCCCTGATCCATCCATCTCCATTACAAATCTCTCCTTCTCTTCCTCACCCATGCATGTAAGATTGGGTGGATGGTCACGCCATGCACCTCCTTATTTTGGTCAACTTGTAAGACTCCTGTGAGAATTAATAAAAAGCCTCAAGTATAGAATCTATTTAAATGCACTTTCAAGTTTAGTGGCCAACAAGAACTAGATAAGTAAGCATTCTCCTTGGAGAGTTCACCCAGTGAAGAGACAGACGTGATTAATTTGCAGCATATGAATGATTTGTTTGGGAGCAAATGCTTCTGAGGTATTGATGGGAGTTTTATAAAGAGTTGGGTTTTTTTTGAAGGTTGAAATGTTTCCTAAAAAAAAACAAAATCTTATCATCACTGATTAGCTTAACCAACCTTTTCTTTAGAGATGACACCAAAATAAGCTTCATCTCAGCCTGCTTGATTCACCACAAATTCTGAATTAAGCACAATTATGCATTAGAAACTACAAGTAAGGCTTCCGTGAATTCCAACTACTTTACTACTGTTCACATAAGTAAATTTTATATTATAGCATTAATCTGTCAAAGTATTGACTCAGACTGACCCCTCTTGTTCCTAGAGGTTTAAAGCTGTAAGAATCCAGAAATATCTAATCAGGACCTAAAACTGCCTGGTAAATTCAGTGTATCTAATAAACATTTAAAAGCATAATTCCTGGGCTTCCCTGGTGGCGCAGTGGTTGAGAGTCCGCCTGCTGATGCAGGGGACACGGGTTCGTGCCCCGGTCCGGGAAGATCCCACATGCCACAGAGCAGCTGGGCCCGTGAGCCATGGCCGCTGAGCCTGCGTGTCCGGAACCTGTGCTCTGCAACGGGAGAGGCCACAACAGTGAGAGGCCCGAGCACCATAAAAAAAAAAAAAAAAAAGCATAATTCCTGTCTTTTTTTTTTTTCCAAAAGAAACTGAGCCTAGCTTGAGTTAAATTTAAGTGTTCTCAGGAAGTTTTAAAAAAATGAATATATAAAAGTCAAATGATTGGCACTAATAGTATCTAAAATAATGAATTTGCTATTCATCCTTCCACTCTGTGGACACTGGTCCCTCACATGTTTTTATGATACAGAAAAAAATATGTAGAGACACATGAATTCATCTGTTTATGATAAGCATGTATATACCAGAGGTACATAGATACCAAACACTCCATATATAACCATCCAAGCACTGCAGAATTACTTAATTCAAATCATTACCAACGTTCATCCACTTTTAAGCATTTGGATGGAAATACAGATAATAGATTTTTACTTCAAATCAATATTTTAAAAATTTTAAACACTTTTATACCATTTCCAAAGTAGACTATTTCCCTACAACTTAAAGGACTTACTTGAAGTTTGGGAAATAATCAGCATCAATTATTAATTAATAAATGTTTGTTAAATATGTACAGGACATCAAAACCATAGATACACAGAGATTTGGGGGTTTTGTATCATTTATAGTAATCCACTGCAAAAAAAAAAAAAATTACCAAGTGACATGTTTAACAACCTGGGACAAAACTTTCACCATTGCCTTTTGAAATAAAGACTTTAATTCTCATTATACCAGCGAAGATCACTGTTCTACAGTGTTCTAACTTCTCCACGGTATTTCTATTTTTTTAATTAAAAAAATTTTTTTTTCTGTTTTGGCCGTGCTATGCAGCTTGCAGGATCTCAGTTCCCCGACCAGGGATTGAACCCGGGCCACAGCAGTGAAAGCACTGAATCCTAACCACCAGACCACCAGGGAACTCTCTCCACTGTATTTCTGATCTCAATATAAGAGAATAACTCCACCGCTGGGTAACACAGAAAATGTTGCTCTTTGGGTGTGACCTTTGACAAACGGCGTTGGCCTTTCAATGGCTCTTCTTGTTCATGTCTAGTCTAGGCATACAGTTTTAAAATTCCTTAATTTTACTCTTTTCCATCATTTCAAAAGCAACTGAGAACACAGAAATCTAGAATTCACCTCAAGGTTTCCAATGCCACGGTTTTTACAGTTGCAACTTCTTTTCAATAACTAATGACCTTGAGAGCTATCAGCTCATCTAGAGTATATTGCTCGTTGCGCAGTTACCTTTAATCCTCCATTAGAGACACTACGGTCTGGGCTTTCAAACACTTTCACCACTTACTTTATGGCGGTGGTTGATGTTTTATGGGCTTTGGGGCATGAACTGTGCTTTTCTAGTAAGAACAGAGACATAAACACAGTACAGCTCATGGAAGTTACCCTTGCACTCCTGACTCCACCAGCTGCTGCCCAAACACCAGCAAGGAGCCTCAAGCAAGGCCTGTTGGGAGACTGAGCCCAGGAAAGAGGACATCTGAGGCAGACAGCCATTCCCTGGTTCTAAGAAGAGCTGTCTCATGCCCCAGTGGTATTTCCTAAAGATTTAGGTATATTCAAGTTACTGCCGTGGGATTTCTAAGCCACAGCTAGTCTACTGGTGAAAAAGATTTGGGCGATCCTTGCAAAGAAAACCTTCTATGACTGATTCACGCAGATAGGAGGGAGCGCACCAATGTTCTGTGTGCGACGCGATGCCTCGTTTACCTCTCTTCACTGCCTCGTGGATGGGTGAAGCCAGGTGCACCTCAAGCTGGGCCTTGGCTCCAAACTCCAGCAGCACGTTGACACACGCAGCGCTGCCACTGCAGCAAGCATTGAAGAGGGGCGTGGCTCCGTGAACTGTCACCCCGTTGACCTAACGATGGGCAAAGAGAGAACCAAAGGGTTTGCTATCTCTTTCTCACCATCTCCAAGTGTGCATTCCTATGTACCTGCCTGGAGAAACTTCCCACGCCCGTGAATGAACGAGGGAACCCCGCATCCTTACAGTATTGTGGGGTTCTTTTAGGTACCAGTAGCCTATCAACTCTCACCTATAAATATCAATAGTAGCAGAAATGAGGCCAAATGGGACAGTTTTTAAGATGTACTCAGGGGTATTCTAGAGCTTCCTAGGAGCCCCCTAGTTGTGAGGAGTGGTCCTGTATGGTGGATCAGAACACGGTCTCTGGAACAATTAGCTTGCGTTCAAATCCCAGCTCTCTCTCCTTTATGTGCTCAGAGATCTGGATGGGATACTAACTTTCTGTGCCTGGGTTTCCTTATCTGTAAAATGAGGATCATAAAAGAATCGCCCTCAGGAGGTTATTGGGCGGATGAGGTGAGTTACTATATGGTAAACACCTAGAACGTTGCCTGGTGCCCAGTAAGCATTCAAGAGACATTTGCAGGGGCTTCCCTGGTGGCGCAGTGGTTGAGAGTCCGCCTGCCGATGCAGGGGACACGGGTTCGTGACCCGGTCCGGAAGATCCCACATGCCGCGGAGCTGCTGGGCCCGTGAGCCGTGGCCGCTGAGCCTGCGCGTCCGGAGCCTGTGCTCCGCAACAGTAGAGGCCACAGTGAGAGGCCCGCGTACCGCAAAAAAAAAAAAAAAAAAAAAAGACATTTGCAACAATTATCTCCATGATCTCCATTTTCCATTCATATGGAGCCGACCCCCCGTGCCAATCATGAACAAACATGTCAGGAGCAAAAAGTATTGGAGAAACCATCTAGCCACAGATTTCCTTTCTGGTCCAGTACCATCCACAGAAACTGCATATGCCAAAAGGGAATCCCAAAGAGATCATGACCAGGTGAAATACACAAAGAAAATAGTCATCAACATGGTGTCTCTAACCACCCTCAGTGCCTTCTAGGGATCTGAGGGGCAGGGGAGAACCAGCACAGCTGGGAGGCATCTTTGAGTATTAGCACCAGATTGAAAAGAACATCCTGGAACCAAGGCATTCTGGTGGGGAGGCTCTGGCAGGACATGTAGGACAACGAAGGTTTGATGTCAAGCCATTCTGCCTCAACAACTAAGGACATACGCTTGTGACCACCAGGATACTAAATTTTCTTGTTTCAGAAACAAGATCTTTCTCCACAATGCCAGGATAGCCCCCATTCAACTGGAAAGTTAAAGATGAGATGCTAAGATGGCAGAGACGGACAGGGACAAATATGTGTAAATTCATAAACTCTAAGGATTTCTAGGAGGTTGTGATTAATTAGATGGGGAGATGGAAGAGACAGGATGATTCCAGGCTTGGGGCTGGAGAAACCAGGAATGTTTCACCTGGTCTCTGAGGCTGGGAATCCAAGAGAGGAGCCGCTCCCAGGGGAAAGAACACGATAAGCAGTTTCAGATGCACTGAGTTCGAAGCACCCACGGGACTGCCAATCTTGAGGAATTTTCTACTGATTGATCAACTTTCTCTTATTCCTTCTCTCCCTCTGATTTGAATGTTAAATAGTACAATATTTAGTGACTGTTCCCTCATAAGATTACCAAAGACAAGGGACCACGTCGTACTCTCTGTCCCCCACAGAACCTCCCAGAGGCTCCTCTATCTCCCACCTGTGCTACACATAGAAACCCAACTTCCATATAAAATGCAAAGAAAAATCTTCGTTAGGCACTTAAAAACATTATAGCTCGTGAAACAAAGAATACAAGGACTGAGTTCAAAAACGAAAGTAATGGGCTTCCCTGGTGGCGCAGTGGTTGGGAGTCCGCCTGCCGATGCCGTGGGACACGAGTTCGTAGCCCTGGTCCGGGAAGATCTCACATGCCGCGGAGCGGCTGGGCCCGTGAGCCATGGCCGCTGAGCCTGCGCGTCCGGAGCCTGTTGCTCCGCAACGGGAGAGGCCGCGATAGTGAGAGGCCCGCGCACCGCGATGAAAAGTGGCCCCCGCTGGCCGCAACTAGAGAAAGCCCTTGCACAGAAACGAAGACCCGACACAGCCAAAAATAAATAATAAAAATAAAGGACTTCCCTTAAAAAAATTTTTAAAAAACGAAAGTAACATCACAACAATATCTGGTGACTAAATAAAAGTCCTTGAGATTTTCAAAAGTATTAATTTCAGAATTCTATGCTGATATCTGTACGACATACAGCAGCTCAGTCACTCCTTGAAAAGGAGAGAATTTAAAAATAAGATAAAGTTCATTGCGTAGTGTTTTTCCAATGTATTATTTATTACAAGCTCATTTAGCTTGATAATTTTGCTCAACAAAAATCGTTGTGGGCGTAGCGTGTTGAATTAAGAGTGGTTTTTTGATTGCTATTCTTTTTATTTTTTTTTCATAGTTTTTAAAATTTAATTAAATTTTTTTGGCCGCGTTGCACGGCACGCAGGATCTTCCCCGCCCAGGGATGGAACCCATGTCCCCTTCAGTGGATGCGCCGAGTCTTAACCACTAGTCCACCAGGGAAGTCCCCTGTTGTTCTTTTCTTTTTTTTTTTTTTTTTGCGGTACGTGGGCCTCTCACTGCTGTGGCCTCTCCCGCTGCAGAGCACAGGCTCCGGACGCGCAGGCCCAGCGGCCATGGCCCACGGGCCCAGCCGCTCCGCGGCATGCGGGATCCTCCCAGACCGGGGCACGAACCCGCGTCCCCTGCATCGGCAGGCGGACTCTCAACCACTGCGCCACCAGGGAAGCCCGCCCTGTTGTTCTTTTTAAATGTGTTCTTCTAAATGTTTTAAAATAAAATTTCCAAAGTCAGTGTTCAAATTACTTTAGCTCAAGCTGTTTTTTTTCAAGTTAGTATCACAGTTCTGAACGAATTCCGTAAATTACCTTATCTGAACGTTGGCACAGAGACATAGAGGCTGAAGAGAGGGGTAACCAGCAGTGTCTTCCCGACCATCCAAGAATATGGGCGCCGATGGGGCCAGGCCTGCGCACCCCACCGCGGGTAAGGGTTCTGGAAGGTGATGGGTCTTTACATGTTAGCGGTTGCACCTGGGCAGCCAGACCCGCGGGCGGGGATGGTACTCACGTGGGCGCCGTTCTCCAATAGGGCCTTAGCGCAGGCCACGTGGCCTCCCAGGCACGCCTCATGGAGAGAAGAGACCCGGTTAATTGTTACCAGGTTCACGTTGACGCCCTACAATTTGGAGAGAAGTAGATTAAAGGCTACATCAGCAATAAGAATAAACGGCAAGGTTGTCGGACGTGTTTGTGAAGTGTTCGTAGCCTGCGGGCACCACCTAGAGAGGAGTAGAGGCCATGACTAGGGGAATCCAAACACAGCTGGGAGCCTCGGCTTCACTGATTCAGCAAAAGCTCATTCAGTATCCTGGGCCAGGCCATGTGCCAGCACCTGGAGCTTCAAAGCTTATGACATGGGTCTCTCTCCTCTAAGAGCTTAGTGGGGAGACAGAAATGGTGGCGGGAAGTGGGGTGGGGTACGGTGGGGAGGAACCCAGCCAGAATACTGCCATACTGGAAGCATGTTCACATTTTAATTGGGGACATAGGGTATCCTTGAATCTGCCTTGGGGAGTAAGAGAAAACTTTGCAAATGAGCTAGTATTTAGCTACGGCTTGAAGCATAAAAAATTTCAAACTAGGCCGCAGAGCACAGGGAGATCAGCTCGGTGCTTTGTGACCACCTAGAGGGGTGGGATAGGGAGGGTGGGAGGGAGACGCAAGAGGGAGGAGATATAGGGATATATGTATATGTATAGCTGATTCACTTTGTTATAAAGCAGAAACTAACACACCATTGTAAAGCAATTATACTCCAATACAGATGTTAAAAAAAAACTAGGAAGGCAAAAAAAAAAAAAAGGCATTCCCTTAGGAGGGAACAGGATATGCAAATGTGGGACGCAGAGGAGGGCGAGTCAGGGCACGAGGTGCCTAGTTGCCAAATCTCTGGATCAGAAAGAGCCCACACGTGACAGAGGAGGAAGAAAAAAGGGGAAGTGGGGGGAGGGGGAAGATGAAAGGGGACGGTAGGCTAGAGACAGATCGTGAAAGGCCTTGGTTTCCGAACGGGGGTGGAGGTGGGGTGCATGTGTTATAGGGAATGAGGCGCCTTTCAAGTCTGTTAGTCCGTAGAAGGTCTGGAGCTAATACATAGGACGTTTTCGGAAAAGCACACTGGTAGCACCAAGGAGGGGCGCTCGGAGAGGTAGGGATGTGACCCTGGAGAAAGGAGCGTCATGAAGACATGGCGATGAGTCAGGCACTGGCTGATGTAGGTGTGAACAGCAGTGGGTACGGGGAGCGGGTGACAGAGTCCAGGGTTGGGGGTGTTAGAAGTGGATGTGGCACAGAAGGATGACGCCCAGGCTCAAGAGTAGAAAGTAAAGGGCTTCCCTGGTGGCGCAGTAACCTGAGAGTCCGCCTGTCGACGCAGGGGACGCGGGTTCGTGCCCCAGTGCGGGAAGATCCCACGTGCCGCGGAGCGGCTGGGCCCGTGAGCCCTGGCCGCTGAGCCTGCGCGTCCGGAGCCTGTGCTCCGCGGCGGGAGAGGCCACAACAGTGAGAGGCCCGCGTACCGGGAAAAAAAAACAAACAAAAAAAAAAACAAAGAGTAGAAAGTAAAATAGATGATGCCTCTGGGGTTCCTGTGCCTGAGTAGCCGTGATGCTGACTGCCAGACCTCCACTGCCTGCCGAGCTCTCCGCAGGAGCAGAGGCTGGAGCCGGGGGCTTCCCCTATCGCTCCTCTCCTTCCCCAGATCCGAGCGTCTCCGCCCAGTCCTAGCACACTTGCCCTCCCCATCGTGCCGTGCTCCACCTTCCTCGCCTTGGAGTCCATTTGACAGACGCCAGGCTCAGCCTAGCTGCCGGCCAACTTCATGCCCTGACTCTACTTTGCCCTTACCGCTTGCCCCCATGATCACCACTTTCTATCTGTGAAAGGATTTAGGTTCTGCCAGGACCCAGCCGAGTTCTGCTTTTGATTCTCTGCCTCGTAACTACCTGCTGAAACGCTCCAAAACCTAGTGCAAGACCCTGGACCCCAAACCCCAACCTAAGTTCCCAACCCCTCCCACCAGACCTCCATGGTGCTGGCTGCATCCCTCCTGTGGCCGGCAGCTGGGACTGCCCACTATTGCCAGTCCCATCGTCATCTTAGGGCCTGTTTGTGCCTCCTTGGTCCTGTCCATGTTTATGTCCTGAATATGACGTCATTACTCCAGAGCCGTGCTGTATATTTACAATTGGATATCTAATACAAGGAGGTTTCTTTTCCTCTTCCCATTTATAATTTCATTTTAAGAAAATAAAGAAAAAATAAGAGCATTTTAAAAAATAGTCCACAAGGAACTCCCTGGCGGTCCAGTGGTTCGGACTTGGCGCTCTCACTGCCGAGGGCCCGGGGTTCAATCCCTGGTCCGGGAACTAAGATCCTGCAAGCCCCGCGGCGTGGCCAAAAAGAAAAAAGTCCACAAGGTGGCAGCAGTGTGCTAAAGAAAAACATTGATCCGATGCAAACTCTCAAGAATCCCTGGAACTGTACAAATGTAATGCGGGACAGGCCTGAAAGATCAGCTAGAGTGACTCACTGCCATTGCGGGTGAGAACATGGGGGAGCAGAGAGTTCAAATTACTAAGATTTGAGGTTCCCCTGCTGTCGGTGACAGCCAGTGTGATCGGCAGAAGCTCCTGACCCTTGGTTTAATGTTTTGCTCACAGCACACCACACTGTCTACACGTAAAATAGAGTAGAAAATAAAGGAGAATAATCCATTTTTTACCAGTGTGTAAGGGTAAAAAAGTGGGGAGGTACTAAGAAAAGGCTGAAGAATTCTCCATGAAGAATGCTCTTTACACGTTGAAAGACACTATAGAAACCAACATGCTTACAAAATACAGTTAAAAATAAAGAAGTGCTAAGAGCAATGTGATATCCTGGACTGGATCCTGGAAGAGAAAAAGGACCCTAGTGGGAAGATTGGTGTCGTCTCAGTAGTCTGTAGTTTAGTTAACGGTGTTGTACCAATGTTAATTTCTTATTTTTGACTAAAGTACCATGGTTATGTATGATATTAACACAAGGGGAGGTTGGGTGAAGGGTATGCTGGAACTCTGTGTATTATCTTTGCAACTCTCCTTTAAAAGTATTCTAAAATTAAAAATTTTAAATACTAATAAAAGTATTGAGGTTGGGGGCCAAGAAGAAGGAGCTGAAAGCAAGACTTTTCACTGTGTACCTTTTTCTATCATTTTAATTTGGAAACTATGTGAATATGTCACATATTAAAAATAATCAAATCAAATAACAGTTTAAGTGCTTCAAGACAGAGGAGGAGGAGGTCGGAGGAGGAGGGAAATAGATGAGGGAGATTAAGAGGTACAAACTTTCCGTTGCAAAACAAATGAGTAACGGGCATGAAATATACAGTGTGGGGAATATAGTCAATAACTATGTAATCTCTTTAGTGACAGTAACTAGACCTATCATGGTGATTATTTGGAAATGTATAGAAATACCGAATCACTATGTTGTATAACAGGAACTAACATAGTGTTGTAGGTCAATTATACTTGAAAAGCAAACTCATAGAAAAAGAGATCAGATTTGTGGTTACCAGAGGTCGGGGGTGGGGGGCGCAGTGGGGAGAAGGAATTGGATGGAGGGAGTCAAAAGGTAAAAAATTCCAGTAGAAGATACTAGGGATGTAACACAGCATGATACAGCATGATAGATACAATTAACACGGCTGTATGTTATATTATGAAAGTTAAGAGAGTAAATCCTGAAAGTTCTAATCACAAGGAAAAACCTTTTTTCTATTTCTTTACTGTTAAATCTATACGAGACAATGGATGGCCACTATATTGTGATAATCCTTCCATGATGTATGTAAGTCAAATCATTATGCTGTACACCTTAAACTTATACAGTGCCGTAGGCCAATTATATCTCAATAAAACTGGAAGGACAAAAGTCAAACCAAGTAAAATTTTAAGTGCTTACAAATAAATAAGCAAGTGATAAAATCAAGTGCAAAGTCCATTTGATTATTACTGGCAGTACTGTTTTCCTTTTGCCTCCACTTTTTTAAGAAGTAACACAACTCATAAAGGAGAAAGCAAGAAAAGGCACACACATACACACAGAGAGAGAAAAAGAGCAGTGTGTCCAGCTGTTTAAATTTAAAATAAGGAAGCCAGGTTTGGTAGTAGCTAGGCTGTGGAAAAAAGATCTAATGACTTACCTCCTCTGTACACACACACAGACTCTAAAACAAAGTAAATGCACCGTGTACACTTTCATTCATCTCACAAATATTTACTAGGCCTCTAGTCATTATTCATGGTGCTAGGGATACAGTCATAAGTAAAAATAAATTAGCTTTAATAACTAAGACTTGAAGAAATCTTCCCAAAGGAGTAAGATTTACCCATTTGTCAACCTATTTCAATGTTTGCTTTTGAAACAGTGGATCATCAGGGTAGGCAGCCTCTAAGATGGTTCCCAGGGATCAAGATGGATCCTGACTCCTGGTATTGGCTCACTGGTGTAATCCCCTCCCCTTGGGCATGGGCGGGATTTACTGACTCCCATCTAATTAATAAAATACGGCAGAAGCAATCAGATGTCACTTTGGAGACAGGTTATGTACTGAGACTTCCTTCTTAGACCCTTCCTCATGCTGTCTGTGGAGGAAGCCAGCTACCATCTTGTGACACAGCCCTATGGAGAGGCCCAGGCATCAAGGCATTGAAAATGGCCAACAACCTCATGAGTGAGATTAGAAGCAGATCCTTCCCCTGCTCAAGCTGTAAGATGACTGCAGCCCTGGCTGGTACTTTGAAGCCTGCAAGAGACTCGGAGCGAGAACCACCCAGCTAAGCTGCTCCTTGGCCTACAGAAACCATGAGACTCTAAGTGTTTGTTGTCTTCAGCCACTGTGTTTCAAGGTAATTTGTTACAGAGCAATAGCTGACTTATGCAACTTCAGGGCTGCTGTTACTAAGGCACACTGGGAGAGAGCAAGGTGAGTTAGTGCAACACAGGTTTGAGGGCATCCCCCATCGGCCTCACAGGGAAACTTTTTATGAAGCAAAGGGAAACCTAGAAGGGGGAGGTTGGAATTGGGCAGAAAACCAGCCAGCTCCCCAAGGAGGGAGAGGCAGGAGGAACAAATACCTGGGAGAGGATGCATCCATGTAGAATGGCTGTGCTGGGAACCAGATGGGGCCAGCAAGACCCCTGCTGCCGTCAAAGCTGATCGAGAATGCTGCTTGATTATAGCACAGGCACCAAGGATCGAGTCTTTCGTTTACTCACCTGTGCAATTAACGTTTTCAGGGCCAGTAGGCGCCCCTGAGCTGCCGCTTCATGAAGTGGAGACCGATCGGCCCAGCAATCTGAAACACACATCAAGCTCAGAGTCAAGGTCAGGAGTCTTCTTCCTCCAGCTTGTTCATGTGCCCACCCACTGTGAGAGGAGGTCTGGCGGAAGGGGAGGGGAGCTGGCACCACGCATCAGGTTCTCCGGTCTGCCACTCGCAGGGTGACCAGCCACTGAGGATACAGTCCATGGGCGTGGAGAGGGAGCACAGACCATCTCTCTGGCTTTAGGGGGCAGTTTTCATAAGGAATACACTTCATTCAAATAAATACTGCCGGGGCTTCCCCGGTGGCACAGTGGTTGAGAGTCTGACTGCCGATGCAGGGGACACGGGTTCGTGCCCCGGTCCGGGAAGATCCCACATGCCGCGGAGCGGCTGGGCCCGTGAGCCGTGGCCGCTGAGCCTGCGCGTCCGGAGCCTGTGCTCCGCAGCGGAGAGGCCACGGCAGTAAGAGGCCCGCGTACCTCAAAAAATTAAAAAATAAGCAAATAAATACTGCCCAGTGATTGAATCCGATAACTCTGAATAGGCAAAATGAAGGGCAAAGCTGGTCCATGAACTTCCCCACTTTCTTCTTTCCCCTGCCTCTCCCCCTTCACCCCTACCCTAAGACATCCTGTATGCCAGGAAGGAGACCCTAAGGGGTCAGGGAAAATGGTTTTGTTCGAAATTCCCTAGATAATTCTTTGATTTTGGTAATGAAGCCGGTCTGTTATCATAATGCAGAATGTTGTTTTTCAGATGACGTAATCCTCCAAGAGTTTTTGGCGGGCAGTCAGAATGTGATGGCTAAGCACTGGGCCAGTCCTGCCTCAACCACTATCTCTGCCAAAATGGGCAAGTTACTAAAATCATTTGAACCTCAGTTTCTTGATCTGTAAAGTGGGGGAATAGTGATCTAGTATTTAGCAGGTTCTTCGGTCTCTAAGTAGGCCAATAAAGTATACCCATGATGTTAGGTGCTCAAGAAAAGTTATGATTAATAAGTACACGTGGTAGGGTAGCCCTCTAAGGAACAGCCTTAGAACTGCCTTACAAATGTATATTTCTTGTTAATTGCTTGTCAGGAAACAAGACTAACAAGCTTAAGTGTGCACTTGAGAAGTAAGCTTCTATTAAACATGCCAAAGGGCAATCATTTGTTTTGGAAGAAAACCTACAATGGTTTGCAAAATTGGGGCGTTCTTCAAAGTATAACTGTGCTCTTCATACATTGACCAGCACGTCATACGGTTTGGGTTTAACACAAAAGGCCCATCTTATCACCTTTTTCTAGGTGATTTGGATGGTGCTAAGAATTCAGGTTTTCCCATACCTACAACCTTGACAAAAACAATCCCAACAAATACGGAATTATGTGAACTTGAAGTAGTGTGTCCTCATGGAGAGACTGAAATTTTCCAGTGGATGAGAACCAGGGCTCTGAACATTTCCATAAAAGCTCTTCTTACATTGAAACTCATTTTTTATCTTCTCTAACCCTCTGGGTTTTGAAAAGGGAGAAAGCTAGAATGAATTCTACAGGGTTGGATTGAAATTGGAACAATTAGAGCAACTGGTATGAAAATGTGATTTTCAATATATGTGTGTATATGGAAAGATGGTGCCTACAGAAATATCTATGGGCTGAAGGTGGGATCTGGTGACCCATCTGGTTCTCTCTCTACAGATATATCTATATATCTCTACCTATAGACAGATATATAGATATATCTAGATAGACAGAATAGCACTGTATACGGAGAAACCAGGACAAACGTAAGATGGGCCGCAAACATCTTGCCAGAAACTAAGGAAGTGCTCAATGAGCGATGGGAAATGTCAAAAAGTACAGAAGCTGCCTTGAAGGGGCTTCCACTGGCCAAATACGGGACGATTTGAGCATGAAAAGAAGTCATGATTATACCCTAGCAAATAAAACAGGAATCTATAAGGCCTCACTGATACAAATGAATATATAAACAGGGAGAAGAGAAAGCTCTTCCTCATAGTAGAACGCCAACTTCAGACACGTAGGAGAAATAATAGAATCGGCCTCAAATTATCTCCCCACAAAATAATTACATAGTTATCAAGCGAACAGGGGTAATTGTACAGTGGAACGAAATGGTAGGCACCACCTTACCCCGGGGATCAAAATTAACCTCAGGAGCGATGGAACCAACTGACACAGTGTGCCATCTGTTGGAACACAATGAGCCACATCACATACTACTGGAGGGAACGCAGTGAAAAGAACACAGCGTTGCTGGGAATATTCCTGCTCAAAATGCATAGTCTGAATCTAATCGTGAGGACACCTCAAACCCACTCAAACTGAGGGATGTTCTCAAAACTAATTGGTCTGTAACCAGATTGAAGGAGGCTGATGAGACACAACATCTAAAGGCAACATGTGCCCGGATTGGATCCCTTTGCTATCAAGGATGTTAACCGGACAGTTGGATAAACATGAATGGAGTCTGGGCAAAGAGAAGTGGGAATTCTTTGTACCACTTTAGTTCCAAAATAAAAAGTGTGTATCTATCTATATCTAACTATATCTGTCCATCTATTAATCTATCAATCAATCTATCTAATCACTGGTGAATTGCATACTTCTGATACGTAGAATACTTTTTCTAGTAAGAAAAACGGACAACAATTTTAACCTGAATATATATTGCGTTTGTATGTCCACTTGTTCCTGAGTCAGTTAAAAGCTGATGAGTGGAGGATTTTTCAACCTCTTTGGACATTGATCATTTGCATAAGTTAGGAATAATGAGATAACGTACGCACAGAATCCTCAGTAGTCAGCCTTGGTTTTCTTCGACCACATCTCCATCCCATTCAATATGAAGTGTGCGCCAGATGAGTCGCCCTCTCGCCTCATCAGGCTTGGAGAGGGACAAGCACCGGGTTTGGAAGGACGGTCTTCCCCCATGGATGGCAACTCAGCGCCCTGACCAACCTAAGAAGCAAACCCACAGCTGTGGCTTTGTTATTCTTTTGTTCTAACAATAGCCAGCCAACTGAGTCACCTGAAGGTACTCTTAAGTATTTGCTTCACACCAGGACTTAAATGGCAACTTGCTATTATTAACTTAGAACAGCAACATGAAATGGCTTTATTATTTCTAAAACTTGCCTCCAAGCGGGCCGCGGTGTCCCCTTTCCTGCTGGGAAGCAGGCACCTTAACCACGATTTCATCCTGTTTCTAGTAACTTTCTGTTACCCCTCAGCCCCCTAAGACCCACGCCATCCGTACACACGGCCTGGACAGATCTCTCAAACATCACGCTGATGAAGGCGGCCCTGCACAGAAGAGGATGTGCCAGATGACTCCACTTCCATAAAGTACAAAAGGGCCCGACTCACTTCGGGCGTTCGGAGTCAAAAGTACCATGAGAAGGGGCAGGGACTGACTGGAGGTGGGTGGGGTGAGGGTCATGCTGATAACGGGCAGTTTCTTGTTCTTGGGAGCTGGCACTCCATGGTGAGAACTCACCCAGCTGTCCGCTTTGGGGTTTGTGCACTTATCTGTATTTATGGCATACTTCAAGAAAGAGATTTCAAGGCCACCAGGCTACTGGTCAGTCCGCTTTAAAACTGTCATCTCCACTCCTCTGCCCACTCTCAGGGCAGGGAATGGCCCCCTCTCCGCCCAAGGAAGGGCAGCATGTTCTCAGTTCCTTGTTGAGGTGCCAACAGCCCCTCTGGCGCCGTGGGGGTGGGGGGAAGCGAGAGGGATGGGGAGATGTCTCCCTAGCGGCCTGGAGGAGGGGACCAGTCCTGTGCACTCGGCCTCAACTGCACGTCTCACACCCAGTGCCTTTCCTACGCACTGGCACTTGGCCACCTCTCCTAGTGTCCCCCATCAGTGCAGCATCGTCCGATACCCCCAACTCCCACCCCAGGCTTCCGAGGTGGACGCAAGTGTGCAGGCCATCTTCTGATCCAGGGAGGGAGAGCGAAGGGTGGGTGGTCCTGGGCTTCTATTTCCTCGCCACTGCTTTCCAGCTCTCTTTCTCCCTATCTGAGGAGTCACTTTGAGAACACACCCCGTTCTGGTTTTAAGAACTACTGGTTTTTCTATCCTGCCCATCCTCCTGGTAGATTGACTTGTTGGGGGGGTGCCTTCCTACATCCCCCTTATCTCTGTAAATAACATGAAATAAATCAATTGGATCGCCTTAAATGTGGAAGTCATTTCGGTTTCCCAACTGGAAATAAAGCCACTCTCCTGGAAGTCACCTTTCCGGTCACTCCGTTTCCCAGCACTTGCTTCAAAGGACCTTGAAGGGTTTTCACACAAAATACTTTTCCAGAAACTCTGCCACGGTGGGCTCTTCTGTTTTTCTATTCTGATTCCCAACACACAGCCTCTTGCTCTTATCATTCTTGTTTTGCAAATTGGAGCTAATTGCGAGAAACTGAGGATAAAAGTCATTTGGCGGCTAGGGAGTTTTTCCATTCCTTTCAGGAAATATGTATCTAAGATCTCCAAATAAATGAAGGCTGAAGTAGCAATCAATCCTTCACTTCTAAGGCAGTCTATTTTGAGTTATTTGGCACGCTGCCTGTGTCACAGGGCTGCAGGCACATTTTGAAGATCGTTTACTGTACAAATATGTTTACTTGTTCCTGATGAGGTGTATGGAAAATGTTCAAGTACATTTTCATTCCCCCCTTTGACTTTTTCTCAGAATGTGATTTATATCTCTAGTTCTCAGGCTCTCTGAATAACAAATTCATGACACTGTCGAAAACCATAGATTTCAATAACAAAATGGGTTCAGATGGAATATGGGTGTCTGAGCTCCAAGAATTCAAGATAAAAATCAATTATTATTTTGAATTTTTTTTTTTGCAATTTTTACCCTAATTCCAACAAGTATTTGAGACGACTGGTTTATTTATTTTTTTAACTGCCTGACTGGTTATTATCTCCAGTGCCCATGAAACAATCTTTATTCGCTTTATTCAAGTTCCAAAATCATATGAAGGAATATCTTCTCCTGTAGCACTTATCAAAAAAATATAGAAAATTCAAATTTGAACCAAAATATAGGCAAGAGCCTAACAGAGTTAATGATATCTTAAGTAAAATAAAGGTAACTGGAAAAAAAACATATTACAAGAAATCTCCCAAGGTATCAAAAGTATTCTAATACAATTGAGTTAAAACGCGTACCCTCTACAACACTCAGCTCTGGCCAGGAGATGAACTACAGTCAATGAACATCTCTTTGTAATGTGTTAGAAAGAAGCTTCCTTTGAACCCATTAGGAGCAGGAGAGCTGAGCTGAAGATGACAGGTCGGGTGGCAGAGCCCCTGCTGAGTGCTGTGTGTCCCAACTTGGGAAAGCCAGCAGGCACCTGTAATATATAACCACTCAGAGGATGGGGGCACCAAGGCTTGAGGAGACAAGCACCAACACTGAACAAGGCGAGGTGGAGGACCGGGCAGGAATGGACCAAAGGAGGGAAAAAAACTGTCGACATGGGAAGGATAGAGAAAAGGAGTCAGGACGGTGAGTCAGGCAGAGGCGTGGCCATCAAATCAAGGTCAGTCCTTTGAATTTAGAAAAACAAGGACAACTGATTTTAGGCAAAACACTTAGAATAGAACTCTTTTTTTTTTTTTTTTTTTTTTTTGGTACGCGGGCCCCTCACTGTTGTGGCCTCTCCCGTTGCGGAGCACAGGCTCCGGACGCGCAGGCTCAGCGGCCATGGATCACGGGCCCAGCCGCTCCGCGGCATGTGGGATCTTCCCGGACCGGGGCACGAACCCGTGTCCCCTGCGTCGGCAGGCGGGCTCTCAACCACTGCGCCGCCAGGGAAGCAAAGAACTCATTTTTTTAAAGGGTACAGTAACTCCACAATCTCTTACCTGCAATTGTAAATTTCCCCCAGTTCTGAAAACCAAGTTGGAAACAAGCTCCTTTGGCAGCAAAACACGGTCAGGACTCAGGTTTAGCAAACTATTATTTTTAATTTGTATTTTCACTTAGTGTGAATATTGATATTTTTCACTATAGAAATATCAAAACGTTTGATCACAGGAGGAAGCTCCAGGTCCTGCTGGTAGTGCCACATCATATACGGTATACACGCTGTATAATGATTCTAGTATCCTCCAGACTCCGGAATCCTAAAACATCTGGCCCAAGGGCTGTCAATAAGAGATTATCAACCTGCATCTACACTTTATTTTTATCAAGTGTGATGACCAAGTCACTGTACTAAATGTAGCTTCAGTTCTGGCCAAATTAGCAAAGGTTGAAAAATCATACCCCACGTCTCTCGGGAGAGAGAGTGCCTGCAGAAACATCTATGGCCTGAAGGCGGGGGCCAGTGATGCATCTGGTGCTCTAGATATAAGAATATCAAGGGCCAATGACAATGTTTCAAACTTAAAAAAATATATATATTATTGACAAATTACACAAAGAAGCCGGAAAAAAACTAACTACAGCCAACCAAACATAGCTGAACTCAATTCTGATGAGTTATTTACAAAAGTAATAGTTTAAACCATAAAGAAAGTATCGAATGATGTACTCCAGAATATGAAAAATAACTTTCCAAAAAATTTTACAGCCAAAAAAAAAAAAAAAGATATTTAATGAGGGATGTGATGCTAGGTGCAGCTTCTAAAAGAAAAGTGCCAGGACATATGACAGGCTAAACTCTGCCCTGGCTGAGTTTTTTTTACTACCTCCCCTTGTTTTTTACAACACTGACGATAGTTACAGGAACAGAACATGCTACTGGACTCAAGAAAGTTCTGAGATTTTAGTAAGTCGATTAGCTGACTTACTGATTAAATGTCGCATATTTTCCCAACAAACATTCGTCTGACCAACAAGCAGCAAAGATAATTTCTGGTTTGAGTTGAACACTTAGACAAAATTTTGTTCTTGGTTTTTAAAATGTCTAGCTTTAAATATATATATATAGTATCTGTTAACAGTGTCAAAAGAAAAATCGCTGTGGGAATCATGTAAAAACCACTGTTTCTGGCGTATTATTGCCTAATTACAGAAAGCCTTATTTACCGAATCTGGATATACTCTCTACTATATACGTGTGTGGGTGTGTATATGCAGCCATCCTCACACACATACACATGTATATAGGAAGGAAATTAAACTGAGAAATTAACAGGCACTATTCACCCCACTGCTTCTTGTTAGTGATCATTGAAAAACACATTTTTGACTTTAGACCACCATGCCATTTGCGATAGAACACCATGCCATTTGCAGATTAAATGATTATCCTGGGAGCTTCAACAAGATACTTGAGCTAAAAAATGAGGGCGCTCTATTTATGAGAATTGTATTATGGCTCCAGGTTTTGACTCTTATAAAACTTGCTTAAGAGTACTTCGTTAAGGACCACAAGGGCAGAAATAATGCACACGAGAACCAGGAGAAAACGTTTTGAACACACCCTTGCTGATGCTGACTGTCGGACTCCCCTAATTTAAGCCATGAGGATGACGTACCTATGAGAACGTTAAAACTGTGATGGAAACGTCTAGAAAGCCCCTGCCCCTATTTACAAATTAAATTAGAAAACAGCTTTTCAGATTATGCTTAACTTGAAATTAAGGTTACTTTAAGTTTTTTTTTAAAACCAAGTCAAAGCGACATACCTCCCTGAAACGTGTGACAAATGTAATCCCCAAAAGAAACCTCTTTCCACACTCCGAGCCTTCTGCCACTTCCCGAAACTTCGGGATTCTTCTCATTTCCCCCTGTTAATTGAAGCATTCTGATGCTCTGTCTTTGGAGGTCTTACCTCTTCGGATAAGACTGCTGTTCCCTAGTGTCCTTAAAGCTGTCTGGTGTATTGGAATCACATAACGTAAGTCTATTTTGAAAGAGAATCCAGGGTGCAAGGTGAAATGGATACTAGATAAAGAATGAGGTAACCCTGGAACCCCTGCGAACACTAAAAATACACAGGGAAATTTGGAACTCTGTTTATGAATAAATACTCCTCTATCCAGTGGCAGTCCCAGCAGTAACCAAGATATCTGATTCATTTACTTTCGTAGCCTCTCCCTACAATTAACGTGAATCATTTCTTGAAAGAAATGGAGACTGAATTCTACAAAGCAGGAGACTTTAAAACGTTTGGACCAAAGGTTGGCGTTTCAAATTACAATAACCTTTGTTTGCTGTGCTTTGCATGGTGCTGGGCATAAATGGATTCAGTGAAGGGTTTTTTCCTGACAGTGACAAGTGGCTAAGCAATTCGAATTGCAAATGACAGCGCGCGCGCGCACACACACACACACCCACACACACAAATACATATATATATAGCATATATATTGCTGCTTTAAATCAAATTTATTGGTCATTCCATTTCCTGGGGAAAACAGTTTTGTTAGAATGCACTGCTAACATTTGATTACAAATATTCAAGAAGATAATCCTATAAAGTAATTCTTTTGTTAGCAGAAATGAGTTTTCCCAAAATACTCTTAGAAAGCCACTAATCTATTCACTTCTTAAATAATAACTGCTAATGAAACTACTAATTTGCGGAAAAGAAAGCTGAAAATCCTTCACAAATTGGTGCAGTCAACACCATTTGCTACTTTAAATAATAATTTTTTAAAACTACCCACTCAAAGCCAAAGTTTAAATAAAATCTGCCTTCTAGAAATATTATTCATATGAACTATCTAGGAGGTTTCTTTTAAAGTATTGGGAACAAATTCATGTATTTTTACCTGGAATTTCACCATAGATCTCTTCTGCTATCCTAGCCGCTTCTTTTCTATTTCCTTTGACGATATAGAAATGGGTTAGGAGCGCCAAGAACACTTTAATTAAAAGCTTGAAGAAAAAAAAAGTAGCAAACATTGTAATAAAAATGTTTTTAAAGCCAAAGGAAACAGGACCGTCCTCCATTTTGGTTCACACTCTGTATAGGTTCTTGGGACTGCAAAATTTCACTGAGTTATAATCGGTATCATATGACATCTATTTTAAACCTTCTAGCTCTCCGTGTTCCTGTTACAGAGTACTGAGTTTGTAGATTCTAAGCTAACTGTGATTTGGCGACTGCATGCACTGACATTCATGGCAATGTTAAATGAACTAAAGAAACTTCCTTCAAACCAGAAACACCCAATAGTTCTGGACCTACATTCCTCAGTGTTGTTTAACAAACAGGATTCAGGTCCAAAACGTTTCTACTCCTAAATCCCAGTTTTTGCTACATTATGTTGGAAGGCAGGATTGGAAAGATAGATATTTGAAGCTCATGAAAAGAAGTACTAATACATTCTATGCTCTTGGTGGGAAGTACCAGCCCCTGGAACGTTTCATTTCCTCTGCATTCTGAGGTTTATGGGAGATAAAGCCCAAATCTAAAATATGACCAGTTAAGAAAGATTATTTACTCTAAGGCAGTACTTAATAAAAGGCCCAGCTTGATTTTTTTCTTTTGGCTGCACCACACGGCATGTGGGATCTTAGTTCTCCAACCAGGGATTGAACCCGTGCCCCCTGCGGTGGAAGTGTGGAGTCTTGACCACTGGACCGCCAGGGAAGCCCCTAAAAGGCCCAGCTTGGAGGCCTCTCCAGACTGGAAGCATTAGACCACTGCCTGTAATAGTTTCATCCATGACAAAGTCCTCCGGCAACATTCCTGGTCTTTTACTTCCCATTGTAGGTGTCAGTAAAGGTGGTGCCTCGTTCTGGAAAATGTGGGCTATAGTCGATCATGGAGGGCTTGCAATGAAATGGATGAAGATGATCTAGGTTCTCGGTGAAGTACCCAAAGATTCTGTGAATCAGTACCTTCCCTCGCTGGACAATATTCTCTTGTAACCCTGATTCTTTGACATGCATCAGCTGGCCAATACCGGTAAAATTGATTTATGTGTAATTTTCCTCACCTGGGAAGAATAGATGAGGAAACTCTAGGTCTCCTGTTTCATTCTTGGCTACATTAGATTTTCTAAATTTCTACAACCTATTGGAAAAAACAAGCCCAAACAAAATTATAGGAGACAACTAAATCAATCTTATTTAATAAATGCTTCATGCAAAAATACGGGAGTTTCTCCTAGCACTCAGGCAAAATAGAATGACTCCCTATGTAGAGAACCGCCTCCCTGTACTCTGTGAAAAGGGTAAGGCATGAGAATCAGCCTTGAGTCACAATATACAACATACCCATTTCTGTGTATCACCACGCCATCACGAGCTTGTGCGGTTTCCATTCTCAAGGACATATATTATATAAGGTTACTTTACCAAGCTTAGATTACCTGGTAGCGTGCCAGTGTATGAAAATACATCAACACAAGTATTTCGGTTCTTTTCATGTCTCTTTCTCCAATTGTTCTGTAAGAAGGTGATCGTTTACTCACGTCAGCCCAGTGGTGTATCTAGAATTACATAACACCATTCAATCTTGTTTTCGCCCTAATTTTCATTTAAAACCTCGCTGTTCTTTTTGTTTTACATACCAGAAAAGCTGGCCATGAGGGCTTCCCTGGTGGCGCAGTGGTTGAGAGTCCGCCTGCCGATGCAGGGGACACGGGTTCGTGCCCCAGTCCGGGAAGATCCCACATGCCGTTGGAGCGGCTGGGCCCGTGAGCCACGGCCGCTGAGCCTGCGCGTCCGGAGCCTGTGCTCCGCAGCGGGAGAGGCTACAACAGTGAGAGGCCCGCGTACCGCCAAAAAAAAAAAAAAAAGCTGGCCATGAGAAGGTCGACTTTTGTACTCTTTCAGAGAGACCATCTTTAGCACGTTTGAGCACTACATTTGAGATGGACGTAAAAGGCTACTGAAGTAAGGAGTTAACTCATGGTATCTTTGAAGGAGGCGAAACCATCTAGAGCTCCAGGGTTTCTCAGCCTTGGCACTACCGGCATTTTGGGCCAGATCATTCTTTGGTGTGGGAGGCAGTCCAAAAGCATCACAGGATATTTAGCAGCATCCCACCTGATGCCAGTGCCCCACTCCTATCCAGTTGGAACAAACAGAAATGTCTCCAGACACTGCCAGATGTCCCCCAGGGGGGCAAAATCACCACTGCCACATCCAGTTGAGAATCACTGAGCCACAACCAAATATGAAGGATAAAGGAAAATCAACTCCCCAAAGTACTGTGAATACAAATCAAAATCTGTAGAGAACTTTAATTTTCAGAATTTCAGACTGTAAAAATCCAGCCATAGAATGATACAATTTAACATCTACCCAGATTCTTTTGGGAATGCAGAGAAGGATAAAGAGGCCTTTAAAAATCCTTCACGAAACTAAACACAGACCTAGGATACCCTGACTGAGCCAAAAATGTTTTGGTGGAAGATAAATCAGAACATATCAACGTAGGGGACTGCTTTCCACTGCTTCCAACGAAGTGGGTTGGAGAAGCTGGGCATGGGGCTGCACCCCGCAGGCCTGCAAGCCCTATACTTGCCCAGCCTCAAGACTGAAGAGCCTAGAGTCAGCGACAGAGATATCAGTGGTTTAATAGATGGGGGATCTTACACATTTGAAGCAAGGTCCTGGAGCGACACCCCACGGCGTGCGGCAGACAGCAGCTGGCAGGATGGCGGGACATGGCAGGAGTCTTCGCTACCCAGGGAAGGGGCAGATTTACCAGTTATAGGGGAATTGACGTCAGGTGGGCTCATCAGTTACCAGGGAAACCAGCAGAGGGGCACGCCCCTCACGGCTCCTTTGATAAGTTATCAGGTGGAGATGTTCTGATCTAAAGATTAGAATAATCACTAGCTCCGGTCAGGGCAGGTATGTAGCAAGGTCAGTCATGTGAGTGGGGTGTAGGTGAAGCAGGCACCGGTCCGGCAGGGGATGTACAGAGAGCATGAGAACAGCCATCTTGGAGGGCCTGATCATACACTGGGCTTCTGTAAATGAAGTCAAAATTCCAATTTCTCTTAAAATAGCTTGCAAGATATAATGCATAATTATGTAGCTCACACGCACAGTGCTGTACAGATGTATTCATTTGTCTCACGCAGTGCACTGAAAAACTCTAGTGCACTGAAAAACAAGAGTTTGGATTAGGAAACAAAGGCACAATTGAACTTGCTATTGCATGAGTAAAAGAGAGAATATTGTAGAAAGAAAAGATGACAGAGTAATTCATCAACTTAAGGATATTTCCTGTTTTTCTAACAGACTAAGCAAAACATCAAATTGCACTGAAAAAAAAAAACATGGGAGGTAGGGGCTGGGGGCAGTGTTGCTCAACTAGTAAATAATATTCTGTTCTTCAAACAAGACAAACTCAAGAAAAATGTCAAAATGTCATTTTGGTCTTTATTTTTGGACATGTAGCATGTTTCCATAAATCAGTTTTACATGTGCTACTTTTTGGAACATCCAAAGAAATACAATATATTTTTCATAAATTCCTCATCACTGCAAGTTCACTTTCAAATAAATGTAAGTAGCAGGGCAGAACAATATGTTTCCACATATTAAACCAGTGCAACAATGACAGTTACAATTTAGGTATTCAGGAAGCCTGAAAATTAAGATTTACTAGAACAAGCAAATTTACTTCCATTTGCTAAAGGGGAAAAAAAAAGGAAAATATGCAAGTTACATGTTTCATGCAAGAACTTTAAATCCTATTTCCATCTGAACTAAATGGCAATTTAATAGACAATTCTAGAAAAAAAAAGCTAAGAAACAAAAATAACATACAAGAAAAAACAGCAGTATGCCTTTAAAAATTGCTGAACAGAATAAATTAAACCAAATGTTACAGTTTCTTGCTTTATCATGAATATTGGCACTGTTTATTTCATATTTATATAAGTCAGTTTCTACGCATAAAAATCCTAGTAAGATTTAATGGTTTGGGTCAGTCTGTTTTTCTTTAACAAAAGAACCCCTAACTTCTAGATTTTAAAAACTGCACTCTTGCATTTGTGTTTTAGTACAAAACACAAATGTATTTCTTATGTATCACTGGCAACCAATTAGTAGGTATGTTAAGATACTTTTTCAAAAGAAGTTCTGTGAATGTTGTCATTAAAAAAAAAATCCTGTACAGAATCGCAATACTGCCAGCATCTAACTAGCGCGCCCCCAGTGCCTCATTCTTGTGACTTCACAGTCCTGAATCACAAAAACTTATTCTAAGGAGTTCAAAGAATTAATAAGACACACCATGTGGATAACCGGGGGTTTAAAAACCCATGGCTATGGGCCACGACGATTACAGTTAACAACATCCATCCACAAAGAGACCGTGTTCCTAAAATTTTCACACTCAATTGGCTATAAACAAAACATTCTGGGGTCAAGACTTCTGCACACTGACAATACTTATCAGGCATCAGCTAGGCCACAAGGGAAGGGAAGTGACTTCTATCAAAGGGACAGGGTAGCAGCTGATTTTGAGATGGCACACCTCGTACACTGCGCTCAGAAAACAAGAAGGCATTGACAGAGGACTAAATTATGCACTGAGAGATGTGGAGGGTTTCTCTGCACTATCATCAACAGTGGTATCGGTCCCTAGTATTTAAAAAGCAAAAAGTATTTTCATACACACAAGCGAAGATGAAGGCTCGACCTAGGAGAATGCATCCAATAGGATCAAAGAAGTACTGAGAGTACGCGGCGATTTTTTCCCGGCATTAGAAGCGTGAGCATTTTCGGCATGGCGGATATCTTACCACTCCATGTCAAACCTGACTATGACGAAGTGAGCCATCTGACTGATCAACAAGGAGCGAATGCACCCCCCACCCCCCACCCCCGGTCCTTACCGCAGGAAGCATCTAGGTCAACGTTCTATGCCTGGTAGGTGCTTAAAACATGCTGGGCGCTGACAGCCCATTTTACTCAAGAAACCTGCTGATTATATGGAACACTTACTGAGCATACCCAATAAAAGTTTAAGAACACGACTTAAGTGTCTAATAAATGTAGCATGAACACAACTTAAAACAGTTCACAGAGTTGTTGTACTTCCCTAAAGAAAACTTGTAAACATCTGGTGAATGTCTAATTAATGGTAGAACATTTAAAATTGGCCAAAAAATGCCCAGAAAACGTTTGGCCCTTCAGCACCCAAAGCTCCCAAAATATAACGTTAAAACATCTCTGCTAGAGGGATTTCAGTAGTCTGAAAAATTGCATACCTGAGTGGCTTCAATGTTCTCTCCTAAATTTTAAATAAGTGCAAGGAGTTTCTACACTCAGGAATTGCATAAGTGTTTATCTTTCCTCAAAATAAAACACGGAATGATAAAGAGGTAGCATAACTTACTATCAACTTTAAAAAGAAAAAAAGCAAGGTTATTTTCAATAGTCTTAATAGAACTATTACAAGTGTTTCAAATCTCACAATCCAGGCTTTCTTCTACCTGGTTTTAGGTACCTCACTGTTCTCATCCACCTTTTTCCTGTAAGGATACTGATGAGTCCAGGCACCCTTTGGCCCTGTGGCATCTACTGCAACATCGATGGTAGAATCTGGAGTCACCCATCTCAGGAAAATGAGGAAGAAAAAGCTGAATACAGCCAACAAAGCAAAAATGCAGCCTGTCAAGGGGCCACACTGAGAGGTGAGTCTGTCCAGTCGTTTGTCCATCGATAACACAGCTTCTCCTGCCACTTGGTCGTACACCTGGCGGGAGAGAGCCGAGAATGAGCACCGTGAGCCAGGAGTGCTTTAGAGATGTCAACAGAAGGCGCGGACATTTCACTGTTGTTACAGAAATGATGCGACAAATGATACTGATTACACTACGTATTGCCATTTGAGACAACACTTATGGAGCGCCTATTCTGGACGAAACACTGGGGTATGTATACCCTGTGGTACAAAGATGAATCTACCACGGCTCCTGTCCCCTAGGGGATCCCCAGCAATATTTAACCAACTATGAGAATTCCAAAGTCCTGAGACGCTGGAGCAGCTTTGCGGACGACCTGTCGAGGCCATATTTACTTCAGCAGTGACTCCCCAAGCAGGGAGGAAGGACTGGCCCTTTAAGGTTCCTTGACTCAACTACCATCAGAGAGTTACAATCTAGTGTGTCTGGGTACAGAGAGGCTCCTCTTTCCACAGCCAAGTGACGCCGTGTTGCTGAGCACAAACGGGGGGAATATACAGAGACATTTCACGGATTCCAAGTAAAAGGAGCAGAAAGAGATGGGGGAAATTTTGGTAGATGGTATAGGTCAAACAAAATAAAGTTTATTGCTGAGCACTGGTAGTAGGTGGCTTGCTTTTTTAAAGTATTGCTAAGCACTAAACTCTGAAATATTAAAGAAAAAAACAAAGGTCCTTGAATATACTTATTTCAAACACATAAAATGGGCCGGCATTCACGTTTTTTAACTGCATTTGGGCATTACCTGTGGTCACTCTCACGTTATCAGACCTGTAAACCATCTCCTTTTGAACTCAAGAAAGTTCTGACGTGCAGAGCAAGTTCTAAAGGTCAACGGCCTCTGAAAGGTACGGGCTGTTTTCATCTAGCTCCTCTACCCCGAGGACATTTGGAATACACTGTAGTCAGAATTATATCGAGCGTTACGCTGAGACTGGCAAATTATAAATGAAAAAGTATGTTTCCAGCATGAATGCTGATTTAATTTCTTGATCAATTTTTCGAAATAGCAGTTAAACTAAGGAGTTGAAAGGGATCAAACATCCTGTGTGGAACAGGTAGAATTAAAAGAGCAACTACAAACTCACCCGTGTGTCCACCTTTATTTCTAAGTCAGTTAATTCATGATCTCAAGTGACAAAATAACAATTTGCTACTATGGAGAGAATGACAGGGACGACAATCCATGAGGGACAAGGATTAACGTCTTTTTTGGAATGTATACTGTAAGTTGCCAGCGTGTAAAACCGAAAACAATACAGACGTCCTACTATTACTTTAAGCCTAAATAAAAGAGAATTCGTGGTTTTTAAAAAAACCCTAATGCGCTCCTTTAACACAAGCTGACAAACTGTCACCGTAGTTCTTTGCCCCAAACTTATTATGTACAACAGCGCAAACTTCTGAGATTTACACGACATTGATCAAGAAGGTAAAGGCACAATTACAGAGATGTGGTCCTCAATCAGGGTGGGTTTCACTGAAAAAACCTGCCTAACCAAATATGCCTGCCCACCATTCCCACATCCCCTCTGCTCCTAAAGGGTCACTTTAGAATCCAGCAGTGGGCACAGGAAGATGAACCGGACAGAGCCCGAAAAGGCTCCCGGGGCGATTCTGCCACGCGCTCCCAGCAGGTGATCAGTGCTGCACCCCAACTTCCAAAGGAAAACAAGGGAATGTACTTAATTCATATGGGTGGCGCGATTGCAAAACTTCTAGAAAGTGGCTATCTCAGAGCTATTTCAGTCAAAACCGTTTGTTAGTTGAAACTTCTCATGTTTCAATGCAAACTGTGTATGACGATTTTTAGAGATAAAAAGAGTTTTGTTGCATTTCCATTCAAATCGGGGCTCACCTTATGTACGGGAATTTACAAATTCCAACCAAGTAAGAAAGCCTTTCTGCTTACTCGGCTCCATCTTGCTCTCTACTTTGGGCTAGAAACTAGTTGCTCCACTGAATACAATGAGAGTATAAAGCACTACCTTCTCCACGCTCCCAACTGACTGTCTTTCTGGGTCACAATTTCTAAGAAGCACAGCGTTTCCATCCAGCTTGCTATGTGATAATAAGAGGCAGGAGGTAGACGAAGTCATGAGAGGTACTTAAACAAAGGGCACAACTGAGTAGAATAAGTGAAGTCCTGACCTGGAAATAAGGAAGCATTTCCTACAACTGTACTCTCCCACCTAAGGGCATTAACCTATTTCCTGCACCTGTCCTTTTACCAATTTTCTACTGCTGCTTTTTATTTGTGATCCTATTGCCAACACTTGTCACGTGCTTTTTGAATTCTAACTTACTATGTTCTCAATCAGCCCAAAGATGCAAAAATCCCTCTCCTGTAGAAAAATCACAGCAGCTAGCAAAAGTGACACGGGAGTTTTAGGAAGCAGCCTGGATTAAATATTTGTTACTTATAAGTTGCCACAATCGGGCTAAGCAAAACCATATATTTTCTAATAGACCTATATGCTTTAGAATCGTAAAGAGCCTCAAGAAAATGTCTAAGAGTAGATCTTAATATTAGTTTTGCCTCTAATTGTTGTGACTTCTAGAAAATTTTGTAACTCCTGCATGCCCAGTTTAATGAAAGGTCTAGATACTGCATTACTGCTATTTTCAGATGTCAAATGCAATGATTTGACTAGAAACTGAGCCTAACATATACCAGAAGTAATACAGAATTCACTTCTTTTCATTTGGAAGAGACTTCATAAACTTAAGCAACAGAGCAGAAATGGTAAACCTATATAAAAGCAGCAAGTGTGTACGTGAAACATCAAGTAAGCATTCAAGACACAATCTTCAAATACCCTTCTCTTGGCATGTGACATACTTTTTCAGTTCTCTCCGCAACATTCCTCCAGGTGTAGAAAGTCTTTACGATGTTGTGGATATTTTCTGGAGGCGGCAATGCTCCCGACTTCAGTTGGGAAACAGCTTTTTCCAATCCCTCACACAAAGATTTTACAGAAGGCTCACATAAAATGATAAGATTTTCTGGAAGTACTTCAGGAATTCCACCAACCCTGGTACTTACAACCTTAAAAAGGAAAAAAGAACATGTGATCCTCCATAATTCATCTCTCAGGAAAATAAACAATACCAGTTTAAAAAAATATTACAGACTGCATCTGATTATTTTTCAAAATACAAATACAGAGACCCCAACAACGTAATAAGCCCTCAAAGCTTTTTACCTGTAAACCACAACTGGCTGCTTCCACAATTGCCATGCAGAATGCTTCAGTAAGGGAAGTATTAAGAAAAATATGTCCTTGAACTAAGACATTTCTGACATCTTTGTGTTCTAAGGCTCCCAAGAGACGCACTCTGATTTTTGAAACGAGAGAAAAAAGAGGGGCGTAAAAATCATGCTACAAAAGAAATACCATTTATAAGCCAAGTGTGCTACTCATATTATACTTAGAATCTTACTGCTTCTAATGTTTTCCATCTCAAAAGATTAATATCATCCAACTGTGATCTAAAAGAAAGTCATATAAAGCTGTTTGGTTAAAGCTTGTACAGCTAACGTATTTCTAACTTTTGTCACACAGATCAAATTTCATCTTCTCCAAAATCAGTCTGCATTCAATGAAAATGTGAATACACCTCGATGAGTAAACGTTAAAGTGTCGTTTCTAAACAGGAAAATGTGCCTTTTAAATTGATGCTTCACGTGCACACAGCTCACGTTAACTAAGTTACCGAGGAAGAGAAATGTTCGGATCTGTACACGCAGAGCAATTTACGTGATTCGGGCCGTGCTATTTAAATCACAACTCAGTATGGCTTGAGAATCTGCAAACATTTCCAATCAAATAGCTGTTTTTTTGTGCATTCTCGGGTGCCCCAACCAGTGCCCCCTAAAGTCAAATAATGTTGGGCTAACAGAAAAAATAAAATTATGAATTCCTTAACTAGGGTTCCCCATTTTATATAATTTTTCTTAAATAGGCCTTGCATTACATTTTTATGTCAAGTACATGTAGGAGAAGCAGCCCACTTAATGCAGGCATGTAGCCAAAACCAATTTTAGGTAACTGATATTTTCTCACCCAAGACAATACGGAATCCATCAATACCTGTCATGGAGCTGGTATCTTTCCCGTACTTCTTCCAAAATGACTCTCTTTGGTCCCTCTCCTCCAATTATGAAATTTAAATTGGGATATTTCTTACAGAGTTCAGGTATTATACCACTAAGCAAATCGGTCCCTGAAAACATCAAGTTGAATGTTTGAGTTATCAATAATTAACCTTAAAAAAAATTTTATCAGAACTTCTGAGAATCCACTCACTTTGAAAAGTAATATTAGCTATGCCTCCCTTACTTAAGGGGAGAAACAAATTCTCTTAAACCTTTCCTGGAATGGTGGAATCGTTCAAACTGCCAGGGGTCCCCCAAGAGTTCTTGAGGATATATACACTGACACCCATGGGTACCTTCCACTCACCCAGTTCGTGGACTATTCTGTTCCATTTCAACATTGTGTTCTAGGTTATTCACCTGTGTTTACACACCTACTGCTAAAAAATGGCATTTGAGGTAGCTTACATTTCAGTTAAAACTTTCTGCAGAGCAGGAGAGCTGACTGGAGATCTGGGTCTTGACCCAGCCTTTTTATGAGCAAACTCTGAAAATGGGACTTTCCTGGTAAGAGAAAATGAACAGACCGACGTACCTGAAGTCCAAGGTCTCTTTCACCTACAAAATTCTACCAGCGTTATGATTCTACTTCCTACTATAGGAAAGGGCTAAGCAGCAAAATATGACTGCTGCCTCCATTGTGTTGAGAATGCAGTTTGTACAGAGGACTTTGCAGCGAACACTAGGGTATTAGCAAAATTTGTTAAGAGTCCATCCAAATCTGCTACAGCCCACTTCCCCCGAATGACAGTGAATGAAGGTGGCAGGACTTCCACTGCCAGATCATTACAGTCTGCAGAACAAAAGGGGGCATCTGGGTCCTTTTTTTTCTTTTTAATGAAACTTTCTTATAATATGTTAATACAACCTTAGGTAATATAAAGCAGCAAAATAAATCATGCCCTACTAGTCTGAAAGTAGCAATCCAAAGTGACAGTAGTGTTGATGTTTAAGAATTTAGCTCATTAACAAGTACAAATCATACACATTCAAAAGTAAATGTAAAGTAAGCCAGTTAAAGAAATGCATACACATACATACACAAGAACTGCACTTCTTCTATCAATCTTCCCAAATACAGGCAGATCAATTATTAAAAAGATGGTAGGAGAAATAATATATATAGGGTCATTTTTATTAAATAATTCCAAGTAGGATTTATTACGTAAACTCTGCTAGTATTTTCAAAATATGACTGCATTAGCAAACATAAATTCACGTGGCTTTTTTTTGTTGTTTTTGCGGTACGCGGGCCTCTCACTCTTGTGGCCTCTCCCGTTGCTGAGCACAGGCTCCGGACGCGCAGGCTCAGCGGCCATGGCTCACGGGCCCAGCCGCTCCGCGGCATGTGGGATCCTCCCGGACTGGGGCACGAACCCACGTCCCCTGCACCGGCAGGCGAATTCTCAAGCACTGCGCCACCAGGGAAGCCCCACATGTGGCTTTTCCGAATTATGAAAGCTTCTCATTAAAATCTTACCTACCTTTGTTTCAAGTTTATTACCAAGTCCATCAACTGGATTTTTAGATAAACCAGAAGGTGTCTTAATGACTTCTAACAAGTAACCTCGTATAATTGTTTCCTTCCCCTCCCTCCTTGCCCTCTCTCCCTTCTAATACAAAGGTTAAGAATCCATTCTTTAAATGAAAAAAACCCAAAACCCCACATATAGAGCAATAATCATAATTAGTAACAATAGCTACAATTACTGAGGGCTTACTATACCAGGCGGTGGGCTTTAAATGCATTGTTGTTTAATTCTGACAAGTACTTTAAAAGAAACGGAAACGATTAATATTATCAACGATCTATATTATTATTCTAAGAATAAAGGTTTTTTTCTCCCCATAATAAGAAATGTTCTGGTGCCTCTAGCAAGCGTCCAACACAATGAAACATACCAAAGGACTTTCAATTGCCATATTCTCACAAAATGGACAAGAAAAGCTCTGATCTGAAGTGCTTCTAAAGCACTTCTAAAGCACAGTCTAATAGAATCTTCTGAACCTATACCTAGGATAATGGTGGCTCGGCTGAGGGTGGAGGGAACAGGAGACCTTAACTGCAGAAGAGCTCAACTCAGGCTTGTCATCTCTGTTACTTACTGTGTAACCTGGGTGAGTTACTTACCCCCTCTGAGACTCAGTTTCTTTGTCTGTTACATGCAGATAACATCTACCCTACAGTTGCTGGGAGGGTCAAGTTAGGTACTGTACCATGTACAGGCTTTATCAACTGCAGAATATAAATGTAAGTCATCATTAGCACTAGAGCAGAAGTGGGGCATGTCTGCACATGTACGTGAGCGCTGCTAAACCCTGCCTGAGAGCAAAACAGGCTCAGTGGAAGAGGGAAGAGGCCGGGGATCCTGGGTAATAGGACTTCTGATTTATTCTCTCTTACTTAATATGTTCCAGTGGCCTTTGATATCTGGTCCAAATGAACACCTCCTAAAGAAATTAATTTATTAATAATTAATGGACCATTAATACAACTACTCACTTTTGAACTACAGATGTGGCCATTCCCTCTCAGAATGTTACTTTTTGCACAGTGCCTGACATACGGAAAGGGTTTGATAAATATTTGTTAAATGACTGAACTGAGAACAGGAAAGGCTGTACCTTCACTCTTTGGTGGTTAGCTCAGCTGGTTAAAATACCATAGTTAGTGAAGTAAAGGTAACAGGTTCAATCTCTGAACAGGTAAGTTAATTTTGCTCTGATCCTTGACCACGCACGCATCATATGCTTTCTCAGCTAGCTATCTCACAAAGGTATATTATTTGGTGAAAAAACAAAATAGGCACATTTCTTAAGTTACAACAAACACATTACCAATATCCCAAGAGGGCTTCAGAACACAGAATGCTGCTCCATTCACATCTTCTTCAAGTAAGGAATGGAAGCATTTCATTGCCTTCACCCCCAAAAACGCAGTTCAGCAGAAGTTTTCTCACCAACCTCCGCTTAGTGGATCACTGCATGGACCAAGGCTCTCCATTCCAAAGGTAAAACATCGTGGCCAAGGCCCACATCTGGATTTTAGGCCACTCCCTAGTACACTGGGACACTTCTGATCCCACCGCTGAGCTTCATGCTTACCAAGAATCAGCTGCATTTGTCCACAAATCTGTCTGATGCCTATTTTATTATACTTGTTACAGTATTTAAATAGCACAAAAATGGACAAAATGAGTTTCTGTGAAACTAAGCTGAACGGTTTGAAAAATTCAATAAAGACACAGTAAAAAAAAACCTTGTCAGATTAGGGGATATCCTGAACCACTGTATAAGGTCAAAAACAAATGAAAAATCCAGAAGTACATGACTTCATGTGCCTTTAGAGGTTCTCACCACATTTAAGAGACCCAAACTGGCAACTGTAAGTTATGCTTTTTAAAGGTGACTGTGCAAGAAAGATGACGCAGCTCAAATCAGTGGACCAGTACTCTTAAGCCTGCAGGCCTAAACCAAATTATTGGTGATTCAGTGCATGGTAATAATATTTTGAGTAAATTAAAATATTTTAAAGGGGGAGGTTTACATATTATCTTTTTAACAATTCCCCACTTGTAGTGACAATTTTGATTGCTGGACAGGTTTTCAAATACCATCCAGAAAACCATTTATGTTTTGAATAACTGGACTGCTTCAGACTTTCAGTCAGCAAGGCTCTACAAATTCTACTGTGGCATCCATAAAGTGCTGCAGAGGCACTGAAACAATCCTCCTTGTGCACACCAGACACATACCGAGTACAAACTGGGCTAAGTACTGTACAGGAACCACCACTGAGCCTCACGAGATTACCAATGCTGCCCAAATCACACAAAAGAAAAAAAACTGAGCCTCGGAGATGTCAAGTAGCTTGTCTTCGATCACACAGGAGGATGGAGCCAGGATCAGACTCTGGGCTGTCTGACCGCCCTTTAGCACTTATGTGCCAATTCATTATTAACGTCTTATCTACGATTAAAGGAAATAAGCAAGCTACAAAACAGTAACGTGCAGAACAAGCTCACTGACTTTGAGTGTATGCATAAAAACGACAGGAAAGCTATAAATCAAACGTTCATTAGGGTCATCCCTGAATAATACAGTTACAGCTGATTTTAGTTTTCACCCTTGCGATTTTCTTAGTTTTCAAAATATCTGCAATGAAAAGAAAGGGTTATGTGATGGTCTGGGCCCTGTACTTGCTACTGCATGTGTACGGAAATTTTTAAAAGACCTGACCTATTAAACAACATCAGGTTATTGTTTTTCCTTTTAAATAACTATGAAAACATCGGGGGTGGGGGGGCTGGGGCTGGGGATAGCATTTACCACTGTTCCAGAAATTTCTCCTTTAAGATGTACAAAACATTATTAGACCCTTCTTTGCTGTATTTAACGCAGAAGTTGTTATAAAACCATAAAACAAAACCAAAAGCCCAACAATCATTATAACACAAATATTCAACAGCTTTCTACAAGGAAAAAAAGGCTGTGCAGTGCATTTGTAGCTATCATTTCATTACCTTTTCTGTAAACAAGTCTGCTGACAACAACAACAGTTATTACACTATCATGCCTTCTAAATGGGTCTGGAGTGAAGTCAGTAGGATCTACAGCATTAGGAATGACGGACACTATTTCAGGATTCAGTGCTGCTCTTAGCACAGTGTTTTCCTTACTAGTGTAAGAGACACAAATTATGTGGTTTGTGTCACAAAGAGACACAGTTAGAAGCTTGTTTGTAAGCACCGAGCTGACATCAGCAAATCCAAAAAGGGAATGGTCCGTGAAGACTGTCTGGAGGCCCATTGTCTTGGCGTGGAAGAGGGCATCATGGGCCATGGCAGAAAAGGAACTATGTGAATGGATTATCGTGACTCTCTCCCGAACAAATATGTACCTGAGCAATGGCAGACTGTGAAAGAGGGTCGTGGCTGTAGATTGGTTGTACATGACTTTCAGAGGCAAGTAATAGACTTTGAGGCCATTAGTGAGGTAACGGATGCCTTTGCGATTTCCGTAAGCATGGGTGACAATTATGACCTTGTGCCCTCTTTCAATCAGGCACTGAGAGAGCTGGTAAATGTGGCCTTCCACGCCTCCCATATTTGGGTAGAAAAAGTCCGACACCATGCATATATTATGGGTACAGGTTCTACACGTGGAAAGACGTCCAGGGCTGACATGGGAGAGTGAAGCTGAGGGACGCTGGCCATGCCCACCTCCTCCTCTACAGGCCATGCTGAGATGGTTTAGGCATTAGTCCTTAGAGCAACCCAGTTAAGATATGTGTCCTCTAGTACCTGAAAGAGAGAGTAAACAAGGATCTAAGCTCAGAGACAAAATACATTCCACACTCCAAATCCAGACATAAATATTCTTTTAATGTTAATCTGTTAGCTTTTCCCCTAGAAATAAAGCAAAGCGTATGATGAATTCATGCATTTGACAGCATTTACTTGCTTAGTACTTACTGTGTGTCATACAACAAAACTAGACTCTGCATGTCCTTATATCTTAATTTTGCTCTAAAAATACCGTTACACATAATCTTTTTTTTTTTTTTTTTTTTTTTAACACATAATCTTAAATAATGTTTGTTACACCAAAGTATAGAATACTTTGCCAGGTTAACCAGTTCATTCACATAATAAAACATACGGATCTTTACAGAAAAGGTTTGCTAACCCCACTTTAGAGCTTAGCCATTGACTCAATGAATCTCATCAAGTTCGCTAGTATTAAGTCTGTGGTTTACACTAAAATATACCTGGAGTGAGAACTGTCTTTTGAGAGCAGCTTTTTAAAGTGTCACCTGTAGCACATGCCACAGGCCTTATTTTCTCCTTCCTTATTCAAGAATGGTGATAATCAAACCGTTCCCCTCATTTTCTTAAACTTTCAGTTACGTATATCTTTCCTCCATGAGTATCCCTCCCTTCAGTTTGGAATCGAAAGATAAAAACTAAACTAGAGACGGGCTGGATCTGGGGCCATTTTATACCTCTAAAGTAGGAAATGTTCAGCTCAGGGGTCCCCGAGAGCATCAGCGCAAAAATCATCAACTCAATGTTCAGTATGATTACAGATTCTTAGACATTTAAAGCTAAAGAGAATCTTGGAAAGTGAGTGAAACTCCTTCTCAGCTTTACAAATGAGATTTCCATGCCTCCAGAAACTCAACTATACAACGGGAAGCCATCCTAAAGGTCTGAGTTTCTGATGTCACCGCAAACTCAGAAAATGCAAAGTAACAGCTTGTGCAAAGTCTGTTCTCTCCAACAAAGTCATGTTTATTTTAAATATTGTCTCAAAAATACTCAATGAGTGTTTGTTGAGCTGAATTTGCTAACTACAATTCAACATTACCAAATCATAAGATTCTTCAAGTCTGTACTTTTAAGTGGCTTCACGAACATTTTCTTACTGTGGTTTGTCACCTAAACCCGAATTTCCAGTTCCATTCAATTTTAAAAGATGAATGATAACGAAACCAGTGAGTAAAGCACCAAATGAAATCATTTAAAGTTGTCATTAACCTGCAATGTTCTGTGAGAAATGTGCCTATCACGGTTATCACGCCTAACACTTCCATGGGGTAAAAGCTCAACAAAGGGCACAATCACAGAATCTTAAAATTTTAAAGTTGAAGAAAGGCTTGGAGATCTAGTGAATACCTCTCTCATTTTACGAATGAGAAACCAGACAAGTTGAGCGATCGGTCCAAGGTCCCCACCCAGCCACTTGAGCGGCAAATGCGAGATGGCCGTAAAGTACACAGTCAACAAGTTCCTAGACAGTTGTTATCAGCAGAGACTCCAGAGAAGCCTTAGGGTGACCCGGCGGGGGCTTGGGGTCAAAAGGACGGTGCTTCCACCCACCCGCCGAGCGCCGTTCCAGCTTCACTCGCTGAGGGGTCGCTGGGGAGCGCCAGGGCCAAGGAAGGGATGACCCCGCTCAGTCAGCGACCCCGGCGCAGGCAGGCGGGGTCTCGCCAGGCCCAAAGGGAGGAAAACGGCCGAAGAGCGAGCAGGAGGTCGAGGCCGGGAGTCCCAGAGCCGTTCGCCCCGCCCGCCTTAGCCGACGCGGAACCGGCTACAGCTCGGCGGCCCCAGCGCACCCTCAGCCCCACTCGACTCCGGAGACCCTCGACCCCGACCTCCGACCCTCAAGCCGGCTCGGCTTCGCCCCCTGCATCGTCGGCCACGCTCCCCTGAGGGCAGCTCAGTCCCATCTGGAAGCGGCAGGGAGTACCGGCGCGGGAAGCTCAGACACGCACTTACCAGCGAGTCCCATGGCCGCCAGTGTCCGGACCTCCCGCGGCTGCAGCCGGAGTCCCGCCCCGCTGCTCCGAAGCACCAATCAGGGGCGTCCGCGCCCGAGCGCCGCGCCCCCGGAACAGCCAATCACAAAGAGGCGCTGGGGTCACATGCAGGAGTGACGCTCAGTCCCCACCCTTCAGCGCGGGGTGTAACGTCAGCGGGCGCCTGCACAGTTGCCACTATGTTCCGGAAGACTTGTTTTCTCTGTATTGAAAGCACTAATCCTCGGTTTAACCTTTTATATGAATTCTGAATATTGAGATTCTCTAAAAATCGGCCTTGGTCTCTTGTTACACAAGCAGCCCACCAGGACCCTTCGACGGGGTAAAACCAGTACTCCCAGCGTGCCTCGCAGCGACTCTTTGGCGCTCCTGGGAGTTGTAGTCCCGTGGCCTTCGGAGGCGAATCCGAACTTAGAAAACTCACTCCCAGGATGCACCGCACTTCTAAACGCGGGTCTTGCGGACCGTCGGGTGGGTTCGCGCCTTGCTTGTCTAGGTACAGCGTCTCTTTTCTGGAAGCTTGTTCTCTGGCTTCCAATTGGAGAGACTTTTGGCTGGGAAGGCTACAGAAAGCTGGGGTCATGGTGGGGTTTTGTTTGTTATTTATTATCTGTGCCACAGCAGACCTGCCAGTTTCTTACCACTCTGGTAGGATTGCTTGATGTAGTAAATAAAATACACAAATAAAAAGTGAAGTCAAAGTTTTTAGTAATTTGAATTTCAAATAAACAAATATTTTTTTAATATAAGTGTGTCCCAAATATTGGGGTCTTTACTAAAAAAATATTCGTTGTTTATCTGAAATTCAGATTTAACTGGGCATGTTTCATTCTACCTGGCAACCCTCCACTCTGGAGGAAAAAAAACCTGAGGTCTGACCTGAAATATCAACTCCCATTCAAACTGGTTCAGCTGGCTATGGTGGTGCTTGGCCAAGAGGCTAATGAATCACTGGAAGTGGTCTGATGGTCATCCAGCCCTCACAGCGGGTACACAGGGTTCCCCAGCCGAGGCAAATGCCTTCCTGAGCGCCATCACCACCATCGCTGCCAGCACCCATCTTAAGCCTGTAGAAAACCTGTTCATCCCTGAAGATTTCGGCTCCTTTCTGATGCCCTACCCAAACTTCCACAAAGAATTAACTCCTCCCTCTCTTGTATTTTGACAGCACTTTGGCCATATGCTGGTATAGCATTTATCAGTGATATTCAATTTGTTTGCCTGTTCCCCCTCACACCCCCTCCCCCGCCTTCTTCCTCAACCTGATCCTTGGAGACTTGTGTTTTCTTGGGATCTCACATGGACCGCTTTCTGAAAATTGGCATTTGTATTTGCTTGTTAAACGTCTGCCTTCCCAGCCAGGGAGTAAGCAGAAGCAGGGTCTGTTCCTGGTACTAGACACTGAATACGTTTTAGCTGTATTAATGCCTGTGCTCCGCAACGGGAGAGGCCACAACAGTGAGAGGCCCATGTACCACCAAAAAAAAAATAATAATAAAATAAAATAAAACTAGATATCACCTTCCCTTGAAATTCAACTCTTTGCAAATTCATACGTAAATTAGCTCTTGGATAATTCTGGAGTGGGAAGGCAATGAATTTGTATGGAGAACCCACTATGTATATATATACAAGGCACAAGGCAGGGAAAAACTGGCATGAGCTTTACCAGCAAGGAAACAAGGCAAAGTTAAGGCATATGTAAATATCTATGATAGATGGTAGGAAGCGATAAATGTCACAAAAGAAATACAAGAAAAATACTGGGAGTTCAGAGGGAAAGAGTATTTCTGGCTGCCAGCATTTAGCTCCTGGAAGTAAAGAGTGCTCATGCAACTGCTGGGAGCAAGATTATTCCAAGAACAACGTGACCGGGGTACAGAGACAGATGCTGACTGTCCAGTGAATGCCGTTGTGCAATTTCACAGCGGGAGAGAAGGGCAAGGGTTCAGATAGGAGAAGGGCGGTATTTCCAGGGAAGGTTGGAGAAAACTGATAGAGGATCTTACTATGGAAAATGGATTTGATGCTGAGCCAGACTTCCAGCCAAGATGACATTTTCATTTAATATTTTGAGATTCCTCTCTTCTCATTGTGCTTCAAAAAGAAAAACAAGAGACATAAATGAGAAAATTCATGTTATAGCTGTGATTAAGATCCTAAATATTTCCAGGTATCAGAAACAGAACCAAAGTGCAAAACGGTGATCAGAACCAAGCCACATAGGTCCTGTACTCTGTATGTGGAAGCAGGAAGACACTGACGAGGGTTCAGCTCTTGTAAAACAATAGAGACTAAAAGGTCTCCATGTGTGGCTAGAGACAGGAACCAACCCTGTGGGAGACTGTTACATGGTGGCCTTCAATGAACCATTTTCCTATGTTCACACCGTTGTCTAATCCCTTCCCACATCAACTCTAGGCTTGGCCACGTCGCTCACTTGGCCAATGGGACATCAGTAAATGAGATACAGCAGAAGCTTAATACGTGCTTATGCACTGAGGCATGTCCTGTTGGAAGCTCTCCTCTTGAAAGCCAGTGGCTATGCTGTGAAGAAACTCAGGCAAGATACTGAATGATGAAAAGCCACCTGGAGAGAAGCCCTGGAGAATAAGAGTTCATCTTGGGCATTCCAGTGGCAGATGAGTTCCCATTCACTGGTCACAGAATCAATACTTCACTATTAACTAAATAATTATTTATAAGGCACCCACTACATGCAAGACATTGTTCCCACTCTGAGGATTATGAGTAAATTAGACAAAGTCCAGCTCTTGTTGAGCAAATGACCAAATCCATTAAGCTCACAATTTTCACCCAACTCTTCCTTTCCTTAAAAGTCTTAAAATGGATTATTTGTGTCATCTCCTTTATCAAGTATCTCAGGCAGTATTTTAATCTCATCCAACTCTGACCATTATACCATCCAATCTGTTTCCACCTCCAAAGGGTCTCCCACCACACTGCTGTAGTCACAGATTTATGATCTGTGCTGTCCTATTAATGCATTTTCTGGCCTTGTGGCTTAGATAATCAGGGACATCATGCATCACTGGCATTTATTGTGTTTCCTTTAAGCTCTCGGGGCTTTCTCACATATTTTTATTTTGCAACACAATTTTGTGGGTTGAAAAATTGCAGCTCACGTTCCAAAGCTATTAGTATGACAGATATTCCTGTACGATGACCAGTGAACTCTGACAAGGCAATAGGCCAGTTCCGCCACCTCCACCCTAAGGACCCGCTCCATCCCAGCCGAGACCTAGCCTCAGGGAATCCAAGTCCAAGTCTCCTGGTGCTTAGAGATGGTTGGGGAGAAAACGGGGGGCCAGGTTTAGGAAGTGGAAAGCCGGATCTTGTATAGTTTTGTCCAGAATTCCCTATAACATCTCCATCTAAATGGCAATTGGGAAGCCAGAGCCACTAACTAAAATGTGGTTTGAGTTGGTTTTAGGGCAGATCCAGGAATCCAGTATAAGCCAAGAATGTTGCTCACAGTCATGCTTCTCTTTTGGCAGATAATCCCTTTAATATGTAAAGTACATTGTATTTTTCAAATTGTTTTCATTTATGGAGTGAAGTGACCAACTCTGAGATACAGGGAGATGAGATTATCACTCATGCCTCTAGCAGGAGAGGAAGCGAAGGCACCATGAGGTGGCTTGGCCTCATAATGCAATTAAGTGGCAGAGCCTGTCCTTCAACTCGAGTCTTTTCTCCTTGTCTGGGATTCGACCTCTCTTTTTAACCAATCAAGATGAGCAAAGTGACTCTAACTGAGCAGTGTCCCTTGGACCGTCTGCTGCCCCAGCTCTCAAGGGAACTTAACCAAATACTATTGAGGAGGAGAGAGTGGTAGAAACTGAATGAAGGGACAGAGCGAGAAGCTGAATGCTAATACATTTAAGAAACTAAGTTACCTGTGAGCCCTTTCAGAAGCCTGAGAATCAAACAGTACAACTAGAAGAAAGAAGGCCCATTGACGTAAAGGTCATGAAGTGAGGACAAAAGGGACAGTGACAGGACAGGAGTGACTGGGCCAACACCAGTAAATGATGAGGCCATGGTAATGGCTGCACTGTGGGGACTGGTCCCAGGCAAGGTCAAGATCAGCTGTGTCCCCAGGGTAGGGGCTGAGAGCTAAGGCCAGGAAGGAAGCAGAGGGCCCAGAGCCACAGGCTCCGAGAGAACTTCAGCAAAGGACGGGAGAACTTGGGAACTGCTTAGGAACCCTGAGAGAGGAAGGGCAGGGATTTGGGACACGATCCAACCATGCTACCACTCGGCTCTAGGAGAAACGATACAGTTTTTTGCTATGTTTATCGTTCTTTATCTCCTTATTATTGTACTGCTCCAGATGGTCTGGCCTGAGAAACCTGGGTTACACAAGTTTGATCAGGACACAGTTCCAATCGCAAAGAGGTCACAGAGTAGTGGGGAGAGAACGTGAACATAACTATTTACAAAAGTGTGCAATACATGTAATAGATTATGTGTGTATCTATCATCTACCTACCTGCCTATCTATGCAAGATGCTTGGGAGAGCATCAATTTCTAAGTTATTTGCTAAGTAACTTAGTTCTGCTAGAGCTGCTAAATTCCCTCCGTTTTACCAAACTGTTCAGTAAATCTGCACCATCAACAAGTTATTTGTGGGAGTATTTGAGCGAAAAAGCAAAGGAAAAAGGCTTGTGCTCCCTTCCTGGGTAGCTGTGGAAAAGAGAGATGAATCACGAGGCCCTGAGAACTGAGATGTGAATGAGACTGAGAGTTGAATAAGCACAGAAACGTGGAGCTGGAGGCGGCCGGAAGAAATATACAGCCGCAGAGATGTCAGGGGCACCAGTGGGCTCTCCTCCATCAAGTCAAGTTCAACTGGGGGTCAAGTCAAGGTCAACTGAATCTCAAAGGAAAGACTGATGTCCAGCTGATTTGGGGGTCACATTTATTTAACCTCGTTTAGAACCTTAAACCTTCTGAGACCTATTCTTTCGGTTTCCCAAAAGTGGAGTCTAGTTTTCTTGTGTTCGTGTCTCTCCCACACCTCGCACTTCCGAATTCCTTTCTCTCCGTAAAATATTTTTTTTAGCATAAAATTTAGAGCGGTAGCATATTCAATAACACACGGAATTCTCTGGCTTGAATGATGTGTTTATTTTCTTTAAATACACTTAAATATGAAACAATAGACAGTAGTTTGGTAAACTCAAAACTACAAGCTGGACAGTAATCAGATAATCAGTGCTGATCATACAAATCAAAATCGGCATAAGAAAGAATCAGAATAATTCACAAGAGAGTTGCAATTAGCAAAGGACTCGAAGACTATGCGAACTGCCTCATCTGCTCTGAGTAATTAATCACATGGTACCTGCCATTCCACGAGGGTCAAACCCTTTTCACTCTCCATTCCTTGGTGTGCAGAGCACCTTCAGCTAGAAGACATCTGTCAGAGAGCCAGGGAGTCCTCAGCTGGTGTTTAATGGAAGGTCCATCTGGATTCACCACAGTACTATGTAAAACGGATTTTTTTTCTAACACCTGGAACAGTGACAGCAACTTGGCAAAGCAGCATGCTGTTTAAAACGACAGGGATGGGGAACTGGGGATCAAGGCTGAATCAAGGATTTTCTCGATCGTGGAGCCCATGGGCGGCCCTTTTCTCCTTTGGAAAGCGGCAATGCTTTGGACATGCTGGTTTTCCATTTGCACAGGTTCTCATGTGAAAGGGGCATCTGTCCTCACAGCTGTTACAAAAGAAAATAAACATGAGAGTTCAGAATCAAGGACTAAATTCCAAGGAAAAACTCTGATCTGATTTGATTACGTTTTCAAAGTAAATTTTCCAGATACATATTTGAAATGTCAATATAAAATCCTGGATGGTTACCCCACATGGTTTCAAAATCTATTAAAGCACAATTGCTAACTTCTAAGCGTTCTATTCATCAGTAAAGTTCTTGCTATATAAATCCAATGACATCCCCTTCCTCAAGGAAAAAAAGCAAACATATGTGGATATATATTGAGAGAGGGATTGAGCTAAAGAGTCAGCTGATCTGAAATAATAATTGTTGAAATTTCATCAACTTTAGTTTTTGCTCAAGATCCATAAGCCAACAACAGTAGGCAGGATTTTCTTGACTTCACAATCAATCATCACTCTATATACTTATTCCGTAGTCGCCAAACCTCTGTTTTACTATCAAAAAGGGGGCTTGGCACTGAACAGTAAAACTGGCTTAATAAGGAATCCCACCAAATCGAAATGGTATTTACATTAAATGTCAATGGGCCAAATTTGGACAAAAGTGCAAAAGCCATTCACCTGCAGGTGTCTGGGTGAAATGTCTTGTGCTTCTGGCAGCAGCTCTCCAGAGTTTCTCTGCACTCAATGCAGCTGCAGTTTTCTGGGTGCTGGATGAGATCTCTGGGACATGGCGTTTTACAGACACACTCACAACGATCTTCATCAAACTTCATGTGTGGACCGCAGAGAGCCAGCCGCTCATCGCGAGCGTGATCTAAACAGAAAAAGTGTTGGTCAAAAAATACACCTCACACCTTCCAGGCTATGGGTAGAAACAGTGATGTATTTCCCCACCGCAGATCATAATACTAATATGAAGGATACAGCAGCAACAATGAACTTTGATTCCACAGACATCTGTCGGAAAACATGATCAGCTGAGAGAGGAGGGTCTGAGAGGCTTTTGACACACTTAGCTGACCGATATTTCTTCTAGAAAATATACAAAACAACTGGATAACTACTACTCCATGTCCAATTCTGATCATCGAGTTGAAATTCATTGCAAAAAACAGAGGAGATAGAAACTTTGGAAGAACTTGACAATGTCACCTTAGCATTCTTGAAAGGCTCGGAGGAAAGTTAAGTGTTGAGTTTCTTCCCCAAATCTGCTTCTCTCCCAGTGTGCCTCACTTAGTGAATGGTGCCATCACTCTTGACTCACCCGCCATGTTGAACCTAATTACCATGTCCACCCAGTTCTGCCTCCCTGAATTTATTCTTTTTCATCATCACTGCCACTGCCTCAATTAAGTCAGTACCTTGTACTTTTTGCACAGATGGCACTCATTCACTTCACCACAAGTTTTACCCTTTCAATCCATTCTCCACAATATCAAATGCAAATCTAATCATGTCACTCTACTGCTCTATTTTTTTAAATTTATTTATCTTTGGCCGTGTTGGGTCTTTCGTTGCTGCACGCAGGCTTTCTCTAGTTGCTGTGAGCGGGGGCTACTCTTCGTTGTGGTGCGCGGGCTTCTCGTCGTGGTGGCTTCTCTTGCTGCAGAGCGCGGGCTCTAGGCACGAGGGCTCAGTAGTTGTGGCTCGTGGGCTCTAAAGCGCAGGCTCAGTAGTTGTGGCGCACGGGCTTAGTTGCTCCGTGTCATGTAGGATCTTCCCGGACCAGGAATCAAACCCGTGTCCCCTGCGTTGGCAGGCGGATTCTTAAGCACTGCGCCACCAGGGAAGTCCCTGCTCTACTGCTTTAATTACCTTAAAAGGTCCTCTCTTTCCCAATAAGAGTCAATTTCCCCACCAAGACATAAGAGACCCTTCATGAGCTGGACCCTATTAACCTCCCAGACTCATCTTCTGTCTCTCTCTCATGTATCCTATGCTCCTCCATACCAAATTATAGTACTTTCAGTTCTCGTGATACGTCAGGGTCTCTCAACCCCATGATTTTCGCCTTGTCGTCCCCTTCGCTAGTCATCCTTTCCCCCTGATACCTTTCCCAACTTCAAATTTAGTTAAGTGCCCTACCCTGTGCATATTTCCATTCTGTCCTTTCTGGTACTGCTTACATTTGTCTGTTTATTTCTCTGTTTCCTCTGTTAATGAAAAACTCCTAAAGGTTACAGGGATCAGGTCTCATCGTTCTGGCATAAAATAGGCACTTGATAAACATTTGCTGAGTTTAGTTGTTGTAATAAAAGGGTCCTGAAGCAGGCCGATATGTGGAGATTCTGAAGAATCCCATCTAGCATTCCAAGACATTGGGTTAAGGCATATGGTCTTGCCAATATCTGGCCATTAATGATATATCAAAATGGCAGTCTCATGTCATCCAATCTCATAGTCTTAACCGCTCTGTGATCGATGATCTTTGAGGGCTCATGTGGAATGGGTACTGAAAGGCTAGGTCTGAGGATCCTCCATTCTGAATTGTGTGAAGAGGAAGAAGGTAAGCTTTGTAAGCCATATGCAGATGCCAGATGTCACTTTGGGGCAAGACGAGACTAGACAGAAGCTCCTAAAAGATTTGCGTGGATCACTAGGTGGCAGTAGAGATTCACTTAGAACACTTCAGGCTGTCCCAACTCCATTCTTAAGAGCCGTGGTTTAGGGAAACACAGTCTACCGGGTATTTGCTGAACTTCAGCAAGGTAGTTGGCAGTGGCTGACCTCAATCCTTAAAGATAAGTTGAAAGTGGCAGAGAATGGATGTAGGAGAGCTGAGTGAAGCGGTAACTAGCTAAGGGTGATACCCCACGTATTGTGTATCAATTTCAATCCTAGGGAAGTTGATGATGGGATACCAACGTGTTAGGTCCTCAGCCTTGTTCCATTTATCATTTTAAATCAATAAACTGATGGAATTTTTCAAAGTAAATTCTTGAATTTGTGGGTATCTTGAAGAATTTAAAATCCAGAATCAGGACTCCCTAACTTTTTTTCTTTTTTTGGTATTGTTAGTTTTCTTGTTTGTTTGTTTTTTAAAACAGTTTAGAGCAATGGCCTGAATCTAACAAGATGAAATTAAATTGGACTTGGATTCACTAACTCACATATGCTCATCCAGGGAAGAGAAGTTATTGTAGAAAAGGCAGCTGGCTTAATAGCCACGTGTGTGGGAAGAAAAAGTATTTAGTGAACAGTAAGCTCAATATATGTCATCATTTTGATGAAGCCACTGGAGAAGTGACCATGAACTTGGCCCACATTAACTGAGCTGCAAGACATGAAAATGAGAAGTGATCAGAAGTGATCCAGGCTACCCCATGCCTCTCACTTCCATCATTGTCACAACTTCCTAAAAGGTCCCCTTCCTCCTTGCCTGCCCCAGGCCAACCCACCCTCTTGCACACTGTCACTCGGTTGATTTTGTTAAAATTCTAACTGGTGCTGTCACTGTCCACTTAAACCAGTTGAGTGGTTTCCTTTTGCGTTTAGCATCACATCCAAGCTCTGGGACACGCTTTACAAGGGTCCCCTGTGAACCTCTCCAGCTTCCTCTCTCACATCTACCCAGCCCCCTCCTGTAACGTCCCCACCATGCTGACCGTCTTCCAGCAGCCTGACGCGCTGCGGTCTTTCACTTCCAGCCCTGAGCGCTCATTTTTCCCTGGCTCAGAGCACTCCTCTCTTTCTCCACTACTCTTCCCTCCCTCAACACACATGGGCGCCGGCTAAGTCCCTCCCCAGGAATTACCTTCAGCAGAAAGAAGCTGCCTCACCAAAGGTTATATCCCCTCTCTGAGGCAGCCCATATCAAGTGACGAGTCCATAGAACCCAGCCCCTTTGCCTCAATTTGAGGCATCCCCCCACGGGCTGTCCCAGTTTCAGCTCCCCACAGGCTTGGCTAACGCCTCTCAGCAACTGCAACACGGTTCGACTTCTCCCTCTGCCCAGTCCTGCCCCCGACCCTTCACCTTTGAAAGCAGTCCTGCATGTAAACCTCCAAAGTACAAATCTCTCTCCCAGGAGCTGTGTACCAGAAAAAGCTTGATTAGAACAGCCTTTAAGTTCTATGTATAGAGCTTTCCATGATAACTTTCTTTTTAAAAAAATTTTTATTGGAGAAGAGTTGATTTACAATGTTGTGTTAGGTTCAGGTGTACAGCAAAGTGAATCAGTTATACATATACCTATATCTACTCTTTTTTAGATTCTTCTTCCACAGAGGTCATTACAGAGTACTGAGTAGAGTTCCCTGTGCTGTACAGTAGGTCCTTATTAGTTATCTATTTTATGTATAATACTGTGTATATGCCAATCCCAATCTCCCAATTTATCCCTCCCCCGCTTCCCCCTTGGTAACCGTAAGTTTGTTTTATACATTTGTGACTCTATTTCTGTTTTGTAAATAAGTTCATCTGTACCATTTTTTGGATTCCACACAATAACTTTCTAACACAGTTTAAAAATGGGTCACATGGAGAAAGAATTAGATTGGTTTTACACGGTTCTATAGGGTAAAGCTGAACTGACAAGTTGATGCTCTAGAGCTGGGCTGTCCAACATGCTGGCTACGGGCCAGAATGAGCATGAAATGGCAAGTGTGAATTGAGATGTGCTCTAAGTGTGAGATACACACTGGATTTCAAAGACTTAGCACAAAGAATGAAGGGTATATCCTTGATAAATTTTATATTGCCTGCATGTTGAAATGAGAGTATTTTTTATATATTAGATTAAGTAAAACATTAAAATTAATTTCATCTGTTTCTTTTAACCTTTTTAATGTGAGTACTATAAAATGTAAGTTGCATATGTGACTCTCACTGTAATTCCGCTGGACAGCACTCTTCTAGACAGAGAGAGAGACAGATTCAGGTTCAACATAGTTTATTAGCAACAAGAGTGTGCCCAGTGTAACTGGGATGCCTCAGTGGGTTTGTCAAGTTTCCCCATGACTGATGCATTTTCTAGCAGAGGATGGCTGAAGACTTGGTGGGAAGGATGTACATGACATTCTAGATTGGCATGGGCACTTACAGAGTTACTGTATGACCCAGCAATCCCACTCCTGGGCATATATCCAGAAAAGACGAAAACTCTAATTTGAAAAGGTACATGCACCCCAATGTTAGCACTACTTACAATAGGCAGGACATGGAAGCAACCTAAATGTCCATCAACAGAGAAATGGATAAAGAAGATGGGGCACATGTATACAATGGAATACAACTCAGTCATAAAAAGAGAATGAAATAATGCCATTTGCAGCAACGTGGATGGACCCAGAGATTATCATACTCGGTGAAGTAAGTCAGAGAAAGACAAATATCATATGATATCACTTATATGTGGAATCTAAAAAAATGATACAAATGAACTTATTTACAAAACAGAAACAGACTCACAGACATAGAAAACAAACTTATGGTTACCAAAAGGAAAGGGGGGAGAGGATAAATTAGGAGTTTCGGATTAACATAAACACACGACTATATATAAAATAGATAAACAACAAGGACTTACTGTATAGCACAGGGAACTATATTCAATAACTTATAATGGAAAATAATCTGAAAAAGAATATATATATAAAACTGAATCACTTTGCTCTATACCTGAAACACCGTAAGTCAACTATACTTCAATTTTTAAAAAAGATCTGCATGGGCATTTAAACTACATGAACTTTAAGATTCCCCCAAACCCTGGGCTGAGCTTTCATGAAAACACTTGGAAGCTGAGAGACCGAAGCACAGGGAGTAGCTTGTTATTTACAGTTTCTAGGACAGATTCCTTAGAGCTTAATCCTTACTAATCTTGCTTGTAGATCATAGTTGGAAACAAGCAAGGTTCAAATTGCATGATTCCTTACTATCTTTACAGTGGAATCACGTCAAGTTCTGTCAGAAGTCAATAAAAAGTGGATTCACTTTCAGCCAGATGTTCATAATCAAAAATCAGAGCATTGTGAGTTATGTGCAGTGACGAGAGCCTAGCTCATCTGGTTCCCAACTCCCCTGAGCCCAACAGCTGTGTTTTGCTTTTACTTTGCCCTCGTTTCAGAAGAAGTCTTCTCTTATTCCCCATTTTTTTCAAATTATTGGCATGTTTTCACATGACACATTTGAAAGAAATCAACACGTCCAAAATGACCTTACATTCCTGTAGGACTTTTATATAAATAACTTAGTAAAATGTGGTTGACTCGTGTTTCATTCTGAAGTGGCTTTCATTAAAGTTTATCATCCCCTTTCAAATTCAACGTTTTGGGATGCTCTAATCATTTGGGTCTTTAAGATTAAAAAGCAGAATGATGCATTGGTAGACTTACTATATAATTATAGCACAGGGGTCTCTGGAATCTCACTACTTCTATCACTCTTAGCTGTGTGTCTAGAAAGTTACTAGACATTCTGGTGTGCCCATTGTGTAATTGTAAAAAAAAAAGGGATACTAATCATACATTATAGGATTATTGGGAGGATTAAATGAGTTGATACATATAAAAGGCTTACAAGATCGCTTGGTCACTAAATACTAGCTGCTACTGTTGTTATTATTATTATTACTATTATCATTTCACCACTGCTATGATTACCTTCCATTCCGGCGAGTGGATTCTCCTCCTGTAAAACACATTTACATTTGTTGCTGTCCCAGAGCATGTCAATAGGACAGAGTTTCTTGGAATGGGAACAGCTAGGAGGAGAAAACAATAAATCAGATTTTAAAGCTTTCGAGAGTAGTCATACCTTTGGTACATTTTTTAAGAAACGTTGAATACATTTCTGAGTGGAGAACAGTGAAGATTTTTAAGGAGCTTAATTCATATTTATGAACAGCACGTTATTAGATAGTAATTCTGTAATTACAAATATTCTCCATGGAAACGTTTGGAAACCAAACTGTAATTTTGGAAAGGTATCATCTTTTTAAGAGGATTGGTGTTAAAAACTATGTAAATTAGCGTCAACAGAGCTTATTTACGCCAAGTGAATGGTGTTCTAACATAGCTCCTGAGCATTACGTCTGTAAAACGGAGATAAGAACATTGGCCAGGACAGCAGGAAAAGCTTGAGGATAAATGTTCCTTTATCACGAGCTTTCTTTTCTACTTGGCACCCACACAGTGCGTTTACTCCTTTACTTGTGCAAGATCTAAGTATGCAACTTAATTACTTCGTATTTTTATTCAAGAGTTGTGATTTGCCCTTTGTTTCTCTGTAGTAAATTCTTTTTCCCCAAATCAATGATTATCTTTGATTTCAGAACACTTGAGGGTTCATAATTTGTCTCATAAAGAATCACAAAATACTCACAAAATGTCTAGTCAAATTAAATTTAAGTCATTTTTCATTTAAAATAATATTTCCCATTTGGTCAACTTAAGACGAAGGCTTAAGAAACTACCAGAATCAGATGCACGTAGTTGTGCTTATTAAGAACAAAGGTGCCCACAGCTTGACGTGCTGAGTTCAAAACCACTGAACTTTCTGATCCTACTGCAATATACGTGTAACACCTCATAAAAAATATACTTGCCAAACAGTTATTACCCGTAGATCTGGGTTAGAACCTAAAAGACAAAGAGCTTGAAGAGAGAGCGATGACTCTGTAATTAATGAACTATGCTCCACACACAGCTTTAGCCAAGGCAAGAACAAGCATAAAGAAGTGTAAGAAATGCTTACCGATCTTCTTCGGGGATCTGGATGGATCTTCTAATAATCGAGTACGGATGGCGGGGAGCTGTTGGCAAGCACCTACAACCTGTATGGTTGGCAACTTTAACAGGCACTAATTCAGGTACTGATGTCAAAGGTAGTGATATCTCAAAGAGCTAGAGCAGAGAAAGAGAACTATAATACATATTTAAAAAATAAGAATAATTTCTACAGTCTGCATTTTTGCCTTTGTCCCTTACGGTAATGACTTTAGCAAAGTCGTCCATTAAGAATACACTACCAGGGCTTCCCTGGTGGCGCAGTGGTTGAGAGTCCGCCTGCCGATGCAGGGGACGCAGGTTCGTGCCCCTGTCCGGGAGGATCCCACATGCCGCGGAGCGGCTGGGCCAGTGAGTCATGGCCGCTGGGCCTGCGCGTCCGGAGCCTGTGCTCCGCAATGGGAGAGGCCACAGCAGTGAGAGGCCTGCGTACCGCAAAAAAAAAAAAAAAAAAAAAAAAAAGAATACACTACCAAACGTAAAACAGATGATAGCTAGTGGGAAGCAGCCGCATAGCACAGGGAGATCAGCTCGGTGCTTTGTGACCACCTAGAGGGGTGGGAGAGGGAGGGTGGGAGAGGGAGGGTGGGAGAGGGAGGGTGGGAGGGAGGGAGACGCAAGAGGGAAGAGATATGGGAATATATGTATATGTATAACTGATTCACTTTGTTATAAAGCAGAAACTAACACACCACTGTAAAGCAATTATACTCCAATAAAGATGTTAAAAAAAAAAAAGAATAGAGCTAATATGCAAACTATTATATATAGGATGGATAAACAACAAGGTCTTACTGTATAGCACAGGGAACTATATTCAATGACCTGTAACAAACCATAATGGAAAAGAATATGAAGAAGAATATATATGTGTATAACTGAGTCACTTTGCTGTACAACCGAAATTAACACAACATTGTAAATCAGCTATACTTCAATAAAATTTAAAAAAAAAAACAGAACTAATAAGGCTAAGGGCTGGCATGAAGGAAAGAATTCTGGGCTGGGTGTCAGAAGACCAGGGCCTTAACCAACTTTATCAAGTATTTAAGTTTTGCCAAATCGCTTAAATTTTTGGTGTCCCTAGAACGCTTGTAAAATGGTGACCTTGTAAAATGGTAACCTTGTAAAATGTTCCCTGCTCTTGCTTTAAGTCTGAGTGTGAACTGTAAGGATTAAATGAAATTATAGCTATGAAGTTTCTTTGCAACCATGGTGAACAGATTACTGTTCAAAACCATTTACGTATCTCTTCCCATGCCATCTCCATTGGAGGAATATAGTTTTCTGTTCCTTGACTTTGGACTTGGCCACGTGACTTGCTTTGGTTGACAGGACATTAGCAGACATGACACAAGCACAGACTTGAACTGTGCGTGCATGCATCTGCTCTAGCCATGTGAAGAGCGTGATCTGGCAGGCTTGCTGGTCTAAGGGATACGAGACACAGGGACCACACCTGCACTCAACCTGCAGCTTGCCACCAAGCCCAACTGAGCCCACTCTAAACTAAAGGAATCTCAGATATATGAATGAGAAAAAGCCATCATTGTTTGAAGCCACTAAGTTTTAGGGTGTTTATTATGCAGCATTATATAGTAATAACTGACTGATACAAGACCATCGTGCCCAAACAATGATAGGTAACATGAATATCATTCTATGTTTCTATATGCTAGCCCCTGCTGTAAACACTTTTATATTAATTCATTTACCTTTGTAACAACATTATAGGGAGGGTTTTTTTTTTTTTTTTTTTTTTTTTTTTTTTTTTTTTTTTTTTTGCGGTATGCGGGCCTCTCACTGTCGTGGTCTCTCCCGCTGCAGAGCACAGGCTCCGCACGCGCAGGCTCAGCGGCCATGGCTGACGGGCCCAGCCACGCCGCGGCATGTGGGATCTTCCCGGACCGGGGCACGAACCCGCGCCCCCTGCATCGGCAGGCGGACTCCCAACCACCGCGCCACCAGGGAAGCCCTAGGGAGGGTTTTTTAAATTACCCCCCTCCAACTCTACAGGGGAAGAAACAGATTACAGAGAGGTTATATAACTTGCCTAAGGCCATATAACTATTGATCGGAAGAGTGGGGATTTGAACCCAGGCAGTCTACTCTAGAGCTAGAGGGGATATTCTTAAGAATATGCCTTATTACTTTTTGCAATGACATTGCTGTGACCAGAGGAAGCAAGATGGGATCTCCACAAGTAAAATTTACTTGCTGAGAATATCAGTTACTTTGTTTCTAGAGAGGCTCTCTGATGTATGGATGCATTTCAACTTGATTTTAATGCTCTGTCCATTCAATCAGCATTCCATGTAGTCCTTACTACACAGAGTCTTCATTTTATTCACTTAGTTTCTAAGATGCATTTCACTGAACAGTCCATAACTTTGGGATGAGAGGTAGTTTTTCTTTAAAAAAAAAAACACCACTATTACAATGTTCAAATATGCATATTTGGAAAGAAAAACTGCTATACATTTACACTTAAGCACATTCTTTAAAACCACTCATTTGTTGAGGACAGCAGTCAAAATACTCAATTATCCATTGTTAAGTGGAAGTAATCCGTTAAAGTTGTGTCTAGCCTGACCTTTTTATATGTAATGGCACTTCCATGAGTCGAAGTAAGCGGGTGTTTTTAAGAGTGTTTATTTTGCATGAACATCTTCTTGCGAAATTTTTCAGCTATACTCTAGGGTATAACACGGTCATGAACTGAAGTCTCTTACGTTATGCAAGCTTTGTTTCCACTCACAGTTGAGGCTTAGCCACACTTATGTCATTTTTTCCCGACTGTCAAACAGCAGAGGTCAGAATTTTTTACAAGTTCCAAGATTCTCTAAAAGAATTTAGAAAAAGAAACTCTTCAGTTTAAGGGATATTTTAAGTAGGGGGGAAAATTAAGGATAAGTTAACCTCGTATCAAACAAATCAGGATTCCATTCTTTCCATCCAATTAAGATAATTACCTAACATGGGTGTATTCAGTGCACGGCTCATTTTATTGTGCTACCTCTTTTCACAATCACGAGGCTAGATTGTAGAGGCAAATGTGACAATTAAATGAATATACCAATATGCGTGAGGAATTTGTGACACAGAACCAAAAGGAATGTAGTTTGACTTACAGCTGTTTAATGTTTTGCTAAGTTTGTTATTACTGCTCTTCTATGCCACGTTTATTACATTTCCCAACAATATGGTAGCGACAGAATCAAAAACTTATCTACTGAGCAAAAGGAATTTTATAAGATGGAGAGGGAAGAATTATTTCTTTCATGGGGACTGGAGGATTATTTTCAAAGGTCTTTTGTGCTAGATATTTTCCATTTGCGCCTCCGGAGACGCCATCCTCTTTCCTTCCTTTCCCACTGGGCTGTATCCCAGGATGCTGACCTCCATGGAATGCATCCATAGGCCCTCTTGCCCCCCACCCACTTGCCGGGCTAAGGGCTGGCAGGGGCTGCCCCTCCTCCAGCCAGTCCTGCAGCCCGCTTCTCCATTTCCTCTCTCGGTTCCCATAACCGCTCCATCCTCTTGCCTCTTCAGTCTAAGGGTGGGAACAGCTCTCCCTTTCTGCCAGCTCTGGGTACTTCACCAGCCCTTTCTCCTTCCCCCACCCTTCACTGAACTCTTCTCAATCACTCCATTTGAACAACACGGAACCTAATGAATACACAAGCCAGTGTGGCTATCTTCCTTCCTTTAAACGTCTGTTCTAGTAACTTCCATATGATTTTCTGATCCTTGACATTATAGCATCAGAGAGACAGCAAATGACAAGGGTCCAGGCTTTGGAGTCAACCTGGATTTGAATCCCAGCTCTGCCACAAGCTACCTCTTTGAGCCTCCATTTCCTCATCTACAAAGGAAGATGATAAGCTACCCATTTAGCTTATCTCAGGGTTCAATGAGATGACACACATAAAGCATTGAGACAGTGCTTGGCAATCAGCTGAGCTGTAGCTGTTGACACTATCAGCGTCAGGGCTCTGGAGAGGGCTGATGTCCTCATACCTGTTTGGAAACGTACGAGGTGCTGGTGTTGACACAGACGAGGCTCTCTTCATTGCAGCAGCCGCCACACCGGAACACGTTCACGCAGGGGGGCTTGAAGAACGTGTCAGTGCTTCTCCCCAGCTCGCCGGCCACCTCCACGCACGTCTCTCGAGGGCTGCACTGCGTCCTTTGCCATTCCTCATCTATAACTGCGGAGAGGCAGCTCGTTGGGCCAGTGGAACAAAGGGCCCTGACATGCCCACGTGTGCCAGGGTTACACTCAACACCGTCATTCTCACACGTGCAGCGCTTGGTGATTTCACTAGACGGGTATTTGGGGTCAGTCCTTTAACCAAGGATTGTCTGCAGAAAATTTACAACCAAAATCTGCGTTCCTTCCCATTTATACGATCCCTTCGTAGACTCTAATTCTACTTTCCGTTGGTGATGAACACCATGTTCTGGATATGACTACATTGGGTACATCTGGAAAAGCCTGCTAATAAGGAAGTAAACGGAGGCACATAAAGCAATGACATGTAAGCATTATTTATTAAGCAATTTACAGGACACAGCTGGATGGCATTTCTTCTCCTTGAAGCCAGGTGTGGGCAGGTTTTAGCACCATTAAGAAATACGTTTCGGGAATTCCCTGGCGGTCCAGTGGTTAGGGCTCCATGCTTTCACTGCCGAGGGTGCGGGTTCAATCCCTGGTCGGGGAACTTAAGATCCCACAAGCCATGCAGTGCAGCCAAAAAAATAAAAAATAAAATTAAAAAAAAGAAATACCTTTCTATTGGTTGCTTAACTAACTATACACGGCAAACACATGAATGAAAAGTTAAGTGGGGGCTTCCCTGGTGGCACAGCGGTTGAGAGTCCGCCTGCCGATGCAGGGGACACGGGTTCGTGCCCCGGTCCGGGAAGATCCCACATGTCACAGAGCGGCTAGGCCTGTGAGCCACGGCCGCCGAGCCTGCGCATCCGGAGCCTTGCTCTGCAACGGCAGAGGCCACAACAGTGAGAGGCCCGCGTACTGCAAAAAAAAAAAAAACTTAACTGGAGCTAATCTTTCCTCAAGTCAGAGTGTTCTTATTTGCAAATGCCCGATACTGATGTTTCTATCAAATGATGAAATAAGCTGGTTCATTTTTCTTAAAAATAAATTTATTTATTTATTTATTTCTGGCTGCGTTGGGTCTTCATTGCTGCGTGCGGGCTTTCTCTAGTTGCGTTGAACGGGGACTGCTCTTCGTTGCGGTGCGTGGGCCTCTCACCATGTTGGCCTCTCTTGTTGCGGAGCTCGGGCTCTAGGCACACAGGCTTCAGTAGTTGTAGCACGCGGGCTCAGTAGTTGTGGCTCACAGGCTCCAGAGCGCAGGCTCAGTAGTTGTGGCGCACAGGCTTAACTGCTCCGCGGCACATGGGATCCTCCCAGACCAGGGCTCAAACCCGTGTCCCCTGCATTGGCAGGCGGACTCCTAACCACTGCGCCACCAGGGAAGCCCAAGCTGCTTCATTTTGATGAAAGGAGCAATATTCTGGCCATTCTAGCTAATTTGTGGGAAACAAGAAAAAGAAACAAGCCTCGGGGAATCAAAAAAGATTACATACATTCTTGTAAAACATACTCGCCTTTCTCTCAAAGTTTATTTTTTTAAATTAGATTTTGATGCTATGATACTTAATGTTGCACAGCCTTTCTATGGACGTTTTTGGGAAATGATTCAATATTATGATAAAGACAATATTTAAAGACTTTCTTTTAGTTTGCCATGGAATTGTAGAGTTGATTATACACTGGGGTGGAGGGGAGTGGTGAAAACCCTTAGTAGTTGGCAGCTTCTAATCTGACCCTCCATCACGCCCACCTCCTGGTGTTCACACCCTGTATAATCCCCTCCTCTGCTTGTGGGCTGGACCTAGTGACCCGAATGTTATGAAGAGAATACAGCAAGAGTGATGGGACGGTACTGCCACGATTAGGTTAACAAAGACTGATTTCCATCTTGCTGGCAATCACCAACTCTCGCTGGCACTCTTTTGCCTTCTCAGCTTGCAGGCTTGGATGAAGCAAGCCATCATGTTGGAAAGGCCCACATGGCAGGGAACTGAGGGTGGCCTCTACCTAACCGCCAGTGTGGAGCTGGGACCCTCAGTCCAACAGCCTGTCTGGAACTGAATCCTGCCAACAACCTCTGAGTGAACTTGGAGGCACATCTGGCCCCAACTGAACCTTGGGATGCTGCCCGTGACCCAAGTTGACACCTTGACTGCAGCCTCCGGAGAGACCCTGAAGGAGAGATACCAATTGAGGCTATGTCTGCAATTCTGACCCACTGAAACTGTGCGATAAAAAATGTTGTCTGAAGCAGCTAAGTTTTGGGGTAATGTGTTACACAGTGATAGATAAACTCTTCTCCATTTTTACCCCATCTTCAAAAATTTGTAAATGGTCTCTGCCCAGATTCTGAATTCCCATATATGTGAACGTGTTTCTACCGGAAGGGACAGAGAGAACTTCTATCTGGAGGATACAGATAAAACATTATTGTTGCAGATCTGACGCTAGTCTCTAAATTATTCTCTTAAAACATCTTTTCCACAGCCTTCTTCCTTTTCTGCCCATTAATCTCAGATTTCCTCATATGTTGCTTTCTTCAATCACTGAAAACACAAAATACGTTTGGCTGGCTGAAAAGCACTGCATATACTACACAATTTACCTAAACTCTGTTTTTTCATCATAAAATCTACTAGTCCAAGAAACCGTTTAAAATGTCTGATTATGAATATTTATATACAGAGTCTGAAGCTTGTAAACATGGGAGATAAATTACCCAGTTAGGTACTATTTAATTCACCATTATTAATCATAAATCCTTGAAAAAACAAGTAATCAAGTTATAAAAACATTCCTTGCTTAAAATGCTATTTAAATGTTGCTTTCTATTTTCTTTTTTATAAAACTAAGTTTTCAAAGTCAGAACGCTGTGTGGAACTATGACCAATGACACTGAGCAAAGGCTTCATATCTCTACTTTCATTACTACTGCCCAGCAGGACCGCTCTTCCTCAGGGAATTACCCTGAAATCCATGAGGGAGAGTTATAGCAAATTATAATTGGGATACCACACCGATTTAATTATTTGCTGCTTCTAACTTACTAAGTAACTTTAGATGATTCCGCCCCCCCTCCATGTAAAAAGAGACATTTTAGAGTTGGCAAATTCCATATTATTTACGTTTTTAAAAAATATATTTTAAAAATTTTTTTATGGTTTCCTTCTTAGAAAATGTCAATTTCGACATGAATGACTTTTTAAAATCACCTCCTCTTGGTTTTATGGTAATGCTTCTCTATCTCCATCTTCACAGAGCATCTCCAGGCTTGCCTCAGGCCTTCAAACACTTACTCTGGTTAAGGCCCCGAATCTCCAGATGAGGTCTGATCCCTTTACTTTCATGAAGTCCTTGCTAATTCACCACACAGAAACAACTAGAGCTTCAGACCTCTGGCTAAATTGGGTTCTAGGCCATGGTTCCAACCATCTCAACTCATTTAGACACAGTCATACAGATGCGCACCAAGCATCCTCTTCGCTCCCGGACTCTGGTGCTGCTAAGGTATTGATCCCACCTATGCACAGCCTTCCCCGCAGCCAACAATATCGTCCTTTTACAAACGGAAGAAAATAAAGATAACTCTACAGAGGAAGAAAAGAATAATTTTGGCTGAGCAGTCAATTTAAATTATGCCATAGCTACAATCCGATACCAGGTAATCATATGTTAATCAAATCTAAAAGGCTAAATCATCAATGCCACGGTGGTTTCTTGTGCTGTTTTGACACATCATCAAAAACGTTAAATGCCTAATTGGAGGCCGCACAATTGTATTTGGCAAGCATGTCATTCATTATAGGACAGTACATACAGACAATAGTTTGCTTATAAAGATCCTCCAAACCTCACTACGGAAGAGTCATTCTCTTTATTTCAAATCATGTTATTTTCTACTCCAGCATCTGGATTCTTTTGTCTAGAGAATCTCTCCCTCCGTTATTCTCCTAGTAATACCAATTTGCATTATTCCAACTCGGCTTTTAAATTCTACTTTTCATTTTTACTTTAAAAAAAAATCACAGAATTTTGAAGACATAAAAAAGCTATACCTAATCTATTGGTTTTTATCCATGTATGTATGGCCGTAGAATGCTCCTTATTAATGAATACCCAGGTTGTTTTATTTTTTAAGTAAACTCAATTATTTTTTTTTCTATTAAGAACAGGCTTTCTGGGTTCCTTTTGCCCTCACATCTCTGAGTTAAATATATTTCCATATTGGGAAGTGTTATGTGGTGTTGAATTTTTGACTTCAGAATCATATTGGGTATATTTCTCTGTGGAGTAAACCCAGGAAACCAGGACTCTCCACTAACACTGAAGCTATGAAACCAAAGACCCCCTTGTTTTTTTCTCCCAGACACGTGCCCGCCCTACTCAAACTTTTACAAGAAGTTGGCGCATTTGTTACTATCTGATAAAGAGGAAGAATTGGCCTCCGCACGCACACACCTACCTTTTAGCGTCTCAATGTCATAGAAAGTGGCCGCAAACCTGGTGGACCGATGGGATGCTGAGCGAGAGTGCGCGCTGGTGAGACTTTTGAGCTTCAGTCGGCATCTCCACAGCTTCCAGTCCTCGAAGTGGGTGATCTGCAGTAGCTCCTCCAAACCCGAAGCCGCCCTAATCTGCTGCTCAGATTGTTCTAACATTGACCGGGATGCCCGCTTAAAGCGAAACAAAACAAAAAAACTGGCTTACAGGCAACTTACTCAAGTTCTAGTCTGCCTTGATAATATTCATTGCTAACACTTACAAATGTAAGTAGAGCTAAGAAGAAATCAGATTATTCAAATGGACACCAGTACCTAGGAAAAATGACATCTAGTACTTTTGATTCACATTCTGCTCATTTATGATTGATGGAATGACTTATTCCCCCTGGGTTCTCAGAACACTTAAAGACAGTATCGTAGTGGGTTGAATGGTGGACATTTAAATGACATGTCCACGTCCTAACCCCCAGAACCTGCAAAGATGACCTTTTTTCGGAAAAGGATCTTTGTAGATGTAACGAAGTTAAGGATCCTGAGATGAGGTCATCCTGGATTATCTGGGTGGACCTTAAATACAAAGATAAGCATCCTTATAAAAGACAGGCCAGGGAAGACACTGACACAGAGGAGAAGGATTTGTGAAGCCAGAGGCAGAGACTAAAGTAACGCAGCCACAAGCCAGGGGTCGCCTGAAGCCACCAGAAGCTGGAAGACTCAAGGAATGATTCTTTCCAAGAGCCGATGGAGGGAGGATGGCCCTGCTGACACCTTGATTTTGCAACTGGATTCCAGAACTGCGAGAGAATAAATTTCTGTTGTCTTCGCCATCAAGTCTGTGGTAATTCAGTATGGCAGCCACAGGAAACTAACATAGATTTTTAAATCACACTATTTTGTGCAGGAGCCAATGACAATTGTTTTCATCTGTTATTTGGGACACTGACCCACAAAGTCTTGGGGACCCTGCCTACAGTCACACAAGAAGGAAAGATTTTAAGAACCTGATAATCTGAATTTGCTGACTTCTAACCCTCTGAACTTTTTCTTCCTTTTTAAACCTGTTTACTATTCCAAACACATGATTTTTTTTTTTTGAAAAAATACACTTCTAGAGCTTATGTTGAAAACTTCCTTCCCACAGAGTTGCATGAACTGTATTGACTGATACAACCCATGGATTTATGAGGAAAAAAAAGACTTGGCTGATAAAAGATTTTCAGTATGCAGTCGAATTGTTCAAAATTAGGGACTTGGTTACATAATGATATATGCATACAATGAATACTATGTGATGGTCAAAACCAATGATGCAGATGTATACTGGGACAGAAGGAATTGAGTCCTCCCTGGAATGTGCTGGAGAGACAATAAGGTAGTCTATGGTTAGGGACGTGGATTTTCTCCTGCTGAGCCTGTGGTTACTGAGTTTATGTTCTGCTGTGTGGTTTGCATACGCATGCTGAGGACTTTTTTTTTTTTAGAGCTGGGGTGAGGGAAGGGAGAGAGCACAGAAACAGTATAGCTGCAGGATGGTGCTGAGACAGGAAGGTGGAGCGAGAGGTGAATGTCAGCTACCTGACAGGGGGAGGGGCAGTGGGGGAAAACGGAGATGCGCAAATGGGACTTCCATCTGGACACTGGGTGGTGTGATGTACATCCTCCTCCACTGCCCCTCAAAAACTTTAGTTAAAATCTGTATCATTTAGCAGTGTTTTGGGAGTGGGTTTTTTTTTCTTCTTTTAAAATTTTTATTGGAGTATAGTTGCTTTACAAGGTTGTGCTAGTTTCTGCTGTACAGCAAAGTGAATCAGGTATACGTATACATATATCCCCTCCTTTTTGGATTTCCTTCCTATTTAGGTCACCACAGAGCACTGAGTAGAGTTCCCTGTGCTATACAGCAGGTTCTCATGAGTCATCTATTTTATACATGGTAGTGTATGTATGTCAATCCCAATCTCCCAATTCATCCCAACCCCCTCTTTCTCTCCTTGGTATCCATACGCTTGTTCTCTACGTCTGTGTCTCTATTACTGCTTTGCAAATAAGTTCATCTATATCATTTTTCTAGATTCCACATATATTGTTAATATACGATACTTGTTTTTCTCTTTCTGACTTACTTCACTCTATATGACAGTCTCCAGGTCCATCCATGTCTCTGCAAATGGCACAATTTCGTTCCTTTTTATGGCTGAGTAATATTCCATTGTATACATGTACATCTTCTTTATCCATTCCTCTGTTGGGGATTTTTTTTTAAGCTATGATGATGGATACCGAGAGTTGTCCAAAAGTGGGTGTTCAAAAGAGCAAGTGTGGTCCCAGTCATGTATGATACAGTTATGTGTCTTTAAAAATTATGTGTGTGTAATGTACATTATATATACATATATATAATTAACTATGGTTAATCATATATATCAAGTCAAATATATATGTAATATCTGGAGGAATATACATGAAAATATAAACAATGGTTAATTTTCTAGATCAACGGTTGTCAAACTACAGCCCCCTGGCATAATTTAGTCTGCTGCCTGCCTGTCTTTATAAATAAAGTTTTACTGGAACACAGCCATGTCCATTTACTTACATATTGTCTACAGCTGCTTTTATTCTAGAATGGGAGAGTTGAGAAGTTGCAATAGAGACCTTCACAGCAGTTTCAATCTGAGGCCACCTGTCCTTTTTTTGAATAATTCCTTAATGTTCTCCGTTGTTGTATTTTTCATTATTCCATATATTATATTGTCTCTATTCTCTTCTTTGAAACATTTATCAGACATGTATTGGAGCCTTTTAATGATCTTACATGTGCTTTCATATTTATCTATTTTTTCCTCTTCATGTTTTTAATGTGACAGGTAATTTAATTGGTTTCTCTTGCCAATCACCAATTCTCCAATTGTGTGAGTCTAGAGTTTAAGTTTTAAATTTCAATTACCATATTTCTAATGTCAAATATTTCTACTTTATTCTCCTTCCTGTCTGCTTTTTGTTTCATTTCTGTACGTTTTTCCTAATTTGTCATTTTTGTTTTATGAATATTAGTCCTTTATCTCTTTGAGGGTTGTAAATAGACTTAAGTATTCAAATTGTTTTATATTTTAACTTCCTTCCCGATTATTCATTTTATTGGCTGTCTTTCTCAGTAATCATTACCTCTATGTGCTTTGGAATTTTGTTTAGTAGTTTCATCTTCATTGGGAGACTCGTTTTTTCTTTCTTCATTTAAAGGTCTGTGGGGCTTCCCTGGTGGCGCAGTGGTTGAGAGTCCGCCTGCTGATGCAGGGGACACGGGTTTGGGACGCGGGTTCGTGCCCCTGTCCAGGAGGATCCCACATGCCGCAGAGCGGCTGGGCCCGTGAGCCATGGGCGCTGAGCCTGCACGTCCGGAGCCTGTGCTCCGCAGCGGGAGAGGCCGTGGCAGTGAGAGGCCTGCGTACTGCAAAAAAAAAAAAAAAGGTCTGTGGTTGCGTCCCCTGACACTCAGGGCCCTGGGTCCAGAATCTTACTGAGTGTTTATGACTCAGGGATCAGCTCAGTTCAAGCCCTGCCTCGTCCTCTGGCTCATGTTAAGCAGTTTCATAGAAGACACGGCTCCAGGCAGCCAAGAGCAGTAACTGTTCCTCTTTCATGGATCTGCTGGATTGCACTCATGGAGCCCATTACCCACTGGAACTGAACTTTGGTGGCCTCCACCTTCCAGAAGAGTCCATCAGTTCTGCAGCTTCAGCCTCATGGTTTTTTTAAAAATTTATTTTTCTTGAGATACAGATGACAGCGTGGTATAGGTTTAAGGTATACATGTTGATTTCTTCAGCTTCATGTTTTTGGTACCATTTCTGCAAACGTTTGCCATTTGCAGATGTTTACCATTCTGTGATCAATTTTACATTTTATCGATCATTGCTACGGACTATAAACCATCTCAAAACATGAATGTAGAAGGTCATCTTGCTTGGAAGTCCAGATGTGAATGTGATTGTGTGTGTCTGCATGTTTTAATAAAGGTGGGAAAATCCTGAACATGTTTATGACCTGAGGGAAAGAACCAACAGAGAGGAAGAAACGGAACATATGCATGAGAAAGCAGGGACCTAGAGGGGTTGGTGTGACGTAAGTTCCAGAGATAGGTGGACAGAAGATGAATGAATGAGAGGGTCTGAAAGAGGAGGCTCATAGAGATGACGTGGGTCTGTAGATCGCAGGACTGCTTGGGACCTATGATTTCTCACTTCTTTAAGAAGTTGGAATCAAGGCAATTTTCTGGGAGCAAGGGCTGGAGGAAGCTTGAAGAGCACAGATAGGGTCTGGGGAATAGGCACTGAATCTCAGGAGTGTGCCACAGCTGCTTCACCTAAGGAGTCCGGGGATGAAATTGAATAACTGCCGATCTCTCCAGTGACTCAAATTCAATGATGTGCCAACAAGGCTCGTTTTTCAACAGTTTCTCTTTTCATGATTATTCATTCCCTCTTTTAACTGGACGCCACAACTACTTCATATTCAATCCACTCTGCGAAATAAAATTTTGTTACAACACTGCTTCCCCATCAAAATAATGAAAACAATCAAATAGCTTTTTATATGTTTTAAAAATTGTACTCTACTGAGAGGATTTTTATTTATTGAGGCAAATCCATAAATACGGAATGCTAAGGCTTCATAGCTCTTACAGGTTTCAATTCAATCTGAGAAATATTTTTACACTATCCAACCATGAGAGCGCAGAGGGAAATAAACCTCTGGATTGAATTTAAGCCATTGAATGGCTCATACGACTTACCTCATCATAAAAAATGAAGTGTTTACTCAAGTACAAGTTATTTAAGCACACTTTAAGCCTCATAATTTAAAACCTAGTTTGAAATAACTGAGAAATTGCAGACAGTTTATTTTGCTCTTACAAGTGGAGGTACTGAAAATTCGGAATAAGCAGAGACCTGACAACCAATTCATCCCAGGGGTGGGCGTATGTTTACAAAGGGTCAAGAATAGCTGTTTGTTTCCAAGAGGCTTTCTGCACTAGTTGATTTCTGTATAATTAACTTTATCTACTCGAGCAAGACGAACACTAAAATTAGAAAGCGTAAGTATAGGCCCCAGTCCATATTTAAACCATGGATTTCAACGGTTTTAACTACCAAACGTTTGCCAAGTAAGTTGCTCCTAATTTCTTCCTATATTCTAATGGAAGTGCTAAGCAAAACTAAAATAATTAGAAAGCACTCAGCAAAAGGAAGTGAGGCAGGTTACCAGATCTCTGCTTTTCGTTACAGCAACATCTTTTTATGTGTCTGTGGTAATGAATCCAAGACTGTTAGTAATTTCCCTCCTAAATAACAAACCATTCTCTGACGTCTTGACTACCACAAGGCAGTTTCCAAATTGTGAGGCTGAAGGTCTTTGTAACAAGATTTTACCATTATTTCAATGCATACTGCTTCCTGCGGTACAGAATGGAGGGTATCCACTTTCTCTTTTGTTAATTTCTAAGTTCACATGGTGTTCTCCCCGAGGAAGCGTGAGCATCTCCATAGCTCAGGCCCAGAGAGTCATCTACACCAAGTGTGACTAAGATATTTGGAAAGGTATGGTGGCTGGGTTTGGAGGAGGAATTTGCAAGTATCCACGCTGTGGGGGAATCAAAGGCCTTCTGTACTCCTAATAATTTGAGCTCTCAATTTCCATGCCCTCTTCCTCCAAAAAATATCTAGTCAAGGAACATATTCAAAGAGTGAACAAAGGCATAATTTGGGGATATCAAGGAGCCTCACTGAAGAAAACAGCAGGAGGTTGACTTTGGTGGCGGCACAGAGCAGGTTTGAGAGTGGGAGGGCTGACAAATAAGACTTGGAAAAGAGGTTGGTGCAGTGACGTACCACTCGACATCCACTAGGATGGCCACAGTCAAGAAGACAACACCAAGTGTTGATGGGACTGTGAAATGGTGCTGTCACTTTGGCAAAGAGTTCAGCAGTTCTTTAAAAAGTTAAACATAAACTCACCAAACAGTCAACCGATTCCACTCCTAAGGATTACCCGAGACAGAAAATCGATCATTGGCTGCCCGGGGCTGGGAGTGGGAATGAAGGTTAATTGTAAAAGGGCACAACGGATCTTATACGGAAGACGGCTGCACCACTCAGTAGGTTTACTAAACACCACTGAATTTTACTTCCAACAGGTGAATGGGCAAATTTTACAGTATGTAACTTGTATGTGACAATGTAGTTGTTTAAAACAAAAAAGAGGAAGGATTGGAAGCTTAAAGGCCAGGCTACTTATTCCGGAGGCAATGGAAAATATCAGCGAGTTGAACAATGGGATGTCACTGGATACCCATTTCATTGGTTTGCTCTTTTGTTCATTTCTTCTTTTTTAAAAAAATTATTTATTTTTGGCTGAGTTGGGGCTTCTTTGCTGCGCGCAGGCTTCCTCTAGTTGCGGCGAGCGGGGGCTACTCTTCGTTACGGCTTCTCATTGTGGTGGCTCCTCTTGTTGTGGAGCACAGGCTCTAGGCACGCGGGCTCAGTAGTTGTGGCGTGTGGGCTTAGCTGCTCCACGGCATGTGGGATCTTCCTGGACCAGGGCCCGAACCCGTGTCCCCTGCACTGGCAGGTGGATTCTTAACCACTGCGCCACCAGGGAAGCCCTGTTCATTTCTTCTTGCTTTGGCCTTAGTCCGTGCTGTTCCCTCTGCTGGGAATGCCCTCTACTCTGTCTAGCTAAACCTTTCTCAGCCAAGTGTTACCTGCGTAGGGAAGCCTCCCCCACTACTCCCACCCTTGCCTAGGTCTGATCTGTCAGTCACATGGATTCCGAGCTCCCCACCCTTCTCCCCAGCACTTACCACGGCTGACGCTAATGAATTATTTGTGTCATTACTTACTTAATGCTTGTCTTCCCCACTGGGTCGTTCAGGACCACTGGAGTAGTAATGATGTGTTTTATTCAGATAGCAGTAGTAAGAGCTATGAACTAGGAGGTTGGGATTATTAATATATACACACTACTATATATAAAATAGATAACCAACAAGGACCTACTGTATAGCACAGGGAACTCTACTCAATATTTTGTAATAACCTATAAAGGAAAAGAATTTTAAAAAGAATATATATATACATAGGGACTTCCCTGGTGGTCCAGTAGCTAAGGCTCCAGGCTCCCAATGCAGGGGGCCCAGGTTTGATCCCTGGTCAGGGAACTAGATGCCACAGGCCACAAACAAGAGTTCGCACACCACAGCTAAAAGATTCCGCACGCCGCGATGAAGATCCTGTGTGCTGCAACCAAGACCCGCTGCAGCCAAACGAATAAATAAGTAAATAAATATTTTAAAATAAGTAAATAATTTAAAGAAAGAATATATATACACATATATGTATATATATAACTGGATCACTTCGCTGTACACCTGAAACTAACACATTATAAATCAACTCTACTTAAATTAAAAAAATAGTAAGAGCTAAATATTTATTAAATGTAAGAATAAATAGATTCATCAAATGCTATAGAAAATTTAACCCTGAGATTATTCACTTATTCAAACTGCATCACTTATTTTTCAAGGATCTTCCTCTGAGTATCCTCCTTCCAGGTCCAAATCAAATGCCACTTTTTGCATGAAGCTTTCTATGACGTCCCTAACTTAGACTATATTTTTAATGAGCACATTGCAGTTCCCTTACTATACTGTGATCTCCTTGAGGGTAGATCCTCCTACAGGGTCAGGCTCAGCTTTTTATATAATAAGTACTTAATGCATATCTGAAGAAGGAATTTATGAGTAATAAATATACTACATACACGCATTTGAAAAAGAGTGATCAGGGTCAGGTTTGTGTGGTCTGTTCAATCTTTTGTATAGAGCGATGCTTCTCAAAACTTTCTGTGCATACCAATCACCTGGCAATCTTGCCAGGATGCAGATTCTGATGGAGTAGGTTTGGGGTGAGACCTGGGATGGTGCATTTTTAACAAGCACCCAGGTGATGGTGATACTGCTGGTTGGCTGGCCACACTCTGAGAAGGGTTTGTAGCAGAGGTTCTCAACCTTCGCCTCACCTTGAACCTGCCTGGGAAGAAGCCTCACAGAGACACTGATGCTTGGATCCCATCCTCAGAGATTCTCATTTTCTGGTTCTGGGCTACAGCTTTGCCATGAGGATTGTGAAAAACTTCGTAAGTGGTTGCCAGCCTTAGGAGAAGCTGGGTGAGAGACATACAGGCTATGCTCTCCGCTTGCTTTGCAACTTTTCTGTAAATCTAAAATTACTTCAAAATAAAAAGTTTCTTTAAAAAATCTATATACACTACCAAACGTAAGGTAGGTAGCTAGTGGGAAGCAGCCTCATAGCACAGGGAGATCAGCTCGGTGCTTTGTGACCACCTAGAGGAGTGGGATAGTGAGGGTGGGAGGGAGGGAGAAGCCAGAGGGAAGAGCTATGGGAACATATGTATATGTATAACTGATTCACTTTGTTATAAAGCAGAAACTAACACACCATTGTAAAGCAATTATACTCCAATAAAGATGTAAAAAAAAATCTTTCCAAGTGATTTGAATGAGAAACACTCATCTTGGGAATGGTGCATGCTGGTTTAAGTTCAAAGGCCGCGGTGAGTGCCTGAGCCCCGTACAAGCCCACTGAGTGGGGAATAAATGGTAGATGTAAGCTGAGAAACAGTCTTATTCTTTAAAACCCTCTGAGTTATACCGTGGATTCAAAACACTTGGATGAGTATCTTGCTGAACTGGATTTTCTAAGCCTTTTCTTAACTCAAGTCACCGGACTGACTGTTTGTGGCCCACTTCCCAATCTGTATGACTTTTTCAAGATTGAAGACCAACAAAACTGTTTTCCAGGCTAAACAGCACGAGGAGAGCAGCTGCCTCATGTGAGACCATCCTAGATGACAGGAAAAAAATTCCCAAGGAGCCAAAACAACCCACTTCTCCCAAACAGAATTAAAAATAATAGGTACTGCTTTAACTTACTGGGACTTAATTGGGAATAGTAAATTCTAATCCTTTCACATGGCAGTCTAGAAAATATGTGAAGGCACACAGAAATGAGGACATAAACATGATGCCAAGGGGAAGGGGCGTGGCTTAGGAGTACAAGGCTGAGATCCATCCTGCCTCTGAGCTGTTACAAGTTATGAGTTGCAAAAAGCTGTTCTTGGGTCATTCAAGTCCTTTGCCCTTAAGAATCCTCCTGTTCTAGATATGAAAAAGGAGACCAGCTTTGCAAAATTCCCCACTGGACCTCTCGAGAACTGTGGGTCGATGTTTCCAAGCCTTTCAAAACTGATGATTCTATTCTGTCAAACTGCTGGCAACGTGTCTTCAGGAAGTTTAGTGATAAGGGGGTGGGGAAGAGAATTTGTGTATCTGGAAGATCCAGAAGCTTCGGAGTGTGCTGTGGACGGAACACATTTCACACAACGTTCCCTAGGTTTGCTTAGGGATTTACAAGTGTTGCCTGGGGAACCAGTCCTTTGATTACTGCGCCCTGGAGTTCAGGAAACCAGTCAGCAATTTGTTTCCCTTTGCAGTGGGTCTAGGGAGTGGATCATGTTGCAAGACAAATAATTCCATGCTCCCTCTACCTCTTAGCAACTTCTGTTTCACTGGAAATGCACTTTGCATTTCATCTTTAGCTGGATGTTTAAGGCTGAGCCCAAACCACCAACTTTTCCCTGGTTTGGGATCCAAGTTGTACCGCCACATTCCCAGCTGTCCACAGATACCGTTCCCCCACCCCTGCTTCCCCTTTCTCACTCTCCCACCTGTCAAGGAACCCGCGCAGGCCGTCTTAGACTCGCGAAGCCAAACTGAAGTTTTGTGCCTTTGCCTCTTGTAACTCTCAAGTGGAAATTACATCCCCTGAAAGGAAGCTTTGCCCGATACTGGAAACCACTCTGTGGTCTGGACAGACGGCTGATTGGCGCGGGAAGAGCACGGATGAGAATTGTCCAAAACTGGTTTTGAATGGTAGAGCATTCTGGGAAATGTGCTGGTAGTTTCTTATAAAGTTCAACAGACGCTCACCATGTGACCCAGCAGTCCCACTTCTGAGAGTTTACCCTTGATAAGCAAGGACTTAGGTTCACTCGAAAACCTTGACGTGAATGTTTCTATCAATACTAGCTTTCTTCGTAAGAACTAAAAACCTGGAAACTGTCGCGTCGTTCAATATATGAATGGTTGCTTAGGCAAACCGTGCCACGTCCATCCCATGGAATACAACTCAGCCGTAAAAAGGAATGAATGGCTGGCATGCACAGCAACTTGGGTGGATCTCAAAGGCATAGGGAGTGAAAGAAGCCAATCTCAAAAGGTTACTGACTGTATGATTCCATTAATAACATTCTCGAAAAACCAGAAAGATAGTGATGGAGAACAGAGCAGAGGTTGCCAGAGGCTGGGAGGAGGGTGTGACTATAAATGGGCAGCATAAAGGAATGTTTTTTCTGTATCCTGATAATGGTGGTGGTTACAGAAATCTCTGTGCTAAAATTCACAGAACTGCACATCAAATGGGAAAAATGATAATTTTACCGTATAGTACCTTTAAAAAAATAAAGTAAGCTGGCTTTGAATCCAGGCACTGCTCCCTTTTAGCTATTTGACTGTGGGCCAATTATTTAATTTCCTTAAGCCATGGTTTCCTCATTTCAGAAGGCAATGCTAACAATACCTCATAGAGCTGCTGTGGAGATGACCCAAGGTCATACATGGGAACGGGTCAGATATAGGGGAGGCATTCAATAATGTTCATTTCCTTTCTTTCCTCTCTCAGGGGTGGGGCATCTGGTCCTGGGTTGGGGTTTAGAGGTGCTTTATGGCTTTGATTTCCCTTAGCAACCAGAAAGGTGAGTTTGAAAAGAGCAAGATAGGACACCTCCAAGCACAGTAAATAAACGTTAACGAGAAAACCTTTTCCAGGGTAAATCAAGGACAAACTTGCTCTTTTTCTTCTTCTTCTTTTTTTTAACATTTCCTGGAGGTATTTTCAGATGAAAGGCCAATTTTAAAGTGTCTACCCAAGCTTTACACACGTCTTTATAGGTGGGTGAGGGAAAACCACCCACTTCTTCAACCTTTGTGTTTTGTCATTAGGGTCCAGCCATCCCCAGAACAGATGGTACCTAATAGTATGGGCCGTACCAACTGAGGGCAGGGAGGAGAACACACGTTGCTGATAATGACTCACATGGAGCCAACCGAGGGCCTGGTCCTACTGCTCTGAAATCCAGAAACCTGGCCATCTGGGGGGCCCTCACACTATCAGTGGCTCTTTTACTCAGGCAGTTCTATGTTTAAATGGGTATATATGAGAAACTCAGCGTGCTGAGTTCATCTTAAGACTAAGGAAAGGAATTAGAGATGCAGAGAAAGTGTGTGTGTGTGTGTGTGTGTGTGCACAGCTGTCTGGGTATTTTAAGGGGATACTAGACGGCTAGGATGTCTGGGACCTCCACATGCTCTAATTTGATGAATATTGTGGGTGGGTTTCTCCCCAGCCAAATTGTCTAGCATGTGGGGAGAGGTCTATGCCTGCCTTTACATGTTTTAAATCCGTGCTCCACTCAAATGCCTCTGCTCCCGTCGGATGCATCTATGCTTAGGAAATGTGGGGACAGATGAGTGCGGAATGGGCTCGGGCAGCAAAACTCTAAAAGGATGCTCTGAATAACTCCAGGAGAATATATTCCTAAGGTCTGTTACAGTCTTTTTTAAAAAATTTGTTTATTCTTATTTTTATTTATTTTTCGCTGTGTTGGGTCTTTGTTGCTGCGTGCGGGCTTGCTCACGGGCTCAAGAGCGCAGGCTCAGTAGTTGTGCCGCATGGGATTAGCTGCTCCACGGCATGTGGGATCTTCCTGGACCAGGGCTTGAACCCGTGTCTCCTGCATTGGCAGGCGGACTCTCAACCACTGCGCCACCAGGGAAGTAAGCCTCTGTTACAGTCTCTTTAACACTGATCTCAAAGATCAAGGGCCCAACATCTAAGGAAACCATCCAAAGCCTTTATGGTAATTAGGATATTGTTAAAAACAATTCCACCGCCTCCATGCCTCCACCCAGTCCTCTCCCTGCCCAAGACAGGAGTGTATTTCTCAGCCCCAATGATGTTGGGCCACGTGGCCTGCTTTGACCAATGGGATATTATGACATGATGCAAGCAGAGGACTGAAATGTATTTATGACCGCACAGCCCTCCTACGTTTCCACCATCACCGTAAGCACCTGCCCCTGCTGGCTCACTGATCCGAGGCAGATGAGAGGCATGTGGAGCAGACCCAGACTCAACCTATGGCTCCAGCCTTGACCCTCTGCCCTCCAGCTGACCAACAGGAACGTCAGTAAAAATAGGTTATCGATGTTTTGAGCCACTGAAATTTGGACTGGATTGTCATACTGCATTATTGCTGTAATAGTTAACTGCTACAGCCCTATCTCAGCCTAAGCGTAACACAATCCATTGGGTGGACAGAGGATCTTTATGCCAAACCTCATTCTCTTTTTTACAAGGCAACCCTGCCATGCCACTGGCAGTCAGCCCAGAATGCCCGTTTTCACCTTTCTTCCTAAAGATGCAGTGGTCCCATGCCAGCAACCACTGCTCTCCTCTCCCTCACCCATAACCACTGCATTGTCTAAGATGCGCAATGATCCCCAGTCTTGCTGTGAGAATATCGTTATGAACCAAGTTATGAGCTGTTCTTTTCGGAGGATCCCTTATATAGGATGAACTCAGGGTATTCCTTCAATCAAAATCACACTCTTCCTAACTCCCTCCAGAATGGAACAGTAAGTAACAACAAAACCTTTGCCATAGCAACATTCGACACATGTCATTTTCTTTCTCCAGAAATTATTTTAGGCAAACCTAGATTTCAGGAAAGCAATACTTTTCTCAAAGATGTGAGTGGTATAATTATTTAGATGACAATGAAAGACAAAAAAGAGACTCATTGGGCTTCCCTGGTGGCGCAGAAGTTGAGAATCCGCCTGCCGATGCAGGGGACACGGCTTCATGCCCCGGTCCGGGAAGATCCCACATGCCGCGGAGCGGCTGGACCCGTGAGCCATGGCCGCTGAGCCTGTGCGTCCGGAGCCTGTGCTCCGCAACAGGAGAGGACACAACAGTGAGAGGCCCGCGTACCGCAAAAAAAAAAAAAAAAAAAAAAAAAAGAGACTCATTAAAATTTTCATTATTACTTAAAGTTTCAGGCATTAAAATTATCCTTCTCACAGGGCAAGCTGAGCTCCTCGGCTGCTGGTAAGATATGCAAATAACTGAGACATCTTTATTTTATAAACATGTCATTTCCACTCACGTGCCCGGCACACGGTGGACATTCCACAAATGTTCACTGAACTGAATGTACAGCTTTCCTTTTCCCAAGAAAAAGGAGCCTCCTGAGCAGCAGAAAGAAACCCGAATGTCTTCCTTCCATGATTCTACCCCAGTGTCCAACCACAGTCACCTCCCATCTCAATGGTGAGTTGAGAAACATTTAGAAGTGACCAAAGTTGCGTATAGTATAGTCATTAATACTATTCACCAGAGTTCAAGCCTTCTACCTTCCGAGCACATGGTAGGCTTGCACTTCCTGGCCCCTGGTGGTTGGATGGGGCAGGGGGTGAAGGGGCTGTGACCGGAAGTGATGTGTGTCACTTCCAGGCCAGAGAATTTAACTGCCAGGGTGAGGCTCTCCAGGGCTTTCCTTCCCTCTGTCATGGTGACTAATGGCATTCAAGAAGGGGATGCCCAGCCAGCTTCATCCTGATGTGGAGCTCACCCTGGACAAACCAGGAGGGTCACGTGGTACAGGCAACAACTACCCCTTCTGTTGTTTAGGAGCCACCAAGAGATATGGAGTTTGTCTGTTACCCGTTACAGCAGATCCTGGCCTAGCCTGACTGATTGAGCATCTGCCCAGAGTACTTTGCCATAATTTACCACATCTTCACAAACCACGTGGCGTAGGATGAAAACACAGCACTTCTCAAGGATCTCAAAGATGAAGGAAGTCATCCAGCTGTCCAAGTTTTATCCGTATCTGCTGTGTGGCCAGATGCTGCTTTGCCATCTCTTTCTGTGACCACCAAGCTGGAAAAATGGGCTAAGGTGACTTCCTTCTATAACTAGCTCCTAGAAGTAAACACCTTCTAGGATAGCTCATGGCTGAAAAAATACTGCAGGATTCTTTGATACCTCCAGCCAAATCCTCTCTAATCTCCACAGGAAAATAGCACAGGGTGAATACACTGCCTGGGTATCTCAAAGCCTAGATGCCTAGTCCATCAATCAGTAACGAATACTTTTTTAGTATCCATTCTATTCCACCTTTGCACTAGGTGACTGGGAAGCTGAAGTAAACAATGAAAATCCCCGTCCTCAAAAACCTTTCATGCTGGTGGACTGTGACAAAGCAATAAACCTATACACAAGCAAATAAAAAATGTCAGGTACTGATACGTCCCATGAATAGGATAAAACAGTGTAATGATACAGATCAGGGTTGGCCAGCTCTGACCTGTGGGCCAAATCCAGCCTGCGGCCTCTTTTTATACGGCCTGTGGGCCAAGAAATCCTTCCTACAATTTTAAATGGTTGCAACAAATGGAAAGAAGCCTATTTCGTGATGCATGAAAATGATGCACAATTGAAATTTCAGTGTGCATGAGGTTTTCCTGGAACGCAGCCACACTCTACGTGATCTGCCCCGGCTATTTCTCCAACCTCCGGAAGCACAGCTCTGGCCTCCGCTCTCCCTACTGCAGCCACACTGGCCCCTCCGCACGGCCACTGCACGAAGTGGCCTCCGCTTCCCTCACTTCCTCCAGGGCTCTGCACAAAGGAAACGGAATCAGACGGGTCCCCCGCACCCATCCCTCTGTGTCTCCGCCCCCTTCTTGATCCTCTTCGTGGCACTTTTCACCCGCCACACGTGGAATATGAGTTCCATGAGGGCTGAAACACTGCCTTATTTCCTGCTGCATTCGACACAGTACGTGCTCAATAAATAAGCAAATGAATTGTCAGATGTTGGGAAGTTCTAAGGAGAGGCAAGGGAGAGCCTTTAGGAACAGGACATCACAACCGGTCAAGACTTTCATGAGGCACGGGGGCCTCAGAGAGGCTTTGCTTTATAATGTCCTAGTATCTTGGTAGAGACTATAAGATCTAGTGGTAAGACAGAGAGAAAAGAGGACTTCTGGACTTCCCTGGTGGCGCAGTGATTAAGAATCCGCCTGCCAAGGCAGGGGACACAGGTTCGAACCTTGGTCCGGGAAGATCCCACATGCCGCGGAGCAACTAAGCCCACACACCACAACTACTGAGCCTGCGCTCTAGAGCCCACGAGCCACAACTACTGAAGCTTGCACGCCTACAGCCTGCGCTCCACAACAAGAGAAGCCACCGCACCGCAGTGAAAAGTAGCCCCCGCTCGCCACAACCAGAGAAAGCCCACGCACAGCAACGAAGACCCAACACGGCCAAAAATAAATTAATTAAATAAATAAATTGGTATAAATTTTTAAAAAGGGGACTTCCCACCATACAAGCAACCTAAGAAGAAAACAGGGAGATTGGGATTGACATGTACACACTGCTATATTTAAAATAGATAACCAACAAGGACCTACTGTATAGCACAGGGAACTCTATTCAATATTATGTAATGACCTAAATGGGAAAAGAATCTGAAAAAGAATAGATATATGGATACGTATAACTGAATCACTTTGCTGTACACCTGAAACTAACACAGCATTGTTAATCACCTATTCTCCAATATAAAATACAAAGTTAAAAAAAAAAAGAAATGTCTCATCTCACCTCGTCTCAATCACTTTCCCAATTGTGGATAGTTTCCCACCCTCGCTGTTAATCTCAAGTGCTGGGAAAGAGCTGAGCTTAGAAAGGTGCTCAGGGACAATTTACTGTCACTTGTGTCCCTCTTCCTCTACTACCTCTAGGCCACTGTGGTAATGATAAAGGTGACTGGGAGTTCCAGATCGTCCTACGTTACATCCTACATGGAAGCATCCGTGTGTCCAAATACTGCATTTTCATTCCATAAATTGTCTTTACAAGACTGTCCGAAGAGCAGTTCCTTAACGAAACTCGCTCAACATACAGCTTTAATGTGATCTTTTTTCTAGAGCTTTTAGGGGTCTAAAGGCTAATCCGCCAAGTCCAAATCAGGTGGTTGTTTTTTTTGGCCACACCATGCGGCCTGTGGGATCCTAGTTCCCTGACCAGGGAGTGAACCTGGGCCTTGGGCAGTGAGAGCGTGGAGTCCTAACCACTGGACTTCCAGGGAATTCCCCAAATCAGGGGTTGTAAATTAAAAAATAAGTCATACAAGGAAGTAGTATATTCAAGCTATAAGATACAGAGGGTCCTACTGTATCCTGAATAGCAATAATAGGCTAAAGTGATATAAAAGCTTCAACCACCAGTTAAGGATAGAAAAGATCTGTGTACAGAAGCATGTAATGCAACACATTTACCTATAAGGTCATAAATGAAGAAGAAATTAATGGAAAACATTTCAAATGTATTTTGTGCCAAGGACCGTAGGGAGAGCAGTGGGGCCGGGTCTGCTTCCTGGAATTAAATATGGAAGGTGCATCTTAGTCCTTGTTATTCAATTCCCTTTAGAGACAATTTCAGGAGAAGGCAAGTGACACAAAGGTTATGAAGTCTCGTGAGCCATGTGGCTTCTCACGGTACTTAGAGGTGTCCCACATTCCTGTGGATCTTGGATTTATTCCAGTCTCAGGCCGAGTTTGAACGACTCCACCACTCAGCAACAGTCTTCCACCACTGAAGTGATGAAAGAGGGGGCTGAAAGGTCGTATGGGGAAGGAGGAGACAAATTCCGTCAGAGAAGAGTGGGGCAAGCCTACCAGGACCCGGAATTAATCCTTCGTCACTCTCCTGGCATGTGTGCATCAGTGACTTTGAAGAGATTTATGGCAATGGCTTCCCCTAGTGACTTAAGGGGGTGCCAAGATTCCTGGTGACAAACAATGCTTATCAAATACACCAGAAACAGTGCTGGTCAGAAGGTCGATGTGAATGACAGGACAGTGAGGTTGCAGGTATTTATTTATCAAACGCCCAGAATGTCTACACTATTGTACTCAGGGCTGTCACATACAGACGTGAGACTATGTGGATGGAGCATCCTAAAGTTGTGCAGTGCACGCTCTGTGCAACTGTATATGATTACCCCAACATATATAAACGCTGGAGAAAACAGACACAGAAATAAATCCCATATCTAGGTGGTTAATCTGATTATACTAGTGAGCCAGAAAGAGGCACTGGGTTAATCTTATTTCTAGAAGAAAACACGTTCTGCTTAGATGATTGAAAAACTTAGCAGCTAAACAGTACGCACAGTAGATTTGAGTTGAGATTTTCCAACAGATTTATCTCAGTTCACAAATTCCATGCACTACTGACCCCAGACAGCTGTCCTAAGTACAGCTGGCAAGACTAATGAAATCAGGATGCCTTACACTCAAATGGCTTTGAGAGCAATTCTGCAGGGTATTGGTAGCCTTTTGCATGGTTACTGCAGAAAATAAAATGTTCACAGACTTGTGTAACTGTACTAGAGGCACTGCTAGTCTAAGCTGAAAAAATAGGAGGATGTTCAAGGCTAGAAAGTGACCACTGTGGGGGAAGGGCAACCTCGCGATAGAATTGGCATCATTGCCATCCTTTTGGGAAAAGAGGTGGTTAGAAGAGGGGAGGGTGGGGAGAAGAACACGCTCACGGACCTACCACCAAGGAGGACCCTGGACACTCTTACAATAAATGAAACATTTTTATCTCAAAATGCACAAAATACATTCATATCCCAGTGTCCAAACCATTACCATCTTGAATATGCTTTCATACTCAATTTTGATTTAAACAAGAAGAGCATTAAGAAACACATATCTTCTTGGATTTTTCTCTTAAGAGAAAGTTACGGGGGAAAAGGAAATGTATAATAACCAATATGATATACCTCCTTAGCCCTCACCACCCACTCGTATCTACGCCCGAACTTCTGTTTAACTGTACGCACGTCTTTCCTTCGCATCGGAAAGATTTAATTGAGCCAGGGCTTGGGTGGACTTAAAGACAGCTGAACAGCCTGAAAAGCCTTACTTACTTCAAACAAGTCTGATTTTTTTTTCTCCTGTCCCCTAGGCTCAAAATGAGATTCCCTTTTACCTGCGATCTGGCACTGAGATCCCACATCCAGCCTGGTGGCAATGAAGTGGAGCTGAACGACGGTGATCTCTCTCGTGTCCGTTTGGAATTTAGAAAGTTAGAAAGGTGTCGCTTGTTGGGCAAGGTGACTCTCTACCCCTAACACAGAGTTCAACCTTCGCAGAAATACTGTATCTCTTTCTGTAGTGTAAGTACATCTGTGCTTTATACATGAGTAAGACGTTTTCACCCCCAAGGACCAATTTTCCCCTGTTGGGGGCGATATCACCCTTGTTGAAAATGCATTTCCTAATGACAGCTACAAAAACTCAAGTCCACTTTGATTGCTCACGGCCAGAAATTCCAAAATCAATAATGATTTAGCACCACTTCAGTCAAAACAATTATATCTGAATCATTTTCAAAATCAAAAGCTGAGAAAAACAGTACAGTCTATGAAATACAATAAAATTGGGCGAAATAGTGCTCAGACAGTAACATCCCAGTTAATCTTTTTTCATTACTCTCAATTCATTGGGCTCTATCTGACGCTTGCTCATAGAATCAAAGATTTGATTATGGTTGAGTGTTACACACGTTTCAAAAAGCAAAGGACCAAAACGACTTCAGAGAAAAGACTTTTCTAGATGGTGGCAATGGGTAATTTGGAAAACCAGATAGAAAACATCTGTAGAAAGCATGGCAGTTTTCAGTTCCCAGAAGAAATTAACTAACTCAACTAGCTCACAGATGACCTGAAAAGAAACAGCCCCCAAAGTTATCTGTGTCGTAAAAACAAGTCAATGCTTCATGAGAAAATCACTGTGGTACAGCAGAAAGTAACACAACCTTGTAAATCAATTTGTTTCAAATAAAAAAAAAAATCACTGTGCTATCTGCATATACAGTTGAGGGGAAACTTTCATGTCCTATTACAACTCCAAAAGCCCCCACCCCCAGCGTTTTCAAAAACTCATGGCAAGAATCTTAGTAAGCCTAAGAAACAGAATACTCATTAACAAGTACAGAATATATCCTGCCCACTACGAGGAGTGTTATGCATTTTTATATTGTCTCAAAAATAGTGGCGGCAAAGAAAGATCCTCTGTATAAGCCAACTTAAAAATTTGCATCACATGAAAAATTGAGCTCACCTACCTTCACTGGTCCATGTTCATAACTGGAGCTCTGCACCAACTGCAGAGAAGACATCATGAAAATATTCACCACTGCCCACTGTCTGTACATTTTGAATATTCTAATATCCACTGATTACCAAGCAGTTGACCTCAGGCAGCTAGAGCAAACTGGTTCAAAAGGCATATTCTCCAGAAGGAAAGTTCGAAACCCCAGGAGTTCACAGGGGAAAACAAATAATCAGTTGTGATCAAAATCAATTAGTCAAGGTACGTTTCTGCACAATCTTATGGGGGGGAGAGAACTGAAAAAACGTTTAAATGTTTGTACGCTCCAAAAATAATCAGGAAGTGGATATGTCTTCTACTTGAAATGAGAAAGCCTCTAAGTCCACCTCATTTCCAGCAAACCAAAAAAAAAAAATCTTCCCCCCCTGTGCCCCAGGTTTGAGTTGTTTTAGAAGGAGGTGGTTTGGCCACCAATGTTTGCAGCTACAGGAGGCTGGGACCCAGTTGTGGATTCAAACTTTTTTCACAACCCTCATGGAAGCTTGCAGGAGCATGTGTCTTAAATCTGACACACATTTTGGCAGAAAAAGCAGGGAAGTCTTGGCCGTAATCCTGTCGTGTCCCTACCAATAGCAGGGCAGTTTTGAAAACTGACTGAAACGCTCAGAACTGCTGTTACTTTACCCACGGAGATAACCTGTAACATGAAACCCCAGCACATAGGCATCGAAACTGCGTTGCTCAGAAAGAGACCTCAGATGCTCACGCACCTCCATCAGTGACACACAGAAAGTAATCAAATGTGCTTTAAAAAACACACAGGCACAAAGACGACAAAATGTCCACATGCCCATGAAAAGGAAAACACAGACAAAATAATTTTTTTAACAGAAGTAACTTAGATTGAAATGAAGAACACTGATTTTTAAAGAAGCAACAATTAGGTTTATTTGCTTGGGCCAGGAACTATCTCACAGACGTTGCTATAGAAAACATGTCATCACTTGAGTGTGAAATTCTTTAGAAGCACTGGCGAAGTCAGCTTTGGAAACTGGATGCACTGAACGGGTGGACGCCACAAAGGGCAAAATTCTAGAAGGCAGCCAGACCTGCCCTTGCGCTTGTCACTAGTTTCCAATCCTTGATTTCCAGGTTTTGGCTCTTTCAAAGCCGTTTTTCGCATTTCTGAAATCAAGAACGGCCTAAGAAATCTCTTCATCTGTGTTCATCACAAATGGACCTAGAGCAGAAAGAGACATTCAGAAAGTTCTGGGTGACGAGAATATTTTCTTCTACCACGAAAATGGTATGCATTTCTGTAGCTCTTAATTTGAGACAAACTCAGGCATATCTGAACAGCAGAAGGTTATTTTTGCAGCGTCCAATCTCCGAGGACTGTAATACAAGTTTCTTGACTACGATTGTGTATGATTATAAAGACCAAACTTCAGATAAACAAATGCAATTATATCTCACTCATCCATTGCAGGCTGCCATCAGCAATGGCAATCTCTTTATTCAAAACATTCTTAGGTTTGGTTCTATTACGACCATTTTTGTAGCTGTTTTTTTTTTTTTTTTTTTTTTTTTTTTTTTTTTGCAGTACGCGGCCTCTCACTGTTGTGGCCTCTCCCGCTGCGGAGCACAGGCTCCGGACGCGCAGGCTCAGCGGCCATGGCTCACGGGCCCAACCGCTCCGCGGCATGTGGGATCTTCCCGGACCGGGGCACGAACCCGCGTCCCCTGCATCGGCAGTCAGACTCTCAACCACTGTGCCACCAGGGAAGCCTGCTGTTAGTTCTTTTTATTGTTATTTTTTATTGAGGTATAAATGACTTATATTAGTTTCAGGTAAACAATATAATGATTCAATATTTGTATATATTGGGGAATGATCGTCACAATAGGTCTAGTTAACATCTGTCACTATACATAGTTACAGAAGTTTTTTTTCTTGTGATGAAAACTTTTAAGATTTATTGTAGTTGTCAGTTGCACTAGCATTGGCTGATGTCAAGAATTTAACTGATTTTTTAAATTGGCAAATCTTTTCACAGTGTTGGTATCTCCACAGTATATGAGGCTGTGTCCTTGCACGAGGGGTCTAAGTCATTTTTGACAATTAGTAGCATCTCACTGACAATAAAAAGGAGATTATAAAAATTTCAAGTCAAGAAAGCATCACATTTTGGATTCTCTAGGGGTCAGTGCACTTTTCCTGTAAAGGGCCAGACAGTATATATTTTAGATTTTGTGGGTCAAACGATGTCTGTCTCAACTACTCAACTCTTCTACTGAAGCGCAAAGCAGCCACAGACAATATAGAAGTGACTAGGGATGGCTGTGTTCCAATAAAACTTCATTTACAAAGACATGCAGTGGACAGATTTGGCCCATGGTCACTGTTTGTCTAATTCCTAGGGCTGAACTTGGCATTTGCTAAAGGTGTAGAAGAAGTCCTCCCCTAATCGACCAGGAGGCAAAATGTCTGTCTCTTCCCTCTCTTCACATACGGTAGGAGCATCCACCTGTTGGCTAAACGAGGCCAGCTCTTATATGGTGGCATTGGCAGTGTCTTGAAAGCGGTTGACAGATTTGTCCATTCGGTCAGTATATTTCTTCCCCCAGTCTTCAGAGGTGCCGTCGGGAACCTTTTACGAAGTGCCTCCTCTAAGAGGCTTTCTCTGAGAGACCCGGATTAAAATATAACATAAAACTTGGAATAACACAGGCAAACTTCTTAACTACTCTTGGCGTATCAGCACAGATTCGGCACCCACTTTAGTGCTTGAGAAGGAAGACCCAGGATCACATGCTTTGATGACGCTGATGCCTTTTGGGAGATTTCAGGGAATAGGATGGCAAGAGAAAGGGAAAACAGGTAGCAGGTGTGTAAATTCATTCATTCACTCAATGACCTATCTATCCAGCATTTATTGCGTGCTTACTTAATGACAAACATGGTGCTAGGAGCTAGAGACATAAAGCTGAAAGACAAATTAATGACAGACTCCCTCCCCTCAAGGACCTCAAATCTATAACACAAACAGATATGAAAACAAATTATTACAAAACAGTGTGATACACAGAACGATAAATGTATGGAAAATGCAAAGAATCAGCACAGAAGGGGAGAAGGAGGTAATGTCTGCACAGGCAGATGTGGCGGAACGGCATTTTCGGGACTGGCCTGCAGGAGGACGTGAGGGTGCGGAAAAGGAGGAGGGTGGAGTCTGATATGTAGCAAGGGGCCCGAGCCCTCTGGGTTTTGGACGCCATCTATGGGAAGAAGTTTGGACATAATTCTGCAGGTGATCTGGAATCACTGAAGCGTTAAGGACAGAACAATGTAATCTGCTCTGCAGTGTTTAGAAGACTTTGGCATCAGGGTAGAGAAGATGCCTGGCCTGGGAGGCTGAGTTGATGGTGGAATTGTTTAAGGGTAACTGAGACACAAGACACAGGAAGCTGTGGGTAGAGCAAGGAACTCAGTCCTGGATATTCCGACATGAAGGCGCTGGAGACAATCAGCTGCCTGGCAGAGGTGCTCGGTACATTGTTGGAAATAGGGGTCTGGGGCTCACAAGAGAAATTTCACCAGGAGATGGACATGTGGACTGTACTAGGTAGGAAACAATGAGAGAGCCCTCATATGCAAAAAAAAATCGTAAATCCAAGAGGGCATCCTGGAAAAGCCACCTTTTTAAAGGATGCAGAGGAGAAAGGGAGACGGAACAGAGAAAATGAGAGCAGGTACTGGGCCAAGGACCGCCTTCCTGCACGTCATAATTTTGCTATAGATGAGACTTGTGGAGCACCTCTCCCCTCCCTCAATTACTTTTCTGTACAAACAGCACATTTCCGGGCTTCCATCTTGACACTTCTCTGGGGTATTCTGCTGTGATTCTCAAATCATAATGTGCACATAAATCACGTGGGAATCTTATTAAAATGTGTATTCTGAGTCAAGAGGTCTGGAGTGGGGTCTGAAGCTCTGCATTTCTAACTATCTCTCCAGTGATGCCAATGCTGCTGGTCCATGGACCACTTTGAGAAACAAGGGAAGCGTTGGAAGTGTGAGCCCTCCAAAGCCAAGGGGAGGAAGCTCAACTCCTCAAATCCTCAAGAAGAAGAAAACTGAAACCAGAAAGTATATGTTTTTCTTCTTTTTTGGGGGGGGGGGTAATATATAACTAAATTATTTTTTTTTTGAAATTGAGGTATAACCGACATACAGCATTATATTAGTCTCCGATGTACAACATAATGATTCCGTATTTGTATATACTGGGAGATGATCACCACAATAAGTCTAGTTAACATCTGTCACCATACACAGTTATAGAATTTGTTTTCTTGTGATGAGAACTTTTTTTTTTATGAGAACTTTTTTTTTTTTTTTTTTTGTGGTACGCGGGCCTCTCACTGTTGTGGCCTCTCCCGTTGCGGAGCACAGGTTCCGGACACGCAGGCCCAGCGGCCATGGCTCACAGACCCAGCCGCTCCGTGGCATGTGGGATCCTCCCGGACCAGGGCACGAACCTGTGTCCCCTGCATCGGCAGGCGGACTCTCAACCACTGCACCACCAGGGAAGTCCCCGATAAGAACTTTTAAGATCTATTCTCTTAGCAACTTTCAAATATGCAGTACAATGTTATTGACTATCATCACCATGCTGTACATTACTTCCCCCAGAAAGCATGTTTCTTAATTGAACAAGAAAATTATTTGCTAGTTATCAATAATCCCACAAATCCTCTTTTAAACTACACTGTTCATCCCTTCTCTAATTAAAGCTTTGAATTCCCTCCCTCTCCTGTAGTAAAAATGGTGTGAGTTGAATCTCTCACTGTGTAGAAACTTCCTATAGTGGAGAGAGCACAAGACAAGGGTTTAGGAGACTAGGGTTCAAATCCCAGCTCCGCCACCAACAATTACTTCCCAGCAGAGAAGCCACAGGGCGGAGCAAGGGGCAACCGGGCACAGTGAGAGGCCGAAGGGCAGGGTGGGTAGAAACCAGACAGCCTGAGTGTGAACCCAGCTATGTGGCCAACAAACCTCTGCATCTCCGCTTCCTCATCCATAAAGTGGGGATGAGAGTACCTACCTTGTCAGGTTGTTCTTAAGCTTAAATGAATTAATATTTCGAAAGCACTCTGACCAATCCTAGTAGACAGTAAATGCTACTGAGGTATCTGTTAGGTAAATAAGCGGAACATCTGGATTCCGCTTTCCTCAACAACTAGTACTGGTTCCCAAATAGTCGAGAGATGGTTGCGGTGGCCTTCAAACATGCACAGGTAAAAGAAAAACTTAAACGTCTGGGTTTGAAAGAGTTAGCAAAATAAAATTAATAAATAAAACAAACAAGTAGAACGCTTTGCCTCTCATTAGCTGAGGTTTCAGGGGCCATCTCTATGTTGTCTGGTTAATCCGAATTTGTGTGTGCTGGCACACCCAGTGTCCCCGAGTTGCAAGCCTCTGGGAGAAGATTCACAGGGGATGAATGTCACCTATTGTAGTTGGAGTCTTGGTTTTCATCACTGATGCAGAGGACATCGCTTAACTGAAAAGGTTTCCATCCCACACATCTTTTTCCCACCTAAGCTCTAGCTGCTATTAATAAAGATGATGACCCTACTCAATCTGTCGGCAGGCTTCTTCCAGAAGAACAAACTATTTCAGGGCTGTTCAACCAAAAGAAAATGACAACTATGAACCTCTGGAGTGGAAATCAGAAGTCTGCAAAATGGAGGCAAACGCTATGGGCTAGGTGGAGTATAATTTAATGCTTTTCCCTTAAGCTACTAATAAAACAAAAAAGACTATTTTAAAAATAATCAGGGCTTCCCTGGTGGCGCAGTGGTTGAGAGGCCGCCTGCCGATGCAGGGGACACGGGTTCGTGCCCCGGTCCGGGAGGATCCCACATGCTGCGGAGCGGCTGGGCCTGTGAGCCATGACAGCTGAGCCTGTGCGTCCAGAGCCTGTGCTCCGCAACGGGAGAGGCCACAACAGTGAGAGGCCCGCGTACCACAAAAAAAAAAAAAAAAAAAAAAAAAAATCAGTGCTCTATAGACCAGATAGATCTAATTGATATTTACAGAACATTCCACCCAAAAGTGGCAGAATACACTTTCTTCTCAAGTGTACATGGAGCATTCTCCAGGACAGATCACATCTTGGGTCACAAATCAAGCCTCAGAAAATTTAAGAAAACGGAAATCGTATCAAGCATGTTTTCTGACCACAACGCTATGAAAATGGAAATCAACTACAGGAAAAGAAACTATAAAAAACACAAATATATGGAGGCTAAACAGTGTGCTACTAAATAACCAAGGGATCACTGAAGAAATCAAAGAAGAAATTAAAAGATACATAGAAACAAATGACAACAAAAACAGTACGACCCACAACCTATGGGACACAGCAAAAGCAGTTCTAAGAGGTAAGTTTATAGCAATACAATCTCACCTCAAGAAACAAGAAAAATCTCAAATAAACAACCTAACCCTACACTTAAAACAACTAGAGGAAGAACATATGTATATGTATAACTGATTCACTTTGTTATACAGCAGAAACTAACACACCACTGTAAAGCAACTATACTCAAATAAAGATGTTAAATAAATAAATAAATAAAAAGGTCCAACTGAGAAGAACAAAGAAAACCCAAACTCAGTAGAAGGAAATAAATCATAAAGATCAGAGGAGAAAAAAATGAAACAGAAATGAAGAAAATAATAGCAAAGATCAATAAGACTAAAAGCTGGTTCTTTGAGAAGATAAACAAGATTGATAAACCCATAGCCAGACTCATCAAGAAAAAAAGGAAGAGGACACAAATCAATAAAATTAGAAATGAAAAAGGAGAAATCACAACTGACACTGCAGAAATACAAAGGATTATAAGAGACTACTACAACTATATGCCAATAAAATGGACAACCACGAAGAAATGGACAAATTCTTGGAAAGGTACAATTTTCCAAGACTGAACCAGGAAGAATTAGAAAATATAAACAGACCTATCACAAGTAATGAAATTGAAACCGTAAGTAAAAATCTTCCAACAAACAAAAGTCCAGGACCAGATGGCTTCACAGGCAAATTCTATCAAACATTTAGAGAAGAGCTAACACCGATCCTTCTCAAACTCTTCCAAAAAAATTGCAGAGGGAGGAACACTCCCAAATTCATTCTATGAAGCCACTGTCACCCTGATACCAAAACCAGAAAAAGATATCACAAAAACAGAAAATTATAGACCAATATCACTGATGAACATAGATGCAAAAATCCTGAACAAAACACTAGCAAACAGAATCCAACAGCACATTAAAAGGATCACACACCATGAACAAGTGGGATTTATCCCAGGGATGCAAGGATTCTTCAATATATGCAAATCAATCAATGTGATACAAAACATTAACAAATTAAGGAATAAAAACCATATGATCGGTTTTCCCTGGTGGCGCAGTGGTTGAGAGTCCGCCTGCCGATGCAGGGGACACAGGTTCGTGCCTCGGTCCAGGGAGATCCCACATGCCACGGGGCGGCGAGGCCCATGTGCCATGGCCGCTGAGCCTGCGCGTCCGGAGCCTGTGCTCCGCAACGGGAGAGGCCACAACAGTGAGAGGCCCGTGTACCGCAAAAAAACCCAAAAACACAAAAAAACAATAAAAGAAAACCATATGATCATCTCAACAGATGCAGAAAAAACTTGTGACAAAATTCAACACCCATTTATGATAAAAAAAAAACTCTCCAGAAAACGGGCACAGAGGGACCCTACCTCAATATAATAAAGGTCATATACGACAAACCCACAGCAAGCATCATCCTCAATGGTGAAAAACTGGAAGCATTTCCTCTAAGATCAGGAACAAGACAAGGATGCCCACTCTCGCCACTATTATTCAAAATAGTTTTGGAAGTCCTAGCCACAGCAATCAGAGAAGAAAAAGAAATAAAAGGAATACAAATTGGAAAAGAAGAAGTAAAACTGTCACTGTCTGCAGATGACATGATACTCTACATAGAAAATCCTAAAGATGCCACCAGAAAACTACTAGAACTAACCAATGAATTTGGTAAGGTTGCAGGATACAAAATTAATGCACAGAAATCGCTGGCATTCCTATACACCAACAATGAAGAAACAGAAAGAGAAATTAAGGAAACACTCCCATTTACCACTGCAACAAAAAGAATAAAATACCTAAGAATAAACCTGCTTAAGGAGGCAAAAGACTTGTACTCAGAAAACTATAAAACACTGATGAAAGAAATCAAAGATGATGTAAACAGATGGAGAAATATACCATGTTCTTGGATTGGAAGAATCAATACTGTGAAAATGACTATACTACCCAAAGCAATCTACAGATTCAATGCAATCCTTATGAAACTACCAATGGCATCTTCACAGAATTAGAACAAAAAACCTTACAATTCGCATGGAAACACAAAAGACTCCGAATAGCCAAAGCAATCTTGAGAAAGAAAAACGGAGCTGGAGGAATCAGGCTCCCCGACTTCAAACTATACCACAAAGGTACAGTAATCAAGACAGTATGGTACTGGCACAAAAACAGAAATATAGATCAGTGGTACAGGATAGCATGCCCAGAGATAAACCCATGCACATACGGTCACCTAATTTACGTCAAAGGAGGCAAGAACATACAATGGAGAAAAGACAGCCTTTTCAATAAGTGGTGCTGGGAAAACTGGACAGCTACATGTAAAAGAATGAAATTAGAACACTACCTAACACCATACACAAAAATAAACTCCAAGTGGATTAGAGACTTAGCTATAAGACCAGACACTATAAATCTTTTAGAGGAAAACCTAGGAAAACCACTCTTTGACATAAACCATAGCAAGAGCTTTTTTGACCCACCTCCTGGAGTAACAGAAATAAAAAGAAAAATAAACAAATGGGACTTAATTACACTTAAAAGCTTTTGCACAGCAAAGGGAACCATAAACAAGACAAAAAGACAACCCTCAGAATGGGAGAAAATATTTGCAAATGAAACAAATTAATTAATCTCCAAAATGTACAAACAGCTCATGGAGCTCAATATCAAAAAAACAAACAATCCAGTTAAAAAATGGGGTGAAGACCTCAATAGACATTTCACCAAGGAAGACATACAGATGGCCAAGAGGCACATGAAAAGATGCTCAGCACCACTAATTATTAGAGAAATGCAAATCAAAACTACAATGAGGTATCACCTCATGCCAGTCAGAATGGCCATTATCAAAAAAGTTAGAAAAACAATAAATGCTGGAAAGGCTGTGGAGAAAAGGGAACCCTGTTGCACTGTTGCTGGGAATGTAAATTGATAGAGCCACTACGGAGAACAGTATGGAGGTTCCTTAAAAAACTAAAAATAGAACTGCCATATGACCCAGCAATCCCACTACTGGGCATACACCCTGAGAAAACCATAATTCAGAAAGAGACATGCACCACAATGTTCAGAGCAGCTCTATTTACAATAGCCAGGACATGGAAGCAACCCAAGTGTCCATCGACAGATGAATGGATAAAGATGTGGCCCATATATACAATGGAATATTACTCAGCCATGAAAAGAAATGAAATTGAGTTATCTGTAGTGAGGTGGATGGACCTAGAGTCCGTCATACAGAGTGAAGTAAGTCAGAAAGAGAAAAACAAATACTGTATGCTAACACATACATATGGAATCTAAAAAAAAAATGGTACTGAAGAACCTAGTTGCAAGGCAGGAATAAAGATTTAGACATAGAGAATGGACTTGAGGACACGGGTGGGAGGGGGAAGCTGGGGCGAAGTGAGAGTAGCATCAACATATATACACTACCGAATGTAAAATGGTTGGTGGGAAGCAGCCGCACAGCACAGGGAGATCGGCTCAGTGCTTTGTGATGACCTAGAGGGGTGGGACAGGGAGGGTGGGAGGGAGACGCAAGAGGGAGGGGATATGGGGACATGTGTATGCATATGGCTGATTCGCTTTGTTGTGCAACAGAAACTAATACGGTATTGTGAAGCAATTACACTACAATAAAGATCTATTAAAAATAATAAATAAATAAAATAAAAATAATCAGTGTTCTTGAAATTTATGATCAGCCAGGTTTTTTTTTTTCCGAAATCACTGTGCATACCTGTAGGCAAGGCAAGGTAGTGTAATGGGATTTTAATGCATGTTAAATTTAATAATCAGATAAGCGGACATACACTATGTTTTGTAGCATTTATCTAAGTAATAGGTTGGGTTCTGGATGCTTTTAGACGTTCTTCATTCAATCAAACAACAGTATTTTGAGGAAGTCAAGACAAAGAATTGAAGTGACTATTATGAGTCCTTATTCCAGGATTTTCTGCCTCCAAGTACAGTTATCTCTATTTGTTTTGTTTTTATTGACATATAGTTGATTTACAATGTGGTGTTAATTTCTGCTGTACGGCAAAGTGAGTCAGTTATACATATGTATACACATACACCCATGTATATTCTTTTCCATTACGGCCTATTACAGAATATTGAATATAGTTCGCTGTGCTATACAGTAAGACCTTTTTGTTTACCTGTTTTACATCTTCGGGTTTTTTTCTTTTATTTTTTTTGGCTGTGCCATGCAGCTTCCGGGATCTTAGTTCCCTGACCAGGGATTGAACTCGGGGCCACGACAGTGAAAGCACCGAGTCCTAACCACTGGACCACCAGGGAAGTCCCTCTATTTGTTTTTTAAAATAAACTAAGAGTGACTCAAATATTTTAGAAACTTCCAAAGAAATATTCCTAAGAGGTCGCCATTTTTCACTAAAAATACAATAGACTACAAGGACAGTACTGAAATCACTGTTATTTATGGGAATTCCCTGGCAGTCCAGTGGTTGGGACTCAGTGCTTTCACTGCCATGGGCCTGGGTTCAATCTCTGGCAACTAAGATCCTGCAAGTAGTACAGCGCGGCCAAAAAAAAAAAAAAAAGAAAAGAAAGAAAGAAAGAAATCACTGTTGTTTTTGGTAAAGATAAAAACGATATTCAAGTCCCCAGTGGACCACAAAATCTTTTTTTAAGTTGAAATTCCCTATGACACTATGTAAAAAACACTATTTTTGTTTTCCCCACAGTTCAAACCTCAATGTCCTACATGTGGTAGATACTCAAGAAATGTTTCCTTAAAGGAAAGAGAATGAATGTAGAAGCGAAAACCATGTATATATTTTCCTTTCACAATGGAGAAATGAAACAAAATCCTCAACTTTGTAGATGGAGAGAGGACAAAAATCCAGCTTTCTTCCCGGTGACCCTATATATGGACACTACTTTCAAAGAAAGGGTAAACCAACCAAAGAAATCGCCATCATGTGGGGCTTACCATGTTGAACAACTGGTTCTCTTAATGGCTCCCCAGCAATCAGGACGAAGTGGTTTCTCTCAGGATCCTAAAGTCAAGAAAGAGACCGTCAAACAATAAACAGCCTTATTTTTGAATGTCTGATTAGGAATGATTTGAAGTTGACATTTGGGCCAAAGGGATGATGTCCCTAATTCTAAAGATAAATTCCAGAAATATTTTCTGTGCAACGCATGATATGGAAATGCTTATTCTTTAAGACGTTTGGTAGCAATCAGAACTCAAGAATACGTCCCGAACACCAAAATAATAACCTTCTCTAATAAAGAAGGAGAATTTAAATTAAGATTTTTCTTTAACTAGAAACATCTTTATGACAAACTATGTGATTGACTTGGCCTATTATAGAGTTTATAATTTCCTGCTAAAAATTTAACTTTTAAAAGTGAAGATTATTTATACAAATCCAAAAGTAACATTTTATTACTTTTGACATTTATTACTATTAATGTAAAATATGCCCCAGAAATGTTGCACTAAATGGAACCTTACAAAAACATCCCAGGAGGCTTCCGTGGTGGCGCAGTGGTTAAAAAATCTGCCTGCCAATGCAGGGGACACGAGTTCGAGCCCTGGTCCGGGAAGATCCCACATGCCACAGAGCAACTAAGCCCGTGCACCACAACTACTGAGCCTGCGCTCTAGAGCCCCCGAGCCACAACTACTGAGCCCACGTGCCACAACTACTGAAGCCCGCGTGCCTAGAGTCCGTGCTCTGAGAAGCCACCGCAATGAGAAGCCTGCGGACTGCAACAAAGAGTAGCCCCCGCTCGCTGCAACTAGAGAAACCCTGCGCACAGCAATGAAGACCCAATGCAGCCAAAAATGAACAAAAAAATAAATAAATTTATTTTTTTTTAAATCCCCGAGATACCTGCTCAGGCAAATTTCTCTCCAAAAGGGTCCTCTTGTGTTAAAGTCTCTAAAAGTTTTTGTTTAGAATTAAGATTAGGTTTTTTTCCCTGAAACTGAAAAGAAATATTAATTATTAAATCCAGTGCTAGTGTGGATGCAGGGAAATATAAACTTTTCTATACCTCATTTGGGAGATTTTAAGTGGGTGCTGTAATCTTTCTAGAGAGCATTTGACAATATGACTTCAAGCCCTCCTATCGCTGATGTCCTCTGACCCAGTAATGCCAGAGAAACCAGCAGAAGAACCTCCCACCACACTTGTGATAATATAAATATGTGATAATATATTATATGCTCCTACTCATATAAAGCTCTTTAATTAGAAATAATTCTAATGTTACTAGTACCAGAAGATTTATCACTGGATTCAATTAACATGAAGCATATGAAGAACGAAGTCTTTAATCTTCCATGTAGTTAGAAATATGTGTATCTTACAGAACCGACATTTATTTCCCCTTCTGCCTCTAACTTTAAAAAATTAAAAGGGAATTTAGGGTCGAATGGTTTCTGCAAAAGTCTTAATTTACTCCCTACAGTCCCAGGGCTGTGCATTTAGTACATCCACCCAGTGGATGCTTTAATCATTTCTTCATGTTTAAAAAACATCTGTTTAACCATTCCCGGGCCTGTATTTATTTACACATCACCTTATGTATCCATAACCCAATTTGCTGTCAAAATATGCCAATGTGAACTCAGCTGAAAATCAGAGTAAGCTAAAAAGGCGTCTGCTAATTCAAATTTTAAAAACAGATGTCATAAACACCATGTACTAAAGTTTAGTCTTTTAACCTTAGTACAGACCCTCACTCAATCTCCACTTATTCTCACATTATACACAACGTTAATAATTAAGCTTTGCGGTTATCAGATCCATGAGATTCAAAGCTAGAAGACAGGAAAGCACTACTATACAGCAATACAAGGAAACGGACAGCTTAACATCAATTATGGAAATTAAACACACACCAAAAAAACTATGAAAAACAGGCACAGAGGCTTAAAAATTAGTCTAGGACCACTTACTGTGGTAGCCAGTAGGCCCTAAAGACATCGTCACACTTTATAGCTCAGCACAGTAATTAATACACATGCTGATGACCCAGTGTTATGAATAAGTTAAACTGTGCATATACTACTATGCAATAGCCCAACAGTCCCCAAGAAAGGGGACGGTTTCTACCTAAGGGCTTTGAAGGGGTGGAATTTCAGTGCGAATCAAATGACATATTCAAGAAAAGTATCTTAGAAAAATAGTTCTGATCGCTGGTGCTACATCATTTATAATTTAATCTGAGGGAAGACATCACTAAAAAGTGTTTCGAGGTGTTTGGTTTTGGAGGGGATACACACTTGAGTTCTAGGGTCAGGAGGCAGAGGAGAAAGGGTCGGGGGTCACGAGAGAAGGGGAAAGGAAAGGCCTACCTCCTTGTGTCATGGGTGTGCGACTCCTTAGAATGTAAGTTTCTTGATTCAGAAGATGCGTCTTTTGTGAGTGACAAACGTGTCCTACAGTTTACACAGTTTGGAATAATAATAAAGTGTTCAAAATACAACTTTTGCTCCTTTTAATATTACTCAAATCAAATGATGACTTTCATTTATAAGTCAGACAGTAGGATAAAAGGACACTTGCATTTGGTCTGAAATGAAAAATGATTCAACTGCTGGGTGCTGAGTTGTTTGGGAGTTCGGCTTCCCGTTTCAGAAAGCTGAAGGTTGGAAGTGAGCCAGAAACAGAAAAACAAATACCGCTTGCACGTGGAATCTCGAAAAATGATACAGATGAACTTATTTGCAAAGCAGAAATAGAGACACAGACACAGAGAACAAACATATGGATACCAAGGGGGAAAGGGGGGTGGGATGAATTGGGAGATTGGGATTGACATATATACACTACTATGTATAAAACTGATAAATAAGAACCTACTGTATAGCACAGGGAACTCTGCTCAGTGCTCTGTAGTAACCTAAATGGGAAAAGAATTTTAAAAAGAGTTGGATATAAGTATATGTATAATTGATTCACTTTGCTGTACACCTGAAACTAACTCAACATTGTAAAGCAACTAAACTCCAGTAGAAATTAAAAAAAAAAAAAAAAAAAAAAAAGCAAGCTGAAGCCTGGTCCAAGCTTCTCTGAATGATTTTTTTTTCCAAAATTAACCTCTCCCTGGCCCCTTCTCCTCTAACCTAAGCCAGGTGTTTTGGGCCTTTTTCTTTTTTCTTAGGTGCATCCTTCTTCCTCCCTTAACTGGCCTTCTTTGGTGAAAGCTGGTCATCTTTCTGGATATTCAGTAGAGTGCTTTTGTGGCTCCAAGTCCCGAATGCTGCTATCTTGAAAAGCCCTCCTCTATGGTGACCTTGGGTACAGTGTCAAATGATGAAAATCAGGCCAAAGCAAAGAGAAAGCAAGACTTGTTTAAGATCATGAGTCCCTGTGTGGATCTAAGTCAGTGCCCTGTTAGGTTCTGATGAAGAGACCCTCACGCAAAGGCAACAGAAGTTCACTTACTGCTTCATGGACAGGTGCCCCAACTGAAACTCACGATCTCTTGGGGCCCAGACCATGTCTTTCACTTTGGCACACCTTCTCAGAGTTCCTAGTTTTGAGTCAGGCCCTTCTGGGTTTACATAATAATTTACTTTTACAAATTGCTCTGTTATTCCATAAATACTGGCAAGACATGTCTTGAGTTCCACTGACACCAACAATAAATGATCGAAGCCCCGATGAAGGCGCTAGGATTTATTTAAGGTGTTGATAACTTCTACACTGTATGTACTCAGAGTTTGTTTGATTAATCAGAAATACAAAGCTTGAGATGGCAGTGGGACTCCGAGAAGGAAACTAAGGGCATGCTTTTGCATCAGGAACATTTATTAGGGTGAAATATTACCTGAAAACATTATCAGAAAGAAACTGAGCTTTAACAGGACTTCACTGCGTGTAATTGTTCTTACTAGACTTCACTGTTTATACTTCTTAGGCCAACTGAAAGAGAAAACAGTGAACTGTTACCAGTTTTTGAAGATTAATGGTTTATTTTATTATGAATCAGCACATCAGCAAAAAGTTGTCTCTAGCTTTAAAAGGGTGTTTTAGTTTTCTTTCGATCTTTTTTTTTTTTTTTTGTGGTACGTGAGCCTCCCACCGTCGCGGCCTCTCCCGTCGCGGAGCACAGGCTCCGGACGTGCAGGCTCAGCGGCCACGGCTCACGGGCCCAGCCGCTCCACGGCACGTGGGATCCTCCCGGACCGGGGCACGAACCGCATCCCCTGCATCGGCAGGCGGACCCCCAACCACTGCGCCACCAGGGAAGCCCTCGATCTTTATTTTAATCAAATATTAATCTGTATTAGTTTAATGAATTCCCCATGAATGGTGCCAGTTAAGGAGTATCCTTATTCTCAAGGATGGTTTTGATGGCAGTCATTGAGGAACTGATTGCCTACCTTGACAAACTACACGTAAGTTTGCTAATCCACGAGGCTTAAGACTTTCTCAATAGGACACTAGTATAAACATGAGTTTTTTTTTGTTTTTTTTTTTTTAATTTTATTATTTATTTTTGGCTGTGTTGGGTCTTTTTTGCTGCGTGCAGCTTTTGTCTAGTTGCGCGAGCGGGGGCTACTCTTCGTTGTGGTGCACAGGCCCCTCATTGCAGTGGCCTCTCCCGCTGCGGAGACCGGGCTCTAGGCATGTGCGCTTCAGCAGTTGCGGCTCGCAGGCTCCAGAGCGCAGGCCCAGCAGCTGTGGCGCACGGGCCCAGCCGCTCCGCGGCATGTGGGATCCTCCCGGATCAGGGCTCGAACCCGCGTCCCCCGCGTTGGCAGGCGGACTCCTAACCACTGCGCCACCAGGGAAGCCCTAAACATGAGTTTTAAGCTGAGATCAAGCCTTCATATCAAATCCATGTGCTCCTGATCATGGAGCCATCTTGGCAACCAGGGTACCAATCGTGGGCCAAAGCAGCACAGGGAGCTTTAACGCTTGAAACAGAGGTTGTTCCAGGGTGACCATTACAGTCCAGGCTTAAATGTCCAGAGGAGCCCAGGGTTGATCCCCATCTCTAAGAACAATGAAAAAGTTAAGGTCATTCTGAAGGCACTGCTGGGGTTTAGGCTTCCTCTAAGAAGTCAGAGAGTCTGGCTTAAGGACTCTTCAATCTAGCATAAACCAAGCCCCCTGCAGTTGCTACCCACCATGGAAGACTTCAGAATACAGTCACAAAAGACAATCCACACTCTGAGTGAAAAAGGTAGGGGTCCCTGCAGCCTAATATGTGCTGGTCTAAGATGAGTCAAACGCTAAAATGGAGCCGGGAAACCTGGGGAGAGAAAAGATGTGATCTATCGATACATCAACTCCTCCCTGCCCTCCTTGCCTGCCCTGGAGGACTGGCCATTCTAGAGGAAACTTCCCAGGCTCCTGAGCCACCAGGAAGACACGCATGATGGTGAAGACACAGAGTAAGAAGCAGAGAAAGGGCAGGGAGAGCGGTGCCAGAAGGAAGCTGGGGCCTATATATGAACTCCTCATTCCTGTCCACAACTCCACGCACATGGGAATAAGGGAGAACTGGGAAGGCACAGCTTCCTTCTTTAATCCTCAGGGTAAGTCTAGTTCCAAGTGAAGATACCACTGGCCTGGAGCCCGAGTGAATCAGGGTCCTTTAGGACCTTTGTAGAAACTCATGTGCCCTAAACCTTGGGGCCTAAGGTATAAATCCTCACTAGGTAACATGTACGTGGCATGACCACCTGTCACATCAGGTGTTTAGATCAGTGACCTTTCCAGCTACCATCATTGGGCACCCACTATGTACCAGACCAGGGATGAGTAAACTTGTCCTCGTAAAGAGCCAGGGAATAAAGATTTTAGGCTTTGTGGGCCATCCAGTCTCTGTTGCAACCACGTAGCTCGACACTGTGGCGTGAAAGCATCCACAGACAAACGGAAATGAACAGGTGTAGCTGGGGTTCAACAGAAAAAGTTTAAATCTAGCCTGTTGGGCATAAAGTACTGATCCCCGTGCTAGATGTGGCCTAGACTGTTGACCTACGTAATCTCACACAGTCGATCTGACAGCCCCACGCAGTTAGCATCATTATTTCAACTGTGCAGAAGAAGAAAATGAACGAAGCTCAGGGGGTTTGAGAACTGTGTCCAAACAGGCTCCTCCCGTTGTATCTAAGGGGGACTTTCTACTCTTCACGGATGTAAGTGATACGTGCCGATTTAAAGGTGAATTTTTCGGAATAAATTTTTTCACAGAACTCTTTCTAATGTCTTGATGGCTCAGGCTACACTTATACACAGTCAAAATTACAGAAGGGCACACAACAGAACCATGCCCCTGGGGCCAAGGAACTGATGGTTCCAGTCAAGCCTTTTCCATCCTGCTGCCTCTCTCTTTCTGGACCCCCTCACCACTTCTTGCTGGTGTTCTGCTTCAGCTTCCAAACCCTTATCACCTGCAATGTGCCCTCTGCTATAGTATAGGAAGGACTGACATTGTCGAGTTAAACCAGACAATGTCACAGACTAATCTGCCGTCAGTAGGGTCTGGTCTACATATAGCTTCCACGCCTCGTCCGTGCACTGGGTGAAAACAGACGAAATCGCCATTTCTGAAGGTCAGAAGTGGCAGTTCCATACAGTTCGACCTAATTATAGGGAGCACAGACCCTGAGATACGCATTTCCTCTGGAGCTCATGGCGTTTTGCTTCGCCTTACTTCACTGCTCCTGGAGGTGTTGCAGAGGATTAAAGCAGCAGTAGGGGAGCTTGTCAGCAAAGGGGGTTAAGATACAATCATTCCTCACATCCACTGCGTTCTACCACACCAGGGCCGGAGGGCGGGCAGTCAGTCAGATGGCCTCTCTGCCAGTCACCTGCACGCCAACATAGTTTTCATCCCTACTTTTCAAAATTCATCTTTGCAGGAGCTTCTGCACAACCGTCTCTTCAGTTCTCCTTATTGGAATGTCACAAAGTGGCCAGGTGGGTTTAATAGGCTCACAGGACGGTAAGCGAACAGTCCAAGGGAATGAAGGAATGAACGCAAGGAAGAAACCTGGCAACCTGGATTAAAAAAAGCTCCTTGGACTCCTAAAATATCAGAAACTTTACTTAAAAAGCAAGGACTCAACACAAAAGGACTACAAAATGGATCATATGTTCCTCTCAGTTCAACGTGGGGCTGACTTTCAGAGGGCTCCACGGGAATATGTGTGTAGATCTATATTTATACCCCTAAAGGGCTGATCCATTTTTACTTATGCTAACGATAAAATCAATCAAGTGTATAAAGAAAGAAAAAGTGAGAGACAAGGAAGAGCTGCCTTCAGATTCAAGTTTCTAGGGGTAAACAATACGGACTTTCAGTGATTCCTAAAGATGACGAATCAGTGTAGATAAAAGCTTAAAATAAACCAGTAGAAATAACAGAAGTTAATGAAAGGGGCTGATAAACTTGTGGCATAGTTTCTTTCCCAGAGGAAGAGAAAAAATTTTCCAGGTACACAGGAGATTTCGGCATTTTCCTAGAAACTAGTAGAAAGTACAAGTTAAGAAAATTAAAGCAACCTAAGTGTCCATCAACAGATGAATGGATAAAGAAGATGCAGTACATATATACAATGGAATATTACTCAGCCATAAAGAAGAACGAAAGTTTGTTATTTGCAGCAACATGGATGGACTTGGAGGGCATTATGCTAAGTGAAGTAAGTCAGAGAAAGACAAATACTGTATGATATCACTTATATGTGGAATCTAAAATATACAACAAACTAGTGACAAAAAAGAAGCAAATACAGAGAACAACTAGTGGTTACCAGTGCTGGGGGAGGGGCAAGACAGGGGTGAGGGATTAGGAGGTACAAACCATTGGGTGTGAGGTAGGCTCAAAAGTGTATTATACAACATGGGGAATAGAGCCAATATTTTTTAATAACTGTTAATGGAAAGTAACCTTTAAAAATTCCATTAGGGCTTCCCTGGCGGCACGGCAGTTGAGAGTCCGCCTGCCGATGCAGGGGACGCGGGTTCGTGCCCCGGTCCGGGAAGATCCCACATGCCGCGGAGCGGCTGGGCCCGTGAGCCATGGCCACTGAGCCTGCGCGTCCGGAGCCTGTGCTCCGCAACGGGAGAGGCCACAACAGTGAGAGGCCCGCGTACCGCAAAAGAAAAAAAAAAAAAAAAAAAATTAAAATTTTTAAATGCAAAAAAACATGTTTGAAGAAAGAGAATTAAAGATTTTTAATACTAAACCTTGTTCTCCACCTGGACACTGTCACCTTCCCCCAGCACGGCTGTGTGATGAGGTTCTATTTTTTGTTGCGTGTCATCAGGTCCTACAAAAAAGACGACGCACTTAATTTAGTCCTCATGGTAGTACATTTCTCATACGATTACAAACTTGGTTAACTACACGGCACCGTAATATGAATTTCAAGCTCAGAAACAACCAACTTAGGAATCTCCTGAAATCTCGTTGATGGTATTTGCTACTATTAAAGTCCAAAACTGGCTGCTTTTCAATGTAGAAAAGGACAAGGGGGCTTCCCTGGTGGCGCAGTGGTTGAGAGTCCGCCTGCCGATGCAGGGGACGCGGGTTCGTGCCCCGGTCCGGGAGGATCCCACATGCCGCGGAGCGGCTGGGCCCGTGAGCCATGGCCACTGAGCCTGCGCGTCCGGAGCCTGTTGCTCTGCAACGGGAGAGGCCACAACAGTGAGAGGCCCGCGTACCGAAAAAAAAAAAAAGAAAAAAAGAAAAGGACAAGGAAGTGAATCCTGTATTATGTTTCCACTTACACTTTCAATGTCATGCCTAATAGGTTAATTAATAAGCAAAGTCCTTGGCATTACATGCTAATAAGAGTGTTTCCTTGGGTCAATTATAAACCTCAAAAGATTTAAGCATGCTTAGGAAAATCAGTAAATTCCATCATTAATTCCTTTCCACAAGTATTTATTGAACACCTTCAACTAACTGCCCAGCACTGTGAGAAAATGGAAAGAAGCGCAAAGCCGATTCCTCACATACAAATAACTCAAAATCTCACTGAGAGAAAGTAAATATATATTCATAAAACAGAGACTAATTCAACTGGAAAACAGGTAAGTTGGAGAGCTAGTGAACAACACCTGTGGAACTATGTACAAGGCCCTATGCTAAATGCTGCGGGAGTGGGGAGGTTTCAGGATAGACATATTTCCATCCCTCCTATATTAAGGCTCACAGATGAAACAGAAAAAATAATACAAATGAAATTGGGTGTTAAAGGCAATAAGAAAGGAATAAACAAAGTTCAAAGAGAGAACAGGGACTGCAGAGCTCTGTAGGATCAGACAGACCGATAAAAGGCAAAGCTACGATAAAGGGTGCTCTAGACAAGAGGACGGACTGTGCAAAGGTGAGGGGCTGGCAATGTGCAGGGCATGCCCGGGTGAACCTTCTGTCATTGCTGGAACATTCTTCTGGGAGGAACGATGGCAATGCACACTTGCTTCAGGTCAAGGGAAGACATGAAGGCCATGCTTATTCGTATAAAACGGAGGACCTCTGAGGAGAGGGTGTGAGTGGGAAATGGTCAGATCCGTGTCTTGGAGAAATAACCGAAAGCAGAGCACAGAATAAATGGGAGAGGGCACGACTGAAGTTAGGATGACCTGTTGGGAGTTTATTCTAACAGTCTCAGTGGAAATGAATTCCAGTCTGAACTGGGAGAGTGGACACAGAGAGAAAGGAATGGGTTTGAGAGGTGGAGTGGAGAAAGAAAGATTGGGCAACAATGGGAGAGAGAAGAGCCGAAGAACACGATTCTCCCTAGAAGCAGCATCACGCAGCGGCCTGAACGGCCACAGCAGGCGCGGGTGGGACGTGGCTGGGCCTTTCAGCTGACTGAAAACCAGACACGTGAACACACAACAGAGGGGAGACTCCGGGCAGGCTGAGAAGCCCGTAACGATGTCTGCGTGACATTCTGGACTATAAAAAAAAAGGGCATTCACCTGACACGATACAGCTAAAGCTGAATAATCAGCATGGAAGCACTTACTTAAGCAAAAGCAGTAGCTTGAGGAATTACCATCTAAACATAATTTGTGAATTTTGTGAATACTGACTGGAGTTCAAACATAGTCATATTTTCTAGAGAAGGCCTCCCTTTCACCTCCACTTTGGAGATAACCTACATGAAGCAGCAGGGTTCATTCTGATGCTTGCAAACGTGAAATAGGATTCTAACAGAGAACTTCTTAACCTGGAGTCAACGTGTTCCCAAGGGGTCCATGGATTGAATTCAGAGCAATCATGGACTTGCATGGGAGACAAATGACATCTTTATTTTCACGAACACCTAACTGAAATGTGGCCTTTCTTTCAGTCATGACTGTAGCCAGAAAACCACAGCAGTATTAGCTGGACCAATGATTTTGTTTCCAGTAGAAATCACGGATATTTTCATATCACATTAGCATTGTAAAGATCTCAAAATAAGTTTATGTTAATCACTACTTAACAATTTAAAGTAGACCTGCTTCTGGATCATGTTATTTCAAATGTCATCAGAGAAGCACACGTGGAACTGTATCACAGACTTGTTCTTTTAACCTTTTAATGACACCACTGAATTAAATTTTTAAAAAACCCAAAAAACATTGTTCAGAGGTGGGGCCTTGGCAAATGTCAAAAGGGTTCATGGCACAAAAAGCTTAGGAACTTCTGTCTCAGAGGCAGTGGTGTGCTAGTTAATGTTTACCAACCGGCTTTCGGGGACAAGGGGAAAAACAAACCTGATTTGTACTGTGTGCCAATTTCCATGGTTTAAATGCTCCCGTTGTGGCCAATTTCAAGCTACCAATCTGAGGCCAGGGAAGAGGTACACAACCTGCTCCAGCAAGAGCGAGCCCCAGCACATCACTGAAGGTTTCTTCTCTCCCAAGGATTTAGGTTAACAGATGTCACGGCAGTGAATGATAGAACTCCGCTGATTTTCCACTCATGCAAGGATGTGGCCATAGAAAGAGGGGTCTCGGAGTCTAAGGATCATCTCATTTAGATTGGGGTAATATTTTAAACTGTGAGATAAAGCAGCATTAAGTGTGCTTTACTGAGATTCCCTGGGAGCAATGAACCATGTCTTTATCTTCAATGAATTCATATGTAACACCCATTACCCATGTGGTCTACCCCTGACCCCTAATTTTATCATGTAGGATGTTTTATGATACAGAGAGCAAAATGATTTATAAAGCCCCTTCACTATGTTTTAATGGAGTGAGCTGGCAAGAGACAGCTCTCAAAAATCATGCTGAACTGGGATTTCTCTGCACCTCCTATCAGGGTAGCTTGCTCGACTGCCAGTCATTGGTCTATGAGAAAATCTTAATTTAGAAACAGAGTTCATGTTTCCCTAAGAGTTCTCATTCTAATTTTATACGGAATGCAATTTCCGCTCATTCTCCTTGCTGATCTAGGAGAGGAATCACAGTATTGATTCTGAAAAGGCCATTTGAAATGCTCCACCATAAGGCAAACTTTTTTTTTTTTTTTTTTTTTTTTTTTGCGGTACACGGGCCTCTCACTGTTGTGGCCTCTCCCGTTGCGGAGCACAGGCTCCGGACGCGCAGGCTCCGCGGCATGTGGATCTTCCCGGACAGGGGCACGAACCTGTGTCCCCTGCATCGGCAGGCGGACTCTCAACCACTGCGCCACCATGGAAGCCCGGCAAACCTTTTTTATAGACACTGGAAAGTCAGGTTTTTAAGATTAATCATTCTAAGTGTACCTTTAGCTTCTGTATTATTTTATAAAATGTTTAAAGCAGGATCACATAAAGCAAAGATTGATTCCATCTTCATGTTATTTCTATGCTGTTTCACCCATCTGGTTATCTCCTCAACCTAAAATAAGTCTCAAAGAAAATATATTTTATTGGTTCTGACTACTTTCAATTATAAATCGAGCCAAATCAGATAATAAATAGTTTCCATCGGGAAGCTTCGCCAAGATATCTAATAGTGCAGTTAAGGAAAATTTAACTGAAAACGAATTGCAAATATTTTTGTTTGCGTAAACAGTCATGAAAGGGCAAAATACTTTAAAACATTTTAAAGTTAGTGCTGCATCTTCAGTGTGTGGTTTATTGCTGTGAAACTTCTCCCCATACACAAAATTTCCTTTTTCTTCTTCTCTTTATAAGAACTACTGTCCCACTTACCCTCTGTTCCGTACATTCTGGTACTTCTATCACAGATTTTGATATCATCAATTTTGTATGTATAGTTGAAGCCTTCTTATCTGATGCAATCCGGATCATTAATTGAAAAAGATTAAGCTGCCTGCAACATTGTACTTTAAATTAAATTGTAAATGTGCATCCATTTGCCAATTTTTAGAAATTGGATTGAAGCACTGCCTTTCTTTATAAAGCATACCCGTAATGCACCACTGAAATCCTTCTAGATTTTCAGTTTCCCCTAATCTTTTACTGTCATCTCTGCCATACTAATTCTAAGAGTTTTCTTTAGCAATATACTTTTACAAAGCATTTGACTTTGGTTGCTCTACAAATACAAACTCTTTTCAAGCTTATTTCGTTAATTTAAATATTATTTAATTAAATCGCATAATTGCAATCATTGGTGCAACTGGCATAAACAGATTAGAGAACAATCACACTTGCCTTTAAGTCCACTTCAACTTGCCAGGGGGAGTAGCAGGGGGCAAGTGGACCAGGGGAGCCGATCATCCTGGGCGTTCAGGTACCTCATTCAACGTATTCCGCATGGAATGAGGCGCACTGCTTAGTCCAATTCATTTTGGGTAAGTGGAGGTCAGCTCGGAGGGCTCCTAGTGTGTTTCCCCACCTTTATTGAGATCCAGGGGCTGTGTCAAACTTTTTAATTCCCCCCAGAACCAGAAGCAAAGCGCAGAGCACAGTGAGCATGAATAATTACTTATTCAAATAAGTTTGAAACATTTTACTACCCACATAAACCAGTTAGTTGTCATCTCAATAACCACAAATATTTTTAGATTTCTAAATGTATTTTCTAAGCCCCAACAGTATATTTGATACTGGTTCTTCTAAGGGACTGGCATGCAAGCTGATAAACTGCCCCAAGCTTCAGGGACACAGGATACAAACTCCTGTAACCTGCTGATCTCTGTGTTGATGTGTAATGTCATTTTCATCTCAGCTGCAGGGAAGGGGTTTAGAGCTAATATCCTTGGGATTTACTGGTTTTCTGACCATGTTGTTTTATTTTCTTGTTTTTTTTTTTAAAATCATATACTGCATAAGATTTCAGCCGGGGGCTGGTCAAAGGACTTGTTGCCTCAGAAAAAGACTGCTGTCAAAGATCTTTCTCCTGCACAATTTTTAAAGCTACTCCTCAACAGTCAGAAGGCTTGAAAAAAAACACAATGTATCAAAAATTAAGAAGATCCTGGAAATCCATAAAACATCTCAAATAAGTACTCTTAAATAAGGAAGTACTACTTCTATTTGTCTTATTTTAGTTCTGTTAATTCCTTCTCTTCTTCAGGGTGTCGTTAGTGGGCGATTACATGACTTCACTATGCTCACCATGAACTTTAAAATATCTAACTTAGACAACTAGTTAACGTCCAGCATTTTCTAACGTTCAAAACTCCACCTGTCCTTACAAAACTAAATCTACTGATGTCCATCTTTTAAGTACTTCCTGCATCAATTAATATTTTTTTAATTTATTATCTATTTGGCTGCGCCGGGTCTTAGCTGTGGCACATGGGATCTTCACTGTCGCATGTGGGATCTTCATTGTGGCACGCGGGATCTTCAGTTGCGGCATGCGGGATCTTTTTTGTTGTTGTTGTGGCATGTGGACTCTTAGTTGAGGCATGTGGGATCTAGTTTCCTGACCAGGAATCGAACCCAGGGCCCCTGCACTGGGAGCATGGAGTCTTAACCACTGGACCACCAGGGAAGCCCCAATTAATATTTTTAACAGTCATCCTAATCTCCACTTATGGAATCTCCCCAGACTACTTTCTCAAGCCAAATTGCAGTCTCTTTATTCCAGCCCCATACATTAAGTACATATTTATAACATCTATTTCAACAGAATGGAGGTACACGACATTTAAGATAATTACTTGCTTATCAGTTCCTGCCATCTGTGGTTGCCTGCTGCCATCCTGGTTTTATAAGCAAGATAAAATTGAGGCAATAAAGTCAGAGAGCATTTTTTGGATTCTCTCTATAGATTGATAGGTCAGTACACATTCAACAGCTATTTCTGCTTTGTTGTTTCTTTTTCTCTGGTGATGTGTTCTTGCCCTTTTGTTTTTCTCATTAATATCTCCATTCAGGGGTCAAGAGGAGGAAGGGAAGGAGATGAAATTCAAATGAGGTCACCTGGCCAGCTATTCGTTGGCTGAAGCAAGTTCCCAAGAGGGCAGTTTCGTGAGCTAGATTCTCTCCATGGTCCACTTTACCCTGGACAGATGCAAGTTTGCTCCAACACTACAGACCGTGACCCCATTTCCTGCCAGATGTTTTGCACTTGTGGCTCATGGTCATGAGAGGTGACCAGGCCAGTGAACAGGGATGACTCAGGAAAATCCTGCCTCACCTCGAGAAAAACAAGTGGATGTGTAAGTCATTCTTACCCCTCGAACCACTGACCTTTTCACTTGTTAAATTCTTGGACTAAAGGCCTGTCAGGAAACAAGGCTCTAACTACTGATTCAAACAGGGTTTGAAGATTATTTGTTAATCTTTCTCCCCTTCAACCTCTACAATGTCATTTAAACTGAAGGGGTTCAGAACGAGACTCCCCAAGATGTGCCACTTTGGCACGCAGATTGTTTTGAGCTGAAGACAGTCAAGGCCCAAAAGACTCAGGAAGAGCTTCTAACCACTCTCTTAACTACCTTAAAGAATTTAGATAAGGGGCCTGGTTCAAAGAGAGAGCTATTACCAGAGATAACTTTCATCTGAATGACCTACCTGGCTGGCAGGGCAAACATCTAATTACCAAACATCTGCTCTTCTTATCATCCTGTGAATTACTCTCCTCCCCTTTGAAGCCTCAGGTTCCTATCTCATTCTTTGCCTCACGATGGCATCTGCCCAACTTGCCCTTGGGTCTCATATTTTACGGGACCCCTGTACCTATGTAATTAAGTTTGTTTTTCTCCTGTTAACCTGTCTTATGTCAATCTAGCTCATAGCCCAGCCAAAAAGAACCTAGAACAGTAGAGGAAAAATTTTCCCTTGCCTATAAAACCGAAGTCAAACGTGAGCTTTTGTAGAGCCCACAAGCTAAGAAAGGTTTTTATGTTTTCAAATGGCTAAAAACAATCCCAAGAGTAGTAGTTCATGACACATGAAAAATATATGAAATTCACGTTTCAGTGGCCATAAATCAACTTGTTTTGGAACAACCATCCCAATTATTTATGTATCACCTGTGACTGCTTTTGTGCTACAAAGGCCGGAATGAGTCACTGCAACAGGAACTGTATGGCCCGCAATGATGAAGATAGCTGCTATGTGGCCCTGTCCTTTCTCATTCTACACATTTCTGGTATCCTTACCACCTCAGAATCCATGTGCTTTATTACTTTCCATTTGTGCAGATTATTTTATTTCTCTTGAAATCCTAAGTCAGGGGTGCTACCTCCATAAAAATGGCTTTTACTCCATTTTAGAAAGTACTATGTGATAACCAAGATTTTCAAAAGATCATAAAAACAAATGACGCTTCATCCCTTCCAGGTGGTTAATATAGTTTAACGTGTGTGCCCACGGACTTGTGATACTACTACTAAATTGTTTTCACACTTTCTCAAATGCTGAAATAAATGAATTTTGCTTCTGAATCATAACTGAAATGCTAATCAATGAAAGAGGAACTAAGCCCATTTCTGTGGTATAGAATCAAAATACACGAGCTTGTGGTACCACTATTTTTCAGAAGATTAATTTCAGGCAATTAAACTGCCCTCCTGGAGAATATAAAGAATGCTTTAAATGGCTTTGGGTGTAGCCTTCAAGCCCTCAGCAGACAGTATCAGTGAGCCAGCTGTCCGGGGCTGGGAGTGTGTCGTCCAAGGAAGTAGCCATGCTAGGGCAGCAAGCTCACTGCAGAGGAGGCTACCCTACAGGTTGGGGTAAAGAGCGCCAACCACAGAGGGCCTCAGAAATGGGATTCTTGGCCTGTAGCTTGGAGCGGTCAGATGCTCTGCTCCATCCCCCTCACCCCGTCCACACCACCCATCACGGCCATGAGGGGCAGGGAAGGGGAGAAGGGAGGCTGGTTCTCCTACTGTAGGTTTTCCCAGAAGCACTGCCTGAGGTGCATATTTGAGTCCAAGGAGTCTATCTGGGAGGCAGTCCCAGGAAACACCAGTCCAGGAATTGGGAAAGTTAGACAGGAAAGGGAAGGCAGACAATGAAGGATGTGTTACCAAGGACGCTCACATGGGTTGCTTGAACGTAACGCCCCCAGGAGACTCTAGGAAAAGGCCTCACACACAGGCCTCAGCGTTATCCCACCTGAGGGGCAAGGCAGCTTCCTTAGCACTTTCATCCTGCCCTGACTGGGGCAGAGTAGCCTTCCCAGGATCCAGAGAAAGCCTCAGGCCAAGAAACACAGGTACTACTGGCAGTTGGAAGTTGGTCAGTGGGCCCTGACAAACCTACAGCGACCTTTCCTGGCCTCCATGCTGCTTCTAGGAGGATGGGGAGAGTGGGAGTAGATACAGGCCGGAGCCAGCCTACTCTACAAGCTCCACTCTCCCACCACTCCTGGCTCTTCTACTACTGGGTTGGCTAAAGGGTTTAGACTGGAAAAGACAAGTTAGATGGTGTGGTTCCTGTGTTGTCATCGTACAAAGGATATGGGGTGGGGCACAGGGAGAGGAATTGACAAGCCCTTGGTTCTGGTCCCAGGTCTACCAATGCGTAATTCTGGCAAGTTTAATAGCTCTCTAGACTTTACATACCTCATCTATAAAATGAGAGTTGACTGGGTCTCAAACATCCCTTCTAGACTAGACTCAACAAGTGACACATGCACAACCCCTCAGAATAAAAGAAAACCGACTTCGAGATTTCTCAGAAGCACCTGGGACTGCAAATTCACCTCCTTCCACCTCCCAGGAGATAGTGTCCTGCTCCCCTTGCAGCCCATTAAAGCTCCATCCCTTTATCAGTATGGGGCTTGCCAACATCCTAGCAAGGTGTCAACCCACATAATTGCGCCTGGACCTTACATGTGCACACAGGCCACAGTAAAATGGCTGCTGTCACGTCTGGTGTTCCTATTCTCCTCCCTCACTGAATATACTGGAAGCTGAGAGGTGCCCTGCCCTGGGTGTACCAGGATGTACCAGGATGTACAGGGGGCTGGTGCCGAACAGGAGGAAACACAGTATTCAATTACACGAAAGGTTTCATCTTACCTTTCCTTCCTGGCAGCAGTTTAAATGATATTGCAATTGAACCCAAAGCAACAGACTCATCACTTACCAATATACACATTTCCAGATATGGTATAAATGAAGCTTGTCCACCCTGAAAAGGGACCAGCGACATTAAAACGTTAGTGTCCATAATGCCAAAAGGAACAAAGAGATAACAATATCAAATATTTAATACTCTACATATGACATACAAATATATAAACTTATATAAGTTACAGATACAAAAGGTTTGAAGATGAAATCTTTTAGATCTACATACCTTTTAAAACTTAAGTTCTGTAAAGTTTTAAGCACAGTCCCACATGCATGCATTCACACACACCCCCCAAAACCTAAATGTCTTGGCCTCAAGTATTTAAGAGCCACCCAAGTAGACAGTGTGCTATTCACTGGCTACATATCTATATGCCAACAGCTGTACTAACAAACAAGCTGTTCCAGGTCGAACATCATGTTAATAACTACGACACACCAGTCTGGCTTATCTTCAGTTCCTTGGGCCTCCAAACAGTTTTTTTTTTTTTTGGCTGTGTTGCGTCTTCGTTGCTGTGCGCGGGCTTCTCATCGTGGTGGCTTCTCTTGTTGCGGAGCACAGGCTCTAGCTGTGCGGGATTCAGTAGTTGCGGCACGCGGGCCCTAGAGCACACGGGCTTCAGTAGCTGCGGCATGTGGGCTCGGTAGTTCTGGCTCGTGGGCACCAGAATGCAGGCTCCTCAGATGTGGCGCACGGGCTTAGCCGCTCCGCGGCATGTGGGATCTTCCCGGACCAGGGCTTGAACCTGAGTCTCCTGCATTGGCAGGCAGACTCCTAACCACTGCGCCACCAGGGAAGTCCCCTCCAAACAGTTTTAAGTGACAACCCACTATCTGCCCTCTTGGAACGAGCACTGGATTTCCACGGATATTTACGTATTGTCCCTATGGCCCACAGGGGACGCTGCAGCACCACTGAGGGACATGAATGGAGGAATGGCCAGCTCAAAACAGAATCAGAACATCACTCCGTGTGCCTCTGGGAGAAAAGAAGATCTGCGAAGGGAATGCAGGGCCGAGTCCAAGGTACAAGGGCAGGACCCAGACTGGAGTCTGTGAGAGAGTCAACGTGGTGGCAGAGTAAACAAAACCAAGACAGGCATGGAAGAATCACAGAGGACAAAGTAGACTCTAGGGATGTGGCTGTGCTGGCAGGTGGGTTGAAAAGTGCAAGAGAGGCCCACATGATAAGGCATGACTGGTCAAACTTAACATAAACTGAGTCTGGTTCGGAAAGCCTGAAGGATGGCAAAACAAAGACAGACACTCAGGTGGACGCCAGACGATATTTTTTTCATCCTCCTATTTCACACTTTTTCCTCCCCGAGATTTTACGAGAATGAGTGTAAGGGCTCTGGAATTAAGTCTAACTGCTCAGAGCACACTCGCTCTTTTGCTCCCTTACTGACCCAATGGCTCAGTCTTCTGAGCTCGGCCTCCCATCATCCAGTGACCAGCTACCACTCAGGTGTACTTGTTGTGGGTGGAGACAGAAAGACGAAGGCACAGCCAGGGGTCTTCACATTGTCCAATTTGGGGGGACGGAGGTTCGTGATATATGCTGAAGACACATGCTAACTGTTCTCAGCCCATAAATACCATTAGCAATTCGGTATTTGTGTTTTCCGTTTCTTTTCTCTTTTATGCACTATATATTATTTGCTTAAAAACTAGAACTCAGTGTTCGATTTTGGATAGCTTTCCAAAACACAGAGAAGTAATTCATCCTTGGGAAAGACTGCAAAGCATTCCATTGCAAGGACGTGTTGTGATGGACATAATCGATCCTCTCCTCATGGTTGAAAGGTATTAAAAAATTAATGGTTTCCAAGTTTGACAGAACGTCAGAGGTCTCAATTGTTCAAGTGGGTTTTTATTTGGAATCATTTTGATTATTCTAAACTCATTTCTCCTCCACCGCCTCTGCTTCATTCCTACTCACCCTTCAAGCAGAAAACTAGTCTACACATAATTGCCTCGGTCTGTTTTCTTTCTCTTTTTATCTTTTTAAATCTTTTATCCAGAAGGACCAAACGTTTGCTTAAAGGAATGGCCAAGTCAATGTATAATGTGCATTCCCCTGTTGTTGTTCCTTGCGAAAGTCTTCCATTAGGATACAGACTCCACCTTCACCATCAATAACACAATTCATGCTACTGGCTAGAAGGCACAGAGTGTTACAGGGAATAAAATAGGAACAGAGGGCAATTTCCTTTTTTCCTTCTTTTTATCATGTTGTCTATCTGCACTTGCTTTCTACTGAACCTAGTTGAATTCCCACTAAGCATTTTTTCTTAAAACTATAGCAAAACAAGAGTCAAATCATGTGAATGCTTACTACACGTTTACGAACTACCACATTTTTTTGGAATTCCTTCTCTGCCAAGAGCAGGATTGTATCATCAAACAGTTCTCTTGTGAGATTTTCAGGTCCTTCTCATCCTTCTTTGTTCCCCTATCTTTCCTCCCACTTTTCTGTCCTGCACCAGGAATGGATACCATCCTGGCATTTTTATTTCTGTCTGAGGTCACAGGCCCTGCAACTGTGGTCTCCAAGCTACTGGCTCTTCACAGCTGGGAAGCTCTTTCCCCTCCCCTCCCTCAGTCAATGACAACGAACAGGAGCTGGGATGAAGGTCACATTAACCCCTGGTCCTGTAGCTTGGGTTAATCGGCAACACATTTATGTCAGCCCTTCTTCAGTCCAACAGAAGACGTGGAAAACTTTTCTTTTAAACACAAATCATTTTCTGTGGCATTTGCTCTCATTTCCAGGGAGGTTCCCAATTCTTGCAAACATCCCTAGTGAGAGCATTTCTTGGCCTACATTCCTTGCCTTAACCCAGCTCATCTTCCTTCCCCCTCAGTCTTAAGTTCATTATTTCAAAGAACTTTCCAATGGCTGCTTATACATGAATGTGTAGAGAAAGGAGAAAAACATGACTTGGTGGCACGCCAAATCCATGACAAAGGTCAGCTCTGGGTTCGAAAGGGGGGAGGGGAACAGGGCTAAGGAGAGAAGAAACCTCTACCCAAACTCTGGGTCACACCAGATAGCTCTGCATTCAGCTTGGGTAGGCAGCCCACTCACCATGGACCTCATGCCTGGCCTCCTGGACAGGAGGCAGACCCACCGGGTCTTCCCTTCCCCCTCCTCATTCCACCAAATTATTTGTTAATTTTTCCTTTGAAATAATTTCAGACATACAGAAAAGTTACAAAAATAGTATAGAGAATTACCATACACCACTCACCCAGATTCTCCAAAAGCTAACCTGTTATCACATATGCTTTAACATTCTCTCTAGAAATATACATCATTCTTTATTTTCTGAAATATTTGCGAGTAATCTTGGAGACACGATACCCCGTTACCTTGAAATAATTTCCTAAAAACAAGGATATTTTCCAACGTAACCCTAGTGCACTTAATAAAAATTATGAAATACAGTATCAGTTTAAAAATTATGACCATTAATACAATACTATTAGCTATGTACAGATATTCAAATTGAGCTAGTTGTCTCAGTAATGCTTTTTAGGGCAAAAAGAAAAAAACACGTCTAGGCCAGGATGGAATCCGGGTTCACATGCGGCATTTAGTTGTCATGTCTAATCTCCTTTCATCTGAAATAGCTCCTCGGTCATTTTCTTCATTAAAAGTACAGACCCATTATTTTGTAGAATGTCCCTCAGTTTGGGTTTGTGTGACGTGTCCTCATCATTAGACCACATTGTTTGTTAATCCCTTTCCCTCTCAACTTAAGAGACTGGTTTTTGTTTATTTTCAATACTTTAATATTTTAGTTCAGAAGAGCACAAAGGATGAAACAATGAACATAGACATTGGCATATTTATTTCGTACCTTCCTTCTCTTTTACAGATAAAATCATATAGGTGAGAGAAACAGCCCCTAACTGGTTGCCTCCGATCAGTTTTCTACACGCAGAGAATGTGACTTTGTTGCAGGAGAAGGGGGCACGAGAGAATGGTCACGTCCCGGGTCTCATCCGAGCCCCTGGGACGGGCTGCCAAGTGAGGGTCGTTGGCTTCACAAAGGAAGGAATTCAAGAGGGAGCTGAAGTAGAGTGAAAGCAAATTTATCCAGGGAGATATGTGCTCCATAGACAGAGTGCGGTCCATCTCAGAAGGCAAGAGAGGCCTCTAGGGTGTGGGGAGGTTAGATTTTATGGGCTGGGTAAAAGGCTAACGAGTGGGAGGAGTATTCCAGCTAATTTGGGGAAGGGGAGGGGATTTCCAGGAATTGGGCCACGGGCCATTTTTCTGGCCTTTTGTGGTCCACCTGGGAACTGTCACGGCAACTGTGGGTGTGTCATAAACATGCTAACGTATTACAATGAGCGTATGATGAGGCTCAAGGTCTACAGGAAGTCAAACCTTCTGCCATCTTGGGCCTAGTAGGTTCTAACCAGTTTTTGTTGTACGTATCTGCTTCGATTGTCACATCTCTTTCTCTCTCACTCTGACTCCCATCTCCCTCTTTCATTTATACAGATCCTTAGGACTACCTCAGTCCGCCTGGATCACCCAGGCTAATCTCCCCATCTCAAGATCCTTAACTTAATCATACCTGCAGCATCCCCTATACCATGTAAGGTAACACATTCAAAGGTTACAGGATTAGGTCGTGGACATCTTCGTGGGGCCATTATTCTGCTTACCACAGAATAATGCGATAAGCTATATGTTCTCCAAAGCAATTTTGTTGACTGATGTACATATACTCTAAAGAAAAGTTAAAAGTTGAGGGAAGCAAAATTAAGTTTTTCGATACCATAACAATCCTCCATTTTTTAACACTCCAGATCATGCTTTTAAATGCCAAGTAGCAGGGATACTGTGAAGGAAGATGGAGAAAACAAACAGAGTGCTTGTTGAGGGCCCAACTTTGATGCAGTCAGTCAGAAGACAAAGGGGACAGGAGGACCAGAAGGCGCAAGTTTCTCGGCAAAGATTGATATTTTCCTAGAAATACAGATTTATGTCCTTCTCAATGAATGATAACACATGGTGCTATCTGTATATCAGTTCGCAGCAAGGGAAATCAGACTGCTTTGCAAGAGATGGTAAAAGTCACTGCAAAAAAACACAAAACACAAAACACAACTACTTATTCTTACTTTAGCCAAGAACCAACATGAAAAATGTGAGAGGAATCTGGTACTGGCAGGGACTCAACAGATTGGATTCTTTGTAAGTGATGCACCATCTAGCTCAATTTCTGATATCAAGTGCCTTCCAAATCATCACTGCATGAAACATCTGTTTTCCGCAAGATTAGCACAGCCCTACAGAAATGTGCCTTGCCCGAAGGAAATAAAGAGATGGTAAAAATCGACTCCAATATTATTTATGGGATGGAATTCAGATAAAACATGTCTGACTCATGAGAAATGTTGCCAGTCTCCCTTAACTGGATGTCCCTTGGGACATATGCTTTTTTCTGGTGTCAGAAATGGGACGGTAGCAGTGTATGCCTCTATTTCTATCCCTTTAGTTTGGTGATGATACAAGAAAGTCAACACTAAATTAGTCAGATTGCAAAGCTTATGCCAAAAGCCAAACAAAACCCAGACATCCACGTCAAATCCCTTTACCATGAGTAGCAAAACAATCAAAATATTATAAACAAAACATGATCAGGACCCAGCCAATGGGCTACACATTTCAAGGAATATTTGATGCAACAAAAGCACTCAAATGAAATGAATTTAGACAGTCCTTGAATTTTATACTGGAATTTGACCTGGAAAGACGGATTAAAAAAAAAAAAAAAAAGACAAAAGGTGAGCTTGACTTGAATGGTTTGATAATAAAACTTGTACAGTATAATTTTACTAGCCAGTATGTTGGATTACAGGCAGCCAGTACTATTGAGTCTGTAAATAATAAGTGCTTTACAATACCTCAATTAATTGTTTGTTTGGCACTGGACAGGGAAGCCTCAAACGTTAGACTTGTCACCTAACGCAATGAAGGCGTGTATGACTGTATACGGGGGCGGGGGGGGGGCGGTGAGGGCACGGCGGGGGGGAGAACACACTATAACTGGAAGTGGCATATTGGAAAAGAAAGGATCTGCTGCATAACTGGGTTTCTAACAGACTCGTTTAAAGTGGGTTTAGAGCGACTCAGTGATACACATGCATTTCTAAGCTACTTGTTTTTGTATGCATTCCAAAACATTTTTGAAAACAAATCTCAGGTTTAAAATTCATAATGACAAAATAATCTAGAAGTACAGCTTTGTAAACTGACAGATACACATTCTCTTACGAGGCAATATATAGGGTGGCAGCGGACTGCAGAGTCAAAATTAACATGAACCACACACGCAAGTGTTGGTGGGGTCATGGAGAATCCGCAGACCACTGTGCAGTAGCCAGGCGCAGGGGACGAGGGGAGCACCTGCTGACAGGGAAGAGCTAAACGCATCGTAGTCAACCCATGGCGTAGAACGTCGCCGTTCAACCAAGCCATACGAGCAGACTCGGAGGAATTTCCATGAGGTACTGTCTGGTCACAAAAGCAAGATGCAAAACATATATTTCTGGTATGATTCCATTTTAGTAAAACAAGGACAAAATAACCCTGTATGTGTGTATATTTACATGCACATAAATGAAAGTGGAGAAGAGTGAGTGTCGAGAAAAACACTGTAAGATCTAATTCACGGATATATCTGGCATCTACTGCAGATCTGGGATATACAGGGAGGATACTGCTATGGGTGGATGAGGGGGGGAAAGGGTTTAGAGGAAAGCAAACTCGAAAGTAAAAGAAAAACCCACAGCACTAAAACTTCAAGCACACGTGCTATCACATTTATTGTTATAAAAATTATGTATGAAGGTAGGCATACGCATTCATGTAAAAAATCTTCCTGTACTTAAAAAATAGCCAGAATGAAAGAAACCAAAGAAGAAAACAATGGGTCCGAGGCTGATGCCTAATGACCTCAGGGGTGGCCATTTTTAAAAATAAAACTGGCCTTAAACACTTGGGAGTTTTCTAACTGTTCTTTGGATTTAAACGACGACTTAAAAGTAAATCCTCCATAACCAAAGCTGTACCTCAATCAAGAATGCACTTGTTCATAACTAACACAGATTGGATTGCCCTCCAGGAACTCTGTGAGTCAAAGGTGGCCCAGAAGTCAGGAGACCTGGGTAAACGTCCTGCCGTGTCCAGCGAGTCCTCACGTGGCCTTGAGCAAGCAGCGCATCTGCTGGGTCTCAGCGTTCACAATGATAAAATGAGGGGCGGCCCCAACGGTTCAGCCCTAACATTCTATGAATTCCTCCTGATTTTCTTAACTTGAAAAGCTCAAGCAGTATTTGCTAATTTAAACATAATTAAACGTAAACAAGGTTCATAGAACTTTGTGTTGAGGTTCAGAAACAAGTCCATTCCAGAGAAAGCAGCCCCTTGTGGGTTTTTTTTCCCCCTGAAATGATCACTAAAGTGCAGAGCCCATCATACCTTTAGGAATAGGCTGGGAATGCTTTGCACCTTGGCCCAATCTGAAGTCCAAATATAAAGTTGGTGTGTGAGTGTAACTCTTGGACTGCAAAGAAAAAGGAAATCATCACCATCTTTCCACGAATAAGGTTCATTTTTACCTCAGCTGGACCCTCTGTCATGGGCCTGGAGTCTGGATCCATTAACATATACAATTCCTCCTTGGGAGATGCTGTTAAAGCAGGGAGGATGGGCTGCCAATATAGCCCCCTTCTTAGGGTCGCAGTCTAAAAGTTAGCCCTCCTAGCTTGACAAGCTAATTTCCAGATGACAGCTGTCTCCCTACAGCCATTTCTCAAATATGACCCAATGTCAATAGTTTACTGCCTAATAGCTGCTCCAACTTTCTCACTTCTACCCTTCTCCTGAATGTGGTAGGTTAATGCACATCAGATGCATGTTTCTTCCCCAGGTCTCAATAAAGCCATGTCTATTTTGAAATTCAAAGAAGGCAGCCTGTAAATATTTTTATTTGTTCTAACTTGGCCCTCTTGCATAAAAAGGTGGTCCAACGCTGCTGGCCTGAAAAAGCCACAGCTCAAAATGTAAGAAAGACCCACTTTTGCAGGATTTTCCATTGTAAACAGTGGCTTTGATTCGATCAACAGTTCAGCAGAGTTTGTAATTCAATATAACACCATTCTGAATCACTGGCACAGACCAAAATCTGAGGGATTATCACTGTTGCCATAAACTTTATGATGTTTCATTGTTTACCACAAAGTCCCAGTGGTTCTGTTCTACTTATTTTTTTTAACTTAAAAAACACACAGAGATGAAAAAGTACATAACGCCAGATTCGGCAAGGATGTGGAGTAACTGGAACTTTCATACGCTGCTGGTGGGACTATCACTTGATATAAACACTTGAGAAAACTGTGTGGCAGTACCTAGTACAGATGAATATATGCATAATCTATGACCCAGCATTCCAACTCAATAGGTGTGTCCCCAACAGACATGTCCACCTGAAGACGTACTCAAATCTTGACGGTGACACTGTCAGCAATAGCCCCAAGCTGGAAATATTCCCAATGTCTTTAATGATAGAATGGATAAATGAACTGTGATGTATACAAGGGACTACAATACAGCAAAGAGAATGAACGAACCCAGCTATATGCAACAACTCAGATGAATCTCACAAGCACAATGCTGAACAAACGAAGGCAGACACAGATTGTATAACATATGATTCCACTTCTATAAAGTTCGAAACAAGGCAAAACTAATCTATCGTATCAGAAGTCAGAAAAGTGGTTACCTTGGGAAGGTTAGTAACTGAATGGGGTTTAAAAGGGGGCTTCTGGAGCCTGGCAATGTTGTTTCTTGATTTCACGGATGAGTTCACTTGGTGAAAATCCTCTGAGCTGTACACGTGATTTGTGCACTTTTCTGTGTATGTTATATTTTAACAAAAAGCTTACACTCATTAAAAACACGCATGTGTAAATAGACCACAAAAGAAAATCCAGAGCCCAGAATTGTTTACTATCCTTGATAAAGGCATCACTTGGCAGAGAAAAACTATGTAAACTCCATGAGGACATGGACATATCTGGCCCTTTTCACCCAGGGCCAATGCACAGGGCCTGTCACATAGTAGGTGTTGAATAAATATTTACCAAATGATGTTTCATAATGGAAAACCTCACGTATAATAACAAATTTATTTTTTAAAAAATAACAAATTTATTTACAGTATACATAGCATATTCATCAACTGCTTTACCACCACGTAGCAAAATGCCTCTCTTCAGGACAAGTGATTAGGTATGGCCCAAGTGTATGTCTGTACTTTAAGTTTTAGAATAGAGAATTGTAAATAATGCTAGTGGAAGATTGTTCCCTTTCCTGTAAAAGTCTCATGTATAGAAGCTTCGGGCTTTAAGTGGTCTGGTACGTGGTTTTATGTGGCTTAGGAGGACAAGCTGCACCTATACAGCTCCAAAAGCTGGAAAGGCAAATTCCCCTGTGCATACATAAATGAAAGCAGAAAGACCTGTGACATCAAGGGCAACCTGAGGCCAAAGATTCCCAATCAATCTGAAGAGCTTGGATCACACATGAAACAAGGGCAGCACCCGCGGGATGCAGGGTCTGATCCTCTGGCATCACGAGGTGTGTAAGGCACCATCTGGAAAGGATCTGGTTTTGCCTGATGAAGACTTCTAAAATTACTTCTATAAAGATCAAGGGGAAACTTCACTTAGTATCGGATGACTCCTCTTCCTGGGCAATATTTTGCTCTCTTCCAGAAAAAGAAGGTTCAAGCATCTTTCCCAACCTCTGCCTCCGGGGCCGCTGCAGTATCCCTGCCTACAGCAAGGACATGAATCGAAAAGAGGCTCTCGGTTTAACTTTTACTAGAATTCTCCCAGAATGTAGTCATAAAAATCATTCCAACCTGGAAACCAGGAGCCTCTGATGCTGGTATTGCTTTTCCTGCTGACTAGCAAAGCCTTTATCTTCTTCTGGGCTTAGTTCACTCAATCTGAAAATCTGGTGTTGGGACTTCACTGATGTTGAAGTGTATTTCTGCTTCTGAAATCTGGAGTCAGAAAATTTTAATGTCTTCCTCCACTTTTTAATACTGTAAATTCCCTTCTGATTTCTCAGACTAGAGCTGTAGAGAAGTGAGAACATGGCTGGGGCGAGGGAGAGCCATGAGGGCTGTGGGGAGTGAATAGGGGGCTGCTGGCTAACTGCACTACTCTTGCCCTCAAGCTCGGCCATCAGTTTTGCCCTCCTGGTGAGCTCTTTTCTTCCTGCCTCTAGCTTCTCAACCTAATCCATATTGTCCCCCAAACAGTAACCTCTCTCTCTAATGCTGCAAGGACACAGATATGCGTATGCACACACAGACACAGAATTCTGTACTTACATATTCGTTTACAAAATTGTAAACAAACCAACGAGAGACATTATAAAGCCACAAATATATCCTACTGCCTTACAGCGTGAAAAGGGCTACAGGGAAATATGAAATTCATTTTGAAGGTGTTTTTCACAACATCTATAGCCACAAACAGAATTCGGATTCTACTTTCCTTTTTGTACTGAAAATCAGATCAGTGACGGTTTCAATATAACACGTCTTGAATAAGCAACTACCCCAAACCTATATGTACATTATTCTATTTCAGTTAATCCATCCTGAGATAAAATTCAATTTGAAAGCTGTTCCCATGAGTGTGTGTATACATATATGTATGGATATATATACACACACACAGTTTTCGAAAAGCAAATAGGTATTGCTTTTTAAAATTTTGATCTTCCTTGGTAACTGCTGCTGGAATAGCAAATGTAAATTCTGTTCATTTAACTCAAAGATGATAATGCCAGGCTCAAATGCACTTCGAGCAAATCAGGACTTAATTTTTCCATCACACACACTGCTGCTTTGCAACTATAAAGAAATATCGCCATTAGGCACACTCTTTCCTGAGTTCTGTTTTGTTTCTTTTCATGTGTAGTATTAAACTATTAATAGACCCTCAAAATAGAATGAGACTTTAATTAAGCAAATCATTCCTTTTTGTCCTCAATCTATCTATTTCCACAGGATTAAAATAAATTGGTCCAAGGCAACCCAGAATAAAACATTTCTCTATAAATCTGTTTCAGCATGTACCGAACTAATGCACCTGAATTCCATCAGTAAAATTACTTTCTTTTCCCTTTTTCTTTTGGTCCTGATTAGCACTGCCTGCACAGGTACTAAAATCCCAAGCTATTCCTCTTTTGTCTTTCTTTTCTTCTCATTTCTTAATTCTCTGTTTAAAGCATTTGGGAAACTTATCTTTAAAGGTTTTAGTCTGGGGCTTCCCTGGCGGCGCAGTGGTTGAGAGTCTGCCTGCCGATGCAGGGGACACGGGTTCGTGCCCCAGTCCGGGAAGATCCCACATGCCGCGGAGCGGCTGGGCCCGTGAGCCATGGCCGCTGAGCCTGCGGGTCCAGAGCCTGTGCTCCGCAACGGGAGAGGCTGCAGCAGTGAGAGGCCCGCGTACCGCAAAAAAAAAAAAAAAAAAAAAAAGTTTTAGTCTGTATTTTAAAAGCCCAACGGCTTAAAATCTTACAGTTCAAATACCATGTAAGCAAGCCTTGTAGAAGTGAAGTAACGGAACTCTTTATGAGATGTGAAGGGTAAATTTTGGCTAACCTCTAACAACAGGGGTGCTACCAAACCCAGACAAGCCCTGTCTCTTTATAAATATGTCAGAATTAAACCCTAAATGAGTCTAAGACACCACTCCAATAATGACCACAAAACAAGCAAGACAAAAAAACAAGGTCTACAAAACCACTTCCTTCTGAACCCGAACTACCTTCATCTTCTATCCTTCAAAGACCTCCCGCTTCCCCAGGCTTTTGGTATGATACCCGTGTTAACCTGGTTTCCTTCCTCTGCTTTTATTCTTAAATGTGACCTTAATTAGAAGATGAAATCACTTCCACATGGAAGTTATGTGGCTTAGTACGTCTTCCCAAGAAAAAGAGTGCTATGTTGCTTGCTACGTATAAGCATGGTAAAGAAAATAAAGTCTCTTTCATCTTGCCGCTGCTCCTTTCACAGATAACTGCCACCCGTTTATCCCTGAATGCTGCTCGTTTTGCCATCATGCTGGCCTTCCCTAAAAGCATGGGGCAGCAAGTTGTTACATGTCAGAGCTGTAATAAATACTTTCACATCTTTTTGAGAAGTATTTCGAAAACCCTTGATGATTCAGTGATTTATTCAGGAAATGCACTTGAATTCTCAATCTTACTAGACGTTGCTTAAGCAAATTACTCTAAGGTAACAAGTGCAAATCCTCAGTATTGTATAAAAGAAAGAAACAGTGCGTATACCTATTCCTGGATCCTTACTCTCATGTTGGATCATGCCCCTAACGTTGGGCATTTCGTTTTACAGTTGTTCTTTGGCATCACTGTTAACTTTTTTTTTTTTTTTTGCGGTACGTGGGCCTCTCATCGTTGTGGCCTCTCCCATTGCTGAGCACAGGCTCCGGACGCGCAGGCTCAGCGGCCATGGCTCACGGGCCCAGGCGCTCCGCGGCATGTGGGATCCTCCCGGACCGGGGCACGAACCCGTGTCCCCTGCATCGGCAGGCGGACTCTCAACCACTGTGCCACCAGGGAAGCCCCCACTGTTAACTTTTGATGAATATCTTTACACATAAAATTTTGACCACATTTCACACTGAAATTGTACATCTAGAAGTCCAGACATTTTAATAGGGCTCTTGAGATATCTACAGGTTTATGGCCAAATGCAATGTGGCTAAAAGTGAGCTAGCTGGTCAACACGATGACATGACTGAACAGCAATTTTCCTGAACAAGTCTACTGCTAGTCATTGGCTTTTCTGGTCTCTGTAATTTTGCTATCCCACAGGGTCGTTTTCCAACTCATTAGGTGCTCCGAATAGTGGCTTTTTTTCACTCATCTAATCTCCTATTGTTAGAAAGTTAACTCATTCCAACAAATTCCCTGTTGTTACACATTAAATTTTTTTTCCCCAATACATCCTTGTCCAAAAATAGAATAGAGGGATTAGTTGCTGGGGGAAAGAAAAGGAAAAGAAAAAAACATACCTGGAAATGCCTGAAAAAAACAGACAAAAAGAAAAAAAAATCAGGAAAAAATTTAACCTAAAAAAAGTTTAAAGGCACAACCTCCACAGTACAGATACCAATATTTGAACAACCAGTGTCTAGCAGCATGTTTCTGAACGAAAAGATCATTTTTATCAATTGTTACACTAACTGAAATGCTTTCATCCAAATTGGTTTTGGTCGTATCAGTTGGTAATTACCTGTAAAAAGTGCCCATCTCATCAAATAAGTGACCATCTTATCTTTTTTTAATCTTAGCTTATTTAAGAAGCAGAAATCGATATCTCGTTACTCTTTTAATTTGACTATTAGTTTGGGTGATATTATTATTTTAACAAGTGCTACTAAATGTTATTAACACAAGAATAACAATAACTAAATATATTGAGGGCTTAGTATATACCAGACACGATTCTTTTTTAATTAATTTATTTATTTTTGGCTGTGTTGGGTTTTTGTAGCTGAGCGTGGGCTCTTCTCTAGTTGCGGTGAGTGGGGGCTACTCCTGTGGTACGCGGGCTTCTCATTGTGGTGGCTTCTCTTGTTACAGAGCACGGGCTCTAGGCACGTGGATTTCAGCAGTTGCAGCACATGGGCTCGGTAGTTGCGGCTCGCGGCTCTAGAGCGCAGGCTCAGTAGTTGTGGTGCACGGGCTTAGTTGCTCCGCAGCGTGTGGTGTCTTCCCGGACCAGGGCTCCGTGTCCCCTGCGCTGGCAGGTGGATTCTTAACCACTGTGTCACCAGGGAAGCCCCAGGCACTATTCTGTATGCTTCATGTGTATTAATTTGGCCGCTTGTATTTCCCGTTTTATAAAATATCTGCTCATTAACCTATTTATGTTTTCATTCATTACTTAGCTCCCTCATTTAAGAAATACTGACTGAGAGTCTGGAGTGTGCTAGTCATTGGATACGTATATCGGTGAATAACAGATCTGCTCAGCCTTTGTGGTTTACTTCCTAGTAAGGAAGACAATTTAACAAATTAAATATAAAATTACACATGCCATAAGTGAAATAAACAGGGCAGAGGGGAGAAAATAAAATGGCATCGAATGAGAGGAGCTGGGGGTAAGAGGTTTCTGGGCAGAGAATGGAGCACAGCATGTGCAAAGGCCCTGAGGCAGTGAAGAGCCTGGAGGATCTGGACACTGACAGGAGAACCACGTGCAGACAGCAGGAGGAGGCTGCAGAGAATGGCATGAGATGAGTTTAGAGAGTTAGAAAAGACCCAGGCAGGATTTCTTTCAAGTACAATGGGAACACACTGATCCAATTTTTATCGTAAAGAGATGTCTTGAGCTGCTATGTGGAGAGCTGGAAGGGAGTAAATAAGAGAGGAGAGACCCCTGAAGAAGCTGCTGCAGTGGGCCTGGCCAAGGCTGGGCAGGGGATGGGAGAGAAGTAGATTTAAAATATATTTCGGACTAGATGCAGGTAGGGGAGGAGATGGAATAAGGATGACCACCATGTTTCCACTCTGAGCAGTGAGTGGTGGTGCCATTCACTCATTCAGACGGAGAAGCCTGGAAGGGAAACGAGTTTGTGTGTGTTTGCTGTCAAGGCAGGTGTGGGTAGGGAAGCAAGACTTCAACTTTTGCCATTTTAAATTCGACATGCCTGGGAACCATGCAAATGGAGATGGCAAGTAGGTAGCTGAATATATGAGTCCACACAGAGCTCAGAGGTGAGGCTTGTGCTATAAATATGAATGTGGGAGTCGTTTGAAAGTGGGAGACATTTGAAACTGACCAAGAGAATAAATCTTAAAAAGCCTTATCACACACACAAACACAAAATTCTGTAATTCTGTATGGTGATGGATGTTAACTAGGCTTACTGTGTATTGTGGTGATTATTTCACAATATACAAATATCAAACCGCTATGTTGTACACCTGAAACTAACATAATGTTACATATAAATTACAATCCAATAAAAATATAAAATAAATGTGGGAGTTGTAAGACTATAAATGGTATCTAAGTCCATGGGATGGGCGAGATCATCCAGGGAGACGACACTCAATGAGAAGAGGACTCAGGACTGAGATCCAGGGAAGCTGGGTGTTTAGGGGTCTAGTAGAGGAAATGGCACCTACCTGAGAAGTGACACTGAGAAGGAGCAAAGAGCATCCAGAGACACAAGAACGTATTATCTCAGAGGCCAAAGGAAGGAAAGACAGTGTGGAGGAGGAAGCGTGCAACCCGTGCAAAGGAAGGAAAACAAAGACCTCTGGGTTTGGCCACATGGAGTAGTGACTCGGTGCACTGATGGGGGTGGCCGCCAGGCAGAGGGCCTCGACGAGGTGGGGAAGTGGAGAGAACACGTGCCGACAAATCTTCTGTGCAGTGTGACTCAGAGAGGGGGCAGAGAACTGCAGGGTGTGGGGTTAAGGGAGTTTGGCGCTTCTCAGTTTATATGAGAGGGTTTCTTAAAAATAAATTAAAGCTATTTGTCCTTAATATTATTTGTTGGAAAAACCTTGCTTTGGCCTTTCATTTCATTTATGGCATTTCTGACATGGATTATTAGATCTATCCAGCTTTTCCTTCCAATGCTTTTAAACTTCAAAAGTCTTTCCCAAGCAAAGATCATGTTAAATGTTTGCCTGTCTTTTTCTAGTTCAAATTTTCTAACATTTAATTCTTTGATCTACGTCAAATTTCTTTTCCTACGAAGGACGGGATCATGAGCAAAACTGGTTTCTTTGTATGAATGTTTAACCAATTGTCCCAATTGATTCTTCTCTCTTCCCCAGTTGTTGACCATCTTCTGTATCGCTAAGTTCGCACCTATACTTGCGTCTATTTCGGGTAGGTTCTCTTTCTGCCAATCACAAAAAAAAGAGGCTCAGTGGAAAAGACTTCACTGACGAGCTCAGGAGACTCAACTAAGAGAGGACGATCTGGTCCATAGGAGTTCTGGGCATCACCCAGGCCATGGCCCACGGGGCTTCCCAATCTCACCTTCCTGCCGCTACTTTCCTGCTCTCACAGACCCATTCTCTCCACCACTTACACCTCTGCACACACTCAAGAAACTCACTGGCAGATCCATGGTCCCAGTGTGGAGAACCATAACCATACCTTCCCCTTTCTTCGGGAGACCTTACGATTTGAGGAAATGAAAAGTAGATTTACCACGTTATTTAAAGCCAAGTTCCAACTCTTGTTGTTGACAATAGGCTGATGCTCTTCAACCAAAGGGTAAATGTCTTCTGTCTCCAATCCAAAGCACTCTGATTTCTGAATTCTTGATTATTTTAAAGAATTCTGATAAGGATCGGGAGAGATTAGTCTCCACCCTCGGTGCCAAAGGCATTACGGGAAGGATTAAAACCCTGTAATCAGGGCTTCCCTGGTGGCGCAGTGGTTGAGAGTCCGCCTGCCGATGCAGGGGACACGGGTTCGTGCCCCGGTCTGGGAAGATCCCACATACCACGGAGCGGCTGGGCCCGTGAGTCATGGCTGCTGAGCCTGCGCGTCCGGAGCCTGTGCTCTGCAATGGGAGAGGCCACAAAAGGGAGAGGCCCGTGTACCAAAAAAAAAAAAAAAAAATTGTAAAAAAAAAAACCCTGTAATCACATTTTGACATATACATGAAGTGCTACGCAAAGAAAAGACAAGAAACTCTTGGGCAAAATGCCAATGATTCTGTATAGGGTGAGAGCTAGAGAGGGCCAGACCACATTTTTTTTTTTTTACATCTTTATTGGAGTATAATTGCTTTACAATGGTGTGTTAGTTTCTGCTTTATAACAAAGTGAATCGGTTATACATATACATATGTTCCCATATCTCTTCCCTCTTGCGTCTCCCTCCCTCCCACCCCTGTAGGTCAGACCACATTTTTAACTTCTATCAGCCATAAAGGATTGCGGAAAATCTTGACCATCAAGCTGTCCAGCTGACCAGAAATTGTGGACATTTTAGCCAAATTATTCTACAGTCTAGTCTCAAGAGTATCCTTTTTCAAGAAGCATTTTAATCAATAGTAACACTTGAGTCCCTCTCTTCTCACCTTGTATTTGGGGTACAGGTAGTGAGGAGAGAAGAGCTAAGGAGGAAGGGAATAAAGATGCTGACAGGACTCATGGGCCTGAAATTTAATCAGAGACGTGTTAATTGTGAAAGTAGAGACTTTGATTTCTTCACCCTTTGAGTCAGCATCCTTGCCTGAAATTGGGTTACAGATGTTCAATTTTTTTTTGGAAAATTAAAACCAGAGAAAGAACAAATGCCCATCCCTTATATGAATAATTCATCCATAATCCTACAAAGGCAACAGTACAATAAAATCACGAACGACCCCCAAATATGCCAACCGGGGGCCTTCCGATCGTTTACCTCCCATCCACGGGTAACGTTTTTCAAGGCTGAGTCAGTAAATCTAGTAACAGATGCTAGAATATTCCTTACAGGGCTTTATAACACTTTTAATCTCTAATAGTTACACTTGGTATATACTAAGGGTCTTTAAGAGGTCTTGTAAGAAAGTGCATCGACGTGGGAGACTATTTGGCAAAGACATGATTTCACAGGGCTCTGGGGACAGACGATTGTGTAGACATGAACCTTCAATTTCACGTCTAAGGGGGAATCTATTATGGCACAAGGCATCTCCTGTGTGATTGTTTGCAGGATGTTCTGACACAGTCGAGGCATCTGAAGACAAGTTAAGTGGCTGAAGGTACCCTTTTGGTGTAGAAAGAGATGGAGGTTCATTCTGAAGCTTTCTTCCATGAAAATGAGCTACGGCATTCCCAAACTGGAGAGAGACATACTCGGCAAGTTTATGTACAAGGGCTGAATGGTGTGATGAGGCAGGGCTACTGTACACATCAAATGGGACAAAACTCAGGAGACCTGAGTTTCGGTCTGGGCTCTTTCCACAACGAGATGTGTGACCTTTGGCCCAGCTGAGTTGCTGCGTTCTCAAATACAACGTGGCGGAGGTGGAGAGCTGCTCTCTCACGTCTACTGCTGCCTGACGCTCTGATTCAAATCATGCCAGAAGAAAAAGGGAGAGTAGGTCTTGCCTGGCTGGAAAAGCATCTCATACTATCAGGAATTCTAGACTCTTGCTTCCCTAAGAACTTCACTCACATCTTAATAGCTCATAACAGCAATGAAAGAGGTGAATGAATGGAAAGCTTCCTGTCCAGCTGTTATATAAATGGGCCTGACGTGGCCCCTGTGTATGAAGTAAAAATGGCACCCATCTTCTTTACTTCTTCATAGCAAGCTAGGATCTTTAGCTCAAAGCCCGCTGGAGCCCAACTCAAATTTTCACACATCCAATCACTTTAAATATATTCCAAAGAAACACATTTTTAGCCACTTAGAGCCTACCTACTTTACATATCCTGTGGAACTGCCCCCAACATCTGCCGCAAATAAGGACGAACTCTCCAGCTACAAAAGACCCCGCACTGCAGTTGCCTTTTGGAGCTCTCTGACCCAGAGACTCTCCACCCTGTTGCTGAGTGACATCACCTAAACACGTAAGCCCCCTCTCCAATTCCTGACTCCCCAGGGAGCTCCCTCATCCTAGCCCCCTTCTGGGTGGTGGCCTTGCGCCACTGTCTCTGGAAGGTCTCTGACCGTGACGGACTCCCTTCTCATGCCACCCCGTCCAAGCACCACCTAAACAGAGCCTGTGTGTTGCTGCCTCTCAGGAACCTGTCTCTTCCTTGATCAACCCCCAGGACCCCAAACTTACTACACCAAGCCATCTGACTGAAGTAAGTATACAAATAGGTTCCAAAAGTATCAAATACGGGTCTCCCTTCTACCCAGAAGTAAGAAGAGTGTTAAGCTCCCTGCTACTCGGCAACAATTCTGAGAAACTGAAGAGTTGACAAGTCTGCTGAAGGGCTGGAGACCTAGGGAAGGGTTGGTACTTATCCCCCATCCAGGGCAGGGGATCGTTCATGAATTCCTGGGCGAGGAGGAAGGGGTCAGCTCCTTAGCAAAATGACTGATGGGTCAAGAATTCCCTCGTCAACGTCCATCTCTCCTCTTAGGCCCTCTGTCTTTAAAGTTTCCATGGGAAAGAAACCCGCTCTCAGCAGAAAATCTCATTTCTATTGGGTTGTGCTGAACTGGTAAGGACGTGTGTAGGCTTGTGGTTAAGAGCACAGAGTCAGGGGCCAGACAGCCAGTTAGAAGGCCAGCTCTGTCACTCACTAGATGCATAACCCTGGGCAAGTGGCTCATCTCGCGATGCCTCAGTTCTCTCCCTCATCAGGCTGTCGTGAGAATCTGACTGGACACAGTCAGCTTCCCTGGCTTCTGAGGCCTCGGCCACTTATGGAGACCCCTAGGTGCCATGGCTGCTGCCGCCTCGGCCCCTCCTGGCTGACTGTCCAGTTCTGAATGGCTTCCATCACCCCGCCAGAGTGGCGGGAGCTCCAGGAGCTCCAGAGTCTGGCCTGACAGACCTCCACGCCCAGACAGGAGTGAAGATCCGAGCCACCAGACGTGGTGTGTGGCCTCCACAGAGGCTGCCGCAGGGGGCTGCTGACGCAATCAAGAAGGGCAGGGAATTAGCGTCCACAGGCTGACTTTGGCCAAAGAGGGATGGAAGGTGTAGGATGACAGAAAAATTCTTCTTGTTTCTTCCTTCGTTAGAAAGTCCTGAGCCACAGTTTTCTGAACAGGCCCCCTGTGCCACCAAGCATCTGTCTTGCTTCCCCTCTCCTTCACTCTCACTGCCCGGGGGCGCCCTGCCTTAGGCTCTGTTTTCCAGAGAACCCAAGTGAAATCACGAGTAAAAGAACCGATACAGGTAAAGCACTCAGAACTTCACTGTCCAATACAGTTGCCGTCACCCATTTGTAACTAAGGAGCACAGCAAATGTGGCGAGCGTGAATTGAAATGTGCCGTGAGTGTAAAAAAAAAAAAAAAAAGACAGTGGATTTTAAAGACTTGGTACAAAAAATATTAAAAATCTCATTATAATTTTATATTGATTATATATTGAAATGATAATATTTTGGATAACTGGCTAAAGTATACTATTAAAATTAATTTCAGCTGTTTGTTTTTACTTTTTGAGTGTGTCTATTGAAAATTTGAAATGACATACGGCTTCCATTATATTTTCATTGGACAGCTCTGACTTAGAATTTAGTACCTTGTAAACCTACCAAAGATGTCAGCCATTTTCATTTCTCATCCCAAGAAATTCTAGAGATTTGCTGTCAGTAAAGTCTAATGATAAAAAGGGAATGTGGGAGCAGAAACGGAGACAGATAAGGGAAAGGGAACAAATATTTATGAATTACACTCTTTGTTGCTAGGCACATTATATACCATGCACTATGCGGCATTCTCCCTATTCAGCAGATGAGGAAATAAAGGTGCAAAAATAAACTTTCCTAAGGCCACAGAGGTATTAAACAACAGAGCTGAAATGTGGACCCGAGTCTACTGGACTCCATAGTCCATGCTCTTTTCCATCTATAGTACTGTCAAAGGATTGACTTTCTAATGGTACAGTTTAGATAATGTAACTGAAATTTTTTTGGCGTGGGTGAGGGCATCCTAGAATCCTTTAAGTCACCCACACAGGAGATCACCTACACTAAAAAACCTAAAAGCTGCTGCTGGACACAAATCAATCAATCAATCAATCTCTCTCTCTCTCTCTCTCTCTCTCTCACACACACACACACACACACACACACACACACACACACACACACACCCACACACCCCTGCCGTGGGTACATGGAAATGAAGTGGTCATACATCACGGTCTATGGCACGTGGTCACAGACACCCATGAAAGCCCCTCATTTTGTATTTTTTCTCCGTCATCCTCTGCCTCAATCCCATTCCCCCACTGGCTCTCAGTCAAGCACACCTAATGAACATTCTTCCAACCTACCCTCCGTATGTTCATTTAGAAAGACAGGTGGCCTTAAAAAATAAAGTGGTATTGTGTGCAAAACTGCTTTCTTGTTCTTATTTATTTCACATTATTTCCTGAGATCTAATAAAACAGCTGTAAGTAGACATAATCCATTCCTTCTAGCAGCTGTACCATATTCCATAATACGTAACCACCAAATTATACTTATCTTTTCCCTAAGTGGTCGCCACCTACATCATCTCATGACCACCATCATATGTCTACTTGGTGAAGCTTTGCTGGAGTAAATATCTATGAGTGGAATGGCTGGGGCATACCCTATATGCAGCGCTAGGTTCACTAAGTAATGCCGGCTCGCTCTCCACAAGGAATACAGTTACACTCACCGGCCACGCAGGAAGTTTCTATCTCCTCCTGTCCTTCCCAGCACTTGATAATACCCACCTTCCTGATTTTTGTCAGCTTAAAAGGTATCAAGTGGTAGTTTATTAGAATTCACATTTCTCTGTGTATTGGTCAGAAGAATACCTCTTCATATTCTTCTTAGCCTTCAACAGTTGGGTGGAAGATATTCTAAAGACCTGGAGTTGCCACCAATACAAGCATCTAAATTTCAAGAAGGCACAAATGTCTCACCTCAGAGGATGGAGAACTATGAATACATGCTTTGTTCTCCCAACTATGTTAATGTTCTGGCCTCACCGCGTACATCGATTTCCTGCAGATGTAACTGCTCCAGGGCTCAGAGATTTGCTTGTGCAACAAAATCTCATGGAACCAGGGCTGGTATTGCAATAAATGTGTGTCCTATTATCTTTGGGGATATTTTTTAAGTGAGACAAATGAGAACTGGGGTAGAATGAATTCCAGTTTGGCAGTCCTGATGGAGCCACATCCAGTCCAGCGGAGGCAACCCAGCCTACTGCGCTTATAAAGAAAAAGAAAATCCATATTCTACCCAAGCGAAGCAGAATTTAAATTGGGTGAAGACACTTTGGAATTTTATTTAGAATATAATTTCTAATTATAATTTCTTTTGACTTGGTTTATAAAGGCAACGAGTTTTAGATCAGAACCTTATTCTCTTCTTAGAGATTTGATGATGGGAACTTAGAGCCTAGAAAGGTGAGGAAAACTGAGCCAGGCAGGTGTCTGAAGGTGGTGGGAAAGAAGGGCCCTGTTCTGAGTTTCAAAATGGTTGCCTTTAAAAGGAAGCATTGAAATTTCTCCAATTGCTATTTCTAGTTGGACCAGGAAAAGAAAATTTGGGGCCATCATGGTTTCCTTCCATAATGTTAAAAATGATCATCTACATGGAAGCACAAGAGAGCAAGGGGGGCTTCATGAGGGGCTTCAGGTTTCATGAAAAAGAGGCAAATTATCATTATTTTATTCGTCAATGAACCCGGTGCTTAATCACCCCATGTTGCGTTCCAAATGGAACCACTCTAGTCTCCACATGGGTGACCCCTTCAGACAGTGACGTGAGAGCTGTACCGTTGGACTTTTGCACTGTTTTGGTTTGGGTCATGCAGAGAGGGAGAGAAAAGCCAGAGGAGGCAGAAGAGCAGTAACACCAGGAGAAACATCATCGGTATAGTCATGATTTTCTTAAAGACACAAGAGAATCAAATTGACAAGTTAAACAAAAAAGAGAGAGAGAAATTAACCAAATCACCACAAAAGTTTTACATGGTAAAGATGATTAACAATTTTCATGCTCAAAACAATGGACATACGTTTTGAAGGCCTCCTAAAAGTACTGAGTTATTCCACTGGACAACTCTGACACCTACGAACAGAATCGCTTTCACTCGTGCTGTCTCCTTCACACTGTCTAGACTCTTTCCACCCTTTGCCAGGCCAGTTTGCTCCTAGATTCAGGCCTGCTTCTCCTGACGCTTCCAGACTGGGTTGAGCCCCCCATCTGTTCTGCCCTCCCCTAATCCCGCCATGTTTACTAGCCCAGTGACTCAGCAGAGCGTACTCGTGTTACCAGTGGATGTGTCTGTTCCTCCGATGGTGCACTTCCAGCTCTCTGATTTTTTTCCTCTTTTTCCCTTACATCTTCACAGAGTCTTGCACATAGGTATCCCTCAGTACACATCTGCTGAGCTCAACTGAACTACAGTGGCATAAATACCTTCCTGGGAAATCCTCCCAGTTCCCCAATGGCCAGTGCGGGAGTCCTTCCAGCAACGGCTGGCTCTGACCATGTCCTCATCTCGTTTTACTAAGGGTATACACTCAACGGCCCGTGGCCTGCAACACATGGTGAAAAGGACTCCCTGCGGTCGGAACATCACAACATGCCCCTCCTTTACAAAGTCATCCCCATCCATGATTTAGAGCCCATTAGAGTGGAAAATTTTTAATGCTTTTCTCTCTTGGAGTACCTATACCTGACCACAGGACAATTCTTAATGAAGCTTCAAGTAATCAGAATTCTACCTGACACCAAATTTACTCATCACATTTTAGTGTGAGTTTGGTCAAACTGTTCAAAAGCCACATGATCCCAAAGATTTGTGCTTCGGGCAAAATAAAGTATGGTGTTCGTAGCTCTCAACAGTGTAGCTCTTTATGTGCCAGTGCCAGTTTTTAAAATACCAATATCCACTTCATTTATATCCACAGGGGCTCAGTTTTTAATGCAAGAGGCAAGAGCCTTTGAAGCTCTCTGAAGCTGTCCTGTGTTTTCTCACTGTGGTTAGAAAAAAAATCTGTTACGTGTTCCTGGGGAAAGACTTCTTATATCCTCAGAGGACAAGCCGCGACAGTCACAGAAGTGATTATAATGATATGTAAAGTGTCCGCTCACCTTTACTGAAGGTGATACGTTGCTTTTTATAGCTTTCATTATGCTCTTAGTCTAAATCTGCTGCTAATTTGTAACCCTGATTAGTAATGGCCAACGATGTATGAATGACTCAGGATGTAACTTCTGGTTTAAAAGTGCACTTATCCAATCTGCATTTACTGGCAGACGAGGGCTCGTCGACACCACTGGAATGTTCTTCCTAGGTGATTGGGTCGGCAGGGACATCTTGAAGGCATAAGAGCATCTGGCACCCTTCGTGCGCACCAGGAATGGTATTTCTGGGGTGAGCAGGCTGCCCTGGGCAAAAGCAGCCTTCTGTAGAGCTGATGTGAGCAGATCCTGACCACTGTTTATTTGAACATTCCTAACTGCAAATGAAGTGCCAACTACGGCTGCCAACTCAGGACAAGGACAAGCTCTTTGGTGTCTTCCTACTTACTGAACAACACTAACAGACCCAACTGTGCCTGGTCTCACACTCAATCAGAACCAAGATTTGCACTTGTCTGTGCAACGAGGCTGATCATTTGCTCGGGCTACCCAGCCTGTGATGGGGCGGGTCCTACAGAACGAACTGCTTTGTGAAATTCGAGATGAGACAGGGCTGCACACAGCACCCCACCTGACCTTACCCTCAAACTATGCTACTGAAAAACCCTGGGAGAGAGAGGGATGCAGGAATTTATATACAACCAAGGTCAGCCTTAGGTAAAATCCAGGAGTAGGCAAACTTGGCCTTGGGTCTCCCTCCTCCCCAGTACTCTGCATCATCTCCTTTCACGCTGTCACAACCCCACCAGCATCTGGTTGCTTCTGCTTGCCTACGCAGCCCCCCATCGTGATCCCCAAACAGCCAGTGCACCCCTACTATCCAAGCCTTTGTATAAGCCATCACAACACATGACCCCTGTCCCCATCTCTTTTCTTTGTTTCCTTTCCTACCTCCATCCACACAAGGAAAATTACTTCTCCATCCTCCGGACCACCACGGAAGTTTTACACAACCGCTGTTTTAGCATTTCTTGTATCACATGATACTTCTAATGTTGGCCCGTTTCTCCCCGCCCCCGGCTAGACTGTGACCCTATTTGAGGACAGAGGCTGTATTTTATTCACATCGTATCTCTAGGGCTCTGCACACTGTACCCACAGCAAGTATCTAATGACTGAATGAAAAGAGCTCGTAGAGAAATGGGACGCGTGAATCAAATGATAATTGTCAGTCCAAAGATCTCATGGATGGTGAAGACAGGATGGCTCTGTGGATCTAGGGCAGCTGAGAAGGCTTCAATAAAGAGAGGGGACTGGGCTGGACCTTGGTGATGACTAGCAAGGAGATGCAGATGGTGAATTCCTCGGCTCCACATTTCTACAGGACTTCGCACCTGACAATAACTTTTCCTCCAACTGCTCTGTTTCCCTCTTGCCCTGTGTCAGAGGAAGACCAGGAGGCTCTCTGCCTTGTGTGATATTTCCCTGCCTCTCGCCCCACACCCACCCATTAAAATACATTTATTTAAAATCTGAAAAGGGAAATTCAGCGTGAATTCGTTTGGGTGATTGTGAATTTCTCAGGAAGGACTTTTTAAAAGCACTCCTCATAGCATTTAATTAAACATGGACCATAAAAGAAAAATCAATGGAAATAAAACCCAGTGGAAAATGACACTGTTGTCACAAAGAAAGATAAAATTGCATCATTAAACATCTTGAATTCCTAAAATGATCGAATTATATTAGGTTTCCAGAAACTGCCTCTTAGAGACAATGGCCATCCATTAAAAAAATATTTAGTATTTAATATAACACTGAATACTCCAGTATTTTTTTAAGCTCTTTTATATTTGTACCTATTTTTCTTACACTGAAAAATCTTGATTCCTAAAAATGTTAACAAACTTACTCATTTGTTTTATTTCATAATACGTACAAAACTGTTTTAAAATTGTGGTGCCAACATTAACAATACAAACACAAAATGAAGTTTAAAATTTTATGTTTTTGCCTGTAGAATATATCCCACTCAAACTGTACAGTCAGAGAACTATGTTTAAAGGTCTTAAAATAAATATTTTCTCTGTATGGTTATGTTGCTGAGATCTTTACACAAATTTTTAGGTTCTTCATTTCTTTCCGTTCGGTTTTCATTTTAAGCTTTGGGGTTTTTTTTCTTTTTCTGGTTTTAAATACGTAAACATTTACATCTTTCAAAATTAAAAATAAGAAGACATAGTGAGAGAAGTCCCAGGTCCATCCTTATCCCCCTCCATCCCAAAGGGAATGTTTTTTTACATATCCAGTTTTTAAATCTATCACAGAGCGCTCCGATTTATAAATAGAAACAATGAACAGAGAGGCCTTTGGAAGAGAGGATTCCTTTCTGAGCAGGTGCTGTTTTCCCTCTGCTTGCTCTCGGGGCCAGCTGAAGCCTGTTACCCGAGCTCCCTTCGTCAGAAACCCACGGCTCCACTCGCAACCTCTGCCACTGGGAGACTAGCCATTATTCTTTTTCAAGCTAGACTCATGAACCTGCTGGAATACTTCAAAGGAAAAACAAGCGCCTGTGCTACCTGCTTTCAAGATTTATTGTTTTTTAAATGCTACCTTGAGAAGTTGTTCTTCTGGGCTTCGGAAGGAAAGAGAGGCCTCCTGGGGGAGGGGGTCAGCTTTCCCCACATCCCCAAGTGAACAGAAGCCAGCTCAGAAAGGCCAGGGAAATGGCAGGGGGAGCGGAAAACCTGGGGCCAACTGTAAAGTCGGCAAGGTCCAGTTCACATTGCCAGGTCCAATTTTTAAAAATTCAGATTGCCCCTGAAAGAGCAAAATGGGTACAATGTAAAGATGTTCTAAGTTTACTGTCCAGTGTTACTGCCCAAAACCCACTGCCATTTGGACATGCTGTAAGAGCATTTCCTCGAAAGCCACATAAACTACATTTTTTAAAATCAAATTAAGGTAGGGGGATACTGACAAAATTCTATATTGATGATAAAGTGTTTCAAATGACATTTGGCCCTTGGAGTTTCCCGGATGAAAACAAAAGCTGCGAAATGTGGTACAGGCAGCTGTTTCTCTAGTTCTGGTGTAAGAAAAGGCGTGTGTGGGTACCAACGGCCTGCCACAGCCTGGAGACACCCCCAGCTCTGCGAATCGGAGGTGACAATCACAGGCTTGGCTACAAATCACATGCTAGCCCACAACCAACACAGGCTGATTAGTGGGCACGTTGGGTTTTGGTGCAAGGCACAAGAGGTCTCCCAATGCCTGCTGGAGCTAAATCGGGGCCAAGAAGGGGGAAGGCCCACAGGGATGCACTGAAAGCCAGTATGTCCGCTACTACAGATCAAGCCACGCCCTGAAACCCACAGGAAAGACGCTACCAAAGACAAGGAGACACCTGTCTGTGGACCCCCAAAGGGAACTACAAACCTCCAAACCTCTGCTCAGTGATTGGTGTCACTGCTTGAATTTAAGAAACCTTCAAGGAACAATGTGGGTCTTGCAAAACAGCCTAGTATTCATATTTAAAGAAAAAAATCAATCTGGTTTTTATTTCCCTGCTTCCGAATCCCTTAAATAGTTTATTTCATTTGAAAATGGATATTAGCTAATTCCATTGTTCTCTCAACTTTTTAGTTAGCTTGTATTAAGCTTACTGCAGTCATTCTTAATCCCTATATTGTCGATCTTATTACTTCAGCCTACTTTCTCTTATTCCAGCATTCGTTTACGTTTTAACGATTTCACTTATCCACCCAGCAAATATTTACTGATTGCCTTGTATGTATCAGCCACTGTTTCAGGTGCTGGGGGCACAGTGGTAAACAAGATCTGAGCAAATTACATGACATGCTTGGCAAACTCTTTTGGAAAGTGAATTTTTAAAATTTTGGTTATCCAATACATGAATATACAGTCTGCTCATCAGAAGGAAGCTTCTTCTTGTTATGACTGTGGGACACATGAACACTGCACAAAGCTTCTGCAAAGAAGTAAAAGTAGGACTTCCCTGGTGGCGCAGTGGTTAAGAATCCGCCTGCCAATGCAGGGGACACGGGTTCGAGCCCTGGTCTGGGAAGATCCCACATGCCATGGAGCAACTAAGCCCGTGCGCCACAACTACTGAGCCTGTGCTCTAGAGCCTGAGGCCACAACTACTGAGCCCACGTGCCACAACTACTGAGCCAATGTGCTACAACTACTGAAGACGGTGTGCCTAGAGCCCATGCTCCACAACAAGAGAAGCCACCGCAATGAGAAGCCCGTGGACCGCAACGAAGAGTAGCCCCCGCTCACCAAAACCAGAGAAAGCCCACGTGCAGCAACGAAGACCCAATGCAGCCAAAGATAAAATAAATAAAATAATTTTTAAAAAAAGTAAAAGTAGCAACCACTTATAGAGGGCTTACTCGACGCCAGGGATTGTTCTAAGTTCTTTACCCATATTAACCAAGTTAATCCTCCCAATGACCCTCTGGGTCATTGTAATTATCTCCATTTTACAGATGAGAAAACTGAGGCCCAGCAAGCTTACATGACTTCTCTACAGGCAGTCAGTGCTGGAGCTGCCCTTGAACTCAGCAGTCTGGCTCAAGGTAGCCTTTTTCTGACCCGGGTGGGGCTGAGGCCTCCTTAAGGTTTGCTTCTGACATAATGTAATTTAAAACAGCAGGAGGCAAGAAGAGGCGTTTGCTGGGAAAAGAATCATGTTGCAGAGAGAACTGGCAATAAATATTCCTGATTGGCTGCCTGATAAGGATGGAATGGGGTTTGGAGAATTTCATACTCTCATGAAATAAACATGTGATTTTTGACCTTCCAGAAGTGACAGAAACTATTCAAAGTATCCCATTTTTATCTTTTCCCCCTTTCAGCCTTCACTTTACACTGTGCTGTCCTGGCAGAATCTTGCTCACAGTTGGCTGTGGCTTCCCAAGGGCTAAAGAAATGCCCAGACACATATAACCTGGGCAACAGGGACACATCTAGCTTTGGGAATATCAAAGGTCAGTCGTGCTGCGTGCAAAAGCTTATAGCGTTCTGCACAAAAAGGCCCTCACTACATAAAGGTTGAAGATTTGCCAAAAGCCACAGAATTGGACCTTAACATCTTCTATAGGTACCTAATCAAACTGTCCCTCCTGATAAGTAAACTCCCATGTCTTGAATCCCAGGAACATAACACATATCACAAACCGTGGTCCCCAGACCACAGCAACATCATCACCTGGGAGCCGGTTAGAAATGGAGACCCTCAGGCCTCACCCAGACCTGCTGAATCGGAGTCTGCATTTTAACAAGAGCCCCAAGTGATGTGAATATTAAAACTGGAGAAGTGCTGGAATGGTCACTAATTCCATTTTCTAGCTATTTAAGGTGCTGGGAGGGGAGCTGTTGGTGACTCTCTATTGGTTATAAACACATCAATCTCTCGAAAGGTATATTCTCAGCCTCACCTCATGATTTAACTTAAAACTATCTTCCTGATGCAATCCAATCATCCCTGTGTGAGCAGATATTAAGGCTTCAGATGTGCAAAACTACGTTTCTTACGACACCCAGAAAGAAATGGTCAAGACCCCCCCGTGTGTACAATGACTCACACTGGTGTCTTTTCTTCAGAGCAGCTTAATTACCTTTCCCAAATCCCAGCAAGTCCCTTTAGCATAGACCACAAACATAAATCTCAGCCCAGCTCCTGCCCAAGTTAACACAAAGTAATCAAAATAATAATAATAACAGCTACCGTTCGTGTGGTGCTTACAACACGTCTGATGCTGTTTTGACAACTTAAAGTGTAAAAAAAAAATCACTTAATCCTCACAGCAACCTTATTTTACACATGAGGACAACGAAGGACAGAGAGGTTCAATGGTCTGCCCTAAGCCACACTGCTAGTTCATGGTGGTGATTCTAATCCAGGCCAGCTGTCTCCAGAGTCCACACTGGTAACCACAGCACCACATGGCCTCTCAGAGCCTAAATTAATGCTGCCCAGGCTTCCAAGAGTCCCTTATTCAAATGCTCTCATAATAAAGACTGATCGGGCTTCCCTGGCGGTGCAGTGGTTAAGAATCCGTCTTCCGGTGCAGGGGACACGGGTTTGAGCCCTGGTCCGGGAAGATCCCGCATGCCGCGGAGCAACGGGGACCGCGCACCACGACTACTGAGCCTGGGCTCTAGAGCCTGTGAACCACAACTCCTGAGCCCGCGTGCCACAACTACTGAAGACCGCCCACCTAGAGCCCAAGCTCCGCAACAAGAGAAGCCACCGCAATGAGAAGCCCGCACACCGCAACGAAGAGTAGCCCCCGCTCGCCACAACTAGAAAAAAGCCCGCGTGCAGCAGCGAAGACCCAATGCAGCCAAAAGTAAATATAATGTATTAATTAATTAATTTTAAAAAATAAAGACTGATCACTTATCTAGGAGAATGTAATTCACTTCAGAGGTTTCAGCTGACAAAAAGAGAGAGGCTGGCAGCTACTAAGACATTATTTCACTAAGTTAAAACATTATTAACGTCTGGTTTCTAATTCTTAGTTGGGATTGCAAGAGCACGTGGTCTGCTGCTTGGAAGTGCTTTAAAATGTCCTTCTGCCTGTAATTGGTACCAGCTCTGACATTAAAACTGCACTGTATTTTCTATAAAAGAGAAGCAGTTGTAAATGTTAAGGATTCATGATATGGCTGGCTTTGATTATGCATTAAATCAGTGGTCTAATTTCTCTTTTTAGCTGCAGATAACTCTTTTTGTAAGTGAAATCTTAAAGACAATACCAATACATGTGACTGGGTAAAGCCTTGGGCTTTGGTTGAAGTGGAGAGAAGGAAATCTCTTGACCTTTACCATCTGCCTCAGTATCCCAAGGCCCGTCCCTAGAGTCCTGAAAACACAGAATGAAAAACGCCAAGGGCAGCACAGTGAGCCGCCTCTCCTCTGCACCAATTGAGCTCTCCTTAGACCCTCCCTGCCTTAGACCCACCTACACAAGGTGAGGTCCTCTGCCTTATACCTGAAAGACCTCACAGGACCTGTATTCTCCCCTGTGAAGCTGAAGAGAAGGAAACTCGACGCACAGTTGAAAAGCGCACTGCCCAATGCTTGGCAAAACACGAATGGGTCACAGAAACACAATGAAGGGTGACGTTTCCAACTGCAAAGTAACGTGGAGGCCTGCCAGGGCGTAGATAGCAGTCAGCTACATATGCTTATTAGGGAGTGAATTTTGATATTTTTTTTCTTCAATCGCTTCTGTTTGCGCTGGAAGCAAAGCAAAATAACACATACTCCCAGGCACGGTACAGGAAAAGAACTGCGGGTTACGGCGCAGGAAATACAAAAACCAGTGAAGTCCTAACCAGTAATCATGACCCACCTCTTAACCATGAATGCATCCCACTGCCTGGCCATCATCCCTGTGGGTGCATATAAACAAAATTTAAATTTACATAAATTAGTATGTAAAATAGTTTTAAGTGCTCTTTGCACGAAGAGAATGGCAAAGTGGTTCCCAATATGTTGATACCACTCAACAACAGGTAACAGACAACAGGTAGCACGTGTGCAACTGGAGGTGGGGGGGGGGCCCTCCCAGATCCCCCCTTCCCATCCCTTTTAACCATTTCTGCCTAAGAGACCACACTACCGAGCTCACCACCAGGAACCTGGGCTCCAGGCAAGCAGTTCTGGTGTGCCGTTAACACAGTACTGGCCATACCCTTTTCCTACCAAAATCTCTTCACAAAGTTTAGCCAAAATTGATCTCATTTGATTAAAAGGTGGGACCTGGAACTGAAATATTATAAAGTCTCACTTAAGAAGAATGTACAGGGCGTGGCGTGTATGGATTAAATACATGTTCAAGTTAATTTTTTAAAAAACCTTTCTATGATGTCGTAGTGTGCTGTCCTTACTAAGTTGAGCATAAATAATTAAATCAATCTTCGGGGACTGGAGTCAGTTTTGGTTTTTGTTTCTTAAACGAGGCACTCTAAAACTGCACGATAAACAAAAGGAAACAGGCTCAATCTGCACACATATTAAGATGAATCTTGAAAACTGCTTTTTTACCAAATTCTTTACATGAGCTTGCTTTCCTGTAATTTTCCTAACTCTAAAGGTTTGCACGTGGCAAAAAAAATTCTGGGTTCCCTTAGGTTGCATTTATTCTGACACCTTTGAAGCAAGTCCATCCCACGGGACTTGAACCGTGACAAACCCGGCGAGAGTTATCGACCCAGAGCGGGCCAGCCTCGTGTCGCTGCATACCTCAGCTTTCACAAACACACCACAGCGCGGCTTACCTTGACTCCCAGGGCTTCTCCAGAAATGACAGCAATGGTCACGGCCTCCTTACTGGGTTTAGGGATTTCGTTGCTTTTCAGTTCCTGGTACCGAGGCTCCACCATCTTCTGTGGGCTCCTCAAGTTAACCCACAGCTGTAGGCCGTGGACTGGCTCCTCTGAGCAAGGCATCTCGGCGTGCACGATGCCCTGGCCCACGGTCATCCACTGCGAACACCAGACCGACAAGAAGGAAGTGTGACCCGGCCTCTAATGAGTCCACAGGTGGGATGATTACCACCTGGTAACTAAGTCAGGCACCTTACAAGTCTGCTTTCCAAGGAATAACAAAATGACAGAGACGACTGCTGGGGCCCTTTCCAGTTTTCCAAACATGTCCCATGCTTCCGCATGTGCGATCAAATCATCAGCTCTGGAATTCACACAAATGGAAGAACCCCCTCTTTGGCATCCCTGAGTCTTAGATTGCGCCCCTAGATGGGGAGTTGCAGGCAGAGAGTAAACTGAGAAGTGCTCTCGGGAGACGCATCTTAACAAGTGAAGAAAGCAGGATTGGGCAGGGGGAGAAGCCGATCACCAATGCAGTTACTGTACAACAGAGGTCTTAGCCGAGCCAACAGGGAGCTCTGGAGTCGGATGAAACTTCAGAATTGTCCCAAATTGAGGCTTTCCTATCCCCACATCAGCAAACCCTTGACTGTGGGCCACCCTGCAGTAGCGAGCACAACCTTGGGAGAGGCAGTTACCGGGATAGAGGGCAGCGCCCAGAGTGGGATGCAGCTGAGAGCCATCAACAGCCGGTATTCGCAGCAGCTGGAGGACACGAGGTGGGCCTACTGGTACCCGTGGAGGCCCACGGGACCCACCACACCATAGGCGGCTGACTTCAACACGGGGAACGGAGCGCTCACCACTTGGAGGAAGTTACTGCCTCCGCTCTTCTGCAGAGTTTTCAAGCGTTCATTTACTTCTTTACTAAGAGCACATGAGGGGCCAGCCCCAGATGCCAACCTCGGGATCTGAGGATAAAGGGATAGAACACAAAAGGTAGGTTTCTTGCCCGTCTCAGCTTGGGTTCTCCCACAGAAGATGCTGAGACAAGGGCTCGAGTGCAGGGAGTATATCTGGCAAGTGGTACAGAAAGCACAAGTAGGGAAGAGCAGGAAGGGTGAGCCAGGCAAGGGAGAAAGCCACAAAGGGGGGTTAACGAGCAGGTTACACCTGTGGGCACCTGGGGCTCAATCCCACTGGGAACCATGCCGAGGCACGTTAGAATTGATGCATGGAGGGCGGAAAAATCCACTTCCGGAGTCACAAGCAGTCGAAGCTATGCTTTACACTCTGCTCCGGGGACAGGTTACTGTTGACTTTTGGGCACAACTCTTTGCCCTTTTGCTTTTCTGCCTCTCAATCTCCTGTTCACTGAAACACCACGATTCAAATATTTGCAGATGTCATCCCCCAAAATATGTAAATGATCCCAGAAACTACCTGTATAGAGTCCACACTTATAAAAACTGGCGAAGATGAACCAAGCACTTTCTGGGGATTTTAATGGTAACACGTCTCAGACAGGACTAGGATGGTGGCCGGGTTTGGGTCATGCTCTTTAAGTGACAACACCTACCCCTGCAGATGGACTGGAAGATAAATAGAAAATTGTCTCAAAGGCAGCAGAGAGATCTAGAAAGATGAGGCCGGAAACTGGCGCAGTGAATGTGGCAGCAACTGGGGCATCATGAGTGACCGTGACCTGAACAGCGTCAGGAAAGGTTTGGGGGGCAGTGCTGAGAGGCCAACCCTGATTTCAGTGACTGGAGGATGGGACGCAAGAGAAGGAAGCCGAGACAGTGACTTGTGATTACTTTTTTCAGAAGCATCAGGAAAAGCCCTACGTGGGAGCTAAAAACTGATTGTGAGGGCCCAGGGAAGCATGAGAGAGGAATACAAGGGACCTGTGCAGGTTTTCAGGCGGAGTGCAAGAAGCGATAGAAAGGGACAAGTCCAAGGTGTAACAGACAGAGCAGGGGACGCGGGAAGCTACCAGAAGTGGGTGGGACGGAGCAGCCTCACCCAAAGACTATGAAACCATCAGCCATTCCTCATCTTGGCCATACCTGCAGGTCTCCTGGGTTCAACTGACCAGTGTGTCCACAGAAGTCTTCATGGGCCATGCTGCCCCCTTCCAGGAGGTAAGATACCTTTAGAAAAAGAAAAGAAAAAAAAAAAAAACAGAAGAAAAAGTAGGTGCTGGAGGGCTGTGAAGAGTTGTTCACTTTTTCCACTGAAAATGTGTTGACCGAAGTGTCAGGAGCAACTAAGATGGTTGAGCTGAGGGGATGAACCTCAGTGACAGGGCCACGCTAGCCCGGGCAACATCTTTGAGAGAATTTCAAGTGGGAGCCCCTTCCTCCGGGCAGATGCAGCCCTGAGCAAGCAGAGCTCCCAGCTGGGTGAGAGGGACCGCCACTCATACCCTCAGCCCGCCGGAACGAGGCCCTGCCATGGTGGGTCCCAGAGCCCAGGGTGAAAGAGACGCAGCTCCTGTTGAAACAGCAGGAGCCTTGTTACCAAGGCCACATTCACCCAGGTGTGTGGGACGACAGATCTCAGGCCTCCACACCTTCCCTTACAGGCTGATAGGAGAAATCCAAAGGACGTGTCTTTCCAACACCAGGCACACACACTCCTGAGGTGCTCAATAAATGCTGGCGAGATATATCAGATGAATTCATAGAAATTAAAGTCAACTTTTCCAGAGGCAAGACCGTACTAAATCTAAAAGCATTGTCCGTGTTGACATTCTGTGTTGTCCGTCACAGTAGCCACTAGCCACAAGTGGCTACGTTTAAAATAATTAAACAAAATAAAAAATTCAGCTGCATTAGTCACATCTCGCAGGTTCAACAGCCCCATGTGCCTAGTGGTCACCACAGTGGACAGCGCAGATTATAACGCATTTCCATCTTTAAAGAAAGTTCTATTTGACGACACTGATCTTGGTAAATAAATCTGAGTCCCAGCAGCCATCTATGGTAGGCATTCTGTGCAGGGAGCAAAACCTTCCTGGGAGCGTCTGCAATCACAGTACCTCTTGGCAGAACGAAATTTTACCGATTCTAAACAGCACTAGAAAATCGAGCCCTTCTTATTTCATGATTTCACTAAACGGAAAAGTCAAGCAGCTCTACAATGCTCATTTTAAAAACGACTGTGATTATCCTAACTAACAAAAATGAAAAGGACACCCAACTACTTAGCATTTGAAACTACCCCAGGGACATGGTAACATGTGAAATGTAAGACTTAACACTGAAAGCTTAAGACGCTGTTTGTACGTTGGTGCTGGGGTCCTCTCTGTACCCCTCTATTTAGATTCGACTTTCCATTTTGCTCATTCTGTACACACTTATGAAATTCATCTGTAATGCCAACAAGAAATACCAATCAGCCACAACAGCTCTGAAAGGTGTCTGCAAAACCATGTTTACCGGCAAACCACGCGTGGCTCCCCGCCTCAGGCTTACGGGTGACAACTCCGATCATTTGCATCACTGGATGAAGTTTTCACATTCTAGCTATCCAAATGCTTTCTTTAAAGCTTAATGTGGTTATCCGTTTTAACCTTGGAAACTGTACTTCAAAACTCTCTTTAACCATTATTAAACGAGCAAACCAGAAAATGCAGTCTGCAATTAAAATCCCAACATCTCTTGTAATTATGTAAGCCAGATCTAATTTTTGCTCAAAGACTCATTCCACCAAATATAACAATTTAAGTCACTACTTAAAAAGAGTAAAGAATACTTTTTAAGGAACAAATCACAAATCTCTAAAACCACAGAAAGAAAGAGTAGAAATATTATATTTCAACAGGAAAGAAAAACAAAAAAAAAATATACCCAAGAGGTAAGAGAAGAGAAAATATCTATGAAGGTTTCAGCATATATATCAGATACTACTGTTTTACACAAATAAGATTATTTCCTCCCCCATACAAGAACGCATTATATATGTCTAGGCCAGATTGTTTTTGCAGTATCCTAAGGCATAAAAAGTAGATCTAACTTTTTTTTTTTTTTTTTTTTTTTTTTTGCGGTACGCGGGCCTCTCACTGTTGTGGCCTCTCCCGTTGCGGAGCACAGGCTCTGGACGCGCAGGCTCAGCGGCCATGGCTCACGGGCCTAGCCGCTCCGCGGCACGTGGGATCTTCCCGGACGGGGGCACGAACCCGTGTCCCTCTGCATCGGCAGGCAGACTTTCAACCACTGCGCCACCAGGGAAGCCCGATCTAACTTTTTTTAATATGAAAATTCAAAAAGTTGTTTCATAACCTATAAGTGGCAATGGGTTTCTGATCATTTTCCTATACATTTGTGTATTTAGGAACTAGCCAAAAGATTATCAATTCATAGATGTAAAACTTACAACAGAATACTTTTTAAATAATAAAGATTTATGAATTCATTGAACAGTCATTGAGGTCTTCCAATGGAAACGACACAGAAAATATCAATAATTGTTTTCATGAAGCTCATATTCTCATGCAGAAGAGAGTAACTGGGAATAAAATATGGAGTAAGGGTCCTGCTGGGTAAGTACACGGTCGTGTGAGGAGCACAGGAAGGATTTAGCTCACACTTGGGCGCCAGATAAAGCTTCTCGGAGGAAGTGAGTCCTAAGGAGGGAAGGGAGTAAGCCAGACAAAAAAGATGGCAGTGAAGGTGGGCCAGGAGTGTGTTTCAGGCACGTGTGAAGACCAAGAAGTGAGGGAGATCATGACTCACTCAAAGAGCACGAATGGCAAAGAGATAAGCCTAGAGAGACGAGAAGGGGCCACAAAATAAAACCAAGATTGCACTAACACTAGATTCAGCCATGACCTTGGTGTCCTATATCAGTGTGACCCCTGCTCCATCAGCAGGGCAGGACCTTCCACAGTGTTAGGGAAAACCTCGGCTGCCCTTGGTGATATCTCCCTCCCCATGGAGGGTACTCCATTAACATTAACACTCCTCAACTCTTGCTGTATCTCACCCACCCCTCCATAGTGGGAAGGAAACAGCTCGATCTGATTGGTGGACTTGAAAGAGGAAGCTGCGCTCGCATAGCTGAACCCTGCTTCTCCTCTTCCTCTTTGGGAATCAGCCTGCCACAGGTCAGGGTCCTCTTCCGCTCTTTGCCTCTGTGAGAAGGGCCAGCCCCCATGGCAGTGGCCTGCAGGGCTCCAGCACAGCCAGTGAGGTCTGAATAGAGTCTGCCTCAGTTTCAGGTGCTGTATTCAGGAGCCCAGCTGCCCGCAGATATAAGCCACATTCGACAGTATCAGCTTTATTGGAAATAAAGGTCTATTTTTGTCTGCTATCTTTCTTACTCTTTCATCTCAACTGGTTCGGAATTCAGGCTAGGAAAGCAGGCCATCGTTTATTCTGCCTCTTCATAGTCCCACCTCAGGGAAACTTAAGACCTGGTACTGTCATGCTCTTGAAATCTTATACTACAGCCTTATAAAAAACCCACCTCTTCTGGAGCAAATTTTATTTTATTTTTATTTTATTTTATTGAGTGCCGGATCTTGAAACCAAGTATTTGTAGAGCACTTACTCCAGCGCAAGTCAAGCTGGCTGACACGAGGACTCTTCGTGTGTCATCCTGCAGAACAATGTCACCGAGGTATACTGTGTACAGAATGGCCTTGGTAGCAACCTTTATCCCAGCAAGCGACAGGCAGATGGCTACAGACACTGGAGGGTCTAGACTGTGGTTAATTTTATGTGTCAACTTGGCTGGGCTAAGGGATGCCCAGATAGCTGGTAAAACATTTCTGGGTGTGTCTGTGAAGGTGTTTCTGGATGAGATTAGCATTTGAATCAGCAGGCTGAGGAAAGAAGATCAACCATCGCCAGCGTGGGTGGGGCACCATCCAATCTGTTGGGGGCTCGAATAGGACAAAAAGGTGGAGGAAGGATGAGCGGACGACAATCTTCTCCTGCCCTCAGACATCAAAGCTCCCGATTCTCAGCCTTCGGATTCTGGGCCTCGGTCTCAATTATACCGCCACCTTTCCTGGTTCACCAGCCGGTAGACAGTAGACTGTGACATTTCCCCACCTTCCTTAATCACACGAGCCAATTCCTATAATAAATCTCCTCTTACATAATCTCTATATATCCAATTGGTTCTGTTTCTCTGGAAAACCCTGACTAGATTTTAAGTCTAAAACCCCCTCCTTGAACAGTATGGAGGTTCCTTAAAAAACTACAAATAGAATTACCATATGACCCAGCAATCCCACTACTTGGCATATACCCTGAGAAAACCAAAATTCAAAAAGAGTCATGTACCAAAATGTTCATTGCAGCTCTATTTACAATAGCCAGGACATGGAAACAACCTAAGCACCCATCATCGGATGAATGGATAAAGAAGATGTGGCACATATACACAATGGAATATTACTCAGCCTTAAAAAGAAATGAAATTGAGCTATTTGTAATGAGATGGATAGACCTAGAGTCTGTCATACAGAGTGAAGTAAGTCAGAAAGAAAAAGACAAATACCGTATGCTAACACATATATATGGAATTTAAGGGAAAAAAATGTCATGAAGAACCTAGGGGTAAGATAGGAATAAAGACGCAGACCTACTGGAGAACGGACTTGAGGATATGGGGAGGGGGAAGGGTGAGTTTTGACAGGGCGAGAGAGAGTCATGGACATATACACACTAACAAACGTAGTAAGGTAGATAGCTGGGGGGAAGCAGCCGCAAGGCACAGGGAGATCAGCTCGGTGCTTTGTAACCACCTAGAGGGGTGGGATAGGGAGGGTGGGAGGGAGGGAGACGCAAGAGGGAAGAGATATGGGAACATATGTATATGTATAGCTGATTCACTTTGTTATAAAGCAGAAACTAACACACCATTGTAAAGCAATTATACCCCAATAAAGATGTTTAAAAAAAAAATAAATAAAAATAAATAAATAAATAAATAAATAAATAAATAAATAAATAAAACCCCCTCCTGGAAACTTGCTATCGTAATGGCAACAGTGCAACGTTGGCACGGGAACAAAGGAGATCCATTTGTAGGGGAAATTAACATATAATGACAGCAATTTCAAATCAGTGGGGCAAGGATGCCTTTTCCAATAAACAGTATTGGAACAAGTGACTGACCAAATGAGATATGACTAAAAGAATGTTCACAACCTAAAAGTTGAGAGCTATATTGTATTCGGCGGGCATACTAAGGACCTCAAGCCCGCGAGGCAGCATCTCAAGTAAACCTGAGAAACTGCTCCGAGGAGGCCAGGGGGGAGGCAGGATATATAGGGGGTTTTGCAGCAAAGGGCAGGTAGTCTGTAGGTCGAAAGATTACTGTTAATTAAAGAAAACCAGATATCTCAAGTTAAGGAATTTAGCGCTCTTCTATGTATGGGAAGATGCAAGAGTCTGGGCTCACTGAAATGCTTCCTTTGATATGCACCTCAGCTATCTGGGGCCAGGATCCTGTGTTTTCACATCCTGAGTTTCCTCAGGGCTCACTGTGGGGAGTGGCTGCAGTCTGACGGCTGCTAGATGGCAGGTATTCTTTCATCCCTGAGTTCCCTCAGGGCTCTCCAGCTCACCAAGGCGGTGGCTGCAATCCCTGAGGACTGCGACATCCTTTGTTTACAGATATGGCAGGAAGTATTTTATTTCTCAGAGAAAAGAGAGTAAGCCCCCACTACATGCAGAAACGTGTTCCAAATGGATTAAGGATTTTAAAAATACACTTAGAAGATTTAAATCTAAGGAGACAACAAAAATCCAAAATGTCTGCACAAATCTATCTCAGCAATGTTTATTATGATGGCAAAAAGACAGGAACAATCTGGACGATGGGTTTATAGGGTACACTTAGCTAAATAATGGTACAGCCATACAAGACGATATTATTATGCACCTGTTAAAAAGTGATACAGATCTCTATTCACTGATAGAGAAAAATGAAATATTATTTAATCAAAAAAGCAGGCTACAGAGCAGCAATTGTATTTAAAGGGTCAAAGGCAACGATGTATTTAAATGGATTCATTCAAATAAAACTGTAGCCCGTCATGCTGTCTACGCGTGTAAGTGCCTGGATGGACACGTGTCAAAATGTGAACAAAGGTCATCTCCAAAGGGTGGAAATGCAAGTACATTTTATTATCTGCTTTCTTTTCTGCTGGTCTACGTTTTCTGCAATGAGTAGTTTACCTTTTTACAATGGAAACTTTTTTTATTTGGGGAAAATAAAAAGATGTTGCCACTAATCAGTGAATGAAAGTGATATGCTTTACTGTGCACAGATGCTGGTGAATATTGGTTCCCTGTGTGCGTAAACTGGGGCTGGAAGGAAGGCAATAAGACACAAGGCAAAACACTAAGAATCAGAATAACTCCCTATTACCTGTGAGGACCACATAGGTACCTCTGCCTTTAATATGCTGCTAGATGGGAAAGATCTGGAATTCTTATAGAGGGCACTCATGCCAAAATAAGAATTAAGCACTTAGGACTCTATACAGAGCTTAAGAATTTCAGAGGACAAATAAAAAGCTTCCAAACTTCATACAACCAGCCAAACTACACTGAGCAGTGTCTAGAATTGCTTTCCTTTTCCTGTTATTCATGTACTTTTAATTAAAATAACTGCATAATAAAGGCAAATTTCTTTCTGTTCGGGCTGAAGCTCCCCTTTGGCTTCTCAAAGGAGTCCCTTTCAAATCATGTTCTTTCCCTCCCCCAAGATCTTTCAATTATCCAAGCCTAGGGACTTTCAAGTTGTTAATCATCTAAAACTATGTCAGGCAACTTGCAAAAGTAAATTGTTGGGAACATGAGTCACTTAAAGATGAAAATTTACATGGATATCAAAAGAGGGTTTTTGGTTTTTTTTTGCAAATTTTATTTTAGGGAGCAGTTCCAACACTGTTTCTAAAAGACTGACGAGACCATTATTGCCGCCTTCTTCCCCTACCTTTGCAGTGTGGATGTCCTCTTTTCTCTGGCAATACACAAGTAAACAGCATCTCCCCTATCCTAAATAAAATCTGAATTAGAGAAGTCTGGCCAACAACGCTTTACTGAGTCTGTAATGCCAACCTTTTACTACTTAAAGCAAAAAACACGCTTTTAGCCTTTGGGGAAAGAAAAATCAGAAACCCAGGAAATTTTATTTACTACCTTTTATTTATTTATTTATTTTTGCTAAGTGCTGTAAATGTTACACTGAGGCCTTAAGGATAAATTAGGGGCTGCCAGGATTCAAAAACAAACAAACCTCAGGCAGTACTTTGAGAACTGACATGATCCAGACCATTTTTTAGGCCATTACATAATCGCAAACACCTGGAGAATTGTCGTGGGTGGTTAAGGGGATTGGGAGTGTTATGTTTAAACTGGAGACTTGCATGTGTCTAATTAAGTAAGAAATCTGTAATTTGAAACAGGTGTTTTCTTAAAGGACTTGCCGTGCTTCCTGGTCCTGCTGCATCCTTTCCTGGTCCTAAACTTTCCACGGGTCTCTACGAAATATTTGTGCTTCCTTGTCAGTTCTTATTTGTTTCTGTGTTTGTTTGTATTTGGAAAGAGAAAGACACAAACCCACAACAGTAATGAAAGTAAAGCATCACCTGCAATATGAAGTTTAGAGAAGGTGTACCTCAAGGAGCTATAAATGAATCCTGAAGAACTACAGCACTGAACAGAGTTTGTTGTTTCTGGTTGGTATTTAGGAAGAAGAGTGTCATGACCTCATTACCTGTTACAGATGCAAAACACACTCTTTAAAAGAAAAAGGTTATATTATAGATTAAACTCTGTTTTCTTTTAATTTCCATTTGCCCTAAAATGGTGCCCTTTTCTCTATTGGTAGCTGAGTAGGAAAAAGAGAAAAACAAAACAAAAACACGGGTTGAGGTCATGGCTGATGAGAGAGGCCGGCAGGGAACATCTTGCGTAATCGAAGCGGCTAACTGGTCTTCAAGGACAGAAACAGCATGTTTGAATCCATACAATCCAGGACCCGACTTATTTTACAAAAATGTCTTAATTTCTTGAGCAATCACTGAGAAACCTAGAAATTCACACCCTGCCCCCAAGTTGGCTCATCCAATCACGACCCCACAAAAACACCTTCACAAGTGCCAGAAGGTCGTTTGCACAAAAGAGGAAAAGAGAAGCAACATGGTTTAGGTATTCAGCCAAGGGGCAAACCCAAACCTTTTAACGCTCTGCCACAACCCCCCGGAGACGCCCCCTGCTGGTGAAGCCCTGCCTCGGGAGCCACTCGGGCACTGGAGCCTGGGTGGGAACCTGGGCTTTGCCACTTACTTGCCAGGTGTGAGATGTGGGGTGAAGGCCTTAACTTCCCGGAGGCTCAGTTTCTTCACTTACAACAGGGACCCAGGCAATGAGCTCACCGAGCATGGTGAGGGATAACCCAGGTGATGCATGCAAAGCACATAACAAGTGTTCAGTAAGTTCTAGAATCAGCACGTTTGCCACATTCCTAGAGCAGAGATCCTGTTCATGGGTCCTCCCTCTGGTCCGCACTGGAGCTTCCTGGAATGATTTCCCCCGATATTCTCATGGTTTGTGTCCTTACTTCGTTCAGGCCTCTGCTCAAATATCACTGCCTAGGGACTTCCCTGGCCGTCCAGTGGTTAAGACTTAGCCTTCCAATGCAGGGGGTGTGGGTTCGATCCTTGGTCAGGGAGCTAAGATCCCACATGCCTCACGGCCAAAAAACCAAAACACAAAACAGAAGCAATACTGTAACAAATTCAATAAAGACTTTAAAAATGATCCACATCAAAAAAAAAAATGTCACTGCCTAAGACAGGCCACCCTCAACCAGGTCATCTAACTGGTCAATCTATTCTCAATCCTCCGACTCTGTTTCTTCTTCCTAGCTTTCTCATGAAGGGCACTATATTATATAATTATTTGGTTATTCACTTATTGTCTGTCTTCCCTAAGAAAATGCAACCTCCCTGAAGGCTAGAACATATAGCTGACACTGAAGATGGATGGATGGATGGATGGATGGATGGAAGGAAGGAAGGAAGGAAGGAAGGAAGGAAGGAAGGAAGGAAGGAAGGAAGGGCAGCATCTTGTACTTGCATAGCATTTCAGCACTTAAAAAGCATATGATCCTGGGAATATATTATCACCTACACGATACTGATGAAAACATTGTGGCTTACTGTGATTAAGTTTACACCATTAATAGCAGCAGAGAAAGGACTTAACATTTTCTGTCTCTGAGAATAAAACTATTTTCACTCTCCCACAGTGTCCCACAAATGCTGGCGCCATCTTGGCAGTAACACAGGTGTTGTGAGCACAGCGCCTGCCTTGGAGGAGACAGCTGATGGGAGCTGCAAGAGGAGCCAGCGCTGCCAACTGCGAGGGCTTCAGGCAACCTGGCACCTCTGGCAAAGGAAGGGTCCTTGCTATTGTATACAAAGCTGAAAACGGGCCTCGGGATTCCCAGGTGAAGTGGAGAAGAGGTTGATGGAGGGCCAGGCAGCCCCGTGATCCCGCGATGAGGTGATCATGGGATCCTTCTTTGGTGTGGACGTTGACAAGTTCTACCCAACAACGTCTAACTACAGAGCAATGAACAAGTGACTTGAAAGCAATTTTCCTTTTCTATTTTTCTGTTGCTCCCCTCACAAAAGTCTCCCAAATTTACTAATTTTCCTTTCACCCTGAATAAAATTTCAGACATGCACATCGAGGTTCTATGATGATCACATTCCCAAATCTACTCAGGCTGAATTGCAAACTTCCTGAGAATCTTCCAGCTGCTTCTAGAACCCCAGATTCAGACATGCCCTTCCTCTTCAAACTCCACTCAGGATTCAACCCTTTGGGGGAATCTCTTCAGACAAACTACCCCTGGCTCCCCATGTCGTCAGGCCAGCCTCTTAACTGATACCACCTACATCTTGTAAAACTGTGGTCAAGGCGTTCACGTCCATTGTTTCATTTCCCATGTTATACTGAAGGGGCTTCTAGGGAATGGTGTGCCAGCTTCTAGAATTACCCCAATTTCCCACATACAAAAGCACTATGTCGGGCTTCCCTGGTGGCACAGTGGTTGAGAATCTGCCTGCTAACGCAGGGGACACGGGTTCGAGCCCTGGTCTGGGAGGATCCCACATGCCGCGGAGCAACTAGGCCCGTGAGCCACAACTACTGAGCCTGCGTGTGTGGAGCCTGTGCTCCGCAACAATAGAGGCCACGATAGTGAGAGGCCCGCGCACCGCGATGAAGAGTGGCCCCCGCTTGCCACAACTAGGGAAAGCCCTCGCACAGAAACGAAGACCCAACACAGCAAAAATTAATTAATTATTTAAAAAAAAAAAAAGCACTATGTCTGTACCCAGCGGGAAAGTGGGTACTTCGAAGCACTGTTGCTTAAGAGTGCCCTCTGCTGCTCCTTATGATGTGTGCTCACTGTTTTTCTAAAATCAGTTCTCGCCAAACCAGGGAGCTGTCTGGCTAAAAGATTCACCAATGACTAAGTATGTCTTTCAGCCCAAGCGCGTTGTCTCTGCTCAAAGACCACGTGTCCATGAGGCAGGCTGCCCTCTATTCATCAAGGGAGGGGATGTGCTGTGGTGCAGAAGTGAGTTTTCCTCCAGTTAAAAGCTGTCAAGGTCAACACCCAAGAAAGAAAGGCCTGAAACGCTCCTCCGCACACATGGTCCTAGGCAGGCTTGGGGCTCACAGGGCTCATACAGAGACAGAGTTAAGGGAATCATGTCGATTTCCCTCTTCTTTTAATATTTTGTTAAAATTTCATTATAATAATATTTAATTTAATTAAGCAGGTGACACCTTTTGGTGGGTGATTTCTTATTATTCCTGATTCGATTCATTGTAAGGATCTAATTTCTGAATGTTTCAGTGAATGTGTTCATTGCACTTGATGTTATTGGGCCAGTTCTCGGGATTTTGGACTTCAAGAAGCAATAAAACACTTTATAATAAGGGGGTGTGATACAGGGATGCCAATTTTTGTCTTTCTTTTGTCTTTTTTTTTTTTTTTTTTTTTTTGCAGTACGCAGGCCTCTCACTGCTGTGGCCTCTCCCATTGCGGAGCACAGGCTCCGGACGTGCAGGCTCAGCGGCCATGGCTCACGGGCCCAGCCGCTCTGCGGCATGTGGGATCTTCCCGGACCGGGGCACGAACCCGTGTCCCCTGCATCGGCAGTCGGACTCTCAACCACTGCGCCACCAGGGAAGCCCGTTCTTTTGTCTTTTTAAATAATCCTTTAATTTTGGAATCTTTTTAAATCTCATTTTCTTTTTATTTCATTTCAGCCTGCACAAGAGAAAATGTCATCACAAACTCATAAACAGGAAGTTAGAAAGCACCCAAGGGGAACACAATGATTATCCCTTCCCTACCTTCAGGGAGCTACTGGTAATTCCAGCAGGGAGGACACTACTAAAACATGTAGCTAAGAGGAGCGAATGCTGCAGAGAAGTACAATTAGTCCCACTGGACACAGAAGAAAGATCAATCCTGATGAGGATGAACCTAGAGGAATGGGGGAGTAACTCATGGAGAAGGCAGCCCCCTCAGCTGGTCCCTACAGGACTGAAATATTGGGGAAAAGCTGGGGTGGGTGGGGCAAAACGGTACAGAGGAGGAGGAAAAGAATCTTTAGGTTGTAATAAAAGGTCATAAGCGACTAGGGCACCATTTTGTTAATTATCATGTTATTCCTAATCATGAATGGTCTCCTTGTGGCTACAAGAAGTTAAATGATTGGTCCTTAAATATCCCAGCAGTCAACCAACCCAATCCATTTCCTCATTATACTGGAAGTTCAGAGAAGTGAGAGCATTACTTTGAACTTATGGGCAGGAAAATCCAGGTCCCTGAAGCATGAGAGCAGTGGGTCCCACGCTAAGTTACAGAAGAAGTGTGAGGATCTGTGCCACCTGTGCAACCTCACTTCAAACGCTATGAACGTGTCTATGTATTGAAACACTATCAGATGTACAGAATGGGAACTTTGTTCCAGGAGTGGGAGCATGGAAGAGCGGACCCGTGTGGGCCTGGGATCAGAGGGGCCCACCTGCCTTGTACGGGCCGTGAGCTTGACAAGTCACCACTTCTCTGGCCTCTGTTTCCTCATCTGTAAAATGGAGGGTGGGCATGTGTGCTAACAATTCCTGCTTTTCAGGGTTGCTGTGAGGTTTAGAGCTAAAGCAGACAAAGCACGTGAAGCGTCTCATACAACAGGGAGCTAATATTACTGCGAGGCAAATTTCCTTTGCATTTACTTCTGCATGTTCAGGCATTTCACTTGAAAAGAGTGTATTGACGGGTAACTCTGAAGAAGCTTTGCTAATGGAGCTCAACGTTTGGAAGAAGCTTTTTGTCACGTAATGATCTATGTTAGTTTATTTTAGACTTATCTTTGGTCTCACTTAAGAAGCATTATTTTATATTTGGTAACATAAAAGAATGTTTAACGACTAGTATACAGTCTTTATTACATCCCGCTTCAATTTGTCTACTTAAGAACTCTAGGAAAGTAGTCTCTCAGACACGAATGTTTTCTGTTTGTAATTGGAATCGGGTGGGGGAGTGGGGCAGATGGGGAAATTGGTTGGGAATATATTTTGACTACTTTCAAAGAATATTTCCATTAAACTGCTTCTTTCCCTCATATGACGTATGCTGGGAGCTGTCCTGAGCACTGCAGGGTATTCAGCGGCATTCCTGGCCTCTACCCACTAGATGGCAGTAGCACCCTCCAGTTGGTATAACCAGCATGGTCTCCAGACATTGCCACAAGACCCTGTGCGGACAAAATCACCCCCAGTTGAGAACCAATGACACAGTCTAAAAGCCAGACTTTTAGACTAAAATCTTCCCTGAAACCCTCCCAGACTTGTTGGAAGTGCTAGCTTCTCCCTCAGAATGCAAAACTACATCAGTTGGACCTCTCTGGTTCCTCCTTAATCATTTTCTAACTTTCTTACAAACTGGAAGCCCTCTGCCCCCACTTGTAAACTTATGCGCACGCATCCGTGCACACACACACACACACACACACACACAATCTTAGTTTCCCTTCGGACCGGGAACACGTTGAGGAGGAGAAAGTTACGCTTTTTAATTTGAGGCCCTTTTAAATTTCATGGGCACCCCTAATGGTGCACAAATGTTCCCTAGAGGAAGCTGCCCCTAGGTCATACCCCACCCCCTTCCACTCTAGCGTATGTTATTAACTTACCTGGTTGACTGGAATAGAACACAAACGAGCTCCATTTCATGTGGAGAAGGCCGCCCCAAGGTGAAGGCCTCAGCAAGAGTTCCTGGAGAGCAAGCGAGCGCCAGGACCTTCATCGACCATGACAGAGAACACGGTTTATCTTCAAATGTGTCGTGTGAAGAGGGAATTTTGAAAATATATTTTAAACAACCAATATACATGCTCCAACTTCTAATGGTACAAAGAGAATAAGAGGCTTAGAGTGAGAATTAACTCTTTCCCACTCTCCCTCATCACCCAGTAACCTTCCCTGGAAGGTACATTATCAGCTTCTTGGGTGTCCTTTGAAGAGAGAATCTAGGCACTCCCAAGAATCAAAATATGAGTGGAAACAACCCGAATGTCCATCATGAGATGACTGGATAAACAAAATGTGACACAGCCATACAATGGACTATTAGCCATAAAGGAATAAGGTTCTGACACATGCTACAACATGGATGAAGCTTGAAAACATTATGCTAAGTGAACGAAGCCAGTCACAAAAGACCACATACTGTAAGATTCCTTTTATATGAAGTGTCCGCAATAGGCAAATCCATAGAAACACAAAGTTTCAGATGTTGTCAGAGGTCGGGGGACGTGGTAATGCGATTGACTGCTAATGGGTGATGGCTTTCTTTTGGGGGGTGATGAAAATGTCTAGCATCAGTGGTGAGACTTGCACAATCTTATGAATATACTAAAAACCACTAAATTTTCAAAAAAGCTTTGTGAATATATATTTTTATCTGCCGTTATATGTTTTCTCTCTAAGCACCATCTTCTTTCGGTATTGTTACATGAATTCTGTAATTCTGTTTTCTTTGCATCAACGTAATCTGTGGAAGTCATCATTCATTCAGAGAGTCCCCCTTCCCCAAAATAAATAATAAACCATTTTGGGGAAAGAATAAAGGTACAGTCTTTGCTCTTTATACAAATCCCACATTATGCCATAACAATTTTGTACCTTGCCTCTGTCACTTTCCAACTATCATGGAGATGATTCTTTATCAGGACCTATCAAGCTGTGACATTCTTCTACCAGCTGGGTAGTATGTCATTATATGCACACATGTATGTAAACCACTAGGTCTCAACTGGCGGCAATGTGATGGCCTCCCTGACCAAAATGCACAACTGGCAATAACACCTGGAGACATTTTTTCTTGTCGCCACTGGAGGTAAGGGGATGCTATCGGTATCTGGTGAGAAGGGGATGGGATGCAGCGGAAAAACCTACAATGCACAGATCGCCGCAGCAAAGAATGATCCACCCAAAATGTCAATAGCGCCAAGGGTGAGAAACCTTGATTTAAACAGACCACGATTCATGAAAATTTAAATTATTTATAATATCTGCTTTTATAAATAACGTTGCATAATATTCCACCTTCCAGACATACAAAAATTTCCTCACATATAATCTCCACATATATAATCATTTCCCTTTTATTTTGGATACTTACTTTGTTCCTTTTTTTCTTTTTTTGACTTTTTAATATTGCACTGGAAGAAACATTCGTATAACAAGCCTCTGTTCTTATGTTGGTTTTGTTTTTGTTTTTTTCAGGAAATTATTAGACTCCTAGAAGTAGGATAACTGGATTAAAGGAGAAGAACTTTTTGCCCTGGAATTATAAGGGCTCTTATTGCTACTATGAATGGGACTGCCCCCCCCATCATATCTGGCCATTGCCTTTGGGCAGGAAAGTGGGTGATTTTTGCATAGTTATTTTCTATCCAGCCATTTAATAAGAGGTGGTTTGTTTTTGGTTTTTTTTTTGGCGGTACAGGGGCCTCTCACTGTTGCGGCCTCTCCCGTTGCAGAGCACAGACTCCGGACGCGCAGGCTCAGCGGCCATAGCTCACGGGCCCAGCCGCTCCGCGGCCTGTGGGATCTTCCCGGACCGGGGCACAAACCTGCGTCCCCTGCATCGGCAGGTGGACTCTCAACCACTGCACCACCAGGGAAGCCCAATAAGAGGTTTTGATTGACATTCTTAGCATGGTGGTGCCGAGGGGTGTCCTGGGGGTGAGGATGGCTTTAGCTTCCTTCCTATAATCTGTTAGTGTCACCCCCAATTCACGCCAAATAAATGTATATGCTAAAATCCATATGCTGCACTGTAGCGGGAACTTCAGAACAAGTCCTGTGCCCTCCAACGTGCTCCAATCACATCACCACCCACAGCTGGATGCAGCCACCGTGGGGTTTCATTTTATTAGCATATTACCTACAAATAAATAATTTGTCCTCCTCCCTTCCAACAGCTCTCTTATTAATAGCGTCAAAGCTTCCAGAAGCATATTCAATCGTGGTGGTGCTGGTAGACATTCTCATCTTTTTTTCTCACAGTGACAGGAACGTGTCAATACCTCCATGTTAGAGATGAAAGAGGATGTTCCTTGAACAGCAGTCTTTCTGATGCTCAGAAAATATCCTTCTTTCCTACTTTTCCTAGAGTATTTTTTTTCTTTCCAGAATGGATTTTTTTAAATGTTATGTTTTTATAATTAAATTTATTTACTTATTTATTTTTGGCTGTGTTGGGTCTTCTTTGCTTTGCACAGGCTTTCTCTACTTGCGGCGAGCAGGGGCTACTCTTCGTTGCGGTGCATGGGCTCCTCATTGCGGTGGCTTCTCTTGTTGTGGAGCACGGGCTCTAAGTGCACAGGCTTCAGTAGTTGTGGCTCGCGGACTCAGTAGTTGTGGCACACAGGCTATAGAGCGCAGGCTCAGTAGTTGTGATGCACAGGCTTAGTCACTCCACGGCATGTGGGATCTTCCTGGACCAGGGCTCGAACCCGCGGCCCCTGCATTGGCAGGCGGATTCTTAACCACTGCACCAGCGAAGTCCCTCCAGAATGGATTTTGAATTCAATCAAGCTTTTATTTTCCCCCCAGCTTTGATTCAACGATGGTATGGCCTGAGTTTGAAAGTGCAACGCAAACTAGAAAAAACAGGCCGCGTGGGAGACGGGAGGTTTGGGTCCAGTTTTAAGTTTTAGGTGTGAATCAGCAAAACCCTACCCTTCCTCTAGAGGTATTGTTCAGAGGTTGCATGCAAATGCTGCTGGCTGCCAACCAGTAAATGCTAGTCTGGCTTTTCTGATGGGCACACCCTTGGAAACAGAGCGGGTTTGTTCTCCCGAACAAGAACCTGCTGAGGCTTGTGGTGAAAAACTTGATAAAACATTTCTATGCCCAACTAAGGACAGAATGGAGCAGACCATCCTAAAACATTCCCGCGAAGCAGGCAGGACGGTTCCTCCTAACCGTTCTTCAATTGAAGCAGAAATGATCAACCACGTTGGTTTCCCCAGGACAGAGGGGTTCCTAGGAAAATGGGCCTTTCAGTGCTAACACCTGCAAAGTCCTGAGGCTATAATTTAAAGGATGATTTTGAAAGGTACAAAATGGTAGATGAAGTGTTCATCAACAGTGTGTGAACTTGAAGCACTTCTCTTTCAGGCAAAATTAAACTTGGGCAGGGCGTGGATTAAAAAGGAAGAGTGTTGCACATTTTTTCAGATGGTTCTTTGTTCTGAGCATATAGAGTTGCCCTAAACAAATCAAGATATCAGGCCTGACCAGAAACAGGTAACTGCAAAATCATTCCACCCTTTACCACTTGGCCTTTCAAAACAATGCTCCCCGGAGTCCAAACTACAGGCAGGAAATATTGCCTGCATTTTCCCCCTTGTCTTGGTACCACCAGCTGTGCCTCCTCCAGGGCCTTCCTTCTTCCTCAACTTTTATGCAAGTTTTTAACAGAATATATTTCGCTATCTAAACCGAAGAGTTAAGTTTTAGAAAATGATTAGCCACTAACTCAGTAAAATCAGGTTCTTGTTCCCAGCTCATAGAGTTATATTTCTTGGATAAAGAAGATGTGGTACATATATACAATGGAATACTACTCAGCCATAAAGAAGAATGAAATAATGACATTTGCAGTAACATGGATAGACCTAGAGATTAGCATACTAAGTGAAGTAAGTCAGGAAGAGAAAGGCAAATACCATATGATATCACTTATATGTGGAATCTAAAATATGACACAAATGAACTTATCTATGAAACAGAAACAGACTCACAGATATAGAAAACAGACTTGTGGTTGCCAAGGTGGGGGTGGGGGAGGGATGGATTGGGAGTTTGGGATTAGCAGATGCAAACTACTATATATAGGATGGATAAACAACAAGCACCTACTGTATAGCACAGGGAACTATATTCAATATCCTGTGATAAACCACAATGGAAGAGAAAATGAAAAAGTATATATATATATAGACACACACATATGTATATAACTGAATCACTTTGCTGTACAGCAGAAATTAACACAACATTGTAAATCAACTATACTTCAATTAAAAAATAATATTTCTGGTTTGGAGGGTCATCTAGATAAGTGACTCCTAGGTTGAGTTGGCACCTGAGGTTCCAGGTGATACCACTGCTGGTTCACGGATCACACTTGGGGTAATAAGAATTTTGCAGGATAATATTCTCCACATTTGTTTGATCATGTATCACTATTAGTTTAAAAAATGTGAGCAGGGACTAAACAACATATATTTAGTTCTATTTTATATTCATGTGTTAGTCCAGCATAATTTCAGTTCTCTTTAAAAATATAAACATGAGTTCTAATATTTTATTTCAGCACAGCACTGACTCATCTCGCACAAAGCCTATTTTGAGGACCATTTATCTTGATAACATACCCATTATGTTAACATGCAGTGCATGCTTGTATTTCTCCAGGCATAAGAAAATCACTGATCCAGGGGACCTATTCCATCTTTGCATAAGGAATTGTTAAAAAGGGCTTCCTTCTATTGGGTTGTATCTATGCTTTGTAACTAAAGGTCTACCTTTGGGGGCGTGCAAAACAAGCCAAATCCTTGTTAACACTATTTCAACTCCTATCACTGAAAAGGGCCTGATTTCCTTAATATGCAAAGAGCATTTATAAAGCAATAAGAATAATACCACCAACCCATCAGAACAAAATAGGCCAAGAATATAAACATGTATGGTAAAAAAGATTCTTAAAAATGCAAAGAACGGCTTCCCTGGCGGCACAGTGGTTAAGAATCTGACTGCCAATGCAGGGAACACGGGTTCAAGCCCTGGTCCGGGAAGATCCCACAGGCCACGGAGCAACTAAGCCCGTGCACCACAACTACTGAGCCTGTGCTCTAGAGCCTGCGAGCCACAACTACTGAGCCCACAGGCCACAACTATTGAAGCCCGCACGCCTAGAGCCTGTGCTCCACAACAAGACAAGCCACTGCAACGAGAAGCCCACGCACCGCAACAAAGAGTAGCCCCCGCTCACCACAACTAGAGAAAGCCCACGCACAGCAACGAAGACCCAATGCAGCCAAAAATGAATGAAAAGATATCCAACCTTGCTCAGATAAGAAAAATTCAAATTAAAACTGATTAAGCATTATTTTTCACTTGTCAAAATGGCAAAGATAAAGAAAAGTTGGGTAAATATATTGTGTTGGTGATGCTGAAGGAAAACAAGTACCCTCATATATTGCTCTGGTAATGTCAACTGGTACAATTTCATGGCAGATGCTTAATGAAGCCTTCAAAGATTAGTCTTTTTTTAAATATTGGGAAAATGTTAACAGTATAATGTTAGGAAATAAAAAAAGACACAAAACATATACAGCATACCAGAAAAAAAAGTACTGGAAGAACAATAGCGATGCCTATTTCTGGATGGTAAGATAACAGGTGATTCTAACTCTGTTCTTTTTACTAATTAGCATTTTCAAAATTTACAACAAGCCTGTAGAAAATGCTCCAGGGAGGAGGTGAGGAGAGCCCAGAAGTGCACCTGGTTTTGAACTGCAGACTATTAAAGTTCACAGTAAGAGACAGCTGGGTCCTTAGCTTACCTACACTCCTGCGGGAAACTGGTACAGTCGATTCTAGTTATTTACAGTAGCGATGTTCTATAAAGTTGCCATGATCACTGAATGAGCCAACACTGAACCTCTGCTCCTGGGGAAATAAAGGGTTACGTTCCTGCGAGCCTCAAGTCACAACCAAGAATCAATACGTAACCTCCTGTTATGTGTGCTTCTGTTTAAAGACACCTTACTGAATATATATCACTGATTCATTAACACTGAACTCACGGCCAGCAGCAGTATAACTCACGCCTGAAAGAAGCGTCTCTGACACACGTATTTTCTCCATGAGGCCCCTCACAGCCTTCTTGCACTTAGGATCACGGGACAGCACTTAAAACAGCGAGATCACCAACAAAAAGCACAAAAATGTGGCACTAAATAGACCTCAAGAAGGACACCTGTTTGCAGTATGAGAGCTGAAACAAGAAGGCAGAGCATCGTCTTGATGACCCTCAGCTGAGAGCATGTGCACATTGGGCTGCTCTGCGCATGCCCGCCAATGACGGCGCAAGCACCACAGTTACAAACACATTTAGTGAGTAGGTGAATTCATGAATACAGAATCTACAGATGATGAGGGCTGGCTATAGTTACAATTACACTCTTCAGGAAAATGCTTTACTCAAAAGTAAAGAGCCGAAAATCGATATTCTACAGCTAGACCCCTTCCCAGAGTAGTTTAACATTGAGCACTGTACAATTTATAAATTGTAACTTAGAAAGGAAATTAGGGACTTCCCTGGAGCGGGTTTGATCCCTGCTCAGAGAACTAAGATGCCGCACGCAGCGTGGTGTGGCAAAAAAAAAAAGAAAGAAAGGAAATTAAAATTTCTTTCAATAATGGAAAGGAAAGCAACGTGTTTCATCATTCATTTTATTTAATATATTTGTCGTCTTCAGCAGAAGCCTTCTCTTTTTACTATTCAATTAAATTCAGCCAGGAGTGACTGAGAATCTCCACCAGGAGAACATGGAGATAGGCGGGATGATGTGAGCTGAAGAAACTTACAGTCCTCTTGGGTGTGGGAGGGGGAGGTTGAGGCAATTCCTCATTTTAATACAAAACAGAATATGATCAAGGCCACCATAAAGATCTAACATGTATGAGTGGAAAAATCTAATGCTACGGCGGCCAAACGAAGGAGAAAGGGTATCCTCTCAGGACTCTCTGGAAAACATGATGGAGACAGTAATATCTGAAAAGATCTTGAAGGATTAGTAAAATGGTAGCTGGAGCTGTGGGATGGAGTGGTGAGAATGTCCTGATACCAGAGGCAGAAGAGCAGTCAGAACTCAGCATGAGTGTAGGCGAGGTGAAAGGCATGCCTTCCATTACTGCTGTAAAGCAAGGCACAGTGGCCCCGAAGTGGTCACAGAGAAGAGAACCGGAAGGCAAATGGCTAAGTGACAAATGGAAACCAGTCCAATGACCTTAATCCTTCATACTGTTTCCAGAAGCTTCTATGCTTATTCTATTTTCACACTGCAGAGGTTAACTCTTTACCTGTCCATCTTTTACATCCTTAACTAAACCCCATACTGGAGGCAAGCAGGGGTCATGCCTCCTTCTTCATTAGCCTCCCCTTCCTCTGCCTCTGCCCAGTTCCCCCAACACACAAACACACACATCCCAACATACAAAAGATCACCTGACACCATGCTTCATGTCACCAGACATCAATAAATATTTGCTCGTTCAGTAATGGACTTGACAAACACACTAAGCCCTGGTCTGTTTCCTTAGAATACAGGTTTTCCTCAGAGAGCAGGTGACTGAACTTGGCTGGGAACTGTCCCTGCATCTTTCCCCACAATATCTGTGTGTGTGGAGAATGGGAATCTTTGAAAGGGCCCCAATATTATATTACACATTCTTATTTTCTCACTGAACTAAAACTGAAAATAAGTGTTCAGCAGAATCTATAAACTTTACAGTTAAATTTGTAAATGTATATTATTTGGCCTTAAAATTCTAATTTTTAGGCCACGTTCTGTTTCGGCCCCTTGATTCTATAACTCCTTAGAACTGAGTTAAACACTAACAGTGTTCTTGGATTGCCTTTTGGGGTGTAAAATATTATACTACATGAGATTATACATTTCTGAAAATTCTTGAAGAGAAGCAGGTTTTCATATAAAAGTATTTTAATCACATCTTAAATTGTTTCTTCTACCTCCAATAAATTATTTTAATTATATAAATACTTTAAGAAGCCAATTCTTGCCTTTTTTTACTGCTCAGACAGGAATATATCCAGTGGCACAAATTCAAACGAATTCAAAGAAGATTAAACACAGTAAATATTTAAATTTGAATATATTTCATGTAAAATAGATATTACAATTCTGTTAACAACCAGTCTATAGCCAGTAACTTATAAATTAATTTTTGCCTATTATTCATTGCTCTTAAATTTGAATTTTCTATTAGAAGTGATTACTAATTTTAAGAACAGAGGTAAATTTTAAAATACACAATTTTGTGGTCAAATTCTTTTACTTACTATTTCAAAACCTCGGTGCGGGTGATCAGGAAATCCACCTGGTCTACCGCCTTTAAATTCATCAAACAGTAAAAATGGATCCAGATGTTTTAACTGAAAAAAAAAAAATCCAGCAGATTAGATGTGCCTTTTAAGCCACGCTACTCGGGGCTACATTCAAGAAGAGATCTAGCAAACCTAATTAAAAATGATTTGGCTAATGAGCAATTCTTTGCAATGTTAGTTGCTTTCAGGCAAGAACTCCTTACACACACACACACACACACACACACACACACACACACACACAAACACGGATTCACTAAGTTAAACAGTTGACATTTTATGAGAAGTGGACAATTTATGATTGTCTAAGATCTAAATAGTCAAGCACAATTGAGATACAGTCTACATATAAACAGATTCATCACAGGGGAACAGACTAGAACACCAATTACTGTGCTGTGATGATAAATGCTCTGGAGAAAGACAACACATAGGAGCGTAGGGTGGGATCAGGGAAGGTTCTACCAGGGAGGTGTCACTTGAGCTGGGTCTTGAAGTACATGTAGAAGTTAATCAAGAAGTGGGAGAAGGAAGAATATTCTAAATGAAAGGGCAGAGAAGCAGCTCGGCAAACTTGAAAAACTGCGAGGAAACTACTGAAGCAAAAGATGCACATGGATTTATGATGAGAGATGGGCTGAGGATACAGGCCAAATCTTAAAGAAGTTTGGGTTTTATCCTGAAGGTGATGGGTTTTCATCAGGTTGACACGATCAGATCTAGAAAGACCACCCTAGCATACATGTGGAAGATGGTCTGGAAAAGGAAGAGACGTGAGGCAAAGAATATTCAGAAGGTGATTTCAACAGGACAAAGGCCAGGACTAAGGCAATGGCAGTAGTGATGGAGAATAGGAAGAAGAAAGAGCATGAGATCCCTCCCAAATTTCTAGCTATGGGGCCTGGGAGGACAGTAGGGCCATCCAGAAGCACAAGAAACATAACAGAAGCAGCAGCCTTGAAGTAGTCAAGGTGACTTCATTCTAGGTCACGTTGAGTTTGAGATATGTATATAAATATTTATATAAATAGAACTATGAATATTCAGCGTCCAGTATATTGTGCAAAAGCTAGATGGCAACTGAAGATAAATCTTGAGCCCAAATTAGAGGTAGAACAGATTTGGCTGTCATCAGCATATCTTTATGTTCATCTTGGTTATTCTTGGCCATTTGTTAGTCTACACAAATTTTAGAAAACTTAAAAACATATACAAACAAAAATGTTAGACTTTTGATTGGACTTGCTTTGAATCTATGGATCAATTTGGGAAGAAATGACATTTATATAATACTGAGTTTTCCTACTCATAAACACGGTTATCTCTATTTATTCAGGTCTTTGAAAATGTCTTTCAATAGGATTTATAATTTTCTCCATACAGATTTTGCATATATTAAACATTTTTTCTAACATACTTTTATAGCATTGTAAATAGTATTTTCATTGAGGTATAATTGACATATAACATTATATTAGTTTCAGATGTGGATGGTAATTTTTTTTTTTTTTTTTTTTTTTTTTGTGGTATGTGGGCCTCTCACTGCTGTGGCCTCTCCCGTTGCGGAGCACAGGCTCCAGACGCGCAGGCTCAGCGGCCATGGCTCACGGGCCCAGCCGCTCTGCAGCATGTGGGATCCTCCCGGACCGGGGCACGAACCCGTGTCCCCTGCATCGGCAGGCGGACTCTCAACCACTGCACCACCAGGGAAGCCCCGAAGGTAATGATTTGATATTTGTAAATACTGCAAAATGATCACCACACTAAGTCTAATTACCATCTGTCACTACACAAAGGTACTCTCTTAGCAACTTTCAGATATGCACTACCATAACCTGTTGAATTTCTATGTACTAACAACAAACTATTAGAGAAATTAAAAAAACAATCCCATTTACAACTGCATCAAAAAGAATAAAATTCCTAGGAATAAATTATCCAAGGAGGTGAAAGACCTATACACTAAAAACTGTAAGACACTGATGAAACAAAGTGCAGATGACACAAATAAAAGGAAATACATTCTGTGCTCATGCCCTGAAAGAATTAATATTGTTAAAATGCCTATATTACCCAAAGCATTCAATACAATCCCTATTAAAATCCCAATAACATTCTTCATAGAAATAAAACAAACAATCCTAAAGTGTGTACGGAACCACATAAGACCCTGAATAGAACCAAGCTGGAAGCATCATGCTCCCTGACTTCAAACTATATCACAAAGCTACAGGAATGTAAACAGCATTTTTAACTAATGTTTTTGAACAGTCTGCTGCTGGCGATTAGAAATGTGAATAGAGGGACTTCCCTGGTGGTAAGTGGTTAAGACTCCGTGCTTTCACTGCAGGGGGCATGGGTTCAATCCCTGGTTGGGGAACTAAGACCCTGCAAGCCACGCGGTGCAGCCAAAAAATGTTAAAAAAAAAAAAAAAAAGAAACGTGAATACAAAGGCGATTTTGAACACTGCTCTTATTAATTTTAATAATTCATCTGTAGCTTCTTTTGGGTTTTCTTTGCAGACATTCATATCACCAGTATATTTATCAATAAGCTTTTGGCCAATAGTTCACAAAGTATTTTTTGCTTGCATTAGATTAAAGCTGAGGCAGGCTGCCATTTCTCTGGGTTTTGCTGGGCCAGGCTGGCCTCTACATGTCTTCTCATTCTGGGTCCCAAGATGAAACAGTGGCCACTCTCTAGGACGTGCTGTTCTCATAGCCAAGGGCAGGAGCCAAATGGTGCACAATCCCAGTTACATGTCCCATTGGTCAAAGCACGTGACGTGGTCGAGCCCAAAGGCAGACAGGAGGGCACTTAAACCGACCCTGTGGACTCATGGGTAACGCACCCAAAAGTGGGTGGGAGTGTATAATCTATTACAGGGAGGGAGTGAATATTTGGGAGTAATATTCCAACCAACAGCCATCAGCAAATAACTCTTTTCCGCCCTTTATTTTCAACCCTTATACTTTCTATTTCTTTTTCTGTCTTCTTTCAAGCTGGCCCCTCTGCAAGGATGCTGAGTAGAATAGATGGTAATAGGCAACCTTGCCTAGTCCCTAATGTTACACAGATTGCTTTTTAAAGTTTCACTGGTAAGCAGGTTGTTTAATGTGGGTTTTCTGTAGATTCCTGTCATAAGGTTAAGGAATTTCCCTTTTATTTCTAGTTTACTGATTTTTTCTTTAGCATAAATGGATGCTGACTTCCCGTAAATGCGCCTTCTGCACTGATTGAGACATTATATATTTTTTCTCCTTTAATCTCTTAGTGTTGGTAAGTTATATAAATAGATTGTCTAACATTAAACCAAATTTGCCTTCTTCAGACAATCCAAACTTGGTAATGACATAATAACTTTTTATACATTGCTGTATTTGGTTGGTTAATATTTTGCTTATGAGTCCTGCAAAAATGTTTCTAAATGAGATGCAATTATCCCTTCATTTGCTGTCCTTGCCTGGTCTTGATAGCAAGGTAACAGGACTTCATAACGTGATTTGAGGACCCCTGGAGCTTCATCTCCTGGAGAGTTCGTGTATTAGTGGAATTATCTGTACCTTAAATATCTGGTAAAATCTGTCTGTAACATCTGGACCTGTTGCTTTGTAATAAACTTTCAAAATCCTGATTCGATTACCCTACTAGCTATGAAACTATTCAGATTTCCTATTTTTTCTTTCTTTCTCATTGTTTTTAGACTCTAAGAATTGCTCTAACTTCCTGTCAGCTCAGCTAATTAATTTTTAGGTTATTTGTTTGTTTGTTTCTTTGTTTCAGGGTATCTACTCTGTACTATTGCTGGAAATGAAGGTACCAAACCCTCCCTGTCTCTTGTCTTGACTCTTATTTTCACTTTCTGTGGAAAAAATATGCATACACACTTGCACACACATATGTATATACACACATATAACACATATAGTACATACACACACACGCACACAAATTCAACAAGTTACTACAAGTTTTTTAGCCTAATCAAGTCTCAATTACCTCACTTTAAAATACGGGCTGTAAGCCATATATAGCTGGGCCACTTTGTAACCCATCTTAGCCCAGTGTTTCATCCAGTCCAATATTTAAAAGTAACTGGAAAACAATTCAAATATCTATTGAATTCTCTCAAAAATGCCAAAAGGGGCTTCGGCTTAAAGATTTCAAATCAGCCCTCCTCCTCTCCAATATTTCCATCATCTCTCACTCTAACCCTTCAAATCTCCTCCAACCATGTGGAGGCAGCTCTTCCCTTTTCTCCTTCTCCCCCTCACCTTCTGAACTTATTCTTTTCTCTCCCACCAGTAATTCTTTGTTCTTTCCAGTGAAAATCAGATCTCAGATCCTCTCGGTCTCATCCTGTCTCTCATAATTCCATTTCAGCTCAGTGAAAGCCCAGGAATGGAACTGGGGTTGGGAGGAGGAGAGGCTGAAAATTCTCATACCTTATTATACACTGCTTCTTCTCACAGGATAATACACAGCTTGAAGGCCTGGAGACAATGAATGGAGGACACCTGGTCCAGTGCCTAAAGCGGGGCAGGTTCTACATATATGGGTGGATCTGTTACATTGTACCAGTTCCATAAATCTCTGAGACACAACTACTTGCCAAACAAAGGGTCTAGAGCCTCAAGATGGCTTTTTACTTCTACATTATTGTGGTTCTATGGTATTAAAATGTGGGTAAAGATGAGATCAAGAGATGTGCATTGCTTCTTGGGATCAGTTTCCTATGAGCAAATATGTCCTGCTGTTAACTAAATCATGAAAAGAAGAGGTTCCCTCTTCCCAGTACTACCCTCATCACCATCTGCCACTTAGAGACCAGTAGGTATTCATTGTTTGGAAAGTCCTATTTGTGACATCTGGATCGCATATCCAACCCTTCTGTCACCAGTCCATGACATATGGACACACACACAAAGAAAGGCAGCACAAGAAGCCTGCAGAAGCCAGGGGGCTGGATGTGGTGAAAGTCAGAGGGATGAACTGTTTATCTGGCTAAAGGATGGGGCACGTGTGTTAAGAGACACTCTTCCTCCGACAAGCGAGAGTATCTGCATCAGACCGTTGTCCTAAAGTGTTATTTGCAGGTTAGGTATTAGCCCTCACCCAAGTTCCTCACGTTCTCTAAACAGTCAGCATGTATCCAAGAACACGTTAGAGAGACACCTGTTATCTGCAAGACAAGCTCTGAGATATATAAGAACTCTGACTTTTTTAAATGTCTTGATTTGGTCCCCAGCTCATTAAACTGATGATCTTGCAAAGTTTTTGAATGATATGAGAATTTCCTTTCCTTCAAACACTTCCAAATCTTTTAGCTGCCACCTTCGGTTGGCAGCTTCCAAGCTATTTCTTTGGATCTCTTGAGAAGGCCAGTTGAAACCTGTGGCCACCACCCCTCCGGCCTGTGGTGCTCCTTTAACAAAGCTCCAGCAGCCTGGCATTTTATTGAAGTCAGGAAGCACAGGAAGTGACTGCCAGGAATATCACTTCCTTGGGGACAGGGCCAACGTTATGCTTTTCTATGATGCTCCACTGAATCTAGAATAATTCTGTGTACACAGAAGGTACTGCACCAACATCCCAAGTGGTACTTGGGCTAGGTCCCTAGCTTCCCTTGTAGGTAGGTGTGGTCATATGACCAAATCTGGCTAATGAGAGGAACTGGGTGGGACTTTTAGGGAAATCCCTTATAAAAGGAGATAGACAGCTGGCATATATCGTTTTGCCTTTCCCCTCTTCCTCCTTTCTGCCCCCAAGGGCAAATGGTTGCTACTGCCCTGAGAGCGTCTTGGACCATAACGTGATACAGTAAGAATGCAGTAAGAAGGATGAACTAAGACAGAATGAGCATGGGTCTCTGGTAAGTGTGAAGCTTCCAGGCCCACCCTGGACCACCTACTTTTGGATTTTCAGAAGAGAAACACAAATCCTTACATACATAAACCACTGGTTTCAGAGGATGCTTTCTGTTATACACAACTGAGCCTAATCTAACTGATATAAGGGCAATAATGCCTGTTTTTTACATTATTTTTTCTTCTTTTAAATTGTTGTCTCCGGAGAGGACCCCCCCAACCCTCCCAACACCTGACAAAAGGCCAGGCTACATCAAGATAATATGGCAGCAAAAAAAGGCAGAGGCCCCTTAAAGGTAGACTCCAACACCTCAGACTATCCCCTGGGCCTAACTCAGCCTCTAGACTGGAGCCTCAGAGTAACAATGAGAAGGTAGAAGGAAACTGCCAACACATAGTCCAGACTGAGATCGAAATATGGCCTTGAATGGACTTGACCTGTGACTCTATGCTCCTCTACCTTGACTCAAGGTCTAGAGACACTGCTAATGGAGAGCGCCACCTACAGGTCCTGCATCAACTAGGACCAAGGTGGTTTGATATTAAGAAACTCTTATAATTTTAACTGTGATAATGGGATTACAGTTGTATTTTTTAAGTAAAAACTGAAATATTTCTGAATGAAATGAAATGATTCACTTCAAAATACTTTGATGGAAGAAATGGATGGGGACCAAGATTGGAAACAAGACTGCCCATGAGTTGATCACTGTGGATGCTGGGTACCTGGAGAGTCATTATACTATTCTCTACTTTTCTACGTTAGAAATTCTTCCTAATAAAAAAACATATACAGGCATACCTTGTTTTACTGCACTTAGAGGTATTGCGCTTTGCAGATATTGTGGTTTTTACAAATTGAAGGTTTGTGGCAGCCCTGCGTCAAGTGTCTATCGGTGGCATTTTTCCAACAGCGTTTGCTCACTTTGTATCTCTGTGTCACACTTTGGTAACTCTCACAATATTTCACACTTTTCCACTGTTATTCTATTCGTTATGGTGATCTGTGATCAGTGATTTTTGACGTTACCACTACAACTCACTGAAGGCTCAGATAACAGTTCACATTTTTTAGCAATAAAGTATTTTTTTAATTAAGGTGTGTACATTATTTTTTTGGACACAATGCTACTGCACACTTAGTAGACTACAGTATAGTTTAAACATAAGTAATTTCTGTATGCACTGAGAAACCAAGATAATCACGTGACCTGCTTTACTGCAATATTCGCTTTATTGCAGTGGCCTGGAACGGAACCCACAACATCTCTGAGGTGTCACTGCATGACAGTGGTCCAAGGAAAATCACATCAGCAAGGACTGTCTGGTGGAAGGGGAAGTGGGGCATAGAGGCAAATGCAGGTGACAGGTGGGTTTCCCTCCTGCTGGGAGCACAGAGGAACCACCCGCCAACATCATGCTGTGCAATCATTTCAATTCCAGCTTGGGGCTGTCCCGGCCCACACACAATTTTTTTTTTTTTTTTTTGCGGTACACGGGCCTCTCACTGTTGTGGCCTCTCCCGTTGCGGAGCACAGGCTCCGGACGCAAAGGCTCAGCGGCCATGGCTCACGGGCCCAGCCCCTCCACGGCATGTGGGATCTTCCCGGACCAGAGCACGAACCCGCGTCCCCTGCATCGGCAGGCGGACTCTCAACCACTGCGCCACCAGGGAAGCCCCATACACAATTTTAATGGAAGGTGCCAGCCAGCCCAACTCCATCTTGTTTGCCATTCATCACCGAAAGAGCACTGTGAATTCCTCCACTTCCACATTTACAGTCACAGGGAACGTGTCACCTAGGGTCACTAACATCAAACACTGTTGTAAATTCTACACTAAAATAGCTCTGGGCTCCAGGTTTTTTATGAGATTTTATTTTCTACTGACAGAGCCTTGGTGCAAAAAGTTTGAAAAGTAACCACCTTGAAGTGAGAGTGATGCGTTCCTTCCCTGTTGATGGGAGGGTTGGGGTCCATCTTTCTGGCAAGCTGGCAGTGTGCGGAGTGCTAACAAATAGTGTAACAATCTAAATGGTCAAATGCAGGGCCAGCATCATCAGAAAGTCTACAAATAATAAATGCTGGAGAGGGTGTGGAAAAAAGGGAACCCTCCTACATTGTTGGTGGGAATGTAAGTTGGTGCAGCCACTGTGGAAAACAGTATGGAGGTTCCTCAAAAAACTAAAAACAGAGTTGCCATAAATGTCCCTCGACAGATGAATGGATAAAGATGTGGTACATACATACAATGGAATATTACTCAGCCATGAAAAAGAATGAAATAATGCCATTTGCAGCAACATGGATGGACCTAGAGATTATCATACTAAGTAAATCAGACCAAGAAAGACAAATATCATATGATACCACTTACACGTGGAATCTAAAATATGACACAAATGAACCTGTCTATGAAACAGAAACAGAATCACGGACATAGTAAACACACTGGTGGTTGCCAAGGGGGAGGAGGTCGGGGTTAGCAGATTAAGGTTTTATATATACGGAATGGATAAACAACAAGGTCCTACAACACAGCACAGGGGACTATATTCAATATCCTATGATAAACCATAATGGAAAAGAATATAAAAATATATATATATATATACACGTATGTATAACTGAATCGCTTTGCTGTAGAGCAGTAATTAACACATTGTAAATCAACTATACCTCGATAAAAAAATTTTTTTAATTAAAAAATAAAAAATGTAGGGCCAGGAGTAAGAGAATAATGGTATGCTCATACACTGGAATATGTCATAACTACTTAAATGGTGTTTATGAAGAATTTATAATAACATGGGAAGTCCTTTTGCTACCCTCTTAAATGAAAAAACTAAGGACACAAAATTCTTTATTCTGTACAACTAAAATATTTAACTATACACAGACAAAAGGAAACACCCTTTGTCTTAACAGTGATTAAACCAGAGTGATGGCATTAGGAATGATTCCTATCCATTTATTTTTCTTTAGGGTAGAGGCACACCTGGGGCGTGGTAGACCCTTTGCATTAGTAAAATGCAGAGGTCTTTAAAGCATAGGTTTTCAGCCAGGGACTCTTTTTTTTTTTTTTGCGGTACGCGGGCCTCTCGCTGTTGTGGCCTCTCCCGTTGCACAGCACAGGCTCCAGATGCGCAGGCTCAGCAGCCATGGCCCACAGGCCCAGCCGCTCCGCGGCATGTGGGATCTTCCCAGACCGGGGCACGAACCCGCGTCCCCTGCATCGGCAGGCGGACTCTCAACCACTGCACCACCAGGGAAGCCCAGCCAGGGACTCTTAACTGGGAACCATGGATAGAATTCAGGTAAACTTGGCTGGGGGAAAAACACACACACACACACACACACACACACACACATTTTTATTTTCACTAACCTCTAACTGCAGATATTTTTCTTCTGAATTTTTTTGTAGTAAAACAAACATAACGTGAAATTTACCATTTTAACCGTTTGTAAGTATACAATTTAGTGGCATTAAGTACATTCACTGGTACGCAACAAGTCACCACCACCCAGCTCCAAAATAAAATGTAACATTGCCTTTAATTATGGATGTAGTCAAAGAACCACAGTAATTTACCAGGACCTGTGACTTTGCCACCAACCGAAATCAAAGCTCTTTTCATATCACATCACAGCTGTTGCATGTATACCGAACCACTGTTCATGCCCCTCACAGAGTTGAAATTAGGTAGTTATGAGAACTGCCACCAGATCTCCTTATTGAATGTCACTAGAGTTGTTATTTAAGTTACTAGATTACAGATTTGTTCTGTAATATTTTGCTAACCATATTTCAACACAAAGGTTTTCCTTTGTATGTAATACCATGCCTAAGCCCCACCCCACACAGCCCCCAGGGCCTTTTCCAGTCCTGTGGATCCTGAGCATTGGCCCCACCCACCACCTAAACCTTGCCCATGCTTAGGGCCCGCCCTCCACAGCTAAGGCCTTCCCCCCACCCTGCCTTTCTTTTTTTTTTTCTTTTCCCACCTCCTCTTCTTTACTATTGTGGTACTGATTTACCTTCCAGTTGTTGATTCATCTATATTTTTATTTTTACATTCTTTCTAACATATCTGCTAGCTTCCTAGTCTAATTTTATCTTTTACTCTGTCATTGTTCTTTTTTTGCTGTCCCACGCAGCTTGCGGGATCTTGATTCACAAGCCTGGGGTTGGGGGAAGCTCCTGTGGTGGGAGCTCTGAGTCCAATCCACTGGACTAACAGAGAACCTCAGACCCCAGGGAATATGCATCAGAGTGAGGCCTCACAGAATTCCTCATCTCAGCACCAACACCCAGCTCTACCCAATAGCCTACAAACTCCAGTGTGGAAAGCATCAGGCCAACCAGTAAGACAGGAACACAATCCCACTCATAAAAAAAAAAACTTAGACAGCAAAAACATATGTCACAGATGAAGGAGCAAGGTAAAAACCTGCAACACCAAATAAATGAAGAGGAAATAGGCAATCTACCTGAAGAAGAATTCAGAGTAACGATAGTAAAGATGATCCAGAATCTCGGAAGTAGAATGGAAGCATGGACTGAGAAAGCACAAGAGATGTTTAACAAAGGTCTAGAAGAACTAAAGAACAAACAAACAGAGATGAACAACACAATAACCAAAATGAAAAATACACTAGAAGGGATCAATAACAGAGGCAGAAGAACGAATAAGTGAGCTGGAAGACAAAATGGTGGAAATAACTGCTGAGGAGCAGAATAAAGAAAAAAGAATAAAAAGAATTGAAGACAATCTCAGAGACCTCTGGGACAACATTAAACGCACCAACATTCGAATTATAGGGGGTCCCAGAAGAAGAAGAGAAACAGAAAGGGACTAGGAAATTTTTGAAGAGATAATAGTTGCAAACTTCCCTAACATGTTAGGAGAAGGAAATAGTCAATCAAGTCCAGGAAGTGCAGAGAATCCCATACAGAATAAATTCAAGGAGAAACACGACAAGACACATATTAATCAAACTATCAAAAATTAAATACAAAGAAAAAATATTAAAAGCAGCAAGGGAAGAGCAACAAATAACATACAAGGGAATCCCCATAAGGTTAACAGCTGATCTTTCAGCAGAAACTGTGCAAGCCAGAAGGGAGTGGCAGGACATACTGAAAGTGATGAAGGGGAAAAACCTACAACCAAGAATACTCTACCCAGCAAGGATCTTTCAGATTCGATGGAGAAGTCAAAAGCTTTTCAGACAAACAAAAGCTAAGAGAATTCAGCACCACCAAACCAGCTTTACAACAAATGCTAAAGGAACTTCTCTAAGCAGGAAACACAAGAGAAGAAAAAGACGCACAAAAACAAACCCAAAACAATTAAGAAAATGGCAACAGGAACATACATATGGATAATAACCTTGAATGTAAATGGATTAAACGCCCCAACCAAAAGACACAGACTGGCTTAATGGATACAAAAACAAGACCCATATATACACTGTCTACAAGAGACCCACTTCAGACCTAGGGACACATACAGACTGAAAGCAAAGGGATGGAAAAAGATATTCCATGCAAATGGAAATCAAAAGAAATCTGGAGTAGCAATACTCGTATCAGATAAAATAGACTTTAACATAAAGACTGTTACAAGAGACAAAGAAGGACACTACATAATGATCAAGTGATCAATCCCTGAAGAAGATATAACAATTATAAATGTTTATGCATCCAACATAGGAGCACCTCAATACATAAGGCAAATGCTAACAACCATGAAAGGAGAAATTGACAGTAACAAAATAATAGTAGGGGACTTTTAACACCCCACTTACGCCAATGGACAGATCATCCAAACAGAAAATAAATAAGGAAACACAAGCTTTAAATGACACAAAAAAACAGACAGATCTAATCGAAAATTATACAACATTCCACCAAAAGTGGCAGAATACACTTTCTTCTCAAGTGCACATGGAACATTCTCCAGGATAGATCACATCTTGAGTCACAAAGCAAGCCTCAGTAAATTTAAGAAAACTGAAATCGTATCAAGCATCTTTTCTGACCACAATGCTATGAGATTGGAAATCAATTACAGGAAAAAAAAACTGTAAAAAACACAAATACAAGGAGGCTAAACAATACATTACTAAATAACCAAGAGATCACTGAAGAAATCAAAGGGGAAATCAAAAAATACCTGGAGACAAATGACAATGAAAACACGACGATCCAAAACCTATGGGATACAGCAAAAGCAGTTCTAAGAGGGAAGTTTATAGCTATACAAGCCTACCTCAAAAAACAAGAAAAATCTTAAAAAAACAATCTAACGTTACACCTAAAGGAACTAGAGAAGAAGAATAAACAAAACCCAAAGTTAGTACAAGGAAAGAAATCATAAAGATCAGAGCAGAAATAAATGAAATGAAAACAAAGAAAACAATAGCAAAGATCAATAAACCTAAAAGCTGGTTCTTTGAGAAGATAAACGAAATTGATAAACCATTAGCCAGACTCATGATGAAGAAGAGGGAGAGGACTCAAATGAATAAAATTAGAAATAAAAAAGGAGAAGTTACAACAGACACAGCAGAAATACAGAGCATCCTATGAGACTACTACAAGCAACTCTATGCCAATAAAATGGACAACCTGGAAGAAATGGACTAATTCTTAGAAAGGTATAACCTTCCAAGACTGAACCAGGAAGAAATAGAAAATAGGAACAGACCAATCACAAGAAAGAAATCGAAACTGTGATTAAAAATCTTCCAACAAACGAAAGTCCAGGACCACATGGCTTCACAGGTGAAATCTTTCAAACATTTAGAGAAAAGCTAACACCCATCCTTCTCAAACTCTTCCAAAAAATTGCAGAGGAAGGAACACTCCCAAACTCATTCTATGAGGCCACCATCACCCTGATACCAAAACCAGACAAAGACACTACAAAAAAAGAAAATTACAGACCAATATCACTCATGAATATAGATGCAAAAATCCTCAACAAAATACTAGCAAATAGAATCCAAAAACACAATAAAAGGATCATACACCATGATCAAGTGGGATTTATCCCAGGGATACAAGGATTCTTCAATGTATGCAAATCAATCAATGTGATACACCGTATTAACAAATTGAAGAATAAAAACCGTAACATCTCAATAGATGCAGAAAAAGCTTTTGACAAAATTCAACACCCATTTATGATAAAAACTCTCCAGAAAATGGGCATAGAGGGAACCTACCTCAACATAATAAAGGCCATATACAACAAACCCACAGCAAACATCATTCTCAATGGTGAAAAACTGAAAACATTTCCTCTAGGATCAGGAACAAGACAAGGATGTCCACTCTTGCCACTATTATTATTTAACACAATTTTGGAAGTCCTAGCCACAGCAATCAGAGAAGAAAAATAAATAAAAGGGATACAATTTGGAAAAGAAGAAGTAAAACTGTCACTGTTTACAGATGACATGATACTATACATAGAGAATCCTAAAGATGCCACCAGAAAACTACTAGAGCTAATCAGTGAATTTGGTAAAGTTGCAGGATACAAAATTAATGCACAGAAATCTCTTGCATTCCTATACACTATGATGAAAAACCTGAAAGACAAATTAAGGAAACACTCCCATTTACCACTGCAACAAAAAGAATAAAATACCTAGGAATAAACCTCCCTAGGGAGACAAAAGACCTGTATGCAGAAAACTGTAAGACACTGATGAACGAAATTAAAGATGATATAAACAGATGGAGAGACAGACCATGTTCCTAGATGGGAAGAATCAATATTGTATGTTGACTATAGTAAAATGACTATACTACCCAAAGCAATCTACAGATTCAATGCAATCCCTATCAAATCACCAATGGCATTTTTTACAGAACTAGAACAAAAAATCTTCAAATTTGTATGGAGACACAAAAGACCCCGAATAGCCAAAGCAGTCTTGAGGGAAAAAAACAGAGCTGGAGGAATCTGACTCTCTGACTTCATACTATACTACAAAGCTACAGTAATCAAGACAATATGGTACTGGCACAACAACAAAAATATAGATCAATGGAACAGGATAGAAAGCCCAGAGATAAACCCACACAGCTATGGTCAACTAATCTATGACAAATGAGGCAAGGATATACAATGGAGAAAAGACAGTTTCTTCAGTAAGTGGTGCTGGGAAAACTGGACAGCTACATGTAAAAGAATGAAATTAGAACACTCCCTAACACCATACACAAAAATAAACTCAAAATGGATTAGAGACCTAAATGTAAGACTGGACACTATAAAACTCTTAGAGGAAAACATAGGAAGAACACTCTTTCACATAAATCACAGCAAGATCCTTTTTGATCCACCTCCTAGAGTAAGAGAAATAAAAACAAATAAATGGGACGTAATTAAACTTAAAAGCTTTTGCACATCAAATTAAAACATGAACAAGACAAAAAGACAACCCTCAAAATGGGAGAAAATATTTGCAAATGAAACAACAAAGGATTAATCTCCAAAATACACGAACAGCTCATGGAGCTCAATATCAAAAAAAACAAACAATCCAGTTAAAAAATGGGTGGAAGACCTAAATAGACATTTCACCAAGGAAGACTTAGAGATGGCCAAGAGGCACATGAAAAGATGCTCATCATCACTAATTATTAGAGAAATTCAAATCAAAACTACAATGGGGTATCACCTCATGAAGGTCAGAATGGCCATTATCAAAAAAGCTAGAAACAATAAATGCTGGAGAGGCTGTGGAGAAAAGGGAACCCTCCTACACTGCTGGTGGGAATGTAAATTGATACAGCCACTATGGAAAACAGTATCGAGGTTCCTTAGGAAACTAAAAATAGAACTACCAAACTACCCAGCAATCCCACTACTGGGCATATACCCTGAGAAAACCATAATTCAAAAAGAGTCATGTACCACAATGTTCATTGCAGCTCTATTTACAACAGCCAGGACATGGAACCAACCTAAATGTCCATCGAAAGATGAATGGATAAAGAAGATGTGGCACATATATACAATGGAATATTACTCAACCATAAAAAGAAATGCAACTGAGTTATTTCTAGTGAGGTGGATGGACCTAGAGTCTGTCATACAGAGTGAAGTAAATGAGAAAAACAAATACTGTATGCTAACCCATATACATGGAATCTAAAAAAAAAAAAAGGTACTGATGAACCTAGCTGCAGGGCAGGAATAAAGAGGTAGACATAGAGAACGGACTTGATGACATGGGGTGGGAAAGCGAAGCTGGGGTGAAGTGAGAGTAACATCGATGTATATGCACTACCGAATATAAAACAGTTGGCTGGTGGGAAGCAGCAGCATAGCACAGGGAGATCAGCTCGGTGCTTTGAGATGACCTAGAGGGGTGGGATAGGGAGGGTGGGAGGGAGGCTCAAGAGGGAGGGGATACGTGTATGCATATGGCTGATTCGCTTTGTTGTGCAACAGAAACTAACACAGTGTTGTGAAGCAATTACACTCCGATAAAGATCTATTAAAAAATAAGTAGGGGGGACCTTGAAGATGGCGGAAGAGTAAGACGCGGAGATCGCCTTCCTCCCCACGGATACACCAGAAATACATCCACACGTGGAACAACTCCTACAGAACTCCTACTGAAGGCTGGCAGAAGACCTCAGACCTCCCAAAAGGCAAGAAACTCCCCACGTAACTGGGTAGGGCAAAAGAAAAAACAGAGACAAAAGAATAAGGACGGCACCTGCACCAGTGGGAGGGAGCTGTGAAGGAGGAAAAGTTTCCACACACTAGGAAGTCCCTCCGCGGGCGGAGACTGCGGGAGGCAGAGGGGGGAGTTTCGGGACCGCGGAGTAGTGCACAGCGACGGGTGCGGAGGGCAAAGCGGGGAGATTCCTGCACAGACGATCGGTGCCGACCAGCACTCACCAACCCGAGAGGCTTGCTGCTCACCCACCGGGGCGGGCGGGGCTGCGAGCTGAGGCTCGGGTTTTGGTTTTGGACGGAGCTCAGGGAGAGGACTGGGGTTGGCGGCTTGAACATAGCCTGAAGGGGTTAGTGCACCACGACTAGCCGGGAGGGAGTTCGGGGAAAAGCCTGCACCGGCCGAAGAGGCAAGAGACTTTTTCTTCCCTCTTTGTCTCCTGGTGCGCGAGGAGAGGGGTTTAAGAGCGCTGCTTAAAGGAACTCCAGAGACGGGCGCGAGCCGCGGCTAAAAGCGCGAACCCCAGAGACGGGCGCGAGCCGCGGCTGAGGGCGCGAGCCCCCGAGACGGGCGCGAGCCGCGGCTGAAAGCACAAACCCCAGAGACGGGCGCGAGCCGCGGCTAAAACCGCGGACCCCAGAGACGGGCGGGAGACGCTAAGGCTGCTGCTGCCGCCACCAAGGGGCCTGTGTGCGAGCACAGGTCACTCTCCACACCCCGCTTCCGCGGAGCCTGTGCAGCCCGCCACTGCCAGGTTCCCGGGATCCAGGGACAACTTCCCCGGGACAGCGCACGGCGGGCCTCAGGCTGGTGCAACGTCACGCCGGCCTCTGCCGCAACGTCACGCTGCCTCTGCTGCCCGCAGGCCGGCCCCGCACGCAGTGCCCCTCCTTCCCCCATCCCCCAACCCCCGGCCTGAGTGAGCCGGAGGCCCAGAATCAGCGGCTCCTTTAACCCCGTCCTGTCTGAGCGAAAAAACAGACGCCCTCCAGCGACCTACACGCAGAGGCAGGGCCAAATCCAAAGCTGAGCTCCTGTGAGCTGTGAAAACAAAGAAGAGAAAGGGAAATCTCTCCCAGCAGCCACAGAAGCAGCGGATTAAAGCTCCACAATCAACTTGATATACCCTGCATCTGTGGAATACCTGAATAGACAAGGAATGATCCCAAATTGAAGAGGGGGAATTTAGGAGCGAAATCTATGATTTTTTTCCCTTTTCCTCTTTTTGTGAAGGTGTACGTGTATGCTCCTGTGTGACATCTAGTCTGTATACTCTAGCTTCCACCATTTGTCCTAGGGCTCTATCCGTCCATGACCTTTTTTTAAAAATTCTTTTTCTTAATAATTAAGTTTAATTGTAATAACTTTATTATACTTTACCTTCGTTCTTTCTTTCTTTCCTTCCTTCCCTCCCTCCTTTAGACAACGAATCACCCCAAATTGAGGAGGTGGTCTCAGGGAGCAGGATTTATGATTTTTCCCCCTTTACCTCTTTTTGTGAAGGTGTATGTGTATGCTTCTGTGTAAGATTTTCTCTGTATAGCTTTGCTTCCAACATTTATCCTAAGGTTCTATCCGTCCCTTTTTTTTTCTAAATATTTTTTAATTCAATAACTATATTATACTTTATTTTATTTTTACTGTATCATCTTTCTTTGTCTTTTTTTCCTTCTTTCCCTCCTTCCTTCCTTCCTCCCTCCCTCCCTCCCTCCCTCCTTTCTTTCCTTCTTTGCTTCTTTCTTCCTTCCTTCCTTTCCTCCTTTCCTTCTTTCTTTCCTCATACTTCTACTAATTCTCTCTACTTTTTCTCCCTTTTATTCTGAGCCGTGTGGATGAAAGGCTCTTGGTGCTCCAGCCAGGAGTCAGGGCTCTGCCTCTGAGGTAGGAGAGCCAACTTCAGGTCACTGGTCAACAAGAGACCTCCCAGCTCCACATAATATTAAACAGCGGAAATCTCCCAGAGACCTCCATCTTAACACCAGCACCCAGCTTCACTCAACGACCAGCAAGCCACAGTGCTGGACAACCTATGCCAAACAACTAGCAAAACAGGAACACAACCCCACCCATTAGCAGAGAGGCTGCCTAAAATCATAATAAGGCCACAGACACCCCAAAACACACCACCAGACGTGAACCTGCCCACTAGAGAGACAAGATCCAGCCTCATCCAGCACAACACAGGCACTAGTCCCCTCCACCAGGAAGCCTACACAACCCACTGAAACAACCTTAGCCACTGGAGACAGACATCAAAAACAACGGGAACTACGAACCTGCAGCCTGCAAAAAGGAGACCCCAAACACAGTAAGATAAGCAAAATGAGAAGACAGAAAAACACACAGCAGATGAAGGAGCAAGATAAAAACCCACCAGACCTAACAAATGAAGAGGAAATAGGCAATCTACCTGAAAAAGAATTCAGAATAATGATAGTAAGGATGATCCGAAATCTTGGAAGTAGAATGGACAAAATGCAAGAAACAGTTAACAAGGACCTACAAGAACTAAAGATGAAACAAGCAACGATGAACAATGCAATAAATGAAATTAAAATCACTCTAGATAGGATCAATAGCAGAATAACTGAGGCAGAAGAACGGATAAGTGACCTGGAAGATAAAGTAGTGGAAATAACTACTGCAGAGCAGAATAAAGAAAAAAGAATGAAAAGAACTGAGGACAGTCTCAGAGACCTCTGGGACAACATGAAACGCACCAACATTCGAATTATAGGGGTTCCAGAAGAAGAAGAAAGAAAGAAAGGGACTGAGAAAATATTTGAAGAGATTATAGTTGAAAACTTCCCTAATATGGGAAAGGAAATAGTTAATCAAGTCCAGGAAGCACAGAGGGTCCCATACAGGATAAATACAAGGAGAAACACGCCAAGACACATATTAATCAAACTGTCAAAAATTAAATACAAAGAAAGCATATTAAAAGCAGCAAGGGAAAAACAACAAATAACACACAAGGGAATCCCCATAAGGTTAACAGCTGATCTCTCAGCAGAAACCCTACAAGCCAGAAGGGAGTGGCAGGACATACTGAAAGTGATGAAGGAGAATAGCCTGAAACCAAGACTACTCTACCCAGCAAGGATCTCATTCACATTTGATGGAGAAATTAAAACCTTTACAGACAAGCAAAAGCTGAGAGAGTTCAGCACCACCAAACCAGCTTTACAACAAATGCTAAAGGAACTTCTCTAGACACGAAACACAAGAGAAGGAAATGACCTATAGTAGCGAACCCAAAACAATATATAAAATGGAAATAGGAACATACATATCAATAATTACCTTAAATGTAAATGGACTAAATGCTCCCACCAAAAGACACAGATTGGCTGAATGGATACAAAAACAAGACCCTTATATATGCTGTCTACAAGAGACCCACTTCAGAACTAGAGACACATACAGACTGAAAGTAAGGGGATGGAAAAAGATATTCCATGCAAATGGAAACCAAAAGAAAGCTGGAGTAGCAATTCTCATATCAGACAAAATAGACTTTAAAATAAGGACTATTAAAAGGGACAAAGAAGGACACTACATAATGATCAAGGGATTGATCCAAGAAGAAGATATAACAATTGTAAATATTTATGCACCCAACATAGGAGCACCTCAATACATAAGGCAAATACTAACAACCATAAAAGGGGAGATCAACAGTAACACATTCATAGTAGGGGACTTTAACACCCCACTTTCACCCATGGACAGATCATCCAAAATGAAAATAAATAAGGAAACACAAGCTTTAAATGATACATTAAACAAGATGGACTTAATTGATATTTATAGGACACTCCATCCAAAAACAACAGAATACACATTTTTCTCAAGTGCTCATGGAACATTCTCCAGGATAGATCATATCTTGGGTCACAAATCAAGCCTTGGTAAATTTAAGAAAACTGAAATTGTATCAAGTATCTTTTCCGACCACAACGCCATGAGACTAGATATCAATTACAGGAAAAGATCTGTAAAAAATACAAACACATGGAGGCTAAACAATACACTACTTAATAATGAAGTGATCACTGAAGAAATCAAAGAGGAAATAAAAAAATACCTAGAAACAAATGACAATGGAGACACAACGACCCAAAACCTATGGGATGCAGCAAAAGCAGTTCTAAGGGGGAAGTTTATAGCAATACAAGCCCACCTTAAGAAGCAGGAAACATCTCGAATAAACAACCTAACCTTGCACCTCAAGCAATTAGAGAAAGAAGAACAAAAAAACCCCAAAGCTAGCAGAAGGAAAGAAATCATAAAAATCAGATCAGAAATAAATGAAAAAGAAATGAAGGAAACAATAGCAAAGATCAATAAAACTAAAAGCTGGTTCTTTGAGAAGATAAACAAAATAGATAAACCACTAGCCAGACTCATCAAGAAAAAAAGGGAGAAGACTCAAATCAATAGAATTAGAAATGAAAAAGGAGAAGTAACAACTGACACTGCAGAAATAAAAAAAATCATGAGAGATTACTACAAGCAACTCTATGCCAATAAAATGGACAATCTGGAAGAAATGGACAAATTCTTAGAAATGCACAACCTGCCAAGACTGAATCAGGAAGAAATAGAAAATATGAACAGACCAATCACAAGCACTGAAATTGAAACTGTGATTAAAAACCTTCCAACAAACAAAAGCCCAGGACCAGATGGCTTCACAGGTGAATTCTATCAAACGTTTAGAGAAGAGCTAACACCTATCCTTCTCAAACTCTTCCAAAATATAGCAGAGGGAGGAACACTCCCAAATTCCTTCTACGAAGCCACCATCACCTTGATACCAAAACCAGACAAGGATGTCACAAAGAAAGAAAACTACAGGCCAATATCACTGATGAACATAGATGCAAAAATCCTCAACAAAATACTAGCAAACAGAATCCAACAGCACATTAAAAGGATCATACACCATGATCAAGTGGGGTTTATTCCAGGAATGCAAGGATTCTTCAATATACGCAAATCTATCAATGTGATAAACTATATTAACAAATTGAAGGAGAAAAACCATATGATCATCTCAATAGATGCAGAGAAAGCTTTCGACAAAATTCAACACCCATTTATGATAAAAACCCTCCAGAAAGTAGGCATAGAGGGAACTTTCCTAAACATAATAAAAGCCATATATGACAAGCCCACAGCAAACATCATCCTCAATGGTGAAAAACTGAAAGCATTTCCACTAAGATCAGGAACAAGACAAGGTTGCCCACTCTCACCACTCTTATTCAACCATAGTTTTGGAAGTTTTAGCCACAGCAATCAGAGAAGAAAAGGAAATAAAAGGAATCCAAATCGGAAAAGAAGAAGTAAAGCTGTCACTGTTTGCAGATGACATGATACTATACATAGAGAATCCTAAAGATGCTACCAGAAAACTACTAGAGCTAATCAATGAATTTGGTAAAGTAGCAGGATACAAAATTAATGCACAGAAATCTCTGGCATTCCTATATACTAATGATGAAAAATCTGAAAGTGAAATAAAGAAAACACTCCCATTTACCATTGCAACAAAAAGAATAAAATATCTAGGAATAAACCTACCTAAGGATACGAAAGACCTGTATGCAGAAAATTATAAGACACTGATGAAAGAAATTAAAGATGATACAAATAGATGGAGAGATATACCATGTTCTTGGACGGGAAGAATCAACATTGTGAAAATGACTCTACTACCCAAAGCAATCTACAGATTCAATGCAATCCCTATCAAACTACCACTGGCATTTTTCACAGAACTAGAACAAAAAATTTCGCAATTTGTATGGAAACACAAAAGACCCCGAATAGCGAAAGCAATCTTTAGAACGAAAAAAGGAGCTGGAGGAATAAGGCTCCCTGACTTCAGACTATATTACAAAGCAACAGTAATCAAGACAGTATGGTACTGGCACAAAAACAGAAAGATAGATCAGTGGAACAGGATAGAAAGCCCAGAGATAAACCCACGCACATATGGACACCTTATCTTTGATAAAGGAGGCAGGAATGTACAGTGGAGAAAGGACAGCCTCTTCAATAAATGGTGCTGGGAAAACTGGACAGGTACATGTAAAAGTATGAGATTAGATCACTCCCTAACACCATACACAAAAATAAGCTCAAAATGGATTAAAGATCTAAATGTAAGGCCAGAAACTATCAAACTCTTAGAAGAAAACATAGGAAGAACACTCTATGACATAAATCACAGCAAGATCCTTTCTGACCCACCTCCTAGAGTAATGGAAATAAAAACAAAAATAAACAAATGGGACCTAATGAAACTTCAAAGCTTTTGCACAGCAAAGGAAACCATAACCAAGACCAAAAGACAACCCTCAGAATGGGAGAAAACATTTGCAAATGAAGCAACTGACAAAGGATTAATCTCCAAAATTTACAAGCAGCTCATGCAGCTCAATAACAAAAAAACAAACAACCCCATCCAAAAATGGGCAGAAGACCTAAATAGACATTTCTCCAAAGAAGATATACAGAATGCCAACAAACACATGAAAGAATGCTCAACATCATTAATCATTAGAGAAATGCAAATCAAAACTACAATGAGATATCATCTCACACCAGTCAGAATGGCCATCATCAAAAAATCAAGAAACAATAAATGCTGGAGAGGGTGTGGAGAAAAGGGGACACTCTTGCACTGCTGGTGGGAATGTGAATTGGTTCAGCCACTGTGGAGAACAGTATGGAGGTTCCTTAAAAAACTACAAATAGAATTACCATATGACCCAGCAATCCCACTACTTGGCATATACCCTGAGAAAACCAAAATTCAAAGAGAGTCATGTACCAAAATGTTCATTGCAGCTCTATTTACAATAGCCAGGACATGGAAACAACCTAAGCGCCCATCATCGGATGAATGGATAAAGAAGATGTGGCACATATACACAATGGAATATTACTCAGCCTTAAAAAGAAATGAAATTGAGCTATTTGTAATGAGATGGATAGACCTAGAATCTGTCATACAGAGTGAAGTAAGTCAGAAGGAAAAAGACAAATACCGTATGCTAACACATATATATGGAATTTAAGGGAAAAAAATGTCATGAAGAACCTAGGGGTAAGATAGGAATAAAGACGCAGACCTACTGGAGAACGGACTTAAGGATATGGGGAGGGGGAAGGGTGAGTTTTGACAGGGCGAGAGAGAGTCATGGACATATACACACTAACAAACGTAGTAAGGTAGATAGCTGGGGGGAAGCAGCCGCAAGGCACAGGGATATTAGCTCGGTGCTTTGTGACAGCCTGGAAGGGTGGGATGGGGAGAGTGGGAGGGAGGGAGACGCAAGAGGGAAGACATATGGGAACACATGTATATGTATAGCTGATTCACTTTGTTGTAAAGCAGAAACTAACACACCATTGTAAAGCAATTATACCCCAATAAAGATGTTTAAAAAAAAATAAAATAAAATAAGTAAAAAACATTTTTCTGAGAAGGAATGGATAAAACATTATTCTGAGAATGAACTGATGGTTTTCAGCAGACCTCCAAAGGGGTTCACAAGACCAGAAAAATTGAGAAATCCTCAGCAGATGTGTTTCTGACAGATGGAGTAATTGAAGTATTAGCTACCCTCAACATACAATAGTGGGTTTGCTGACGGGTATTCGAATTCCCCTGCTGGCGATGTGGCCTAGTATAAAATGACACCACGCCCACCTGCATCTTCCCAACATCCACTGTGCATTTAGCCCTTAGAATAATCCTGTTTGCGTGTGTCCCTTCGGAAAAACAATGTTTGACAGACCTCAAGAGACATTCTCAGATGAATAGGAACCTAACGGTGGGAAGAGTATGAGAGTATCAGAGCAGAATTTAAGAAGAGGAACAAACCAGCCTCACTTTTCAAAAAGAATCCATTTCCCTAATATACTTCTTCCTTTATTCAAAAATAGTTTTTGGAAGATGAGTTCAGCATCACTAATTAGGGAAATGCAAATCAAAACCACACTGAGATATCGCCTCACATGTATTAGGAAGGCTATTATCAAAAAGACAAGAAATGACAGTGTTGGTGAGTGTGTGGAGAAAAGGGAACCTTCGTGCACTGTTGGTGGGAATGTAAATTGGTGCAGCCACCATAGAAAACAGTATGGAAGTTCCCCCCAAAATTAAAAGTATAACTACCATACGATCCAGCAATTCCACTTCTGGGTATTCTGAGAATGAACTGATGGTTTTCAGCAGACCTCCAAAGGTCTTATCCAAAGAAAACGAAAACACTAACTTGAAAAGCTGTATGCTCCCCCATGTTCATTGCAGCATCATTTACAATAATCAAGACATAGAAACAACCTAGGTGTCCACCAACAGATGAACGGATAAAGAAAATGTGGTGTAAATATACAACGGAATATTATTCAACTACAAAAAAGAATGAAATCTTGCTGTTTGCAACAACATGGATGGACCTTGAGGGCATTCTGCTGAGTGAAATAAGTCAGAGGGGGAAACACAAATACTGTACGATCTCACTTATATGTGGAAACCAAAAACAAACAAGCTCATAGATACAGAGAACAGACTGGTGGTTGCCAGATGTGGGGGTGGGGTGAGCAAAATGGATGAAGGGGGTCAAAAGGTATAAACTTTAAATTACAAAATAAATGAGTCATGAGGATGGAATGTACAACATGGTGACTATAGTTAATACTGTACTGCATATTTGAAAGTTGCTAAGAGAGTAGATCTTAAAAGTTCTCACCACAAGAAAAATAATTATGTATGATGACAGAAGTTAACTAGACTTGTGATCATTTTGCAATATATACAAATACTGAATCATTGTGTTGTACACCTGAAAGTAATGTTATATGTCGATTATACCTCAATAAAAACAAATCTGTTTTTGGAATCTGGGGCTGGGCACTGTATTCCTTGGGCGATAACCACCATTTGATGACCTTTCTATGCGTGTAAGATTTTCTTTTCCGCCAAGTCTCATGTCTCCCATAATTTTCAAATAAAACTGCTCTCTAATGTGAAAAGATATCTGCCTCACCTACAATCACCTTCTCTGAGGGAAGCCCCCACTTACCTCCCACCAAGAGGTCCACAAAGTCGGGTCTCAGGTGTCTCTCTAAGAATTCAGATCCCTGGCAATGGCTGACTGGTCCAGGGTAGAGACCTGACCCAAGCCAAGCCAGTTGGATTCTCTCTCCTGGGAATTTGGGATGGGGCCCCAGTGTCTCTCCTTGGTGCTTTGACCTGTGGGCATGTAAACCCGGGGGTATCAGGTGGGTGAGTCTGGTGAAGTGCTCACAGAGGCTGACAGATAAACCCAGGATGGGACATGGGTGTGCAGAGAGGGGCACAGAGGTTTCACCTCAGGACCACTGGATCCATATTACAGAAACCCCCTTGGGACTGGGGCTGCTCCGGGGAGGACCCCAATTGCTAAGTTTAGAGTTGGTTCCTAAGGCACCCAACAGGGCGGCTCGTGATTGTCTCATGCCCTCTCTTCCCAAGTTTATCCTCAGGGTCCCACCAGTCCTTTCTGCTAAAAAGCAGGAAACAGCCACCAACCAGCCAGCGTACCTCAGGTCTGCCGATGCTTCTGCGGACCCGCGCTCCAACCCCTTCCGACTGCTCGCGGCTGAGCAGTGAGAGGGTAACCTTTTTGGACCACGCCATGCCCAAGGCTAAAAAGAGAGTGTTCTGAGGCTGAGCTGTAGACGACAGAGGGCAAGAGGAGGAACAACAAAACAGAGAAATCATCAACGAGGGACCACCCAAGGACTATAAAATATAAGATACGAAATTCACACCTGCCCCAAGTATTAACAGCTACAATTTTTATATTGCTTCCTCTGCACAAGACCTGGGCTAGGCGCTTTAAAACAAGCATAATGATGGTGAACGCGTGGGAGTACTAGCTAGGTTCCCAGCACCCTACTAATGATTTACAAGGTTTAGCGGGTGTAGCCCTACGACCACCTTTGGCGAGGGTTAGAGATAACAGCTCCGCTGGGCATCGACTAAGGACCTCGAACGCTCACTTTATCTGCTTTACATGATTGAAATCCCTCGACGTCCCCCCCACCCCGCGCTGCCCCATGACGGAGGTGCTACCTTGAGCTGAGAGGTATCTGTGTGGCGACACAGGGAACACGGAGAAAAACCAACAGGTCTGGGACTCTCACCTGAACATGCCAAAGACCTTGACATTGAAAGGGATATTTGAGGGTCATCAAATTCAAAGACATCTATCCCTGAAGCCCAGGGATAGATTTCCTGCTACTTAAGTAGCAAGAAATCTTGCAGCTTTCATGTGAAGTAGAGCACAGGAAACTCACGGAGGAGGTACCCTTGACAGTGCTATCCGTATTTCGGCACCCAACCACAGCCCCAATCCAAAAGTGTTTCGTCTTTGTGGGTCGAAAGCCTACTCAACGGCGTATCACAAAACAGGTATAATCAATCCCCTTTCCAGTTCAAATGCTTGCATACAATACCCGCAATTCCTAACGCTCTTCTTCAAACTGCGTATAATCCTTTCCTTCAAAGATTCCCACTCAAACCAAGAGAGATGCTTCAGCAAGAAGCATACTCTGGAGCCACACAGCCTGGGTCTGCATTCCAAGTTCACCAACGTACCAGCTGTGTGACCTGAGGCCAATTGCTAAGCCTCTCTGTTCCTCAGTATTTCCACCTGCGAAATAGGAGTAATAAGACTGCCTACCGCAAAGGAGTGTAGTCAGCGCTCTAAGAACGTGAGCTGCTGCTACTCAGAGCACTGTGCGGGGCAAAGACCTCCAGGCAGGCAAGCGAGGCTCACCCTAAATGTGCCCTCCCCGAGAAGGCAATCAATAAATATTTACTGGGTGCTGGGCTGTGGGGCACCTAAAATGAGCTCAATCCTCCACGCCGTACAGAACTGTCATCACCTACCTACACGCATCTTGAAAGTATTGATATTTTACGCCCCGCCCCCTCAATCTGGACTATTTCTGGGTCTTTCCAGACTCCTACAATTAAATTCTATGCACGTGAATCACTGATGAGGTACTTACCAGATCGCAGTGGTCTGCAGAAAGAAAAGTTGTCTGCCACTTGCACCCAATTGCAGAGGACTATTTAAGCATCTCCGGCCATCTCCCTAGGAGATTCCCCTGGGAGTCTGGGACGGGGCCGGAGAGGGCGGGGTCCTGCTGATAGCCGGCACCCGCCCGGCCCCGCGGGCGTTCTGTAGTCCCGCCCGGTGAGGGCGGCTGCTGCAGCCCGTACGGCGGGGGAGGCGTGGGGAAGGTGGTCTCGGAGGGCGCCGCGCAGCTGCCTCACCGTGACTCAGCACTTCGCTGCCTGCGGCCGCAGGGAGGCGAGAGGCGAGAGGGGGGAGGCGGGAGGCGGGAGGCGGGAGGCGGGAGGCGGGAGGCGGGAGGCGGGAGGCGGGAGTGTGTGGGTCTCTGGGGCCCTGGGCGGGGTTGATACTCCTTGATTGACAGTCCGCCGCCGCGCGGATCCTCTCGCTCCGCCCCCCGCCGCTCCCCCGCCCCCGCCTGACCTCGACGCCCCTCCCGCCCCCTAGAGCTGCGCGCTGGGCCCTGGGAGCGGGGGTTGGACCTGGCAGGTGTTCTGTTCAGGGCGAAGGTCCCAGTGGACCTTCTAGGACACCTGTCTGTACCTGGAGTGCGCTGGTCACGCAATCCGAGGAGCTTGGCGGCACGGGTTTCAATCCTGCCTCCACCACTTCTAGCTGTGTGACCTTGGGCAGGTGGCTCAGCCTCTTTGTGCCTCCGGTTCCTCCATTGTAAAATGGACATGGTGATGATACCACCTGATGGGGTTGTGATGAGAATGAAATGAGCTGGGCAGGTGCTAAGCATTACACAACTGTTGGCTACATAAATAAGTTGCTTGCTGCTCTCTCCTTGCAAGGGGGTGAGGGAATTGGAGAGTTCCCAGGGGAGTGGGGAGTTGCAGAAGCCTCCGCGGGTTTCTGTTCTGTAAATACCAGAAAGCTCACTGCCTGGTTTTGAAGAAGGAAAGAAAGTGCTGGATAGTAAATGTTTTCGATTTTGCACGTGTTCTCTGTGGCTACCAAGCCAGTTGGTCTTTGTAGCAACAAAACAGCCAGAGACCACAAGTAAATGGGCGTGGCTGTGTTTCAATAAAACTTTAATTATGGCTACTGACATTTGAATTTCATGTAATTTTCACTTGTCATGAAGTGTTACTCTCCTTTTGGTTTTTTAGTTCAAGTACTTACAAGTGTAAAAACCACTGTTAGCTCGCAGGCTCTAAAAAAAACGAGGTAGTGGGCCAGACTTGGCTGCAGGCCTAGTTTGCAGACCCCTGCTTTAAGACAACAGTCCGTAGGCATTCCCCCTGATGCCTTATATGTCAGTAGGGCTCAAGTCCCCCCTTCCCACTTTACTCCGATGAGTGAAAGCTAAATGAGAGGGTCCCCCTGGTGGCGCAGTGGTTAAGAATCCGCCCGCCAATGCAGGGGACATGGGTTCGAACCCTGGTCCAGGAAAATCCCACATGCCGCGGAGCACATACACCACAACTGCTGAGCCTGTGCTCTAGAGCCCGCGAGCCACAACTACTGGTCCACGCACCACAACTACTGAAGCCCACACACCTAGAACCTGAGCTCCACAACAAGAGAAGCCACTGCAATGAGAAGCCCGTGCACCGCAATGAAGAGTAGCCCCCGCTCGCCTCAACCAGAGAAAGCCCGCACGCAGCAATAAAGACCCAATGCAGCCAAACATAAATAAATAAAATAAATAGCTTTTAAAAAGCTAATGAGATAATACACGTGAACCTTAAAAGTGCCATGAAATAATATTGTTGCTCATCATCATTCTACTTAACGTCTGCAGGTGTCTCCAAAGAAAATAGAAGCATGGGCTCTCTGTCTGGCACTTGGCAGACCTGGGTAAATACTTCTGCCTTCTCTACCAAAAGGTTCAATGTTTAGCCAATTGCCTGAGCCTGAAACTCAAGTTATCACTCTTCCACCTTGAAATCTTGTGGATTCTGCTCCTATTTCTCTTAAGTAGCAATATATCCAGTGCTTCCCATTTTGACTGCCACCATCCATCTTCTCTGATAGCCAAGCCATTCTCCACGTCACAGGGAAATGGAATAACCGCCTAAAACCTTCATTGCCCTCGAGAAAGTCCTGTGATGTCGTTAACCCAGCCTCACCCTCAGCATGCTGACACTTGCTCAAGGATGGACAGACAGACAGACAGACACACACACACACACACACACACACACAGCAGCAGCAGCTCCTCTTTCCATTATGCTCAACTTTTTTAGGCTCTCGAATGTGCATTCACTCTCTTGTCAACTTGCTGTGCCTCTGCCTGGACATTTCCTTCTCCCTGATCTGGCCTATCGCCATTCATCTTTCAGCTCTCAGTTTCCACATGACTCCCTCTAGGAAGCGTTGCCTGTCTGTCCCCTCAAGTCTGGGTGAAAAGTTTGACTTGGCAGTCATCATGACTACACACTGTTGACCAGAGTCATCATTTCTCCTCCTTTGGAAGATTCTATTTTCCTAAGATGGCTCCAACAGTATCTCCCATATACACTTGTCTTCTTCTTCAGTGTGACCCTGACACTCCCCCCATCACAAGTGGAGTTTACTTCTCTTCCTCTTAAGTCTAGGCAGGGCCTTTGGCTGCTCTGACCGATGGAATATGGTGGAAGGGGCAGTGTGCCACTTCTGGGCGTGGCTCTGAAATGGCCTGCCAGCTTCTGCTTCCTGCCTTTAGGAAACCAGCTGCCATGTAGGAAGAATGAGGACTCTGAGACCAGCTTTGTGTGAGAAGCCCACGCCATGTGAAGGAGAGGTCCTGGAGGAAGAAACGCCATGTGAGGAAGGAGACAGAGGCCAAGGACACTGTGGCGCCAGACATATAGACAAACAAGCCATCTAGGAAGTGGCTCCTCCAGGCCCAGCTGCCCCAGCTGATGCCACGTGGCTAAGACATGAACACCCACCTGTGTGCTTCCCAACTTCCAGACCCACAGACTTGTGAGCAGATAAACATGGTTGTCTCAAGCCACTCAGTTTCCAGGTCATTTGTTTCATGATAATAGATAACTGGAAAATATGCTTTTATGCAAGAAAACAGATGAGGTGGATTTTCAAAGCTCTGTGGGCTAAAAAAAAAAAACTTAGAAATATTTACTCTTTCACTTTGAGAAGATAAACAAAATTGATAAACCATTAGACAGACTCATCAAGAAAAAAAGGGAGAAGACTCAAATCAATAGAATTAGAAATGAAAAAGGAGAAGTAACAACTGACACTGCAGAAATACAAAGGATCATGAGAGATTACTACAAGCAACTACATGCCAATAAAATGGACAACCTGGAAGAAATGGACAAATTCTTAGAAAAGCATAACCTTCCAAGACTGAACCAGGAATAGAAAATATAAACAGGCCCTGAAATTGAGACTGTGATGAAAAATCTTCCAACAAACAAAAGCCCAGGACCAGATGGCTTCACAGGCGAATTCTATCAAACATTTAGAGAAGAGCTAACACCCACCCTTCTCAAACTCTTCCGAAATATAGCAGAGGGAGGAACACTCCCAAACTCATTCTAGGAGGCCACCACCACCCTGATACCAATATCAGACAAAGATGTCACAAAGAAAGAAAACTACAGGCCAATATCAGTGATGAACATGGATGCAAAAGTCCTCAACAAAATACTAGCAAACAGAATCCAAAAGCACATTAAAAGGATCATACACCATGATCAAGTGGGGTTTATCCCAGGAATGCAAGGATTCCTCAATATACGCAAATCAATCAATGTGATAAACTATATTAATTGAAGGAGAAAAATCATATGATCATCTCAATAGATGCAGAAAAGGCTTTCGACAAAATTCAACACCCATTTATGATAAAAACCCTGCAGAAAGTAGGCATAGAGGGAACTTACCTCACTATAATAAAGGCCTATATGACAAACCCACAGCCAGCATTGTTCTTTTTTTTTTTTAACATCTTTATTAGGGTATAATTGCTTTACAATGATGTGTTAGTTTCTGCTTTATAACAAAGTGAATCAGTTATACATATACATATGTTCCCATATCTCTTCCCTCTTGCGTATCCCTCCCTCCCACCCTCCCTATCCCACCCCTCCAGGCGGTCACAAAGCACGGAGCCGATATCCCTGTGCCATGCGGCTGCTTCCCACTAGCTATCTACCTTACGTTTGTTACTGTATATATGTCCATGCCTCTCTCTCGCCCTGTCACAGAATCGTTCTTAATGGTGAAAAACTGAAACCATTTCCTCTAAGATCAGGAAGAAAACAAGGTGGTCCACTTTGACCACTATTATTCAACATAGTTTTGGAAGTTTTAGCCACAGCAATCAGAGAAGAAAAAGAAATAAAAGGAATCCAAATTGGAAAACAAGAAGTAAAGCTGTCACTGCTTGCAGATAACATGATACTATACAGACAGAATCCTAAAGATGCTACCAGAAAACTACTAGAGCTAATCAATGAATTTGGTAAAGTAGCAGGATACAAAATTAATGCACAGAAATCTCTTGTATTCCTATCCACTAATGATGAAAAATCAGAAAGAGAAATTAAGGAAACACTCCCATTTACCATTGCAACAAAAAGAATAAAATACCTGGAATAAACCTACCTAAGGAGACAAAAGACCTGTATGCAGAAAACTATAAGACACTGATGAAAGAAATTAAAGATGATACAAGCAGAGAGATATACCATGTTCTTGGATTGGAAGAATCAACATTGTGAAAATGACTATACTACCCAAAGCAATCTACAGATTCAGTGCAATCCCTATCAAGCTACCAAAGGTATTCTTCACAGAACTAGAACAGAAAAATTCACAATTTGTATGGAAACACAAAAGACCCTGAATAGCCAAAGCAATCTTGAGAAAGAAAAACGGAGCTGGAGGAAGTCAGGTTCCTGGACTTCAGACTATACTACAAAGCTACAGTAATCAAGACAGTATGGTACTGGCACAAAAACAGAAATATAGCTCAATGATACAGGATAGAAAGCCCAGAGATAAACCCATGCACACATGGGCACCTAATTTATGACAAAGGAGGCAAAAACATACAATGGAGAAAAGACAGCCTCTTCAATAAGTGGTGCTGGGAAAACTGGACAGCTACATGTAAAAGAATGAAATTAGAACACTCCCTAACACCATACACAAAACTTAACTCAAAATGGATTAAAGACCTAAACGTAAGGCCAGATACTATAAAACTCTTAGAGGAAATAGGCAGAATACTCTACGACATAAATCACAGCAAGATCCTTTTTGACCCATCTCCTAGAGAAATGGAAATAAAAATAAACAAATGGGACCTAATGAAACTTAAAAGGTTTTGCACAGCAAAGGAAACCATAAACAAGACGAAAAGACAACCCTCAGAATGGGAGAGAATATTTGCAAATGAAGCAACTGACAAAGGATTAATCTCCAAAATTTACAAGCAGCTCATACAGCTCAATTTCAAAAAAAAAACCAACCCAATCCAAAAATGGGCAGAAGACCTAAATAGACGTTTCTCCAAAGAAGATATACAGATTGCCAACAGACACATGAAAGGATGCTCAACATCACTAATCATGAGAGAAATGCAAATCAAAACTACAATGAGGTATCCCCTCACACCAGTCAGAATGGCCATCATCAAAATATCTACAAACAATAAATGCTGGAGAGGGTGTGGAGAAAAGGGAACACTCTTGCACTGCTGGTGGGAATGTGAATTGGTACAGCCACTATGCAGTAAAGTATTGAGGTTCCTTAAAATACTAAAAATAGAACTACCATATGACCCAGCAATCCCACTACTGGGCATATACCCTGAGAAAACCATAATTCAAAAAGAGTCATGTACCACAGTGTTCATTGCAGCACTATTTACAATAGCCAGGATATGGAAGCAACCTAAGTGTCCATCGACAGATGAATGGATAATGCAGATATGGCACATATATACAATGGAATATCACTCAGCCATAAAAAGAAACGAAATTGAGTTATTTGTAGTGAGGTGCATGGACCTAGAGTCTGTCATACAGAGTGAAGTAAGTCAGAAAGAGAAAAACAAATACCGTATGCTAACACAAATATACGGAATCTAAAAAACAAAAAAGTTACGAAGAACCTAGGGGCAGGACAGGAATAAAGACTCAGACGTAGACAATGGGCTTGAGGACACGGGGCAAGGGAAGGGTAAGGTGGGACGAAGTGAGAGAGTGGCATGGACATATATACACTACCAAACGTAAGGTAGATAGCTAGTGGGAGCCAGCCGCATGGCACAGGGATTTCAGTTCGGCGCTTTGTGACCACCTAGAGGGGTGGGATAGGGAGCGTGGGAGGGAGGGAGACACAAGAGGGAAGAGGTATGTGGATATATGTATATGTATAGCCGATCCACTTTGTCATAAAGCAGAAACTAACACACCATTGTAAAGCAATTATACTCCAATAAAGATGTTTAAAAAAAATTTTACCCTTTCAGAAAGCAGATCTGTTCATTTAAATGTTAGTACCAAGGCAAGCAGCCATCCAGTAAGATAAAAATTTATTAAACTAGACTTGAGAGATGAAATGTTGCATCCCACTGGCCAGAGCAGTACCCTCTGATGCACGGATATCCTGAAAGTTTTCTCTGTTACATGTCGCATTTAGAAGGACAGCTTCCTAATACAAGAAAACAGGAGAGAATGGCATCGCTGTGCATTTTCACCCACCTCTATATTGGACTTGCCATACTCTTGAGGATGCTTTCAGTTTATCACCTTTTCAGAACCTCCCCTGGGACTCAGAATCCCCTCCACCTCTGAAACTGAAACAGGCAGAAGAGCTTCCCTTCCTTCTTGACTTTGGGAAGCCAGTCATGGGGAGAAGCTAAGTCCAAGGGTGTGCATTGTCAGGGTAAGGCAGGGAAGTCTGTTTGTGGGCTGCTGCAGAAAAAAAGAACAAAAAAGAGCAGACCTGAAAAGCTAGAAGACTTAAGATGAGGAAAAACAAAGGTAGGGGGCAAATTGTTACAAAGAGAATATGCAGCAAGTAATGTTTCACTGTAACAAAGCTGGCTTTTGAGATGAGAAATGTGACTTCATACATGGAGCTTTGAGCACTTTTCACACTGTCATTTGCCATCCAGTTGGAGATGCTAAACAGGCAGCTGGATATATGAGCGTGTAGATATGGCATCAATCGCTCGATGATTCCAAGTAACACCGTTATCCTTGAAGACACGCATATTATCAACATATTTTATGTGACCTTTTTTCCTTTTTCATTCCAAAATTTTATTTTCTTCTCCTGGATGACTGGCTGACTTTCTTCTCAAAAATATACTTTATAGAAATATAAGGACATCTTATACGTTTCATCATTTGCAATTTTTTTTCTCCTTCAAGCAGTCAACTCAAAAAGTCTTTTTTAAAAAAAATCTTTCCTGCAGATTGATCAGGTTTCGGTAATTTGCCTCCCAGGGCATGGTAAATGCTGTTCATTAAATGACAAATATCTTTAGAATATTCCATATTAGGGACTCAGACTCTCTGGACCCAGGAAATGTCTCCAAGTAAGGGACTGATTATTTTGTAAACATTCATTTATGAAGGGCATTAATGTGCTTGTGGTCAAGGACATCCAAAAATATCCAGAAAAGATGTGTATACGTGACTCCTGTTTCCACCCTCACGAGAGCAATCTGCATGGATGTGGTCTGGCCCATCGGCCAGGGTTCTGACCCAGAGGCTACATGTGATCAACCATTGCATGAAACACGTAATTGTCCTTCCCATGGGTTTTTGGCAGCGTGCCAGAAAAGAATAGCTTATGACCCTCTCTCTTGAGCCACAGAACTTTCCTAGAATTCATCACATGCAAAACATTCTCAGGCCTGAAAGGCCGATTCATCTCTGAACCAGGGAAATGGAGAAATGTAGGTGAATGATACTTACCTCAGTTATCCTGATAACCTTTCTCAGTTTTCAGCTTGTGTAAGACTGTGTCTTCTGGTCAAATGAAGGCTGCTTTCAAGATCACAGGGTTGAAGTTAAAAGGTTAAAAAACAAATATCGTATAGTAACGCATATATGTGTAATCTAGAACAATGTCACAGATGAACCTATTTGCAGGGTAGGAACAGAAAGGCAGACGTAGAGAACAGACGTATGGACACAGGGTGGGAAGGGGAGGGTGGAATGAATTGGGAGATTAGGTTTGACATAAATACATTACCATGTGTAAAATAGCTAGCTAGTGGGAACCTGCTGTATAGCACAGGGAGCTCAGCTCGGTGCTCTGTGATGGCCTAGATGGGTGGGATGGGGGGTGGGGATGGGAGGGAGGTCCAAGAGGGAGGGGGCGTGTGTATGCGTATGGCTGATTCACTTCGCTGTGTGGCAGAAACTAACACAACATTGTAAAGCAATTATACTCCAATAAAAAGAAAATAACTAAAAATAAATAAAATAAAAGGCTAATTTGAACTGTCCTCGTTGATGTTATGTACTCTGAGGTGTTCATGTATGAAGTCCACTGGTGTCTGTGACTTACTTTGAACGCAGCAAAAAATAACAGTAATAGTAGTAATACCAATAAGGTGGACTGATGGATGGATAGAGGGTGGATAAATAGATAGATGACAAAGCAGATATAATAAAATGTAATTGTAGAATCTAGTAGTGTATGGGTGTTCACCATACTTTTAAAAAACTTTTCTGTATTTTGAAATTATTCATAATAAAGTTTTGGGAAAAAATCATTTGAATCGAAGTGGGAATCGTAGCTGGAAGGGCTCCATAAAGATCTCGCCTCTGCCTACTTCCTTTGCTTCCAACTGGCACCTTGTACACAATACAGTTCAGTGAAGATCTACTGAATTGAGCTGTTGAGCTAAATTCCAAGCAACTAGATCACTTCCATAGCTGGCAGGATTCTTCTAGAGCATGAGTTGGCAAATTTTTTCTATGTAGGCCAGATAGTAAACATTTGAGACTTTGTGGGCATATGGCCTCTGTCGCAACAACTCAACTCTGCCGCTGGAGAAGGAGGGCAGCCTCACACAACACGTGAACGGGTGACCGTGGCTGCACTCCGATAAATCTTATTTCCCGAAACAGGTGGTAGAAATAGTTTGCCAACCCCATCTAGACCTCAAGTCCTTACCTTCTGCTAGAAAATAGGAGTGAAATTGATAAAATGCCAACAATCTGTGTAAAGATCTCATGGATGTCGGGAAAAGGCACAACAAACCCACACAACAGGGAATTTCCTGGTGGTCCCTCACAGCCAAGGGCCCAGGTTTGATCCCTGGTCAGGCAACTAAGATCCCATAAGCCGTGCAGCATGGCCAAAAAAAAAAAAAAAAAAGAAAGAAAGAAAAACAAACAAACAAAAAACAAACCTTTCTGTGTCCACCCTCACCCTCCACTCACAATCTCCTTTCATGAAGAAAAACCTCGGGTTCCACCATTGAACCTGAGGTTTAATATGCAAGCATCCTTAGGAGAGATGACACATCCATCTTTGATTCCAGTTAAGTGTAAACTATTCACATCAGATCCCAACCTCCAAGTAGATTATTTCAGCACCAGGAGACATAAGAGCAGGAGGTGACGGAGAGACGCCCCCAGTGAAGAGATCCCCATGAAAAATGCTCAGGCTGCCGAGAGAAGCTATCAGAGCCCTTGTGCGCTTACCCCTCAGGGAGGAGAGACAGATATTAAAGGTAATAAATAACTAAATTATGTAGTCAGTTTTAAGGTGTTAGGTGCTATGAAAAAAAGAAAAAGTAGAGCAGAGTAAGGGAGATTGGGAGTGCTGGGTGGAGCGAGGTGTGGTAGTAACAAGATGGTCTAGGTAGGGCTCATTAGGAAGATGTCATTTGAAGCAGAGCCTGGAGATGAGGAAACGAACCAGTCAGATGTCTGTGATGGTTTGCCAAGTAAAGGAAACAGCCTGGGCAAAGGCCCTGGGGCAGGTGGTGCTCAGAATACTGTAGGAGTGGCAATGTGAGGTAGAAGAATCATAAGATGATGTTAGAGACAGTACTAGGGGACCAGAAGAGGGGGAACCATTGAAGAGTTCAGACAGGAGGAGCGGCCGGCTTTGACTTACATATGAAAGCATCATTCTGGCTAGTCAGTGGAGAACAGACAGCAGGCGGCAAGTGTGGAAGCAGGACGAGCAGGCAGGAGGCGAGCACAATATTCCAGATGACGGATGGTGGCAACTTAGACCAGTAGGTAGCAGTAGAGGTGGTGAAAAGTGGCCAAATTTGGGATATATTTTGACAATATGGCTAACCATATTTCGTGATGGATCAGATGTTGGGTGTGAAAGAAGGGTAAAAGTCAAGGGTGATTCCACATTCTTTGGCCTGAGCAACTGGAAGGCTACATTTGCTCTCAGCTGAGAAGGAAAGCCTGTAGGAGGAGCTGGTTTGTGGGGTTAGTCGGGAGGTCACCTTTGGTCATGTTACATTTGACATGGTTATTAGATATTCCAAGTATAGATGGACAAGGTGACAGTCGAATACAAGTCTGGAATTCAGGGGAGAGGACCTGGCTGAAATTTGGAACCATAAGTATATAGATGGTGTTTAAAGCCATGACTCAAATGAATTTTTTAAAATAAGAGAAAAATAGACGTCACTCGAAGCCAGAAGAAACACGGACAGACACATTCTCTCTTCCTCCCTCTCCCTCTCTCTCTCTCTCTCTCACACACACACACACACACACATAATGGATCCTATCAGGTTCTTTCTTGTTCTAAAAATGTAAGCACTACTGCTCCCAACTGAACAAGCTCGTTTACATCGTGAAGCCAAATCGCCCCATGCTGCAGCCCTACACAAACCTGTTGCGTGCTAAAAGCTCACGCAGAGAAGCTCAGAGAAAATTCCTATGGGTCTCCCTGGGTAGAGGTGACAACGCACACCATAATCCGAGCAAATTAAATCACATAATGGAAACAGTAGGTTGCCACAACAAGTTAGAATTGGACTGAAGACATGGAAAATACAAAGCCCAAGAAAAGTTCCGGAGAAGTAGCAGAGGAAGTGAATGAATAGAATAAATACATAAATCTGGGACATTTTGACTCAGAGGAAACCACTCCTCCCAGCTGCCCCTGAGCGTTTCAAGCCGCAAGAAGGGATGAGAATCCCAAGAGGTCGTGCCCAGGTGTTTTCAGCTTTCTGCCACGTCCTCTTCTCCTCCCCTAAACTGACTTTTTATTCTAGAATTGATCTTCAGCCATGCTACCATGTTCAAACCGCAGAGTAAATACAAATCGCCATGTGGGAAAGGTAGTGAATTAGCAGAGTGTAGAATTAATTTATTTGGCCAAGGTGCTTTGCCACTGTCACTCTGCTTCACCATCAATTTCTCGAATGACTGCCTACTTGATTCCTAGAGGATGGAGACCTATGTGGAATCCATCAGTGACTTATTTGCTATCAGGGTGTAATTTCTCCTCTTTTGAATTGTTCTGAAGGACTCTGTCGTTCCCCAAATTCCAGTTTCAAATAGAAAGATTTATTTTTCAGACACTCTACTGTAATTAAATCTTTATTTGTAGTCCTTCCTCCACTGGACATAAGCCTCCTGAAGATGTGCGCTGCCGCTGTTCTGTTTACTGCTGTGTCTCTGGACCTAACAGAATGCTTGGTAGATGGTAGGTTCTCAATAAGACTGAACGAATGAATAGAAATGATGCTCACCCTGTGTCCACTCAAAGGAATACCTCTTTCAAAGTCAGGGGCTTCACCATCCTCTGCCCACCCAAGATTTCATCACAACACAGACGTTTACAAATAAGTTTAAGTAGCCAACAATTTATAAGCTAATATAGTGTGTCAATGCATGCCAAAAGGATGATTTTCTCAGCCATCCATAGCTGAACCTAAAATAAGTCATTAGACCTATTACAGATTACATACAGTCAGTGTGCACTGGAGAAGATGGCAGAATGAAATAAGCCATGATATTATGACTCACAGACATAGAAAACAAACTTATGGTTACCCTAGGCGAAAGGGGGGAGGGATAAATTAGGAGTTTGGGATGAACAGATACACACTACTCTATATAAAATAGATAAACAACAAGGTCCTACTGTAGAGCACAGGGAACTATATTCAATAATAAACTATATTTATTATTATCCTGTAATAAACCATAATGGAAAAGAATTGGAAAAAGAATATATATATATATGTATGTATAACTGAGTCACTTTGCTGTACACCTGAAACTGACACAACACTGTAAATCAAGTATACTTCAATAAAAAAAAATTTTAATAAAAAATAAAATTTAAAAGTTGTGATGTCATAAATCATTCAAGTGATAATCACATTCCTTCACTGCACTTTTGGTGCATGGTACGTGAGCCACACCCATCTCTCTTCCATTTCTGGATTTCTTAATTTAAGCTGTGGAAATGTGCTCCTTTTCCATCATTTGACAGTCCTTCTCGCTCATATCCTCTCTGACCTCCCTGGCCAGGTCCAGTGTTGAGTTGAAGTTTTCATTGCTTATTCTCTGCACACTTTGGCGTTACCTCATGGTTTCCTGACTCGTGTGAGAGAAGTCAGCATCACAAGCGGGCCTTTGCCGAGATGTTTTCTCGTCCTTTCCAGCGCAGAACTCTCCAAACAAAGAGAGGTTATCACATGCACCCGAGAGCTGCCTGGGAAAAGCAGGAGCTGTAGTTATCAAAGTTGGAACCTTTATGAAATATGCTTTTGTCTCCGTTTTTGTTGTGCTCAATCAGGTCAACAAGTATTGGCTAAGTGTTGAGCGCGGTTTCCTGTGGGATTGTGTAAGACCTTGCAGGACAATAAACGCTTGGGGGGCACTGAGTAATGCAGCCATTTCTGACCCAGCAGCCGGGAAAATGTGAGGCAATTTGCGGCTGCTGGAAGGAGGACAGCTGCGGCTGAGTCCCTACAAGAGCAGAGCGACCTCACCACCGTGGACCCGGGCAACAGAGCCAGGCAAAATGGTACGTGGAAGGGCAGGTGGCTCTACAGCGTCACGTCCTACAGGAAAATAGGTTCGGATCTGGGTGTCGTAGAGCCTGAAGTTCACAAACTTGGGGGGAGGGGGGTGCTTTAAGAAAAACAGTGCAAAATTATGAAGGTGAAATTGCTGGGGCTCCTCTGGGGGCTTTGGATGGGACCATGTCATTCGGGGGCCTGCTATAGAAGAGTCACTGGAAATTCCCTCCTAGCTCAAGATCTCATTCAGGGAACCTGTCAGGTTGTGTGTACATCACCATCAGCTTGATCTAGCTTTGTGTCTATTCCTCTGCTGATTTTCTCCATACTATTCTTAAGCCATTGCCCTTTGAGGACTTTTATTTCCCCTTTATTTACTTTTTTTATTGAGGTGTAGTCGATTTAGAGTGTTGTGTTAGTTTCAGGCGTACAGTAAAGTGAGTCAGTCATACATATATATATACACATATTTAAAAAATCTATCCTTTTTCAGATTATTTTCCATTATAGGTCCTTCTGTGACTTTTCACATTGGCTTTGTAACTGCTCCCCAAAAGACAAAAAAAAATGTTAGTCATGCCTTCTTTTACTTATCTGTGCTTTATGATGGTTTTTTTTTTTTTTGCTACGAATATTTATTCTTAGCTTCCTGAAGTCTCCGTAAGTCAGGGGCCTGCGGGTATTCTAGATGGAGGTAGAAAGATGGGAGGGAGGTGAACCACACAGTTGCAGCCACATACATAGAATTTTGAAAGTTCTCGCAGACCATGATGGTTTCACTGGATTTAAAAAGTAGTACAACTATAATGTGCTCTAGGTCATTGCTTCTCCAACTCTCACGTGCACATAGGTCACCTGGTATCTCACTAAAATGCAGATTCTGAGGCACTAGGGCTGGGGTGGGATCTGAGAGTATGAATTTCAAACAAGCTCCCAGGGTATGCTGATACTGCCTGTCCGTGGGCCACACTTGGAGTCACATCCACGTACTTATTTGTTAGAAATCGGTGGCACAATTACACAGTCAAACTGATTTTAAGGTAACCAGTCCCGGGATTGCAAGGCCATAACAAAGCTACGGAGCAGGTACTTGTTGACGAGAGAAGGCGTGAGGTGTCTTCCCCTCCCAATATCTCCTATCCCCAGGGGGCTGGGGGAAGGAGGGTGAGGACTAAACGTTTATGTCGAGGTCATCTCGTTGTCTCCAGTTTTTACACTTTGCTATGGTCTTTTTAAAAACTTTGCCTACAGAGTGATGAGGGGAAGGGGTGCAGGCTTCTGGAACATCTACTAGGGTGCTAGGCCATAGCACAGAGACAGGCCAGGGATCTGAACCCCCAAAATCTTGGTGCTTTTGTCCACACCAACCTGTATCCTTAGCAGTGTTACGTGTTAAACTAATTCAGCATGATATATTAGGACGTGAATTTATCACTTTTTGCTTTTCTTCTAAGGAAGGTGCCCAGAGGGGTGCGCTGGGCAGAGGGGAGGGAGCAGAAGGAAAGAGGTTGCTGAAAAGAAGGAAAGGCCTTAGCAAAGCTCTATGAGGCACTGAAGATGAGCTTCACACCAAAAGCAAATTTTAGCTCTAACAGGAAAGGCATTGGCATTCTCTGTGCAAAAATGGCTTCCTAAAGTGTGTGCTTTCCATAAATTCATTTTGGAGCAACCGAGGTATGGTGTTTCAAAATGCTGGATTCAAGTATCAGTGTTAAAGGATTTCTGTCCGTATCATGCCGAGATCAACTGTAACTTTCTCTCGCCTGCAAAATGTCCTATGAAACGGGGATCTGTCAGCTTCTGTGCAGCTGGTATTTGTCTTTGGCCAGCATCTTAAGAGTTATATTTTTGAACCACTTTACCTGATTCTGAGTTAAGCTTTCTGTTCCTGTTTAACTTACCATCATATTTTGTTCAGTTATTTAGCAGGAAGATAAGCAGGCCTGCCCTTGGGCAAGTATGTGAAGGTCAAGTTTGCCACAGGTCCACCATTTTGGCTTTCGGAGCCCCCATCCCAGTCCGCACTTGGAGCGCCTTCCCTTTCTGGAATTCCCGCCCTCCCGCCTCCACTGCCCTCCCACCACACGTATTATTTTAATATCTTGACACCTACCAAAATCTTAGGTAAATGATACGTAAAGTAAGGGAGGATAACCAAATCAAATAAAGGGGTAAGGAATTGCTACCCTCATCTCTCAATTCTAAAAAATAAAGCTTTAAAGCCACCATCCTGAGCCAGCCAGGGAATATACATTTTAATTGAGGGAGCTATCCAATGGCCCCAATTAACTATACATCCCTTTCTCCCTTCCTTTCCTGACTCCTGCGCCCCTTTTGCACCACTTAGAATTTATTCCAACTTGTGAGATTGTATGTTCTTACCTATTTTCAAAACGTGGGCTAGAGTTTTGCTATTTAACACTGCTTTAGAGGTTCCTGCTGAAAGAAGGAACCTCTAAAGGTTCCTTATTTATAGGTCACATCTTTCTGATATTTCCAGTAAAAGCTCCCCTGCGTGTATCTGGTCAGGCTCAAATTTATGCCTAGTTCTACCAGACCACAGGCTTTAGCAAGGCTATCATACATTTAGCTGAACACATAGATCTCTTTTAGTGTATTTATTGCCATGATGGTGTGGGCAAGTGTCCCAGGCAGGACACCAGTGATCTGGCTCCGTGGGCTGTGTCTCTCTAGTCACAGTGTCGTGATTCTGGCTAAGTCACCTAGGCCGCCAGGGCTCAGTGTTGCATCTGTAAAATGACTTCTAGGATTCCTACCACCTTTGATACCCTGTGGCTGCCTTCCTACATTTAGGTTAGAGCCTTCTCTGATTAGGAGCGTTACACAGCTGGCGTATCCTTCTCTAACATCTGCATTGTGGTCAAGAACATGGGCTGGGCACAGACATAGAAAACAAACTTATGCTTACCAAAGGGGAAAGGGCAGGGAGGGATACACTAGGAGTTTGGGATTAACAGATACACACCACTATATATAAAATAGATAAACAACGAGGACCTACTGTATAGCACAGGGAACTCTACTCAATATTCTGTAATAACCTATATGGGAAAAGAATCTGAAAAAGAATATATATATATATATCTCTGAATCACTGTGCTGTACACCTGAAACTAACACAATATTGTAAATCAACTATATTTCAATAAAAAAGAATGGATAAGCAACAAGGATATATTGTACAGCACAGGGAAATAGAGCCATTGTTTTCTAATAACTTTAAAAGGAATGTAATCTAAAAAAATATTGAATCAGTATGCTGTACACCTGAAACTAATATAATATTGTAAATCAACTATACTTCAATTAAAAATTTTTTTTATATTTCTCCAACATAAAATAAAATGAATATGGGCTATGGAGTTAGACTGCCTGGATTCAGACCCCAGCTCCTGCGCGCTTGCAGTGTGGCCCGGTCGGTTTACTTATCTGTGACAGCGTCATCAGCTATAAGCAGGGAATGATGCTGCAACCTACCCCGTAGGGGGGCTTTGTTACAACTTACCCCACAGGATGGGGCTGTTTATGGCCTACCCCATAGGGCCGTTGTGACCAGTAAACAAATGCATCTTTTTAAGGTTCTTTAAAGAGCTCCTGGCACTTCGTGAGCCCTCCTTAAATGTTAGCCAGGATTATCATCACCACGATCACTCACATCCTTCAAGGTCCAACCTGAATGCCCTCTCTTCCATAATATCTTTCTCAATTATCTTAAGAAAAATAATAAGTTTTCCTTCCTCGGGCCTTTTGTAGCAAAGAGTAAGGACTCCTCTCTAACTTGAGTTGTTTCTCTCCACCTTTTACTCTTTTAATCATAAATAACTTATGGGTACCCATAGCATGCCCAGTATTTTCACATAAAGTTCCTCATTTAAGTCACAGAAAGTGAAAGAGCTGTTACCCGTTTCATTTCACAGGTGAGAAAACTAACATTTACAGCACGGAAGGGGCTTGGTCAGGGTGACACAGTGCACGAGTGACAGTCCTGTCACCTCTTGGAAGGCTTCTGAGTCTACGAGCCCACAGCAAGCTTGCATATCCCTGAGCTACTGAAACTCTCTCTCAAACCCGTTCATTGTCACTCAAGCACACTGTAGGCTCAACATCAAGTGTGCTGCACAGATGTGCAGGCTTGAACTCCTTACTCTCATGATATCATTTCCTTATAAATGCTAAGTAACCGTAATGATGCCAAGTCTGTTTAATTCAGCATGCACCTTTTATGTTTAAAACTTACACAGTGGTTGCTGACTTCCTTATAGAAAATACTGTACTGATTTCTGACAGGTTTTTTTTTTTTTGGCCTCCCCTGCACTTTAATCTTTCTAGTTTCATATGTTTATGGAAATAGGCAGCCTGAGCTATTTGGTAAGCAAATTGATGTGTCCATTCTATGTAGGTAGTGATATATGAGTGTCCAGCCAAATCGCACCAGCTCCTCTATGGAAATAGATTTCTGGTTTCTAGCTTTAGGATCAAATTTTATTTTGTTTAGTTTAAAAAAAAACACCTTCCCAACTGAATTTCCCTTAAATGTGGGTAGGCAGAGCCGAGTTTGCTAGTCACTGGACAGGCGGTTGAGTGAACAGTGGCCCTGGAGCCCTGTTGACTTACTGTCCTAATACAAGGCGAGAGACGTTCCATTTCTAAAAATTAGTCCTCACCATAGAAATGCCTCCAGTTTAGAATCTAGGCTACTCTAGGAGAAGAGGGAAGTACAAGGAAGGGATAGAAGCAAATAGAAGGAGAAAGGCAGGTCCAAACTTGATCAGGAACCAAGTATTGTCTCAGAAGAAACTGATCGGGAGGTGAAAGAAGTGTGAGTCATCAAAACAGAGTTCTTTAACTTTGTTAAGATGCTCTGGAATCCAGCTTAGGGAGTGGAATTTTGAAGGACTTCAGAGGCAGGTAGCTCCAGGTGTGTGTGACATGAGAACCATAGATTACAGACACGTATGCATAGCATGTGAACTCATTTGTGTGAAAATAAACACCTGCATGTGTAATTTGAAAAAAATCTAAAGGTATGTTCACCAAAAAGTTGTTTTCTTTTGCTTGTCTGTAGTTCTTGCTTTTGTCGAATAAACATATATCACATATGATTTTAAAGATGAAAGCCAAAAAATTCACAAAGGGCAGGATTTGGAATAAACATTTTTGTTAACATTTGACAAATTATGTTTCATTAGATGCAACGACGTGTATAAACTCTTGGAGATTTATTAGAAAATGTTCTTGAGGACTTGGTACCTTCCTTTCTACTCGATGTCCTTCTTCCCTTCAATATACAGAAGCGACTTTGTGAATTTCATTTGTCAGTGCTTTCAGTGGCTCATCATATTCATTTTTTAGATAAAATTCCCAAGAAACCATTCTTCATGTGATGAATGTGCAGAGAAGCATGTGTATCAGCATGTAGTACGAGAAGGGCTGTGCTCTACCTTGGACATTGGGATTTGCATTTTTAAAACAGTGCTCTTAATGTTACAAATTGATTCAGCGTCTGAAAATAAGTGTTGAAAAGTTAACTTTGTATTCAACTAACCAGATCTATTTAACTACCACTCTGCTTTGAGGAGGAATGTTTTAGCTGTGGATGTAAAAGACATTTGACAAGAGTTTTCACAGTGTTCTCTTTCTGCTCTGTTAATTTTTTTCATGGAGAAATTTAAAAGGCAAAAAGTTCCCTACACCTCTGCCCAGTGTGATATGGCTCCTCCAAAGGGAACTTTAACTCACAAAAAGTAGACATTCCAGAGTTTCAGTAAGTCTTCAAGCAAATTCTCTTCCGGCCATAGACTACGGGTGTAGAAAATAATCTTATCTGAACAGGCGTGTGCGCAGAGGTTACCACGGAGGCAAAGGTGAAGGGAGGCGTGCTCCCTGCCTTCCCAGGGCCGGCTGGGTTGACTGTGCCCTGATCTTTGCCTCATCTTTGAGTCCAGGACAAATAAACCAGTGGCCATGGAGAATAGCACTCACTGGGCTCAAAAGGAAACCCATTCTACTTTCACAAAAGAATTATACTTTATTTCCAGGTAAAAATATTCAAAGCAAAAAGTGGCCGAGTCTTTATTATATTTAATGGCTAAGACTTCTACTACTTCTGCCTAGGAGACGAACAATGCCCTTGGAGAACATATAGATATGTTCTGACTATGTAGATAAATAATAAAAGCTGATTTGCTTGATTCCCATCTTTAGAGTGGTGTAGCCTATGTCAGGAGGGAAGCTGGCTGGGCCTGACCGTGGTTTATTCAACGCCAAGCAGAGTTTCTTAGTCTCCCTTTCTTCCACTCCTACCGTAGTGGGCCCATCATACTCTGCGGCCATGCCCCTTAGTGACTGTGTGGCTGCTTCCTGATCAGGTGATAGATAGGATGCAAATATCTTCTTTTTAATGCATGACCCTGGCATAGCCAGAGGGAAAATGAGTGGGGTGTCTCAGAGCAGTGACTTTTTGCCTAGAGCTTGAGAGCGAAAGACCTACAAGCACACTTCTTCAGCTCTGTCGAAATTAAGGTGAGTAAAGTTAATTACCTTCAGATTATCAATAAACAAAGAAAGATAGTAATGATTGGGCATCTGACTGCTAATAAGCACGTGATTTCACAAAGCAAAGAACGTAAGGAAGTTGGTCCCTTGTGGCCGACTGCTCAGCATTGCTTTTCATTACTAGGCCTGATACCAGACAGAGGGTTGAAGCAACAGTCTTAGTAGAACCAGAAAATGAATGCATTTATTTTCCAGAAATACCTTAACTTTTAATGTTTTATGCAGTTTTGGAAGAAAAAGCAAGAGTGTTTTTAGTTTATGAAGCGCCAATTCTTTCAGTTCTTTTAAATCTCTTTTGACAGCTTTTGAAAATGTTTTATGCTCAGAAACAGTGAAAATTATACCCAAGTCCTTTATGCTAAAGAGCTGATCATGTTCAGGGACTGTGGTGTCATTTACAACAATATCAGAGTCTCAAAGTGGTTTGGATAATTTGATCCAACAATGGGCCACATTAGTGGAGAGAAATTTCAGCTGATCAGTTCCTTCAGACACGATGAACTGTCTGGAGTTCAGATTGTTTAAAGTTGGATGATATTCAATTCAATTCAACAGATGTCCCTAGAATGTTTAAGGAAAAAGGAGAATTTTGACATGGTGGTCTGGAAGGTAGTGTGAAGATGGTGAATTTATGATCCAAAGTGGGAGATAAGTACAATGCATAAAATGCTATAAAAATATCAACGTATTTAAACACGTCAAAGCCAAGGCAGTAGGAAAAAAGTGCAGGAATGTGTGTGTTTAAGAGCCTGCTTCAGGGCTTCCCTGGTGGCGCAGTGGTTGGGAGTCCGCCAGCCGATGCAGGGGACACGGGTTCGTGTCCCAGTCCGGGAAGGTCCCATATGCCACGGAGTGGCTGGGCCCGTGAGCCATGGCCGCTGAGCCTTGTTCGTCCGGAGCCTGTGCTCCACAACGGGAGAGGCCACGACAGTGAGAGGCCCGCGTACCGCAAAAAAAAAAAAAAAAAAAAAGAGCCTGCTTCATTGCATTTTCCTCTATACTGTTAAATCTAATTTAAAAAAACTATTTGCATTATTCATTAATGAGAAATAGTTGAATAAAAATTATGAAAGCTAAAAGACAACCTAGCTAGATGCTGCCAACATTCATTCTAATCATTTTATTTTATTTAGGACGACAATATGAACACAGAATCCATTCTAGAAGAACTTCTTCTCAAAAGGTCACAGCAAAAGAAGAAAATGTCACCCAATAATTACAAAGAGCGGCTTTTTGTTTTGACCAAAACAAACCTCTCCTACTATGAATATGACAAAATGGTGAGACCCTATTTATTTCATTGTTTTTAATGCTACTTATTTTTCTCAAGTCTCCATTAAGTGCTTAATATAAGGAAACATCAGATTTCTTAGCGAACACAGTAAAAATCAACTTGTACTCATCACATTGCCTTTTCTTAGCCAAGTTATAATTAATTCAAGATAAAGCATTTTCAAACATTGCTCAACTTTACTAAGGCAAATTGTAACTTTAGAACAGTGGTTCTCAACTGAGGGTGATTTTGCCCTCCAAAGGATACTTGGCAATGGCTGGGGACATTTTTGGTTGTCATCACTGCGGGAGGGGGGCAGTTTGCTACTGGCATCGAGTGGGTGGAGGCCAGGGATGCAGCTGAACATCCTACAGTGCACAGGCTGGCTCCACCACAAAGAATCATCTGGCGCCGAATAGTGCTGAAGGTGAGAAACCCTGTCTTAACAAATGCTGAAAATAAGACTATTTCTGTGCAGCTGAGAATTCTATCACAGTAGAAATACTGAAATACTGTCATAAAATTGAAACAAGATGAAGATGCTTAATTTTCCTGAATAGATTAACCATATGGCAGGTGATCTGAAATGTGTTTCAAGAGTAACCAAAAAAATTAAGTGCTGCTTGAAGACTTGCTCTTGGAGGAGTTTATGTCCACACTCGAAAAACATACGCTCTCATCATTGGATTTTGACTATTATGGAATAATTGGAATGATTCTCACGTGCCCATCTCATCTCCCAATCTCCCTCCTAAGTGTAACGTTAACTTGATTCTGTTCTTTGTGCACCACTGTATATCACGTGAGGCATCTTATATTTTCCTTTTAATTCAGAAAAGAGGCAGCAGAAAGGGATCAATTGAGATTAAGCAAATCAGATGTGTGGAGAAAGTAAATCTTGAGGAGCAGACCCCCGTGGAGAGACAGTACCCATTTCAGGTAAGGGGAGGGATAACATTCCATCGGATGGATGGCTCTTCTTTTAATATTTTCTATTATGAACTCAGTATTGGGGGGATAAATAAAGATGTTGCTAAATGATTCATTAAGACAATGGCAGGTGCTTATATTTGTGTAACCATAGAGAGCATTCTCAACCTCTCTCTGAATCTGGAACATCCCCAGATGGGACTGGGGCAGTTTGCTTAAATTCTATCCACCAAGCTGCCTTCCCCGGTGGGAGAGAAAGATAGATAGATGAGTGTGTAGGCCTTAGTGGTCTGACTTGCCTTGGGGTCTGATGATCTGTTTCATCAAACATTGCGCAGCATTTCCAATATGCTACAAGGTACTAGGCACACTACCCCTATCCCCAAGGCATTTACAGAGCATTATAATGCAGGGAGTTGAGTGTTAAGACGAAGGTGGCAGCGTAGCCATGGTGTCCCAGAACGGAGAAGCTGCACTTCTCACTCCAAGAGGTCAGGGAGATTTCCTGTTGGAGGTGGCACTCAGGTTGGTAAGAACAATGGAAGTTTAGCCCAGCAAAAACAGGAAGGGCAGCGAAACCAAAGAAACAGCAGATGTCAAGACCCTGGTAGGTGAAACAGTGTGGCACGTTTGGAGAAATCCGGGTGGTGCTCAGAATTAAGCAGCCCCATGAAAGAGTGAGAGACGAGCCTGGAGAGGTAGCCAGGGCCATATCACAAATGGCTTTGCATAGCACGCTAAGGAGTTTGAATTTTACCCTGAAGTATTTCAAACACTGGTCTCCTACGGAGAGGGTGCCTACAGTACCCCATGGAAGTGACTTGATCTAACACCTGCCCTACTTTTATTATATCAAGAAAACTTATCTTTCTGCTCTAGAGACAGACAGACTGTTCTTCCAATGGTCAGACTACCCTGTGCTACTATGAGGGAACAGTGGCCAAAAAATGAAATAAAATAAAATAATCCACTCAGTGAACAGTCCATAGTTCCCACTTAAAAAAAAAGAACATTGCCCAATTGGGAAAAACCGGAGGAGCGTGTGCTCATGGAAGATGCTTCAAATGAGTATCACCATGGCATGGAATACTCAAAAGAACATGAGCTTTGGAACGCCAGAGCTCCCAGCCCCATTGCTTATGTTTGTGTAACCATAGACAACCTTCTCAACCTCTCTCTGAGTTTGTTTCTTCGTTTGCAAAGTGGGCATAATCATATATTTTTATAGACTTGAAAGGGAATTAAAATGTTAAATTATCTAGGAAAGAGCCCAGAAACTAGTTGGTATTTAATAAATGGTCTGTATTGTTTACCCACAAAAGCTGAATAAACTAGAGAAGGATCTGGGCCAGACACTGGAATGTTCAAACATTTCACCACGTATCATAAGGAATAGAAAATGACTTATACTGGGGATTCCCAGGGTGGGACATGACCCAAGGGAGTAAAGTAACAGGAAGACATATTTTCACTCAATATAAGCATGAACCATAAAATGATCAGAATGAATGGAAATTGGCAAGGATGGCATAGCAAAAGTAAAGGACATTCTATCCCTGAACATATTTTCAAGGATAGAGCAGATAAACATTTTCCAGTGGGCTATAAATACAGTCATGCACTGGGTCGGTGGCTAGACCAGAACACTTCTAAGACACCTGTAATGTCTAACATTTTATACTTTCATAATTCTCCACGGTCCAGGGCATTCCTGCTGAGGCCTCAATGTTCACTGCTGTCAGATGCATCATTGCTGTCATTTTCCAAAGCGCAGAGGTGTCTGGGCTAAAATAAACTGAGGGGTGGAGGATAAAAATAACTAGATTTAAAAAATCTAATTCCAGAGCTAATGTGTATTATATAGGCAAACTCAGTGTTTCTCTTGGATAACAAAAATTTGTAGTTGTACCAGAGTGAACTATAACACAATTATATCTAAATGCACCAAATCTTTTCCTTTCCAGATTGTCTATAAAGATGGGCTTCTCTATGTGTATGCATCAAATGAAGAGAGCCGAAGTCAGTGGCTGAAAGCATTACAAAAAGGTAAGTTTTTAAAAATGTCATCAAAGGGAGTCTCTGACTGAGCTCTTTCGAGGCTTAGTGGAGGAAAGATATGGCAATAAAAGGGCCTAACACCAATAGAGAAATCTGTTGATTTTCCTACCAACCTCAGAGAATGTGCTGCACTCATCCTTGTTTTGCATTCGCTTTGTTACCTAGAGGAAGCCTGGGCATCGTGTTCCCTTTCCTGCCCAGCACACAGCTGGCTATTGTGCCTTCCCCACAGCTAGGAGGAAGCCAGACCACCTGCTCTCCACCCACTGTGCTTGCCTTTATCAGAGCAAAGTCTAGATCCTCATGGGGCTCTCTCTTGGGTCCCGTAGCTACTGTACTTTGGGTATTTACAGAAAATTATGTCTAATACTTACTAATACTTACCATTTGCCAGCTACTGTGTCAAGTAGTTGGAAACATTTTCTTAGGTAATCCTCTCGACAACCCCATGGCAAGGGGTAATAATACTATTCTCCATTTTTCAGATAAGTGAAATTACACAGACATGGCAAACGTCACATACCTAATTATGGAGAACACATAATTCAATTACCCAAACCCAACTTTTTAAACAGTACAGTAGAAATGCCAGGCAAAACTGGGAATTTCATGAAACATTTATTTAGTGATTCTTAGGCTGCCCTGGTAACAACCTTTGACAGAAGAGAGAAAATTATTACTAATTTGGCACTATGACGTTTCTCCCCATGATATTTTTATTTTAAAGGTGGGTTATGGTGTGAGGACAATATTTAACTCAAACGAGTGACTCTGTTGGTGAAATTTCAGATATTAAGCTCCCAGATGGGGGAAGATTTTACTTCATCTTAGATTCGGGCTCTTCTCACTACCCCTCAAATTACACCACTTAAGACAACCACCTACTCTACTTCAATGCAAGTACGTCCTTTTTCACTCATAGGGCTTAATTTTCCCTTTGTATGAAAGGGTTTAGCAACCTATTCTGTAGGAGAATCAAGTGGTCCAGGTAAGAGAAAAGCCTCCCTCTACCTGCCGCCAGCTTGTTGAAGTAAGAAGAGCATCCTTCTTAGAGTCAGACAAATCTGCGAACAAGTGCTGCTTTGCTGTGTCATCTATAAAACCATCTAACGTCTCTGGGTCTCAGTTTCCTGACCTGTAAAATGGGAGATCAGATTTCTTTTTTCCTAGAGCATTCACGAGCCAGAAACGAATGACTCATAAATACATTAAAGAGTCCGACACACAAACATGAACCACTCACTGTGTTATAGCGGGGCCTCCGGGAGGAGCTCTAAGATGCTGCTTCCCATTCAGTCTCCTTTGGGGGGATTTGCCAGGGGCAGTTGCTACGTAGACACCCCCTGTGTGCAGCTATTTGTCACGCACTAGGGTTCTGTGTGGGTCTTTCTGGAACTATATATGGTAGGCAGGTTTGGGTGGGCCCTGGGCAGCTCATGTGAAGGCTTATGGAACATAAAAGGAAAGCAGAGAGAGAAGCAGAAGTGAACCTCTTAGCCCCTCATAAGCTGCAGAGAGACCCTATCACTAAGGCTGCCGTGTGCATAGTAAGCCATTTGTATCATTTAACAATGCTTTGGGATGCAGGTAAAAAGAGACCAAACAGTTGCTGAAACAGATACATGTTTGTTCCTCTTCCATGGCCAGAGGTAAGCAAACCTAGGGCTGGCGCAGCAGCTCAATGAAGTCAGTAGGAACCCTGGCTCCTTCTAGATTCTGCTCTGCCACCCTTAAGAGGTTCCCAGAAAGGCTCTTGAGCTTTCCCAGAAGCCCCTCTGCAAACTTTTGTTCGTGTCTCGTTGGCCAGAACTGTGTCTCATGGCCATCTCTGTGTGCAAAGGAAGCTGGAACACAGGATATGGCTTTTCCAGCCTCTGTGCTGGAAGACAGCAAGAGAGAAGGTGAGTGAGATCAGCTACCGTGGCTCTGAATTCAGCTGACCAGATGCGAATAAACTGTATCCTTCTTTCCAAAAATCAAAACTGAAGGGGGGTTTGGCAGGGAAGCTGGCATCTGGGCGTTGGAATATAGTAGAAAAAGCTTGGGCCCGAGTCTCAAATACGCTATTGACTAGATTTGTGAATTTGAGCAAGTTACACCATCTCTCTGCACCTCAGTTTACCTGACTCTGTAAGAGCCATGATAACAGTAATAGCTCCCCCCAGGGTTGCCGAGTAGGTGAAATGAGATGGTGTGAGGGAAAATATGTAAATGTAAGGTCCTAGACACGTATCAATACATGAGTTCCTCTTATTGTCATTATTAGATGGTGGGAGTGTTGCAATGTGGACTTTTGGACTTGGCTGCAAAACAATTAGTTCCCCAGGAAACCAAATCTATGTAATAGAAAATAATAGGAATCCTGGTACATGGAGACCAGGAGCTTATAGAGCAGGAAGGCAAGAAATGTGCCCAAGGAACCGCAATGACCATTTGGGACCAAGGTCAGAAACTAGTGTTCTGTAATCTTAACTTCTTTTGCTTTTTGTGACTTTTGTAATAATTTCCCATTAATATTTGGTAAAGTTTTTTTATGCCAGAGTTTTCAGCTAAGCTGAGCTGGGTTAAACTAAGGGAATGATATCATTAAAGCCCACTGTTCATTGAGCACCTACTCTGAGCCAAACACTGTGCTGGATGCTTTACATACATTGGCTCACCTCCTCCCAGTGACCCAGCAAAGTAGATATTATTATCCCCAAACACTTCCTTGAGTCATGGTTGTAAAGAAGGGGGTTTTTTTGTTTTTTGTTTTGTTTTTTACTTTATATTAAAGTTTATTATTCCATTTGGAAAATCTACTGTACAGGGACAAACCCATTGGATTAAGCAGAGTTTTGCCAAAAGCAAAAGACTATCAACTCTTTGGAATATTCCTGATTCCAGCCCAGAGTCGGGCCACAGGACTTTGATCCCAGGAGTTCTCCTGGGATCAAAATAAGGAATCCTCAAGATGAATACAAAATCAAGAAGGAAAGAGTTTAAGTCACACGGAGAACCAGCCCTCCCTACCCGGAGAATCCTGTTGAACTGTTCTCTACTAAGACCTTGTAGGCTTCTATGCTGTATTTCGAGAGAGGTTAATTTGTTGCAGACACAATATTATACTCCAATATTAGAATTTCGTTTCTTTGGATTCAACATTGCCCTAGTCCCATGGTTTTTTTAAATATGCACATCTTTCTAGAAAAGTAGCCCCATAAACCATTTATTCCTTAGTGGAAACAGGTCAAAAGTCACGGAAGACCAAGAAGGGATGAGGAACTGTTCTAGCTCAGGAAAAACTAGATAACTAAATGCCCTGTATGTTTCTAGACTGGATCCTCGATCAGAAAAAGTGAATGATTACAAAGGGTATTATTGGAATAACTGGAAAAGTTTTGAATACAAAATATATATTAAGTAATAGTATGGTATCAGTGTTAATTTTCTTGAATTTGATAATTGTATTACGGTTATGTAAGGAAATGTCCTTGTTAACGGAAGTTACATGCTCAAGTAGTGATGGATGACATTATTTAGGTCATGATATCTGTGACTTACTCTCAAATGGTTAAGCAAAATATAATAATGATAAAAAATTTCAATAATAATAATAATGTGTATGTACAGAGAGAAAACGAGATGAAACAAATGTGGCAAACAGTTAAAAGTTGGTGACTCTGTGTGAAGGGTATATGGACATTCACTGCACTATTCTTGCAACTTTTCTGCACATTTGAAATGTTTCAAAATAAAGAGCAGAAGCGGGGGGAGTATATGTTTATTGGAAACTTCTTTTCTTCTTGCTAAGATCTAGTCCTACTCTAAAATCCTAACACCAAGCTGATGCGTATATGTAGTTTCTAGCAGTATTTTTTAAAGACTGATAGAAGTTATTGTGTTGTTCTTACTAAAACATGATTAGACTTTTCTTTTTGGCTTTGTAACTTCTGAGGGAAGGACTTACATCCTTTGGGAACCATTTGCCCTTAGGCTGGTTGCTAGCAAAATGAGGTTTTCATTGTTTTCTGATAACAGCACTTACTGAATGTGTTTCTTCTCTTGGGCCAACGTTTACTCATGCTGTGCTTTCTTCCTGCCTGCTCCCCAGAGATAAGGGGCAACCCCCATCTGCTGATCAAGTACCACAGTGGGTTCTTCGTGTGCGGGAAGTTCCTGTGCTGCCAGCAGAGCTGCAAAGCTGCCCCCGGATGTGCTCTCTGGGAAGCATGTAATGTGACCCCTCTGCTGGGCTGGACCCTGGGTGGACGATGCCCTTTAGGCAAACCTGGCAAATGCCAGAACACCTCGCCAGTTCAGGAAAACAAGATGTGCCAGATTGGTCAGCATCATGAATATCCAGCCTTGAGCATGATATCTAGCAAATGAAATCTAATTCCAGGGTCAACTGAGTCATGTTCCTTAAAATAATAACAATATGAACATCTGCCATTCGTTCATGTCATGAGAAATATTTTTAAACGGAAATCATAAATCAAGCAAGGAGCTGTTTATTTCCTCCCAAAATTCTTCCTGGTTGAAGATAAACTCCAGATGGGTAGAACGTGGTGAACATATCACCATGGTGCAAAAACTAACATCATAAACTTAAAAAACCAACATTCTTTTCAAAAATATGTCCAAGGATAAAATTTAAGTAACACTTTTAATCACCATATATACCAAAATGATGGATGGCCAAGTTTTCAAAGACATATTTAACGTGGTTTGCCATTCTGTACATGTCTGCTGATTTCTTAATAACATCACAGAAAGTAGCGTAGGGTTTGCTTTACATGCAATCGGATTCTACCCAGAGTTTTATTCCCAGGGAAATCTGCCTGACACTTTATCCAGGGACAGAAAGCCCACTGAGTGGCTCTGAAGGGCTAATGGAGGGAAAGAATTATGCTGTTTTTTGCTTGTGCCCTACGGGGTCCTACTGTTATCACCAGGATACTTACATGAAGCAGTCATATATTTTAGAAGTGTATCATTGTTTAACAACATGAAGTTGTTGATAAATAAGAAGGAGAACTTATTTTGGTAACAGGCTTATTTTACCAGCCTGGACAAACTATGCTTGGACTATAATGACTTTAAAGAATTAAATGAGATCAGCTGCATGGTAACAACTTCAAGAACTGTAAAACAAGGATGAGAAATATTATTCAAATTCACCCTACAATAGTATTGACCCCCGACAATCGTGTTAATGTTACTATGGGTAATTTTACAACAAAATCAGTGACTAGGGCTTCCCTGGTGGCGCAGTGGTTAAGAGTCCACCTGCCGACGCAGGGGACACGGGTTCGTGCCCCGGTCCGGGAAGACCCCACATGCCACGGAGCGGCTGGGCCCATGAGCCTTGGCCGCTGAGCCTGCGCGTCCGGAGCCTGTGCTCTGCAACGGGAGAGGCCACACAGTGAGAGGCCCGCATACCACACACACACACACACACACAAAAATCAGTGACTAAATATTCATTGTATTTCCCATCTCAATTAAACTATACAATGAATATTTATTCATCTTAATTAGATCACATTGCCCTTTATACTCATGAATTGTAATGATTTAATTAACTATACAGAATGGACTGTGCATGGATCTTCCCTCCAGTGTGAAGGGCCAGAGAGTAATGTCTCCTTACAGCATTAATCATTTACCCCAATGATTCTGTCTATGGTCAGCATTATTACTCAGCAGGCCAGATTCCAGCTCTGACTCTGCCCTAACTCCCTGGTAAAGAGCAGGAAAACAGGCGAGAGAGAGTACTGCCTTGGGATTATCTTCCTGGGCCCTGTCTGGATGGCACCTGCCATGTGTCCTGGGTGCCAAAGGCTCTCTGCCGGCCTCTGAAGAAAACTACAGAACGTAGTAGAGGTGTCGTGGCTTGCAGACAGCTGTGATATTGTCTGTCTGCCTAAGTGTCACTTCTTCCCTCGGCCTCCTCCTCTGCTGAGCTACAAGGCAGCCCGCAGGCACATCTACTAGGAAGGGAACAGCTGGGCATCTTTGCTTCCTTCTGTTTCCAAAATGTCATGGACCATCCTCTGTCCAAGTATATATGGCCTACAAATAAGTTGACCATACATCCCAATTTGTTTGGGACAATCCAGCCTGCAGCTGGGGACCTAGCATAATTATTAAAAGCCTACCCATCACTGTCAGAAATGTTCCAGCTGAGTCAATAAACCATATGGCGACCCCACTTATAAGACATACAATGGCTTCACCCTCACAACCTGGATGTCTATCTACATGTGTGAGTAGAAAGAAAAACCAACAAGTATCCTAACAACGGGGTGGTGGGGGGAAGCATAGGACAAGTTTGTTCACTTATAAATCAGCTATTTCTATGCATCTTGTATGAGCTGATCAAAGAAGAATCAGACATGGATTCTGAATCCTAGGCTCGTAGATACTACCCAATGAGATTAGATATCTGTTACTCAGAGACGAGGTAGAAATATGGTATAAAGTAACAGTTTATAGAATTTAGAGGACCTTGAATTTCTTATCTACTTGGGAAGATACTGATAATCAATGGTGAAGTGGTATCTGAGTTGGGTATTATACAGGAAAGCAACAGAATCACTCCAGATGTTCTAAGTTCATGTAATCTGGAGTATTGCTCACACAATCTAGTTCACTCTTTTGATTCATAACATTGGGTGTTTTGCTTTGTTTTATTTAAAGTTTTTTCTGCTATTACTTGGTTTTACTCTTCAGATGCTGATCTGCACATTGAACCCAAAGAAGAAAAACACAGAGTTCCCATCTTCCCAGACAGAGTGGTAAGTCAACATTTCCATTTTTTTCATAGTCAGGATATATTAAATAAACCAAGAGTTGCCAAATTCAAGACTGGAATACATGGGCTTCATTCAGAATGCCCAGCAAAGAGAGAGAAGACGTGACCTATCGCCAACAGCCACGGCAGTAGCAAATAATAAATTCAAACAAAGAACCATTTTATGTTTTTTTTTGCATTTAACGACTAGGCCTTTTTCTAACCTGTAAACACAAAAAATGATGTATGTGGGAGAAGCCCTTAAGATGGCATCACATATAACAGGCAGTTATTATTGGCTGACATTCCTCCCTCACCACCAGCATGGCTAAGTCTGCCTCGTGTACGTATCCTGGCAAAGGAATGGGACCCCATAGGGCACAAGCAGAATATAATTCTTTCCCTCCATTATCCCTTCAGAGCCACTTGGTGGGCTTTCTTCTCTGTCCCTGAGGTATGTCATTACCTCAGATGACATAAAATTTCCCAATTACTAGTAGTCATGAGAACAGCCTCTAAAGTGACCCATCCAATGTTATAATCCCATGACTCGAAACGTCATTTCAAGTTAAAACATGCCCCCCTTCCCTTGGCTCAAGTCTGCATTCAGAGGGCAGCCTGCTTTGGGGGAGAGGTCAGGGAGAGGCTGAGATTTCTGACGCTTTCAGGATTGAGGCCCAGGAAGAGAGGGTATAATGAAAAAGAGACAGTCATACGTGGCCACTCCCATCATGATTTGGTAGTGGCGGCTTCTGGGTGAGACAGTTTTCCAATGCTGATTCTTTATCATACAGGACACTTCCGTGGATTTCCCCCTGGGGTGGAGTTTTATGACAGAGCAAATGTCTTGACCCTTAGCTCTTCGGTTTCTAGCCCTCAAACTTTCTACTGGGTCCATTCACTCATCTAGGGCAGAGTTCCTTTCAAGATGGCTCCCAGCCAACCCTCACTCAAGGGTGGAGTTGGCCTACAGGAAAACAAACAAAATCTTGATTGCTCTGCTTAGTAAAACTGTATGTGGCTCACACTCCCTGCTTTTAGGCTTCCCAGGTAGGTGTCAGCCTCCTCAAATGCCAGGAGACACATAAAATGGCCTCCCTGTGGTTTTCTGGAAGCTCACCTGAAAGTAAGGGAGCATCTCCATCCACCCATCAGCTCTGTGGTGCCCTGGGTACTTATTTTCACCTACACACATTCACACGTACTTACTTCTCTATTTCTATCTAAGTAAAAACCATATAACTTTTGTAAACCAACATGAAGGACATAAAGAAATCCATTATTGTCATAGGTTGAATTTTTGTCTCCCCAGATTCATGTCCACCCAAAACCTCAGAATGTGACCTCATTTGTAAAGAGGGTCTTTGCAGATATAATTAGTTAAGGATCAAGATGAGATCATACTGGATTAGGATAGATCATAAATTCAATGACTGATGTCCTTATAAGAAGATGAGGGGACACAGAGAGATACACAGAGAAGGAGGCCATTTAAAGACCTAAGCAGAGATTGGACTTATGATGCCACAAGCCAAGAATGCCTAGAACCACCAGAAGCTGGAAGAGGCAAGCAAAGATCCTCCCCCACAGCCTTTAAGTGAAACCTTGATTTTGGACTTTTGACCTCCAGAGCTGTGAGAGAATAAATTTCTGTTGTCTTCAACCACCAGATGTGTAGTAATTTGTTATGGCAGCCCTAGGAAACTGATGGAATTTTTAAGGTTTGGGAGTTTTAGTCTGTTATCAGTGATATTGCTTTTTTTTGGTTTGGATACATGCTCCAGCCCTGAAGCTTGAAAATTACGGCCCTGTAAAACACCTAAGAGCAATGTCCAGAATAAGCAAAGGTCAATTAGTGGTTACCTAGGGGCAGGATGGGAACGGGGACTAACTAGAAATGGGCCCGAGAGATCTTACAGCCGTGATGGAAAGATGTAAGACTGGACTGTGGTGATGACTGCTCAACCTTACAAAGGGTGAATTTTATAGTATGTGGTATGTAAATTATACACTAATAAAGTTTATTTTAAACAAATCTAAGAGCAGAGGATAACTTAGGAGCCCAAAACCATGGCATCTAGTCTCTGGCAAGTAATTCCCTCCCCCTCCCTCCCCCGTTTCTCCCTTCCCCATTCCTCCTTCCCCCTCCCTCCCGCCCTCCTCCCCCTCCTCCCTTCCTCCCCCGTCTCCCCTCCCTTCCTCCCTCCCCTCCTTCCTCCCTCCCTGCTCCCTTCCTTCCCTCCTCCCTCCCTCCCCTCCCCCTCCCTCCTTCTCCTTCCCTCCCTCCCCCCCTCCCCTTCCTTCCTCCCTCCCCCCCTTCCCTCCTCCCTTCCTTCCGATTTTTTAAAATTTAAGAGCTAATATACTTTGGTTGTTAGTCCCCAGTTCATGCATCTGCGCCTCACTGTGATGTACTAAAATCTCTTATCCTCCAAAGCTGAAGATTCCTCGAGCAGTTCCTATTCCCAAGATGGATGAACCATCTTCAAGCACCGCTCCAGCTCAGTATGACAGTGACTCCAAGAAAAACTGTGGCTCCCAGTCAAACGTCAACATGCCGTTTATGCCAAGAGAAGACTGCCCTGACTGGTGGCAAGTAAGAGGACTGAAAAGGTAAACCCCAGCTTTCAGTCTGGCTGTGCGGCGCACAGAGTGGACACTGCCCCACTGCCTTGGAGCTGAGCCTCGACTCGGTCCACACAGGCTTCAGCTGAGATAGAGATGCCCTCTGAGAAAATGTTCGGTGCCTGAGCCGGAAGCCTGGGTAGCAGTGGCCCTGCTGAGACTCAGCAGCACAGACTTTCCATGTAGATGATCATGTCTAATGATCTAAGTAATACTCGAGCATTTTATTCCCTTTCCCTTCTCTCCCCTCCACCTCCAAATAACCCCGTGTTCCAGAACACCAAATCTTTAAACTATATCCTCTGTCTGAGAGAGCTTAGAGTGGGTCACTTTTTAATGCACTTCGGCATCACTGGCCAAATGACTAGTCAATCAAGTGAGGCCACGGCTGCCTTCTCAGGATGTACACCTTCGCCCACACAGTCTTCTTTGCCAGTTCCTCTTTTCACTTAACATCTGGGACATTTTTCCCATTTGAACACATGAGAACATACTAAATTTTTAATTTTTTAAAGTTTTAATTGTGGTAAAACGTAATGTAAAATTTACCACCTTAGTCATTTTGCAGTTGTAGAGTTCAGTGGTGCCCATTACATTCCCAGTGCTGTGCAACCTGCCTGATTACTTTGAATGTCTGTATAGTATTCCCCCATGTGGATAAACCTAAGCGATGCACAATTGATGGATACTCTCCACGTGCTCTTAAAAACCACAAAAAGGCTAAATAAATCGCTTAGCTTTTTTTTTTTTCGCTTAGCATTTTTAAATAAGAGTTTTCTTATGAAGAACTGAAAGGAAAAAGCTATGTTCGCGAGCAAGGCTGTTTGGGAAGCTGGGGAAGGAGGCATTGCTGTGCTGGGGCTTCTCCAGGCACTCACTGAAGTGTGGTTTTGAAAAAGACCTTGGGCTGTGAAGGCAAACAGGAAGTAGGTCCTACATTCCAAATAACACAGCCTTTGGACTTGGAGAAGTCAGTACTTCCCCATGCTCCGCTTTGCACCCCAAATGAGAGAGATAAAATGATGGGTGGCAGAGGATGAAGAGAATCCTGCAGATCCATGTGTGTCCACATGGAGTTAAATGGTTTGGTATTTTCAGGACTTTCCTTTGCAATCATAACAGCAAAGAGGAAAATAACTTATTTTAAAATATATCAGCAACAGAATGCTTGCATACATACAAGAAAATCAGGGCAAACCCAGTCAAGATGATTTATTAATCCAAGTTTTCTATTGTTTGGGGTTATTATGAGCCATTATTAAAAATTCTCTTTTCTTTAGGCATCCTGTCAAACTACTGCTTTTTAGTGGAGTCCCTGCAAGGATGAAAATGTGAAAATGCCTCATTAGCTTCCATTTCCAAACCAAGTGACATATATGGGTCAAACTGTTAAAGCTGAAACATATCTAACAAAACTACTTTTGTCATTTAACATTTATAAATAAACATCAATTTATGAAATGTATCCCTCTTTTTTGTAGCAGTGAAGATTTGGCATGCAGTAACCAAAGGGAAAGAAATGTTGTAGATCACAGCACCCTAAAGATGTCATGGTAAATCAAATTCAGATATTCTTTTACACCCAGGATTTCTTCCTTTTGCAGGAAAACTAACCACATTTGTGATAATTTTGCAACTAGCCTTTACTTTTTAAGGTAAATATAAAACAAATCCAGGTAGTTTGCTTCTCTGAACCCCGAAGGTGGTCTGAGTTGATGGCTTCTGGGTCACGCTGAAATTTCCTACCCATGGTTCATGATATACACTGGTGTTCTCATGAACACGGACACACCAGGCTCAGGCATCTCTAGCAGGAGGGAAAACAACGTAGAGCTGAGTAACTCTTCTCTGAGAATAGCTCTATACACAACCAAGATTTTCTCTAGCTTTGTATCACGGCTCTCCCGGAAGCATCCTCATTTATTTCACAAGCCCGCTCTTCTGACAGAGTCAAAGAAATCTACATTCCTGGGGGCCTTCTGTATCAAGGAGCCAATTTCTCATGAAACTGGGCATGAGCTCAACTTTTAAGCAATTCTCTCTTCACTTTGCTGACACCTTCCCAAGTGCAAAAAAGGGAAAGCTAACAGTCCAGATTTTATTCACATGGATGAAAGCAGGGTGGGATTTGATATGGCACTGTGAGGCACTTGGATTATTTCTTGGTGGTTTTTTTTTTTTTTTTTTTTGGTATTCATGTCATTCCCTCTCTTCTTAAGGGGATCCCCTGAGTCAAGTTCATCTGAAGAAGAGGAAAACCTTGATGACTATGAGTGAGTTTTGAAAGTCCTCTGTGTTTCTCTAAAACTAGACATAGATGTTTCTATTGTTTTCTCCCCCTAAGGTTACAAGCAGATGGTTCAAACTTGCTCAGGAGGCTGTATTTACATGGAGACACTCATGTGAGGTTCTGGGCCATGTATCTGGAGGATGGGTGACAATGAACTGGGTTGTTACTAATGAAAGTATTTTTCCCCAGTCTGGATGATCTAAACCAGCTGCATATATTCCTGGGATCTATCACATACCTGGCCTCCTCTTCATTTCGCTCTGACTTCATAGATACAGCCCATGACATTTCTGCTGATTATTTCTTCCCTGGAGGCCCCTTGCCAGGATGATGTTTGAAGGCTCTTATTAGCGTTGAGTCCAATTGTGAAGTTAGTTACGATGCAGTAATTTTACAAGGTAGCACAACCAAGCCTTGAATATCACAGCATTTATGTTGAGAGATTCCTATTCCTAGAGTGACCTTATCATTGAACATCCAAACTAGGACACTTTAGAAAGAGAAAGAGTGCACTGCTCAATGTTACATCTGGACATCAGGCATAAACTGGACTCCTCTGGGCAAATAAGAATGCGTGATCGCCCCAATTATACTGAGACAGGGTGGTCTTAAGTGGTTGTTAAGGTCCTTTCCAAAATCTAAGACTCTATCATTCGACAACAAATAGGGACAAAATAATCGTCTCCTGGACTTAAAGTCTGGCATTAAGGAGAGGTGGGAGTAATGGCACAGTGCATCTCTCAGACACCTGCTACCCAACAGCGACCAATTCAGTTGGACACTAGGATAACACATATTTCTAGTTATGGTTTTGTATGAGTGCTGTTATTGATTCATTGGCTACGAGTGCAGTGAGAGCATTTACAAAGTACATGTCACTCTTCACCACCTTCTAGTTCCCCTTTAACTGTAGCTTCTTCCCCAACATCTACCCTCTGGAAAGCAACTACTGGAATCATTCAAACTAAGATAACAATGACTGAGATACAAAATGTAAAACCGACAGCTAGTGGGAAGCAGCCGCATAGCCCAGGGAGATCAGCTCGGTGCTTTGTAACCACCTAGAGGGGTGGGATAGGGAGGGTGGGAGGGAGGGAGACGCAAGAGGGAAGAGATATGGGAACATATGTATATGTATAACTGATTCACTTTGTTATAAAGCAGAAACTAACACACCACTGTAAAGCAACTATACTCCAATAAAGATGTTAAAAAGAAAAATGACTGAGAAATGCTAGTACAAAAATTATTCAAAGATATTTATAGTTTAACAGGTGACAAAGACTTAAACCAAAGGGAGAGAACCTCTAATCATGGATTTTAGTCTTTCGCATTTAGATGAATTGGAAGGCTTTCTTTGACTTGGAAAGCCCAGATCTGACCAGATAGACAGTCTCTATCTCCATCATTTCTAGATTCCAATGGGGTGTGAGAGGCATGCATTGGGGAGATGATCAGGAAAGACATGCAGGCCCCACCCCAGAATCATAACTGGGTGGTGGAGACTTAGGACTCTGAGTTTCTAACAGCTCCTCAAGTGATCCTCTTGAACAGCCAGGTTTGGAAAACCCTGATCTGGGTCAATGCCTCATCTTACAGGTGAGAAACTTAAGTGACAAGTTATGCAATTAAAACCTATTAATTCTCAAAATGGAATTCCTTTCTATTGCAGCTGGTTTGCAGGTAACATCTCCAGGTCACAATCTGAGCAGTTACTGAGACAAAAGGTAAGTAAGTAGTCTAGTCTTTAAAATAGCCTCTAAGAATGCCTTTCTATTGCTGGGCGTGGAGGGTAATGCACTGCTCACAGAAACCTTACTGCTAATTATACAGCCAAGACACCATAGTGTTCACTGTCCACCCTGTGGGTTACCAGGCCCTTCACATCTAGCCACGTCCTCTAAGCCCAGTGCTCTATAATAAACCACTCCAAAATTTAGTGGCTTGAAACAACAAGCTTTATGATTCTTCACCGTTCTGCGAGTCAGCTGGGCCAGCAGTTCCGCAGGTTTTGCTTAGGGTCACTCATGTGGCTGCATTTAGCTGGTGGACTGACTAAGGGTGGGGTCAGCTGGGGTAGTCAACCAGGGTGCCATATTCCATCTGCATGTGGCTAACTTGGGCTTCCACACGGCATGGTCATCTCAAGGCAGTGGTTGAAGAGGCCAAGCCCCACAGTTCAGTGCAAGCAATTAGAGTCTCAGCTTTTGTCATGTCTGCTAATGTCCCACTGGCCAAAGCAAATCACCTGGGCCAGCCCAAAGTCGATGTGGGAGGGGACTACACAGGGCAGGAATACACAGAGAGATGATTTACTGGGGGCCATCTGTACCTCATACTTTAAGCCTGTCACTAAAACCATTAGCACCTAAACCAGAGTACAGCAGATGTAATGGGGAATAAATCTATCGGATTTTCTTACTAATTGGTAATGGACTTACCGACTGCAAACTCTTTTGACCTACAAAAGTGACACTTTGCTATAGTTCAACCTATACGACACACGCCAATTATTTCTTGGAGGGGCCCTAGTGAGAACATGGTGGCCACTACCTAACTCGCTATTTCATGACATGCACAGTTTAATATCCACTTTGTCTAAGTCTGCTTAGAATCAGCACATTACAAAAGACAAGTTGAGCATACATTTAATAAATGATTTGTTCTGCATCTTTGGTTTTCTAAAACCTTCCAAGGGCATGATATGGTGATATGTGGTTTTAAATTTTATTTCTGAAAGATGAAAACGTTAGGCTTGCACAAACACAAAACGGGGAAAATTATCAGAGAAGGTTAAAAATTAACTGGAGAGGAAGAGTTGAAGCACACAGGGTAGATCTATAAAGACACTGAGTGAGAGAAGGAGGAAAGCTAAACCAGGGGTCCCTTCTGTGCCAACTGGTGAGTAATCTGTGCCATCAATGTCTAAAGGGGATCTAAAAGATCTACTTTCCGACCACCTACCAGGGCAAATCGTTTTCAAGAATAACGAAAATGTTTTCTGTCCCTTCCACACTCTCCTTCCTATTTAGGGAAAAGAAGGAGCATTTATGGTTAGAAATTCCAGCCAGGCGGGAATGTACACAGTGTCCTTGTTTAGTAAGGCTATGAAGTAAGTATGATGCGGACTTCTTTCATCTTCTTGTGTATGTTCTTTGAATATGCTGGTCATTCAGTCACATTTGGGGATAAGATCCCATCTTTAAGCTCTGGAATTTGGGATCAAAGTATTTCTGTGGAATGTGACCATTCGTAGTTGCCTTCCCCCGCCCCACCCCGTACTATCAAGAGGCTGCTTTCTGGGCGATTCTCTCCTGCCCATCCCAGACCGCAGCAGAGCGCCCAGTGCATGGCGAGCCTTTAACATTTGTTAAAGGCATCCTGCGTTATTCCCCCTTGATTCATCCTAAGCCTAGAAAGAGAAAAGTAATAGCAATGGTTCCTGTACACTCTTGGCCCTAGCCACCTGCTGAGCTGAGAAACCTAGCCCAGTGTCTGGTTCTTAGTAAGTCTTTCCAGTGGGAGCAGGAGGTTGAATCAGTGTAGCTGTGTTCCCTGGATGGCTTCTTTCTGGGGTGCTGTCCTGTTGGTGTGGTTAAGAGTTCTGGTGTTAAGCTGCACCTCTGAGTCCAAATCCTGACTCTGCCATTTCAAAACCTTATGACACTAGGCAAGTTTCTTAACTTCTGTGCCTCAACTTCCTCATCTGAAAAGTGGACATAATAACCATTATGTTCTATGGATGAAGTGGGTTAATTCACAAATTGGATCAGAACAGTGCCTGACACATAGCACACACTTAATAAAGTAACAGTAATCACTAGCATTGTTGTTGCTGGGAAACAGTAATTCTACCTGCCCCCCTCCCCCGCATGCTTAGGTATATAAGGCCCCACGGTTACCTCAGGCAAGTCACCCTCACCAACATTAGGGTCCCCCTCCAGAGTCTTACAAGCCACTTTCCCATTGGTTGTTAGCCTTTTTGTTCCTTCTAAACATCCCGTGGAGCAAACAGGAAAGCTGTTTTTATTTACACCGTTTTACATATGAGAGGACTGAGGTTCAAAGACAGCTTTTCTTTTTTTCTTTTTTTAACATCTCTATTGGAGTATAATTGCTTTACAATGGTGTGTTAGTTTCTGCTGTATAACAAAGTGAATCAGCTGTACATATACATATATCCCCATATCTCTTCTCTCTTACGTCTCCCTCCCACCCTCCCTATCCCACCCTCTAGGTGGTCACAAAGCACCGAGCTGATCTCCCTGTGCTATGCGGCTGCTTCCCACTAGCTATTTTACATTTGGTAGAGTATATATGTCCATGCCACTCTCAAAGAGAGCTTATAAAGACCACCCTCAAAACTAATAAATGACAGACTTGAAGCCAGGCCTTCAACAGCCAAGTTTATGTTCCCTCAATCATATCCCTGTGTCTGTGCTGAAACCACCCAATGTTTTGGAATGAGAATCTGGTCAAATCTCGATTAGGGCCATTTGAAAAAAAAAGTCTATGTGTGCGACCCCTTTTTTAATGCTTGGATTGAACGACCTTGAATGACTGAAGGGCCTTGGTGGTTTCTCCATGTGCCCTGCCTTGTGGTGCATATATGTATTTTTTAAATAATTAAGTGATGAAAAAGTTATTTTATTTCGGGAATTTTTTTTACCGAGTACCTACCTCCAATTTGAGATAACAGCATGTACCATGAGCATTCACATGGCATTTTCCAGTGCCAGAAGCCACATCCCCGGTGCACCTTGTGTACTAGCTTGCAAACTTGGATGCTGACTAAAGCCAACCCAGTAAGAAGGGGGAGAAGGCTTGGTTCACTGAATATCAAAAGCTCTATGGCCCTCAGGGCCTCCAGTTTCAGCCAAACCTGATGTCAGAAGTCCTCTTAGTTAAGCTTCTTGACACCAGATTCATTTTTGAAGGTGGCTACATAGAAAAAAAAAAAATCAGCAAATAGATGAGGAATCAAATGAAAAGAATCCCAATGAAAGACTACAGAAGCCTTCTTTAATGAAACACCATCATTCGGCTGGAGTGAATGTGATGCTCAGACCAAGAGCCAATGAGCCATATGCAACAAGAAAGCATCCTTTCTCCTTTTTATAACTGTAATCCTAACGAGGCTGACATTACAGCAACAAGAATATATTAACAGTTTCTTATGTGCCAAGCATAGTGCAACTGATATATACATACTCTCATCTGAGCTTTACAACAACTGGATGAGGTAGCTAGCCAGCGATAGAAACGTACTCAAAGCCCAGTTCTTGACCGCTACGCTAGACTCTAACATCTAAGACAGGCATATCATTCCTGGTTAGCCTAAATCAACGTGCATCAATTCACCACTATTTTCTACAAGTAGGGCAACAGAAAAAAAAAAAAAAAAGTTTTATGGGAAAAAGGCACAAGTTCGCATGAGGAATTTCAGGCTATTCCCACCAACTCCAACCTGTACACTCCACTCCCAAAAGAGCTTCCCATCCACAGCCTAATGACCTTTGCCTCCCACCTTTTAATCTCCATTACTATCCTAAAAGAGAATTAATGTTCAGAATAATGATCCTGAAAACTGCAGGGCTCTCAATCACCAAAGGAAGATGCCGGCTTTATACTTACTAAAGGAAGAACGGTACAGAAAGGGGGAATTTTATTATAGATGAATTCTGTATGAGCACAAAAGATCCACTGAGTTCAGAGAGGAGCCCTCTTCCATACTTATGGATTATCGTGGACACCTCCAGAAAAACACTAGACGTCAAGACTCAGAAGCCACCTCTGACTTCCCTTTCTAAACTTTGCAAATGCACATAAAATAATGATTTAACCATTATGTAATCAAGCTTCACTTGTTTATTAAAAACATTCTAACATTCTTTCTTCCTTACTAGTGATAAAAAAGGAACCGTCAAACATTACCATGTGCATACAAATGCCGAGAACAAATTGTACCTGGCAGAAAACTACTGTTTTGATTCCATTCCAAAGCTTATTCACTATCATCAACACAATTCAGCAGGTAACTTGGTTCAGTTTTTCTTTTATGGGTCCTTGTTGATAAATATAAATTTTCTTGGATATTACTGACCCTCCTAATACTCTTTTTTTTTAATTGAAGTATAGTTGATTTACAATGTTTTAGGTGTACAGCAAAGTGATTCAGATGTATATAATATATCTATATTCTTTTTCAGATTCTTTTCCATTATAGGTTATTACAAGATATTGAGTGTAGTTCCCTGTGCTGTACAGTAGGTCCTTGTTGTTTATCATTTTATATACAGTAGTGTGTGTATATGTTCATCCCAAACTCCTGATTTATCCCTCCCCCCACTCCTAATACTCTTAATTATATAAGGAATCATGAAAGTAGGGGAAAAATGCTCTCAAGCCCTATGACTGTTGAGATTTTTTTTTTTTTTTTTTCCTTTTTTTTTTTTTGCGGTACGCGGGCCTCTCACTGTCGTGGCCTCTCCCGTTGCGGAGCACAGGCTCCGGATGCGCAGGCTCAGCGGCCATGGCTCACGGGCCCAGCCGCTCCGCGGCATGTGGGATCTTCCCGGACCGGGGCATGAACCCGCGTCCCCTGCATCGGCAGGCGGACTCTCAACCACTGCGCCACCAGGGAAGCCCGACTGTTGAGATTTTTAACCTACACTTCCTGGAATATAACATTATACACTCTATAATGCCAGGAAAAATGAAGTTGAGTGAGTTCAGTGACTTAGAAGTAGAGATTCTCTTTATAAAAATATTTGCAGTTTTTTTTCTGCCTACAGAAGTAAGATGACTGCAAAATTCAAGCAATATAGAAATGTGCATCATCGGAGAGATAACCTTCATGGACAAGCTGGTGTCTATTTTGACAGAATTTTTTTCTATGCTGACACTAACATTTATTATTCATTATATATATGCATATATATAATATATATGTATGTACACACATTATATGTTTACAGATATGAGATCATTCTATACATACTACTTTTCAGCCTGCTTTCTTTACTCTGCATGTCTTAGAAGTCTTTCCATGCACTTGTGTATAGCTCACTCTGATCTGTTTAATGGAAATCTATTGTAGAATTACTCCGTAATTCATTCACCGAACCGTATACTGATCAGCAGTTGGATCATGTACAATATTTTCACATAACAATGGCTGTTTCATGCAAACATAGCTCTGTGTACCTGTATGAGTGTCTCTGTAGCCAAATTCCCTAAAAGTGGAATTTGAGATAATGGTTAAGAATGTTTAAAATTCAGACACTGTCAAATGCTATTCAGAAATGTATGCTCCCACTAACAGCAACACTTCATCCTCACTGACCCTGGGTGCTATCACCCTTTTTAAATTTTGCCTAATTGACTGATACAAATAGTATAAAATAATATAAAAATATATAGAAATCCCTTGTAATGGAAGTATTAACTAACCTTATTGTGGCAATCATTTTACACTGTATACATGTATCAAATCATCACAGTTGTACACCTTAAGAGTTACCTATGTTATATGTCAATAAAATCTCAATAAACCTAAAAAAAATGAAATTTAAAAATCCACTCTAAATGTCTTATCTAGACTAGTTCCACTTACAGGCAGTGACTGGATGAATTTCCAACAGTTAGTAAAAGTAAGCTGTGGGATCAGCATCAAACTTGTGCAACCCTACCTGACCTGATCACAGGCGCGCGGGTGAATTGCTCTTACTCCTGGTGTTGATTTTGGTTTTTATTTGTATTTTTCCATGGTCCCAATTCCTTCAATTGTGTATTTTAACATGTAGCACCTGAAAAATACACTTTGGAAAAGGTATTGTATAAATAGATGTCTCCAAGTGGAATGATTCCACTCCAGAGGATACACAAGAAATTCCCCAGGGGATGGGAAGAAAATACTAAAATGTTTATTTAGATTTGTTTCTAAAATCTAATTCTCTTGAGTTTTCTATTTGTGAGTATATTTTATGATTCATATATTGTATCAACACAGCAGCAATTATATATACACGTATTTTGGAGGAGTATGTTAATTTTTTTTTTTTTGCTAATTAAAGGTGCAGGGTTTACAAGAGACCACTCATGTAAAAACTAGATAAGTAATAGAGAAAAAAGGAAGGAGAGAAACGAAACATGTGTGAGAGCTCCCAGGACTTGGAAAACATCACACATTTAAAGCAAGAAACATACATTTTTTTAAATGAGTTATTTTGAACCACTATAAATACTGTGACTATTTTAACCCAGCTTTACCATAACTCCATGTAAACAATTAAAATGACTTGACCGTTAAATGCAATTTAAGAATAAGCTCATTTTAAATTTTTTTTATTTTTATTTTTGCGGTATGTGGGCCTCTCACTGTTGGGGCCTCTCCTGCTGCGGAGCACGGGCTCCGGACGCGCAGCCCCAGCGGCCATGGCTCACACGCCCAGCCGCTCCGTGGCATGTGGGATCCTCCCGGACCGGGGCACAAACCCGTGTCCCCTGCATCGGCAGGTGGACTCTCAACCACTGCGCCACCAGGGAAGCCCAAGCTCATTTAAAAAAAAAAAAAAAAATTCAAGTGGTTTACTTATCTTGTACCCTTGTGTACTGTTTGGATTTGTTTTTTTTAACCAAATGTATGTGCTGTGTGTATAATACTTAAATATGGGACTATAAAAAGATAGCAAAATACCTGAATAGCCATTTTTCCAAAGAGGATATACAGATGGCCAAAAGACATATGAAAAGAGGATATACAGATGGCCAAAAGACATGAAAAGATGCTCAAGATCAGTACTCATCAGAGAAATACAAATCCAAACCACAGTGAGCTATCACCTCACCCTGTCAGAACAGCTACCGTCAAAAAGTCCACAAATAACAAATGTTAATGAGGATGTGCAAAAAAGGGAACCCTAGTACGCTATTGGTGGGAATGTAAATTGGTGCAGCCACTATGGAAAACAGCATGGAGGTTCCTCAAAAAACTCAACATAGCACTGCCGTATGACCCAGCAATCCCACTCCTGGGTATATATCTGAAGAAAATGAAAACACTAATTTGAAAAGATATATGCACCCCATGTTCACAGCAGCATTATCTACAATAGCCAAGATATGGAAACAACCTAAGTGTCCATCAACAGATGAACAGATAAAGAAGATGTGGTGTATATATACAATGGAATACTACTCGACCATAAAAAAGAATGAAATTCTGCCATTTGTAACAACTGGGTAGACCTAGGGGGTTTATGTTTAGTGAAATAAGTCAGTGAAATGAGACTTATATGTGGAATCTAAAAAATAAAACGAATGAATACAACTAAACAGAAACATACTCGCAGATAAAGAGAACAAATTAGTGGCTACCAGTGGGGAGAGGGAAGGCGGGAGGGACAAGGTAGAGACGGGATTAAGAGATACAAACTACTATATCTAAAATAAGTAAGCAACAAGTATATATTGTACAGCACAGGGGAAAAGAGCCATTATTTTGTGATAACTTTAAGTGGAGTATAATCTATAAAAATATTGAATCACTGCGCTGTACACCTGAAACTAATAAAATACTGTAAATCAACTATACTTCAATTTAAAAAAATAGTTGATGGCTAGCTACAAATGCAATAAAATAATTAAAACAAGAAAAGCTAGCAAAATAAAAATGAGAAACTTTTTAAAATAAAAGATTCCATCAAGCAACTAACTTTGATGAGATTTTTTAAAAATCACACAAAGTATTGATAGCTTTTACTCTTTGAATTTTTGCTTTACATAGAACTAGTTAGTCAAGTCAAGCAAATTAATGTAACTACAGGATGAATATGGTTAGAATGGAGTCTCTCTCTGCATGACAACATCATGAACTCTGTGCTTTTTCAGCTGCTCTAGAGAGAGCATAAGCAGAGGTGTGAACCAATGTAAGGTAATGTGATGTGATATAATGTCATCATGTGATGATGTGAAGCTGATTCCATTGCAGGCATGATCACACGACTCCGCCACCCTGTGTCAACGAAGGCCAACAAGGTTCCCATCTCCGTGTCCTTGGGAAGTGGTATGGACATGCCCTTGGGTTCTTAAACTCCATTTCCTACCATTTTTCATTTTAAATATATATATATATATGTGTGGTTAATTTACTGGAAAAAAAAAGATGGAAGACAGGGAGGAGATCCCTATTCAGCTTGCGTCAGGGAGGGCGTCAGCTCTAATATATTCATTCGTTTTCTTATATAAACTGAAACCTTTTCTGTCCTCCCAACCTAACTCTGTAATCTCCCCAGCATTACCAAAAAGACTGACCCAGTCATCAGCCTCTAGAACCCCACTGCCTGTCCTTTCTTCTTCTGGGATTCTCTGCCTGCTCAGGGGAGCCAGTGTGCAACCTGGATCACAGCTTAATTTATTTTATAAGAAAATGTAATGATATTTTACTAAGCTAAGGGCACTGAGCACATTTTGACACCAAGTCTTTCCAAGACGCCTCTGGTCGGCAAAGGTTTTTTCACTCTAACTTTTCTTGTCAATAATTGTAGGTGCTTCAGGAACAATACTGTTCTGGTGACATTATCGTGTGGTCTAACAGATCATAAGACCATATCACTAAGGATTTTCTTTTTAAGTGATCAACTTAAAATTAAAAGGTCTTGCTGTTCTTCATATCGTCAGTGTTAAACTCTCATTGGAGAGGGAACCACTTGGGAAGCTGTTAGCCCCAAAGCCTTCTATTCTCATCCTAAAGAGGGTCTGTCTTGCCTTATTAGGAATCTGGGAACTGAAAAGAGAAGAGATTGCCCTGTTGAAGGAGCTGGGAAGTGGCCAGTTCGGAGTGGTCCATCTGGGCAAGTGGAAGGGGCAGTATGAAGTTGCTGTTAAGATGATCAAGGAGGGCTCCATGTCAGAAGACGAATTCTTCCAGGAGGCCCAGACCATGATGTAAGTTTCCCCTGAGGAATGGTGGTTTACCCTCACCATGAGGGGACATTCATGCTAACGGATCTGTCCCTAACATTTGCAAGGCCTGAATCAAGAGTCCACATAGCATAGAATATATAACGGAATATTACTCAGTCATAAAAAAGAATGGAATAATACGATTTGCAGCAACATGGATGGACCTAGAGATGATCATACGAAGTGAACACAGACAAAGACAAATATCATATGATATCACTTTTATGTGGAATCTAAAATGTGACGCAAATGAACTTATTTACAAAACAGAAATAGACTCAGACATAGAAAACCAACTTATGGTTACCGAAGGGGAGAGGTCAGGGGAGGGATAGATTAGGAGTTTGGGATTAACATCTACACACCACTGTATATAAAATAGATAAGCAACAAGGACCTACTGTACAGCACAGGGAACTGTATTCAGTATCTTGTAATAAGCTATAATGGAAAAGACTGTGAAAAAGAGCGTGTGTGTGCTTGTGTGTGTGTGTATATCTGAATCACTTTGCTGTGCACCTGAAACTAACACGACATCGTAAATCAACTAGACTTCAATTTAAAAACGCACCATTTTTCAACAGGAAAAAAAGAATCCACAGATCATAGATACAAATATTTAGAAGTTATAAGTCAATTTAACACACCATTACACAAAATTGGTTCTATGCGTCTCCTCTGACAAGTATACCTTCACAACAACCTGAGAGGTCGTATTCAAATTTAGAATTCTCAAGGCTCTTTAGAGAAGTCAGCCTCTGGACCATGCTCCCCACCCACCGCAAAACTCCACCTCTCCCCTTTCTCTTCCCACCCCCAGCCCCATCCTGTACTCGGTGCCTATATGCAGACATAGCATTCAGTACATCCGAGCTCCCTCTGTGTCTCCCACAAGCAACTATCTCGGCTAGGGGTAGGCACACCAATAGCATGGTTCACTCTTGGGGAGATAGACCAGGAAGAGTCTGCAAAGGTCCTGGAAGAGGCCTCAGTACTTTGTGGGCAGGGGATTCCAGAGTCCTGGTACCCCAAGAGTGATAAAGAGATACACTGGTTCTGAGTGGACATGTCTCCTTAGCCCTCTGGCCTCTTTGTCCTGTGGGGAGGGATGCGGTAGAATGAGGAACAGAGTGGGGCCCTGTAAAGCACATGCCCAAGGGCATGCGCTTCTAGTGGCCAGGACTAAGGCACTACTGAAAACTAATGCCCTACAACAATATCCCAACACAGTGTGGTACAAGTCCTGTTCTCACCCTACTTCTTTCCTCATCTGATAAATGAAGATACCCTTGCTAATGGACCTCAGCTCCAAGCGCAGCTCTCAACTCTTGGCAATTCATATGTGTTCTCTCTCCCTCTCTCCCCCTCTCCCCCTCTCCCTCTCTCATGTAAGTACAAAGAATTCTTTTAATGATTATACCTCTTGTCAACACGGTGAATCAGACTTTGAAGGGTGACCAACCATCCATTTTTGCCTGGGACTTTCCTGGTTTCAGCACTGAAAGTCCCACATCCTGGGAAACCCCTCAGTCCCAGGCAAACTGGGACAGTGAGCTGGCCATCCTACTCTAAGGAACGAATCAGCATGGTATGAGAAACAATGCTATAGCAGGCCTTTGGTCAAAGACACTTGAAACCATAAAGCCTAGCCTGCTACAGAGGAATAACATTTTTTAAAAATTTACTTAAACACTTATATACAGTGTTTACAGGCATCTGAGTGCTTTATAAACATTAATGCATTCAATCCTCATAAGAAGGCTATGAGGGATGTACCACTGTTGTCTTTGGTAGGAAAACATTGTTGTGTTTGGTAGGAAACTAAAGCACAGAAATGTTAAATAACTAGCCCAAGGTCACCAAGCTAGTAAAAGTGGCAGAGCAGAGATGCAAACCCAGCAGACCTTCCAGTATCCATTTCCTTAGTCATTCTTTTATGAAGACCAAAGGTACCCGGAGAGTCAGAATAACCACTTCTACTGCAATTGCCGAATTGTTTGGAAGCAGAGGTACTATGCAAACAGAAGCCTTTGGCTGGAGCTGGCTTCATGGGCACACAACCTGCACAGTGTCGAGGGCTCCTGCACTTAGAAGGGCTCCGCGCTTGGTTTAATGCTGTGCTGTCACCATTGAAATTCTTAATAATTCTTACACAAGGATCCCTGCATTTTCACTTTGCACTGATCCCTGCAAATTATATAGTTCATCCTATCTCTGGCAATTGTACTGTCATAAAACGGGGAAAGGGGTCCTTGATGTCAGAACAGAAAAATCCGACAGAAACTCCCTTAGGGTCATGGTGTAACCCCTGTGTCGTGGTGTAACTTTAAAAGATATTTTTTTGCTATTAGAGAGCTGGTAATCCTACAGAATCCTAAAAAGTCATTAACAAATCACCTAGTCATAGAGAACGAGTCCAAACTGTATCATCAGGGGAAACTGTTAAATCTCAAATGTAACGGTCAAACGGAGGCCTGAAATGTGGGAGGTGTCAATTGACATGGTATTCCTACCATGTGCCCCCTGGGCAGTGACTGAATTTGCTCAAGGAACACCTTTTATTGGGTGATAGACCTTGGTCCCACCACAAGCCTTCCCTTTGAAGGGAGCAATGCAGGTCCCTAACACTGCTCAAATATGCATAACCCAGCCTTGAGTAACATGATAACACATGTCCCTATAGTTAAACTAAGGAGGAAAAAAATAACTGAATATTTAATGAATCCTCATCTGTTAAAAAAATTGTCAAGTTGACATGTTAAACTTAATTTACTTTACACATCTGAACATTAAAGAATCATCCTGTAATGCTCATCATCATTAATTTGTAGAGAAATGCAAATCAAAACTATGAGGTACCACACCACACGAGTCAGAATGGCCATTACCAAAAAAATCTACAAATAACAAATGCTGGAGAGGGTGTGGAGAAAAGGGAACCCTCCTACACCGTTGGTGGGAATGTAAGTTGGTGCAGCCACTATGGAAAACAGTACGCAGGTTCCTCAAAAAACTAAAAATAGAGCTACCATATGACCCAGCAATCCCACTCCTGGGCATATACCCTGAGAAAACCATAATTGGAAAAGATACCTGCACCTCTATGTTCATAGCAGGACTATTTTTTTATTGGGGTACAGTTGCTTTACAATGTTCTCTTAGTTTCTGCTGTACAGCAAAGTCAATCAGTTATACATATACATATATTCCCTCCTTTTTAGATTTCCTTCCAATTTAGGTCACCACAGAGCACTGAGTAGAGTTCCCTGTGCTATACAGTAGGTTCTCATTAGTTACCTATTTTATATACAGTAGTGTATATATGTCAGTCCCAATCTCCCAATTCATCCCACCCCCCCCTTCCCCCCTTGGAAACCAAAAGTTTGTTTTCTACATCTGTGACTCTCTTTCTGCTTTGCAAATAAGTTCATCTATAGCAGCACTATTTACAGTAGCCAAGACATGGAAGCAACCAAAGTGTCCATCGACTGATGAATGGATAAAGAAGATGTGGAACATATATACAATGGACGATTACTCAGCCATAAAAAAGAATGAAATAATGCCATTTGCAGCAACATGGATGGCCCGAGAGATTATCATACTAAGTGAAGTAAGTCAGACAGAGAAAGACAAATACCATATGATATCACTTAGACGTGGAATCTAAAATATGACACAAATGAACTTATCTACAAAACAGAAACAGACTCACAGACATAGAGAACAGACTTGTGGTTGCCAAGGGGAAGCGGGGTGGGAGAGGGATGGAGTGGCAGTTTGGGGTTAGCAGGTGCAAATTATGATATAGAGAATGGATAAACAACAAGGTCCTATTGTATAGCACAGGAAACTATATTCAATATCCTGTAATAAACCATAATGGAAAAGAAAAAAAAGAAGCATCCTGTAAATTGATAATAGATCAATTACATAAGGACTAGTTGATGAACATCATAATAGCTGTCATGACCTACTAGAAGTGCTATGTCACGTGGTTATTCTTTTCTAAGTTTATCATCAAAAAAATAACGTCACAATAATGCAAAATGAAATTTTTTTAAAAAGAAAGGAAAATCAGAACTAATCTCACTTCTCTAACATGGAAACTATTTTCATTTACCTACACCCTTCATATTCTATTTTTTTAAATGAAATGTTTAGACATGAAAGTTGGATGCTTTAAAATGGAAGTGACTTCTCCTAGGGTATAGCTTCCTCCAAATCAGCCACGGAGTTCTCAAGATGCCACGAGACTAAGCAGGATTTCTGAGGCAACAGACCACTGCTACCCTGATTCTCTGTAGCAAAGTTGAACAAGCACCCAGAACAGCTTAACGGCTGCTGCGGTTGTCAATATCCAAGAGGAGGCAGCATTCTTCTGCTTCCAAAGGCTAATGCTCCCAGAATCAGACCCTTCCTCCATTCCACTAGAAGGGGGGAAATTAAAACACACAAAAATCTGACAGTGATTCTTTTTCAGGACATCTGGAAAATGCAGTATGGAAATTGAGTATTGAACTTTGAACATCTGTTGTTTCCAGGAAACTCAACCATCCAAAGCTGGTGAAATTCTATGGAGTGTGTTCAAAGAGATACCCTATATACATAGTGACTGAATATATAACCAATGGCTGCTTGCTGAGTTACCTGAAGAGTCATGGGAAAAGACTTGAGCCCTCCCAGCTCTTAGAAATGTGCTATGATGTTTGTGAAGGCATGGCCTTCTTGGAGAGCCACCAGTTCATACACCGGGACTTGGTAAGGAAAGAAAGCTATCCCCAGCTCCCTCCTCCAGCGATGGGGCCACTGGGAGGGACGGCAAGGAGGGCATCTTCACTTATACTTTGCTCACTTGTGATATGCTTAAGCGCATGACATTTTTGTAATCAAAATCACAATTTCACAATAAAATACTTGAAGTATAGAAAGAGTAGAAGTAGCCATCAAGATCTATGTAGTTAGGTTGCGGTATAAAGGAAAACAGATGGAAAGGAAAGACTTTGGTCACTTTACTGTTTCCCAGAACCATTTAACCCAAGGTTACCTTTACTCCAGGAAGGGTTTAGTGCTAAAGGACTTGTTCAGTACCGTAACCAAAAATACAAGAAATGAAATTTGTGTGTGTCTTTGGGTCAGGGTGGGCATGGAGAGTGTTCTGCTTGGTTTGCACTGGTATCGATTGATCTTTAAGATTTTCTTGTGCTGAACAGCAAACCTGCCATGCACACTAGGCCAGTGTATGTGGGGTTCCCAGCGCAGCAGTTATGCCTTCAAAGCGCCTGTTAATGCACGGTGCCCTAGCAGTGTGGAGAGGGAACCCCTAGACATGATTTCTGCCTTCTCATCGATGAGCTCATGTTCTGTGTTTAATGCCTAATACCTTTCATGCTGTTTGACAAGGATGGATGCTTGAGGCAAAATACTTACGGGAGCACATTTTCATTCTGAAAAATGGAAAATTGCGAAGGAAAAAAGACAACTCCTATACTCTAGACATTTCCTTTGAAATAGAACATTTGGAGTTGTGATAGGCAATCTTCGATTTTGCTGAGAATTCTGCCAAAGAAAAGGAAAATGTCTGATTTTGATGCCAGGGGATTCTTGGTCATCTTTACTACTTGGTAATTTTGCTTTCCCTCTAAAGGCTGCTCGGAACTGCTTGGTGGACAGTGACCTCTCTGTGAAGGTTTCTGACTTTGGGATGACGCGGTAAGCCAATTCCCACACTAGGACACTTTTTCTTGCCATTTTGTTAAATTTCCTGCAGTAGACTCAGAATCCCTTGGTGAGCACTCTAGCAACACTTCAGGATTTGAGAAGTTAGTTTGAGTATGACAGCAGTTTAACAAGAGTCTTCCATTTCCTGAATTCTGAATCCTTATACTATGTAAGCCTCAGAGTCAATTTTCATGGTTTTACATAGGAAATGAAGACATACATGGTAGCCTTTCCATTCAACAAACATTTATTGAGTGCCTACACAATGCCTGGGCCTTATGAGAGATACTGAAATGTTTGGGATACTCCCTGCCCTCAAACTGCCCATGGTTTAGTCTACAGGGCATGTAGATGTCCCTGCCATTGAGACAAAATACAGCTATAAAGTTGTACACACTCGACATAAACTCATGTCATTCTGAGGAGAGATAACGCAGTTTCAAAGCGATCTGAAGAGGTGACGAAAGCCAGCTCTATGTTTAGCCAGCATGGCCCTAAAACACCATAGGAAGATCTATTTTTTTTAAGTCTTCTCCAAATTTCATTAGAGAAGCTGCTCCTCTTCTGGGACCCCTCAGTGTTGCCAGGGTGTCCCTTTAGCTGCGTGCTCCCTGCCACCCTCCTCTGACCATGCACTTCCTCTCCGACGCCCACACTCCGAATGTGTAGCTCGCCTGAGCGCAAGAGAAAAAGCTGCTCACAGCTGCTCAGGACAGGGAGAGGCTCCCAGGCCGAGGGAGCTGATCCCACTTTGTTCTCAAAGCAGAAATGTGGGCTGCTACGCCAGCGTCCAGGGAATATACTGTCAAGTTCTTTGTAACTTAGGAAAAGGGGGCTGCACGCCTTGCTCTAAATAAGGGATCCTGGAGGCCATGCACCAGGCCCTGTTGGTCATGAAGCTCCCGGGTCACATCAGTCAGATGCCTGTGATTGAACTTGGTCCTGATGATTTGAAGGAAGGTTTAGGTCGTGAGCAGAGCCCAGTCAGGGGTGTCAGGGTTGTTTCTGAGTGTCTGGTGGTGTCTGAGGAGCTGAGGGGGCTTGGGAGGGAAGTATGGAAGGTGCTATATGTAACCTCATGGAAGCATTATTTATTATTACTATTATTAATATTTCCCAGAATGATTTGCCACACCAGCTTTTTCAGCTATTTTAAAGTACAATAAACATCTCTAACATATTTTTGTGTGTGAAGTTTTCCTATAAATTATATCCAAAGTTTCAGTCTCCATCATTTTCATTTTTCTATTTTCTTGAGTTAGCAGTCATTATTTATGTGTTTTTTGTGGGCTTCTCCTTGATTAACTGTACAAATAATATATGCTTATTGTAAGAAATACAGCAATAGTGTATAAAGCAAAAGGTAGAATCTACCCCCCCACCCATTCCCCTTATTTTCAGCACTAGGAGTAACTATGGCTGACACATTCAGTGGATGTCCTTTCAAACCTGATTCCTAAGTGTACCCAATCATATACACAAATATGGACATTTACTGTTTGTCCCCACAAAAATGGAATCACATTACCTATACATGCTTTTGCACTAACCATAAACCATAGGCATCTTTTTATTTTGGTCAGTGTAGAGTGATCTCTTTTTTCATGGCTGCATACTATTCTATTAATGTGCCATATTATATTTAATCACTCCTCAGCCTGGGGACATCGAGGTTGATTGCATTTTTATCATTATTATAAACAAAAGTGTAGTGCATATCTTGAGCATATATTTTTAACTTCATAGGATATTATTTCTGTCCATCATTGTTTACCATAGCAAAAGATTAGAAGTTACACGGTTAAACAAATTACGTTAATCCGTAAGAAGGAAGACTAGTCAGCCATTAAACATGATGCTGTAGGAGAATGTAACCATGGGGAAAATGTTCTTGATATGCCCTTAAAGGAAAACTAAAAGCAAACCTCAATACAACAGAAACCCAATTTTGTTCAAAGTATATATAGAAAAAAAGGTTGGAAAGTACAAGCAAAAATGTATCTTGAGTGGTTGCATGACAGGTTATCTTTGGGGTGGGATTCGGAGTGATTTTACTTTTACTTGTTTGTGTATCTTTCTATTCACCAAATATTTTGCATTCAGATTTTGCTATTTTCAAAGTTAGAGATCATTTTTTTAAATGCTTACAAGTCATAAGCAGCCTCTAGCTAAGCTCCCACACTGAAAGGAAGCAAAAGGTCTGGAAAACCAAGGCCCTCCGCTGAGACCGGACGGCTGTATGTCCTGCATACTTGGCTGAAGGGCTGTGTTGATGTTTTCCTCTGCAGGTATGTTCTTGATGACCAGTATGTCAGTTCGGTAGGAACAAAGTTTCCCGTCAAGTGGTCAGCCCCAGAGGTGTTTCACTACTTCAAATACAGCAGCAAGTCAGACGTATGGGCGTTCGGTAAGAATGTGGCCACATGGGACCCACCCCCATTGCATAAGCTGGCTTCCACAACAGGAAACCACAAGAGCAGCAACATCCATTTTCAGCAAAAGCTCTGGGCACTTACAAAATTACACGTATGGCTAGAGACAAGCAAGGGATTGAAGAAGGTGATGGTGACCCTTTCTTGTGCTGGTGTTAGGATGTCTGCCACGTATTGTATAATTGGCATCCTGCTAGCACCTTCTCATAAAATCAAAAGGGATAAAAGCTTTCCCACTGAAGATTTCAGTTTTCAAAAAGGAGTCACCGAAAACTAAAACCCAGTTTGCATGAGGTACAAAACGGTGAAGGGCTTAAAATGAAGTCATCGACTTTCTGCACGGAAGCGGGGTGATAATCATTCCCTTCTGAATTGACCAGTTTGGGGGCCATGCCTGGTGTAAATACCAAACATGACTCAGCACTTTCTTTGGCCCATTCCAACTTCAACTAGTGTCCCTGTTAAAATTCATCATTTAGGTCAGGGGTCACCAGACCATGGCGCAGGACCAATTCCAGTGGCCTGTTCCTGTAAGGCAAGTTTGATCGGAGCACAGCCAGGTCCTTTGTACATATGGTTTATGTATTGTCTGTGGTTGCTTTTGTGCTTGCAACAGTAGCTGTCACAGAGGCTGCACGACCCTCAAAGCCTAGAAAACTTACTTTGTGGCCCTTTATAGAAAGAGTATGCTGACCCCTATTTTATTGAAAGATCTATATTGAAATTTAGTAAACGTAATTAGACAACAGAGCCAATTCTTAAATTGTGATTCTGTAGATTTTCTGGTATTTTTCTACATTGGGAGGAATGTCAGGCTTGTTTAAAATCACTGTCAGATGAGCCCAGGATAAATATTCCAAATTATCATAAGGCTATGGAATCTATTAAATACAACTGAGAACTATTTCATGCCTGTCTGAGTCCATAAGCACAATTTGACTTTCTACATGACAGCCTGAAGAAAGGAAAATGTAGTCAGCTGTTTAGTTTTCTATGTGACAATTGTTAAAAATAATTATTCCTTTTGTAAAATTGGTACTGTTCATTGTAAAAAAAATAAATCCAATGTATACAGAAAAAGGAAAAACCACAGAGCGCATTTTGGTGAATACTTGATGTCATTTTGTGCTGATGAACTTGTCAGAATTAGTTTTAATCTCTTTGTGTCAAATGATATGCCTTATGAGAGATATTTTTAAAAATCGGTATCCTTACTCCATAGTCACAGCTGGGTTTTGACCAAAACATTGCATTACCCAGGTCGACTGCTTACCTTATGTGCCAGAATTTGGCTCCAAATATTTCCTGGCTGTTTCCAAAAACTAAATTCATTCTTAAATAATCTGTCCCCAGTGAAGATACTCAAAATAAACCAGGACCTCTGAAAGCAATTCTCAAAGAGGAGTCCCACAGATATTTTAAGCAATGATATTATTCTTGAGATAAGTGGTTAGCCTTCCAAAGAGACAATTGTGAAAGGGGCCACACGTTTTTGGATGGTTGTTTTAGAATATTTGTTTAAAAAAAACCCACAGCCACCATAACTTGTAACATTGCCTTACTGTAAATATTTTACCAAAAAATCTGTAGCCCTAAAAGTCAAAGAAGTTTTGAAGTTAGTACTTCAGTTATGATTCTAGAACAAAATTTTCTCCCTTCTTACATATTTCTAGTTTTCCAAGCTTTTGAAGCTGGCTGAGTGCTGGAATTCTCTGGCTTGGCCAGTACATCACAATGGCCACCATTTAGAGAGCATTTAAAATGTCTCCAGTGCCCTTCTAAATGCTCCGCGTGTTTTATCCTATTCAATCCTCTCGACAACTCTGTGATGTGCAGATATCCGCATATTACAGAAGGCAAGCAGAGCTGAGAAGTACTAAGAAAGTCGCCCAGCCTGTAAATGGCAAACCTGGGCCTCAAAAGGCACGTCTGACTGGCCCCAGATGCAACCCTCTTGGCCACCGTGACCAGAACTCGGTTTCTTAACCTGGAGTCCACCATACACTGGATACTTCCAGAAAATACCCTGTGAACTTCCAGACAAGGAGCCCGAAAACGCTGTGCATTCACTTCCCCGAGGAAAAGCTAATGATTCTAATCACATCTTTGAAAGGACACCTGACCCACAAAGTATTCTAGAACACTGTGGCAATAGAGAAGGAGGAGCGTTGCCCATGATTTTATCTTAAATTTCCACCAAAAGGTAATTTGATGGTGCAGTGAAACTGTTGCCAAGGCAGAGAGAAAGGGCGAAGACTCCCATCCATTACTCCTAAGAGCTGGAGCTGGGGGTTGTCACTGTGGGTTGCCAGGCCTCAGCCGCCTCTCTGAAGCAGCCCAAGGGCCTTGACCCCAGGGAGCTCCCCCTGCAGCTGCCCTGGCCCGTTCCCCATTTCCCGGCAAGAACGGGCGTCCGGGTCTCAGGGAACAGGGAGAAGAGAGCCTGGGCTCCAGAAGCTATGGTCCAGGCCCGCCCTCCCTACCCCGTCCTCCATGCTTGGACTCATCCCCCAGGGATCCCGGCTCTGACCCAGAGCCTTCCTGACCTAACGTGTGAAGCTCGTTCGACAAACTGTACCTTTTGACGCTGGCTCTCTCTCATCTGTCCGCCGCCGCCCTCCCCATGGTGCAGGGATCCTGATGTGGGAAGTGTTCAGCCTGGGGAAGCAGCCCTATGACTTGTACGACAACTCGCAGGTGGTCATGAAGGTCTCCCAGGGCCACCGGCTCTACCGGCCCCAGCTGGCGTGGGACACAGTCTACCAGGTCATGCACAGCTGCTGGCACGAGGCGAGTGATCCACTGGCGGGAGCGGGCAGGCGCCGGGCGCATCCGGGCCGGTGGCTGCGTCACCGCCGGAAGAAGCGTTTTTGAGGCGGGGGCGGGGTGGGGGTGGGGGCACCTGCTACAGAGCAGGTGGAAATGGCCCTGAGCCCCTTCCCTCAGGTGTTTGTGATCTGAAACCAGCACTGTAGGCGCCAACAACTTAACAAACAACTTATATCAGCAGTGTTCTAAGGACTTTACGAATATTAACTCATTTATTCAACAGGAAACACACTGTGAGTAGGTACTCTTATCATGGCTAAACGAACAGAAGTGGAAACAGAGACCCAGAGAGGTTAAGTGACTCGCCCAAGCTCACACAGCTAGTAAGAGGCAGGCTGGCTAGTGTCAGAGGCCCTGTTCTCAACAACACTAGAGGGTCTCTCCTCAAGGAGAAAACGTGTAACAGAGAACAAATAACACGTGTAGAGAGCACAGAATGGACAGCAGTCTGTTCTCCCTTCCCCTGTCTCCCAAGTGCTGAATAAAAGCCTTCCATGCAGGGAGAGAATAAGAGTATCTTTTTTTGTGGGACTGAAAACAGCAAATAGCTTATAATTATATGTGCAAATTAGAAACATAGACAAGTAAGTACAGGAAGGAAGAGCTCAGAGGACACAGGGAGCCCAGCTTCCAGAACGCATCGTTATCTGAGCCAGGTCTGGAAAGCTCTACAGAGCTTCCCCAACTATGTGGGTGGAGACACAGTTCAAGGGTGTCCAGGTGAGAGCGACCAGCACAAGCACAGGTGGGGAGGCAGGAATGAGCACCGCGTGCTTGGCTGGAGCTGTGGTTGGAAGGGCTGGAAATGAGTTTGGAAGAGTACGTCTGCTCCAGATTCTGTAGGCTGAATGACAAGGAGATGAGTGTGAGTTTGGCTTTCTATAGGCAACACGGAGCCCCTGAAGACATTTGCGAGTGATGTGATAATAGGAGACTTCTAAGAACATTCATCTAAGAGCCCGCAGCCCATAGTCATTATACGGCGTGGCCTCATTGACAAACGGGCCTAATGCTGCCGTCATGCGTTCACGCATTCATTCATTCACTCCTAAGAGACAGATCAGTATCGTGGTTAAGCATGTGGACTCTGGAGCCAGAATGCTAGCTCTGGGTTGAATGCTAGCTGTGGGACCTTGCATAAGCCTCCTAACATCTCTGTGCTTCACTATAAAATAGTACTTAACTTATTGTGTGGATTGAATGAGTTAATATTATAAAGTCCTTAGAACAGTGCCCGGTATACGGTAAGTGCTCTAAGTGGTTGTCGTTGTTGTTACATATTAATAGAGCAGCTGTGCACCAGGCACTATGCGGGTGCTAGGAATAAATGACTGCACAGGATTTAAGGAGTTCCTCATCTCTTGTGTTGGAGCCTAGAATTCCACTTTGGAAGTTACTGACTGCATCACGTAACATTTTATCTTTTAGCTTAAATTCTTCTTGGAACATGGGCACTTGGTGACTTCCCACCCAATGTCACTTGAAATACTATCTAAGGCTCCCCCACTCTTTTTTACCACAAATGTAAAGGGGATGAGAGCCTTAGGCGGCACTAGAGGATCAGACTGGGTCAGAGGAGGGTTAGAGACCTGGCACTGCCCACAACCAGGCAGACTCACTGCTGTCACCTGGCTGATGGAGAAGAGGAGCAGACAAGGGTGTTTGAGTTGAAGCTGGGACCCTCCCTGGCCCTCCCCACTCCAGCTCCTGGGAATGTGCCTGCACTGTCAGATGGACAGGGGGCCCTGAACAGGAAGGAACTGCCTTCTTCCTACAGTTGGTCCGTAAAAGTGTGAGAATTGGGGCAGAATCCATTGAGGGGAGGTTGCACGGGGGCAGTCCCCAGCTGAAGGTCCTGCTTATAGTGAGTGTTTTGTCGTTTAGTCTCCCTTCTTTTTGGTATTTTATTTCACAATTTTGGGGAGAAAATTAACAATTTTCATTAGATTCCAGTTTAGCTTTCCCGTATTTCTTTGTACAAAAATGAACATGTATGTATAGGTGTGTGGTTTTGTTTCCCTTTCTTTCTTACAAAAAAGAAAAAGAGCATATAAATTCCTCTCCACAGGCATCGGCCCTCTAGCAACACAGACCATTGTTAAGCTTCTGAATTCCTGCCAATCTGATAGACGAGAAATGGCATTTTAGTGCAGCTTTCCTAGGTACATCTTTCATTATGAGTGAGGCATATTTTGAAGAGCATTTGTATATCTTTCTGAGAATTATATGTCATATCTTTTCCCTTTTTCTATAAGGTTTTTGTTCCTCCCACCTCAATTTTAAAGATCCCTTTAGAAATTCAGGAGATTAATACTGTACCTCTGACATAAATTGTAATTATTTTCTCCCAGTTTGTCACCTATCTTTGATTTAATTTATGATGTTCTTTGCCATGCAAAACTTTCTTTTAAAAAAATACAGTTGACTACATCATTATTTGCTTCTTTTGCTTCTGGAAACTGAGTTATAGTTAGATAGGCTTTGCCACACCCAGATTGCAAAGGCGTTCACTCAGATTTTCCTCTAGTACTTTCATGGTTTCATTCTTTTACATTTAAGTGTCTGATCTAGTCTGTTTGTTTTGGTATATGGAATAAAAAGTATGGATCCAAAGATTTCGTTTTCTAAATGACTACTCAGTTGTTGAGGCACCATTTATTAAAAGACTATGTTATCCCCAGCAATAACATTCTATCGAATGGTGTCAAAATACCCAGTAACAGGATAGTAAATTTGCATAGGTATTTGGATTCATTTTGGGACTTTCTCTTCTGTTCTCTGGTCTCTATTCATGTGTTAGCGCTGTATTTATTGTTTTAATTACAGAGACTTTATAACACTTTTTTTAATGTCTAATTTTTTGGATTAATTTTTATTGGAGTATAGTGATTTACAATGTTGTATTAGTTTCTGCTGTATTTAACATGTTTTAATACTAGGTAGGCTAGCACCCCCTCATTGCTCATCTTGCTTTATAGTTTTCTTAGCTATTTCACATATTTAAAAATCCACAAACTAGATAATCAATTTGTTCAGCTTGAAGCCAGCTTGTTCATATTTTGGAGGAGACTGTATTTGGTTTGTATTTTAACTCGGGAAATTGACCATCTTTATGGTATTGGTGTGTCCTATTCAAGGACAAGCAATGTTTTCTTCTATGTGGTCAAGTCTACGTTTGTATTTTTCAGCAGCGTTTTAAAGTTTTCCTCATTTGCGGGGGGTACATTTTTGTTCATATTTTATTGAGGTGTTGTTGCTATTGTAAATGGGGTTTTCTCTTCCATTACATCTTCTAATTGGTTATTGTACACATATAGGAAGGCTATTGGTTTTGTAAGTTAATTTTATATACTGCTCTCCTGGTGAATTCCTTTATTATTTGGGTTGGTTCTATCATTAATGCTCTTGGTTTTCCAAGGTCTGCAGTCGTATCTTATGCAAATAAAGATACTGTTTCTTCCCCAATTCTTAGGGCTCTAATTGTTTTCTCTTTAGAAGAAATGTCTATAGTATTTCCACATTGTAAAATTTGCTAGTTTTAGGACTGAGGTATAAATATTTTACATAGTTTATTTTTAATCATAGCCCTCATAAACTAAACCATTGGGTTTTTCTTTTATTTAGCTTCCAGAAAAGCGGCCCACATTTCAGCAACTCCTATCGTCCATTGAACCACTTCGGGAAAAAGACAAACCATGAAGAAGAAATGAGAAGTTCTGATGAGAATGAGTGTAAATGTTGGCCAACATTTTCATTCTTTTTAAGGGATGCAGCAAAGCACAGACATTGTAATTTAGCTAGTTCTTCTTAATGGTATTTTGTGTGCTGTTTGTTCTATTATCTAGAAATGAACAAGGTAGGAAACGAAAGATTTCCTTGAAATTTAGGTCAAATTAGTAATTTTGTTTATGCTGCTCTTAATATTATACTTCCCAGCCTATAGCAGAAGCACACCTTCTGATTGATTGCAAAATAGAGAGGGTGTGTACCATATGTAAAGATTGAACAGAATTGAAAAATTGTTGGATATTTGTTCTTTTCGTAATATCACCACTATCATGATAATTAAATATGCTATTAGCAAGTATGGCAATTGTGACACTTGCCTTCATGTTTCAATGTTCTCAATCTTTAGCATGTATGAGAATCAAATGGAGAGTTTATTAAAACACAGGTTCCTTAGGAACTACCCCAGAGATTCTGGTACAGCAGGTCTGAGTGCAGCCTAAGAATTTGTATTTTTAACAAGCTCCCAGATGTTTCTGTGCAGTCAGTTCAAACTGCCCTAGGGGACCTCATTATGTAGTGGGCACCGTTAGGTGGTCCATAATTCAATCCAAATGATACAATTCTCATTTGATACCCAAATCAGAAAAATGAATTCATGTCATTATGTACACAAATATAAAACTAAAGTTAAATAACATAATTCAATAATATACTATGTGTCACACAGACACAATTTTTAAAGATGCTAAGGTATAACTTGATGCCTTTTTCCTTACACTTAACTATTTTCAATTTCAACTCAAGTATAACCACGATCTTGTATTAGATTGTTGCTTTGTACAGTACCCCCCCCTTATCTTCAGGGGATACATTCCAAGACCCCCAGTGGATGTCTGAAACTGAGGATAATACCAAACCCCATACATACTATGTTTTTCCTATACATACATATCTATGATTAAGTTTAATTTATAAATTAGGCACAGTAAGAGATTAACAGCAATAACTAATAATAAAATAGAACAACTATAACAGAATACTATAATAAAAGTTATGTGAATGTGGTCTCTGTCAGAGTATCTTACTGTACAAATTGAATGCCTTTTCCATTTTAAGTAAGCATTTACACACTGCGACCATAACTTTTGCAGTTTGAGGTGTGACAGCAAAACTAGTATGAATTTCTTTTTCTTTCTTCGCAATGTCACCGATGAAAGATTTGGTCTTACCGTAGGTTTCAGCCCCCTCAGCGTCTGATTTTTTTTCTTTCCTTATTGAGACCTTTCACCTTTTTACTTAAAGGAAGCACTTTAGGTCTTATCTCTGGCATTTCCAAATCACCAGTATCACTCCTCTGGCGCTTTGGAGCCAGGATTAAGTAAAATCAGGGTCACTTGAACACAGCAGTGTGGCACTGCGACAGCAGACCTTACAACTGCAGCCACTAATTGACTAACGGGTGGGACATGCTGGCCAAAGGGATGATTCAGATCCCGGGGAGCAGAGCTGAAATCGCGAGATTTCATCACGCTACTGAGAACGGCACGCACTTTAAAACATATGAATTCTTTATTTCTGAAATTTTCCATTTAATATTTTCATATAGTGTTTGACCGCAGGTAACTGAAACCGTCAAAAGTGAAACCGCAGATGGGGGGTGGGGGAGGGTGGGCGCTACTGTAATCATTTAAAATCCTTGAGTTTGGGGCCCTGGGGCTTCTGGCTAGTTTGATAACTGAACTTTCTCTTTCGGTCTTCTATCTTGACACAAAGGTACAGAAGTCCTAGTTTACCTTCTTATGGCTATTACTAAAAGGTGCCTTAGCTTTCAAGCTTCCTGGGAATGCCCACCCTCACGGTCTAGTACTGAACCCATAGGTTTTCATCATTTTGGAGTACATCATTGTCATGTCTGTAATGTCAAGAAGGTAAAGAGAAAGGTTATGTGAAGGGCATTATTACAGTGAAAAGACACTAATGAAACCCTGCTACTATTTTCCAGATATAAGTTAACAATCTCCCTTAAGAGACATTCACACCCTTCCTCATCCCACTCACCCCTCACCCCCCAGCTGTTGTGAATGATCCCTCTTGGTTGTCTCTTGACATTTAAATAATGATTCCTTTATTTTCAGCAGAATCGACTTATGATAATAGTCTTCTATTTTTTTTTTTTTTACCGCGGTACGAAAATCTCAATATATAATGAAATGTGCTGCTCTGATTCCATCCACCAGAGATTTGCACCACAGACTGTTAAAGCCCCCCGAGAAAGATTTCTCACGCCCTAACTAGGTCTTCCTGGTCCCCCCCCCCCACTTGAAAGGTGTTTTCCTTTCTTCTTATTTTTACATATTTGATCTTCTAAAAATGAAGCTCAGCAGGACTCTACGGGACCTTCCCGGGAACATGACCCCTCCCCCTGCCTCTTGTTTGTAGAAAATCTTTAGCTCCCTAGGCCTTCCCCAAGTTCCAAAGAGCAAATTTAATAAGAGAAATGAGCAAATGCAGGAACAAAGAAAAACAGTCAATCAAGACAGTAATAGTTTAGCCATAAAGCAAAGTCAAGGACCTTTAGTTCCTCCTCAAGGGCTACAGATAATATCCTGAGCCCTATCCTTGAGTTGTTTTGCAGATACTAAAACACCCACCAGGTGGAAGAACTTAACTGCATGCTGACCACAAGTAGACCCCAGACTGGTTAAAACCAGAAGGTTGATGATGCTGACTCCAGAAATACCACCCAATTACCTCACCACCAATCAATCAGAAGAATGTCCACAAGCTGATCAGGTCCCCTACGACCCTCACCCCTAATGTTGCCTTTAAAAGCCCTTCCCTAAAAGCCCTCCGGAAATTCGGGTCTTTCGAGCAGGAGCTGCTAGTTCTCCTTACTTGACAAAGTCACTCTAACAGTATGCTGGGCACTGCGTAAAGTGAATTGATGGGTAGAGTTTGGATATTTCCACCTATTTAATCCATTTTAAATCAGTTTTCAGGTCTGTATTGGATGCTGTGCTCAGAACTGGGCTGGGGGCTCTGAGATATATAAAAGCATTACCAGGTTTGGTTCCTAACCTGATGGTGTAGACGCTCTAACACAACTCTTTTTTGACTGATTTTATAATTGATTTATACAAGAAATATAAAGCAACTGAAGGCATTGGGATACATTCCAAGACATATGGGAGGTCAAGAGTCCTGGACAGTCAGATGGCAACTTTGTCCCTGGAAGTGAAAAGCAGACTGAAGCCACAGAAACCCGAGCACAGAAGCACACATAAGACCACACGAGTGTGTAAATCGAGTATTTACTGAGTGTCTGTTTCATGCTCAGCACTACTCAGGCATTGTGGGCAAATAGAAAAGATTTAAGAGATTGGGAGCCCACTTCAGAGGGTGACATTCAGTTGGGATCTCTATGCACTCCACGGTTAGAGAGCAGCGGAAGCGAGTTTCTATCACGGGTGCTCTGGAGGGGGGTTCACAGAGGCCCCTGGGGCTAGTTTGATGTTGTCAGGAAGATGGTGATCAAGCAGCTTGGAAGTGAGAAGGCAATGTCCTCCAATGGCTCTCCGGATTCTTCTCTCTTCTGTAGCCCTGTCACCCTGAAGAAGGCATGTTCCAGTCCAATCATCACTGGGGGAAATCACTAGAGTACTCAGATCAAGTTAATGTGAAGAGAGCATGACATCCTTTACACTTGAATTCAATCCAAGTGAACAGTGCGTGCTGTTCTCCATCCCTGCAGCTCCGTCTGTTCACAGGCACCGTCTTTAAGAGTGATCCACCCAGGTTCCACACCAGAGCCCAACACCTGCTCCTGCCATGTCTCCTTTCTTTTCAACTCCAGCAACACAACGGACATTTCCATTTCTATTACCCCTGAACAGCGTGTGAGGCAAAAGACAAACTTTCTCTATTCTCAAATAGAAACACCTCTTTCAGGAAACAGAAAAGTCAAATCCTGAGGCAGAAACAAATACTAAAGGCGATGCAAGTGAAGGTGCCCTCTCCTCAGGCATGGCTTCTTTGGACAACTTTTCCTGAACAGAGACACAGCTTTGACATTTAATGACATCCTTATAATCTCCTATGTTCTGTACTGTGAAATTAACATTTACATACAATAAGATCACCTCAAGAGGAAATAAAAGAGATTTTTCTAAAACGAAGTCTGAACATCATCACTATTTTGGAATCCTGAATTATTTTCTCCTTTACTCAAGCCCACGGAGCCATAAGGATTTTCTTCACTGCTTGCTTGATTTTTCCTGTTAAAGAAAGTGAAGTCACCTTAATATTGTGATGTTAGAATGACACGGCCTCCCTTGGACTCCACTGGGCCCAGGCATCTTTTTTGTCTCAGCATCTAATCACCTGTACTCATTTGCATACCAGTCCCCTCTCAATGGACTATAGGCACCCAGAGTGCATCGGATTCACTTCTTTAGGCCCATGATTGGTCGGCACGATGGCTGGCAGAGCACAGGAGATTGGTTAGGGTATAAGCTCTGGAGTCAGAGAGCAGAGGCCTCTGTGTCTCAGTTTGCCTATTTGGCAAATGATGGCAATCATGTGAAGTCAATGAAATAATGCTGGCAGAGTACTCATGGTACTTGGCATGTAATCCCCAATAAATATTGACCATTACTATTATTTTTAGGAACTCAGTGGTCATTCGGCCAATCACTTCATTTTAAAAAGCTTCCCCACTAAATTATCAACTTCCAAAGTATAAAGATCAGGGTAGGCCTGCTTTGTAGTACAATAACCAGCTTTAGAAACCAAGCATATATCCTCATGTGTTACTGACTAGCCGTGCAAACTTGAGAAAGTTTCTTGGCCTCTCTGAATCTCAGTTTTATATATACATGAAGATAATTACATATTTACATCATACAATCACTGAGAACACTAATGTAAGAAATATATGAGCACGGTTGACAGTCTTATTTTTGTACCTTCTATTAACATAGTGTGTAGCATGAAGGAGGGGCTTCCAAATAAGTTCTTTAATGAATTAACTTTGGAATAGCGTCTCATGTGCAAGTTTTTAGTATGTAGAGGAGTGCTTGTTAAACCGTAATGTGTGTCCAAGTCTGCAGGTCTTACTAAAACAAAGATTCTGCTTCATTGGGTCTCCAAAAAACTGATCGTTTTTCAGAAAGACTCATAGACTTAGAAAACAAACTTATGATTACCAAAGAGGAAAGGGCAGGGAGGGATAAATTAGGAGGTTGTGATTAACATATATACACCACTGTATATAAAACAGATAATCGGGCTTCCCTGGTGGCGCAGAGGTTGAGAGTCCGCCTGCCGACGCAGGGGACACGGGTTCGTGCCCCGGTCCGGGAAGATCCCACATGCCGCGGAGCGGCTGGGCCCGTGAGCCATGGCCGCTGAGCCTGCGCGTCCGGAGCCTGTGCTCCGCAACGGGAGAGGCCACAACAGTGAGAGGCCCGCGTACCGCAAAAAAACAAAACAACAACAAAAAAAACCAGATAATCAACAAGGACCTACTGTATAACACAGGGAACTCTATACTCTGTAATAACCTATATGGGAAAAGAATCTGAAAAAGAAGAGATATATGTATAACTAAATCACTTTGCTGTACACCTAAAACAAACAGAACATTGTAAATCAACTATAATATAAAATAAAAAATTTTAAAAAGCCGATCGTTTATTGTTGGCTTTGGGAAGGGAACTTGGAAGCAAAGAGTGACAGAAGACTCTGTGTATCCTTCTGTACTTAAAAAATTTTAACTATATGAATGTATTCTAGTAAATGCCTATTTTTAAAAATGAAGTTACTTGGGAGAACAAATAATATAGTGAAGAAAATTGAGCAAAATAGACTAGTGCATGTAAAAGTTGAAGAACATGTTTAAACAGCCGAAAGTGTGCAAAGAGTTTTGTTAGGTGCTATAAAATATGATTAACTTCAATTATATAAGCCCAACAAACATAAATGGCGGCTCAAGGTCAGAAAATAAATCTAGTGGCAGGGCAAGACTATACATCAGGTCTCTGGTGATTTAAATCCTCCATGAACTTGGATCTTCAACTCAAGAACAAATTAGAGGGTGCCTGACCCATGAACTGAGGGAACAGTAGGGCATCTGTGCTATCAGAGGAGGGATGAAGAGGACTCGAGTGTAGCAGTTTGGAGCAAATCTCAGAGCTCATTCTCGAATGATTTCACAGTTCAAATCCATCACTAATCCAGACTCTAAGGTCAGTTCTCGCCCGAGGAGGACTCGTCAGTAAGGATAACGCCCTGAGCCCACTCACTCCTGCTGGGCTTGGAGTGCCTCTTAGGGGTGGGGGCAATGATGCTGTGGGCCAGGCTGGAGTTTACCAGGGCACACCAGCCAACTCCAGGCTGGACATGTCCTGTATGGTGGGGCTTTGCTAGGGAGGCAAAGTGCTGATGAAATCTGGTAAATTTCTAGGGGCTGCATAAGAATGTTTAGCTGCGAAATTGTCCAAATAAGGAATTGGCTTGTACAACCTACCACGTACTGCAAAATTTCCAGTGAGTTTTCCCTAAACCTTTCTGTTCTAGGATAGAGAAGTCTGAGAAAGGTCACTTACTTTCTTCGATCTCTGATGCCAGTGAAGATGAGCACAACAATACCAATCACTACCACTCCCATCACGACCCCGAAGATAATCAGCCATACGGTGACAGGTGGCTCATAAGGGGGCGCCAGCGTCGGCTGAACCCCCAGAAACTCCAGGCTGCTGTCATCCAGGCGGAAAGCATCATTGATACGGCCCCGGGACATCCTATTCCCAAAAGCAAAACACTTAGGCAAAAGAAAACTGTGTGCAATTATTGACTCCTTACATCATCGTTCCCAAACGGATTTGATAAGGCTTATCCTAAAAAGGTATACCTAAAAAAGCAATGAAATCAAAGTAAATAACCAGGTTCAGTGAAAGATTTGAGTTTTGACAATTATACATCTTTCCTATCTTGTAACCTAGTTTAGGCTTGGAAACAGCTCCATTGGAAAATTAGGCTGCAAGTGTGGAAACGTGCAAATGGTTGGCATTTGTTCATTTGTGACTACTGCGTTGTAAAGGCAAAGTTAGCATGCTTGGTAAGAATTTCCCTTCTGTCAGGGTATGTCTACAATGATGTTATATCAAATAATGGAAAAGGGCAACTGCATCCACCTCTTCTACAAACGAAACAGTCCCTCTACACAAGTCTCGACAGTTGTATTTTACAAATGAAAGGTGTTGACATCCAAAATTATCACTAAAAGGCAGCACTGGGGAGGAATACAGGGAAGGAGCCTTTGCCAAAAAAAAGGTGAAGATTATTTTTAAAACAAAAAACAGTGAAATGTTCAATATTCTAGATTGAAAACCAAAGTGTCTGGCATCACATCTTCCTGCCCTTGGGTATAGGGCAGGTCAGGAGGAGGTCAGAGTCCACCCAGAGAGAGAGAGAGAGCGAGAGAGAGAGAGAGAGAGAGAGAGAGAGAGAGAGAGAGAGAGAGAGAGAGAGAGAGAGAGAGGGAGAGAGAGAGAGAGAGAGAGGTCAAAGCAGCATTAGGCATGTCACCCCTGGCAGCCTCTGCCTGAGAGTCTGGGCATTCTGGAAACAGGAAGTTTGAGGACCCCGCTAACTTGCAGGAGGGCGGGGCTCCTTCATGATGATCTCAGCTGGCGCTTTTCCCCAGGACAAGTCACGTGGAGGCAGCCAGTGAGTCTCTGGGCGTGCTCCGGTTGTAAACCCCACTAAACCAGATTTTCTAGGCCCACTCTGCCCAGCAAGTCTTGTTTCTGCTTCCGAAGATGAACGGCAGCTCAAGAGTGCCACCTAGTGAGCACTTCCTGTAGCAGTGAGTAGCTGAAGCCTCTTTTTTTTTTTTTTTTTTTTAATGACAAGGGGAAACACCTACATCTCTCCATTATTCACTATTGCTGTTTTGGGAAACAGCTGAGGCAAATTGGGAAAACTGTCCCTTCTGAACACTCACGACCAATAGCAAGTCCCTCTTTTGGAATGGAGGCTAACCAGTGTCTAAGGAATCCTATCCTTGCCTACCTTGTTTCAGACTTTGGTTAGTTAAACGGATCCTACATCAAAGCCCCTACAGCAAACGATGGCGACACCTGCCCATGTGCCCTCTGCTCTTACCATTTTGCGGGTGTGCTGGCCAGGCTTCCTTCAGCCAGTATCTCCTGCCTTTTCCCAAGAGCATTCTCAGGCCACAAGATTCGGCCCTGCCTGCAGGCCAGCAATGCTGGGAAGTTAGTCTACCCTGTAAGCAGTTCTCAACCAGTGACTGATGGGAGGTGGTGAATAAATACCCCAGCTCTGATGGGACAATTGAGGGGCATATTCTACGCCGTCTCCCAGAATTCCCAGCAGAATGGAGCTCTAGCTGCCCACAGTGGTAACTTGCTCATAACGTGTCCTTTATTACCCTCCTTCCATCCTGTCTCCTGTCCACATTCCTCCATCCGTGTTTCTTGAGGTCACCTCCCAAATAAACTACTTACACTCAAATCCTTGTCTAAGGACCTGTATCTGGATAAACCCAATTAAGACAATCCCCTTGCTATGAGATTCTGGAATTAAAACCCAAGTTTTTAAGATGAGGAAAAACATGTAAATGACTCAGAAGAGTGCCTGGCACTGTAAAAGCACACCAAATATTCATTACTGTTGTTGCTGCATTGGGGAACCCCCTTGCCCTGCTATCATGCATTAGAAAGTAAAGTATCACCTGATGGCCTCTTCAACTTCAGTTCTAGGAATGATGTCAGACATATTTTTAGGTGAAGTGACAAAGAAGTTGAAGGAGATTCTTGGTTTCAAGTCACTCACCCACACGTCCTCCTCCCTGTGGAGAAACAAAAGAAACATCTTCCCTGGTGGCACAGAGGACACTGTAAAGAGAACGAAAACTTCTCCTGCTGGTGAAAAGGAGATGGGGGGAGGATCACAGGGTAAAGTAGGGAGACATGGGGCAGGGCCCGTCATGGAAGGATGTAATTGTCCCAACAAGCTTAACAGTGCCCAAAGCACACGAACTCAACTACATAAGGTGTGACAGCAAGTCTTGGCGCTGTTAGTTCTGCCACCGTATAAGAACAACAGTTTGGTTTTTTTTCCAATCATAGAAAAATTTCAAACTGAAAGCAGTAGCAGAATCAGCAAGGAATCGTTGGTGACCCAGACTCGTGCTAAACAACATGGCAGGCAGCAATGGCCCTGTTCCATGGACAGACGTGGTGCGTTGATATCTTCGAACCTTGCCCCTCCCAGCAAAAATCGTCATGTTACCCCCACCGTGAGGGTGATGAGTGGGGTTGACAGTACGATGTGACAAGACTCTGCTCTCACAGCTGCCAGACTGATCCTAATAAAACCCAAGGCAGATCACAGGGCTCCGAGCCTTCCTCGCCCGGAAGGAAAGCCAGTGGCCTTAGAACGGCTTGGGAGGCACACATGAACTTTCTTCTCGCCTCCCCACCCGCCCTGGCCCAGTCCCACCATGACCACATCTCCCACTGGTCTTCTATTAGCTCACTGTGCTCCAGCCACACTAGCCTCCTGGCTGCTCCTTCAAAAGGTGAAGGATATTTGTCCCTCGGGATCTTTCCACTTGCTATTTTCCCAGCTGAAACATTTCCCCACACAGTCTGCACCTGTGACTCTCTTTCCTGTTTCAGCTATTTGCTCAAATATTAACAAGGCTTTCTCTGACCATTTTAGTTAAAATTGAAACACACACACACACACACACCAGCACTCCCTAGCTCCTTTCCTGTTGAATTTTTCTCCTTAGCACTTATCACCATCGAATTCTACTACTTACATATTTTGTCAACTGTCTATAACACACACACACACAAAACAGATACATTAGAATATAAGCTCATGAATGAAAGCAGAGATTTCTGCCTTTTTTTTTTCAGTGCTGAGGGTGGATGAGAGCATTTGGGGAAAAGAAGGGGAGAGGAAAAGAGGAGAGAGGAGGGAAGGGGGTGGAAAGGGAAGAGAGAGGCGAGGAGAGGGCCATTTCATAACAGTGCTCTTGTCACCTACGAGTCAAATAAGTCACAATCATCCCTAAATAGACTGGCCCAAATTCCAGGAGATCAAAGAGATTTAAAAGTTATTAGGAGGTTTTTCTTAATTTCATTTGAATAAAAGTTGAAGCATAATATTTTCTTAGACCCAAGAGTAAGGGAAATACTGATTGACAGCACAGCAAATCAACTCACCCAAAAGGAATGGTCTCGTTTCTGACTTTTGAAAAATACTCTCTCATGGCGTATGCAACGGATGACCGGAACAAGTACATTTCATTGTCATTCCATTCATACTGCAAATTCAAAACAAAAACATTGCTCAGTAGAGATCGTGGGGTACATTAAAACCTGATATTCTAAAAGCTTTTTTTTTTGGTCGCACCGTGCATCTTGTGGGATCTGAGCTCCCCGACCAGGGAATGAATCCACGCCCTTGGAGTGAGAGCGTGAAGTCCTAACCACTGGACCGCCAGGGATTTCCCCACAAGCGTTATTTTTAAATTATCTAATATGCCAAAGATTCTTGCTCTGCGTGACGTCAGTAACCTCCAACTTGAGTGTGCATCAGCATCACCTGGAGGGCTTGTTAAACCACTGAATCCTAGGCCTGAGCCTCAGAGTTTCTAATTCAGAAGGTCTGGGAGGAGACCCAAGAAATCGCATCTCTAACAAGCTCCCAGATGGTGGGAGCTGGTCCCGCTGCCACGCTTTAAAAACCATGGCGTTCACTGGCCCTTTTAATTTAGTTTGATGCAAGCTGAAATAAACACCCGGAGGGAAGGTTTATAGATGGGAGTCATGTGAGCCATTGGTTTTGGTTAAAATGTCCATATACTGTAAACAAATATGCTGAGTTTTTACTATTTTTATAGTAAATTCTTGGATATGTGTAAGTATAAAAAAAAGAAGAAACTTGAGGTTCAAAGGAAAAAAATTTTTTTTGTAAACAAGGTAATTTGTTCTTGTGTTTCAGTGCTAAACCAATGGCTTGTGTATTTGCATCGTCCAGGAAAAACCTATTGAAAGAGAAAAAAGCGTTCACTCTTTCCTCCAGTAGATGGCAGTAGAGATCATGAATAGCACGAAGTTTGCATCTCTCCCCCTTCTAGGAAAAACAATTACGAGATGATCATACTAAGTGAAGCAAGCCAGACAGAGAAAGACAAATATCATATGATATCGCTTATATGTGGAATCTAAAAGGATGATACAAATCAACTTATCTACAAAACAAAAACAGACTCACAGACGTAGAAAACAAACTTATGGTTACCAAAGGGGAAGCGGGGGAGGGATAAATTAGGAGATTGGGATTAACATACACACACTACTGTATATAAAATAGATAACCAACAAGGACCTACTGTATAGCACAGGGAACTTTACTCAATATTTTGTAATAACCTATATGGGAAAAGAATCTGAAAAAAATATATGTGTGTATGTACAACTGATTCACTTTGCTGTTCACCTGAAACTAACACATTGTAAATCAACTATACTTCAATTTTTAAAAATATAATTACATTTTCAGAAGTAAATCTAAAATTTTAGCTGTTTAAAGAAAAGATTTCATTGTAAAGCAACTACACTCCAATAAAAATTAATTTAAAAAATAAATAAAATAAATAAAAATAAATTTTAAAAAGGATTTCAAAGGGTTGCTACATTGACCCCAGCTTGATATCACACAGCTGTTGGAAAAAGTTGCTTTAATAGTAATAATGATATTATTAATATTATTACTAATATTCTGGTTACTATTTCTATATTCAAAAAAAGCAAAGGCCAAGTTCTCAAATTAGTGTCAAAGATCCAGGTGGACTTTGCCATGAAATAGCTTGAACTGGGCAGTTATTCTGGCTAAAAGTATGGTCCTGGTCTCATCAAAGCAGCCTCTCGCGCAGTGAACAGGCCTCAGAATGTTACACCATCAACCCCTCTGAAGACTACCGATCCCTCACTGCATGGAAAGAGAACATGGAGACACATGTCAAGAAAAAAGAAGATAATTGAAAAGGATCCTGACCTACCAGATACTTTAAATTAAAATAATTAAATTTCATTAGTCCAAGGAAGAGCTAATAAAAATATGACAGAAAGAGAAATGATCCCAGAGACACTCAATGATTGTTAAGAAATAGGAACTTGAACTTTTAGAGTTTGCGAAGTGATGCACTTCCATTTTTATTATTTCTTTCTTAAATGTTCCTTTTTTACTCCTACTATGTTATTTATGTTTAAACGTCTTACTTATCTATGAAAGTTACACTACAACTACTGTGGAACGTTGGACAATATTTAACTTACCAGGAAAAGTAAGGGGGTAGAAATGACATCTTTGGGTCTATCCAGTGCAAAGAACAATTTTCTGTAGCACCCTGGACTGTTTTACCCAATAGTGTCAGGCTGCCCTCTAATCCTGCAAAGCCTGCAGGATGCCACAAGCCCACCCACGCCTTTGATCCCCATCTGCCTGGGGCGACCCTCTCCTCTCCTCTTTCCCAATCAAAGCCACTACTGCTTCAAACTGGATAACTTGCAACAGGTGTTTAGGAGAAAGAAATAGCTGATCAAAGTAATTCACATGAAGGTGTAAGTAATCCGATTTTCTGTAAACATTCTGTCGTCCTGAAATGCATCTCTACATCAGTGGTTCTCAGGCCGTGCCGTAATCAGTCACCTGGGGAGCTTTGATGACTTGAGGCCACACCACAGAGCAATTAAGTCAGAATCTCTGGGAGTGGGATTCAAGCACTGATATATTTCAAAAATCCCAAATGACTCCAGTGTGCAGCTACGTTTGAGAAACTGTGTTCTAAATCAGAGCTTCCCAGTCTTTATTGTGTCTACGGACCCACTGGGGGGCTTGTTAAAATGCAGATTCCGATTAAGCAGGTCCAGGGCTGAGGTCTAAGACTAAAACAAGCTTCCAGGATATAGACAATTGACAAGCTTCCAGGATATAGATGATTGACTAAGACTAAACAACGCAAAACCGCCTACAGTGCTTCTAAGAACAAACAATCTCTCAAAATATAACCATGTCCTCTTCCTCAAATACAAGTAATGGTGTTTAGAGTGAATTGGGAGGGTGGGTATTTGATACTTAAGATTGGATGTTTTCTCATTGATCTTCATAACACCTTCAAAGTCACAAGGAAAGAGGAGGCATAGCCAATCCAAAAAGGAATGAATGTGTTACTAAAAAAACAAACAACCCAAAAGCCAAAGGGCAGAATCTAGAGCTTTTTAAGAGAACCATGTGTCCTCTCATCTTTCGGACCACACTGGAATGAGCTTGTTGTGCCCTATTTAAGGGAATACATTGAAAGTCATAGACGCACTGTGTAGAATACTCACAGCTTTTTCTCCAAGAGCTGATTTTAGGCTTATCCTCACTTTGATGCTTTGGTCAGAATCTGATTAAAGAGAAATAACAGACTGTTGTTACAGATGACAGATTGACCATGTGTGTTTATTTCCTTCCTCTCCCAAGATCCCACTAAAGTGATAGTAAAGGAATTTTTTAAGGTATAAACACAGTTTTGGAAAATGAGAAGTTATGGAGGAGTGGTAAGTGCTTTCGCAAGGGTCAGGAAGCCATGCCCTAATGTGTACACAGAGGCAGCACAGACCCCCAAAGTCCCACAGAATCCCGGAGAGGCTTAGGGATTCAGGTACAGTAGGGGGTGGGAAAAAGATACTGGATGGAAAACAAGGGGAATGAAACTCAAGGTCTGGTTAAAGACACTTTGGGGAACAGTTGATGTTCCTACCCCATGAGCTCTTGCTTAGAAAGTCACTTGGAGGCTGTGCAGCAAAACAAGAGGTAATTCACGAAAGAAGATATGGCATCCAGGAAGCAGTGGATTCAACCCAGGACAGCAGCAAAGGGATGACTCAGGATGAAAACTGTGGTCCACATTGAGACAGGAGGACTCTAAGAGGGAGTTCTTTAGGAAAAAATGAGACTGAAAAGAATAGATATGTTGGAATAGTTGAAAAAGATGAATGTGACATACATAGCAAATTAGGCATACAAAAAAAATGAGGCAATAGAAACTCCAGGACAAACAAAAAACCACATAAGAAAGGATATAAAATAGTATATTACTTGGTTCTGCAAGCATAATGATGCAAATATTGATAATTTCTCTATGAAAAATTATGTTAAACCTAATTGGGAGAATGAGAAAAGGAGGCAGAAGAGTAGGCAGAAGTGCATGCCTAAAAGTGAGCGACAGGGAAATGACAATATAAACAAATTGTTTAAAAATATGAAAGTAACTGCCAGAAAGGAGAGGCAATAGCATTAAAATCGTTAAAAGTGTTTGTCTTTGACGAGCCGGATTTGAATACAGTGGGTTGGAGACTGTTAGACTCTTTTATTTTAAATATGGGGCTAGTAAAGCAGACTTGAAAAAGAGAGAGAGAGGTAGTTTTCACTATGCCAGGTACATAGTAGCTGCTCAACAAATGTGTTTCCTCCCAGATAAAATGGCAGCTACCACCATAGTACAGGGGCTAAGTAGAGGGAGAACATATTTAGCTGTGTCACAGTCCCATGAGACTGGGGCCAGAGAGGACTAGGGGAAGCAGACAGTGGGCAGTTAGAAATGTGTCAACTCAATGTACTCACATGGAGTCCAGTCTGTGTTCCATCCCACAGACGAATTCCTGTTCTGGTCTTTCAGCCAGGTCAACAACGGCTCAAAGTACTTGAGCAGTGGTTTTACGTCCATAGTCTTTACTCCCACAATACTTTCCAATGCTGAGGTCCAGGGTTCTGATTTTCCAAGGTGCAGCATTTGGCTACATGAAAAAAGGGGAGGGTGGGTTCAGAGCCTTTTGAGGGATTCCAGATGTATATCTACTTACATGTACAATCTATACTTTCTCCTCTTTGGCTTGACTAAGTTTGCTCCTGGCAAATAAGAAAAGAAGCCATGTTAACAGATGTAGTCATCCTTCAATCTCTCTTCCCCTCCAGTTACTACAAAAAGAGCTCTGTAGTTATGACATGGAGAGAGGAGGTGGCCTGTCCAGCCATCACATGGTCCAGGTTCCTGTGTGACCACGAAACAAACATTTAATTTGTGGATGAGAACATTTTGAGGCCCCCAATTTTCTTTTTAGAGCAAAGAAATCAAATTCAAACTTAGGCATGGAAATTAGTAACATTAAATAGGAATGAGAGGTTCAATATTTTGAAGCATCTCTTACAGCAGCCTCTGCCCAGCTTCGGTGGAATTCGAGATATCACATTTGTACAGGGGACCTTCATGTTTAGCTGTTTGACAAAGGGCTTCATGAAACTGGAATTGATAAATGGTCCTTGTGTAATATCTGCAAAAGAGATAAAGAAAAAATGTTGTCCTGTGTTTAGTTTCTGTGCTAGAATCAAAGATTGGGGCATATATTTAAATGTTGAAGCCCTAGTCACCAAAGAAGTACCAGTTAAACCTCTTCCCTCCAGAAAGACCCAAACATGAACCCTACAGACTCATCATACTTGCATTCATGTATCAGCTGATAAAAAGGCAGTATTATTTTGTTAAATGTTAGCTCACATTTGTATTGTGTTTTACAGATTTATAGCCCTTTCACATAAATGATGCCAATTGATACTTATGGCAGATTAACAATATTATTTCCACTTTACAAATAAAGAAACTGAGGCTCAGGGCTTAGCTGGTGGTCCAGTGGCTAAGGGTCTGTGCTCCCAATGCACGGGGCTCAGGTTCGATCCCTGGTCAGGGAACTAGATCCCACATGCTGCAACTAAGGGTTCACATGCCGCAACTAAAGATCCCACATGCCACAACTAAAGAACCCACATGCCACAAATAAGACCCGGAGCAACCAAATAAGTAAATAAAAAAGAAAGAAAGAAACTGAGACTCAACAAATTCAAGATCTGGAGCTAAGAGGGGAAGAACATAGGTCTTAGGACTTCAAGTTAAAAATGCTCTATTACAGATATTAGTCGGCCTGCGAGTTCAAGATGGCAGAGTAGAAGGACGTGTGCTCACTCCCTCTTGCGAGAGCACCGGAATCACAACTAACTGCTGAACAATCATCGACAGGAAGACACTGGAACTCACCAAAAAAGCTACCCCACATCCAAAGACAAAGGAGAAGCCATAATGAGAAAGTAGGAGGGGTGCTATCACAATACAATCAAATCCCATAACTGCTGAGTCAGTGACTCACAAACTGGAGAACACTTACACCACAGAAGTCCACCCACTGGAGTGAAGGTTCTGAGCCACACATCAGTCTTCCCAACCTTGGGCCCTGGTAACAGGAGGAGGAATTCCTAGAGAATCAGACTTTGAAGGCTAGCGGGGTTTTGACAGGACTGGGGGAAACAGACACTCCACTCTTGGAGGGCACACACAAAGTAGTGTGCACATCAGGACCCAGGGGAAGGAGCAGTGACCCCACAGGAGACTGAACCAGACCTACCTGCTAGTGTTGGAGGGTCTCCTGCAGAGGCAGGGGGTGGCTGTGGCTCAGCGTGAGGACAAGGACACTGGCAGCAGAAGCTCTGGGAAGTACTGCTTGGCGTGAGCCCTCCCAGAGGCCGCCATTAGCCCCACCAAAGAGCCTGGGTAGGCTCCAGTGTTGGGTCGCTTCAGGCCAAACCACCAACAGGGAGGGAACCCAGCCCCACCCATCACCAGACAAGCGGATTAAAGTTTTACTGAGCTCTGCCCACCAGAGCAACAGCCAGCTCTACCCACCACCAGTCCCTCCCATCAGGAAACTTGCACAAGCCTCTTAGATAGCCTCATCCACCAGAGGGCAGACAGCAGAAGCAAGAAGAACTACAATCCTGCAGCCTGTGGAACAAAAACCACAATCACAGAAAGACAGACAAGATGAAAAGGCAGAGGACTATGTACCAGATGAAGGAACAAGATAAAACCCCAGAAAAACAACTAAATGAAGTGGAGACAGGCAACCTTCCAGAAAAAGAATTCACAATAATGATAGTGAAGATGATCCAGGACCTCGGAAAAAGAATGGAGGCAAAGATCCAGAAGATGCAAAAAATGTTTAACAAAGACCTAGAAGAATTCAAGAACAAACAAACAGAGATGAACAATACAATAACTGAAATGAAAACTACACTAGAAGGAATCAATAGCAGAGTAACTGAGGCAGAAGAACGGATAAGTAACCTGGAAGACAGAATGGTGGAATTCACTGCCGTGGAACAGAATAAAGAAAAAAGAATGAAAAGAAATGAAGACAGCCTAAGAGGCCTCTGGGACAACATTAAACACAACAACACTTGCATTATAGACGTCCCAGAAGGAGAAGAGAGAGAAAAAGGACCCGAAAAAATATTTGAAGAGATTATAGTCGAAAACTTCCCTAACATGGGAAGGGAAATAGCCACCCAAGTCCAGGAAGAGCAGAGAGTCCCAGGCAGGATAAACCCAAGGAGAAACATGCAGAGACATTAGTAATCAAAATTGACAAAAATTAAAGACAAACAAAAATTATTAAAAGCAACAAGGGAAAAAAAAAAAGCAACAAGGGAAAAATGACATACGTTTTTCCCTTGACAAGGGAACTCCCATAAAGTTAACAGCTGATTTCTCAACAGAAACTCTACAAGCCAGAAGGGAGTGGCATAATATATTTAAAGTGATGAAAGGGAAGAACCTACAACTAAGATTGTTCTACTTGGCAATGATCTGATTCAGATTTGATGGAGAAATCAAAAGCTTTACAGACAAGCAAAAGCTAAGAGAATTCAGCACCACCAAACCAGCTCTACAACAAATAGGGAACTAAAGGAACTTCTCTAAGTGGGAAACACAGGAGAAGAAAAGGAGAAGAAAAGGACCTACAAAAGCAAACCCAAAACACTTAAGAAAATGGTCATAGGAACATACATGTCGATAATTACCTTAAACGTGAATGGATTAAATGCTCCAACCAAAAGACACAGGCTTGCTGAACGGATACAAAAACAAGACCCATATATATGCTGTCTACAAGAGACCGACTTCAGACCTAGGGACACATTCAGACTGAAAATGAGGGGATGGAAAAAGATATTCCATGCAAATGGAAATCAAAAGAAAGCTGGAGTAGCAATACTCATATCAGATAAAATAGACTTTAAAATAAAGAATGTTACAAGACACAAGGAAGGACATTACATTGATGATCAAGGGATCAATCCAAGAAGAAGATATAACAATTATAAATATATATGCACCCAACATAGGAGCACCTCAATACATAAGGCAACTGCTAACAGCTATAAAAGAGGAAATCGACAGTAACGCAATAATAGTGGGAGACTTTAACACCTCACTTACACCAATGGACAGATCATCCAGACAGAAAATTAATAAGGAAACACAAGCTTTAAATGACACCATAGACCAGATAGATTTAATTGATATTTATAGGACATTCCATCCAAAAACAGCAGATTACACTTTCTTCTCAAGTGTGCATGGAACATTCTCCAGGATACATCACATCTTGGGTCACAAATCAAGCCTCAGTAAATTTAAGAAAATTGAAATCATATCAAGCATCTTTTCTGACCACAACGCTATGAGATTAGAAATGAATTAAAGGGAAAAAAACGTAAAAAACACAAACACATGGAGGCTAAACAATACGTTACTAAATAACCAAGAGATCACTGAAGAAATCAAAAAATACCTAGGGACAAATGACGATGAAAACACAATGACCCAAAACCTATGGGATGCAGCAAAAGCAGTTCTAAAAAGGAAGTTTATAGCTATACAAGCCTACCCCAAGAAACAAGAAAAATCTCAAATAAACAACCTAAACTTACACCTAAAGCAATTAGAGAAAGAAGAACCAAAAACCCCCAAAGTTAGCAGAAGGAAAGAAATCATAAAGATCAGAGCAGAAATAAATGAAATAGAAACAAAAAAAACAATAGCAAAGATCAATAAACCTAAAAGCTGGTTCTTTGAGAAGATAAACAAAATTGATGTGTATAAAATGGGTGACTAATAAGAACCTGCTGTATAAAAAAATAAAATAAAATTCAAAAATTAAAAAAAAACCCCATATTAGTCACTCAAAATAAATACATAAATAAATAAAAATACTCTATTACAATCACCCTGCACTCTGTTAGTAACAAGAAGACAAACAAAAATATATTTCTATTTCTCCCAAGGATACTATAAATTCCCTGATGGTGGGAGAAAAGATCTCATGTCAGTTTTATTTAACTCAATTAAATCGAATTGAAACTGATCATCTATTTTGAGGATCTAAGGGGAAGGTGAACGGAGATAGAAAAAGCAATTAGAGTTGTCACTCTGTCCACAAATCCTAGAAGTGAAATAGAAGAAAACTGTCATTTACCGGATGAATGAGTAATCTTCAGCAACATGGAACAGACACGCGGGGTCACAGTATGTTTCATCATGGGGCAGAGGCTCCACCACCCCGACTATCTCTCGCCTTTGGGGAAAAAAGAAGATACGTTAGCTCTGGGTCACTCATCGTGAGAAAGTATGGATGGTGTCATTAGTGCAGTGTCATCAGCCAATGGCGTTTCTACTGAAATTAGTTGTCAGGTGAAATTGAAACAGTGTAAAGAATTACAGAATAAAGTGCATCTTGTAGCCATCTCTTTATTTTTTTAGATTCAGCCAGTCTACAGCATTGGAAAATAGCTGTACCTTCAAAATACTAATTTACCAAAGTGCATTGCGTGGCCAAAAACATACAGTGAAAGTCCTAATAATTCCTCTCCGGCACTACATTTTATGGGCTCCTCGTAGGCGGAATTTTCTAAAATTGAAATCGCACAGATTCTTCAAGGCTAGCTCAAATGTCCCCTCCTCTGTGAGGCCTGCCCCTGATCCCAACCACCTGCCAGCACAGGGAACCCTCCAGCTCCCTTGGCCTTCTCTAGCTCTGCCTCCTTTGCCATTTCTCTCTCCGTTTTATAATTATTCACATACAGCTCCTTCTTGCCCTGGAGACTTGCCCTAGCGGGCGGGGCTGTGTTTTGGTCATCTTTACAGTTCCAGTGCCAGACACGATGGCCAATGCTAAGAAAAGACTTCATGTGGATTCGCTGAATGCATAGAGTAATTAATGCATTAATGAATCATTTTAAGGGTCTGATTCCATGTACCTTTGGAAATAAACTAAAAGGGATCAAAAAATAATTTGATCAGAAAAAAAAAGGTAGGAAAACCATGTATTTGGCATTGTTTAAAGTGAATACATCCGTCCTTTCTGATTGTGGGATCATGATAGACATAATTTCAGTAATACTCAAATGCTAGCAAGAGCTACTACAGATGCTGCCTCCTCCCTCCCAAGGAGGGTTTATGTCACCAGAGAGAATCTTGGCAGAAGAGTGGCACTGACTTCAACTTACGGATATGGGGCTGAATGTTATAATGGTAGATCTTCACCACAGAGAGGAAAAATAAAGAAAAATAATTGACAGGAGTCTGACTAATAGATGGTGAGGAGAAGCTTTCTTTCTTTTTTTCCTTCCTTCCTTCGTTCATTCATTCATTCCTTCTTTCCTAACTTCCTTCCTTCCATCTTCTTCTGTAATACTTTCATCATTTATTTCATACTTGCATGTGCCAGGCACTGTGCAAGGCACTTGGGATACGGTGATGAATGAGGTAGCGCTGAAACTATTGAAAGGAATCGCCCTCTGCTGCCCAAATGCAGCAGGCTCTCACTAGCTTGGAATTCTCTCCCTTCTCCTCTACATACCCCTGGTTAAATCCCACATCTTTCTCAAAGCTGTTTGGATGCCTCTCCTCATCTGACCTATCAGCCAGGGTTTTGGATCCCCCCTTGGATGCTCATGGATGCCCACATTCTCCCATCACAACCCAACACGTTGCAGTGGTTTCATTTCCTGCATTCCTCCATAGACTACAAGTTCTTTGAAGTCGAGGAGAACATCAGAAATGATCAGCATCGGATTCCCCAGTGCTTTACCTAAAATGTGGGGTAAATATTTTTGTTTCAAAGAATGGACAAAAGCAAAAATAAAAATGAATAAATTGATCACTTCCGAAATAATATCACAGTTTAATGGGTGCCTCAATACTTAAGATAGAGCATGAGAAATTATGTCACTTGACCCTGCTGGGGGGTGGGGCAGAGCCAAGGAAACATTATCTGAGAAAGCTCCCAAATGGAGACTTAAAAAATAAAAAGGAGGCAGTTCATGTGGGTGTGTGTGTGTGTGTGTGTGTGTGTGTGCGTGTGTGGTATGTGATGGCATTTCCCTAGCCTGAATACACTTCTCTCTCATTTTCACATATTTAGCCCCACATCACTAGATTTCAAGATTTAGCCACTGAAATCCCAGTTATTCTGACTAGGAAGAATTCTCTGAGAACTCCAGTGCTAGTTGTCTTAGGTGGGTTCTCACCCAAACAGACCCTGAGACCAGGCCCTGGGACGTGATCCCAGGAAACACAGGCAAAGGAGTGAGGAAGTGAGACAGGAAAAGGAAAGCAGCCCCCAAAAGGTGTGTTATCAAGCAAGTCACCACAGTGGGTAACTGGAGCCTATTCCCACTGAGGAACTCTAGGATCCCACGTAGAGCACTCACCTCAGAATTCTCCCCGCTGAGGGCGAGGGAGCTGAAGTACTTATCCACCAATTCCCATCACACATAGTTCCTCAGTCTTTTCTCCATAGGAGGGTCCTAGTGACCAGAGGAAGCCCTCAGGCAATAAAATACAGATACTGGTACTAAGTATATGATGTCTGTGTGTGTATGTGAGCGTGTGGACACAGGCCAACCAAATGCTTTTAAATAAACAGCAAACTCATGAGGAAACATTTTACTGATTGCATATTCATTGACTTACTTCATCTCCCACCACTTTTGCATCCACTGCTCTTTGGGTATTTCACCCTTAAAGACCATCCACCTCCACTTTTCTAACATGTAGGTAAACGGTAGAGTTCCAACAATAGTAAGTGCTTGTTTGAGCAGGAAGTTTATTTCTGTTACTGAAAATAAAATGGGAAAGGATAAACATTAAGATGAGGGTGACAGCGGACGTTTTGTATTAGATTAATTTCCTAACCTCAAGATATACTTACTATAAGGATGATCACATGAGAAATATTGACAGTGGACATAAGAATATGTATATATTCGTTTTCTCAGCTGAGGGATTTGGAGTAGGGTGAAGCCTTGGATAGATCAGGTTAAATAAATCTACAAGGAACCCCTAATCCTTTTTCTTTATTAGTTTCAGTTGCCTTCCTTAAGTACTTCTTATCAGAGCTAATTAGGGGTATTTTATCTACTTTCCTAGTCATACTGTTTATCTTTTTTGGTTTATTTATTTATTTATTTATTTATTTTTGGCTGCGTTGGCTCTTCTTTGCTGCACGCGGGCTTTCTCTAGTTGCAGTGAGCGGGGGCTACTCTTCATTGCGGTGCGCGGGCTCCTCATCGCGGTGGCTTCTCTTTGCCGTGGAGCACGGGCTCTAGGCACGCAGGCTTCAGTAGTTGTGGCTCACAGCCTCCAGTAGTTGTGGCTCACGGGCTCTAGAGTGCAGGCTCAGTAGTTGTGGTACATGGGCTTCGTTGCTCTGCGGCATGTGGGACCCTCCCGGACCAGGGCTCGAACCCATGTCCCCTGCACTGGCAGGCGGATTCCCAACCACTGTGCCACCAGGGAAGCCCCACACTGTTTATTGTTGCAAGCTCCATGAAGGCAGTGACTGCCAATTCTCATTCAAGACTGTATACCTAGCCTGGTGTCTGCTACATGATGTCCTCTGTGAGTCTTTGCTAAATAAACAAATATTAAATAGATGTGGCCAAAAGCCAGTAAACCAGGGAGGGGAAAAAACAACAAAAACGAGCCTCCCTAGAGGAAACCATCCACTGGATGATCAGATGTACAATGTACTTTAAATTTACTGACATCTTCCTTATCTGAGTTTAAAATGCTTTAACAAATTATGTTATTTCATTTATCCTTTATTAGTGATGTAAAAAGGCAGTGGAGTTCATATCTAGTGCGTAAATGAAGTTCACTGGAATGTAAGCAGAGGGATATTACCTACTTGGCACACCAATATATTTAGTGTCTTTTAAAATGCTTTACACATAGTAAGTGCTCAATAAATATTTTTGGAAGAAGAAAGGAAGAGAGGGAGAAGGAGAGAGAGAGAGAGAAGGAATGAAGGACCTTATTTTGTTTAGCATCATTCACAGATCAGGGCCAGAGTCAAGGAAAGAAGCAGGAGATTTTCAAATCAGTGGTTTAACCATGCCTAGTACTGTCTTAGTGATTCAACCATCTTTGACTGCTGTCAAGGAATATTAAAAAATGATAAAACTAATAATGGTCTGTTAATTGACTTGAGAATGATACTTTAAAATTAGGAAAGAGGTGTGGTTACTGTGAACCCCCTTTCCTCTGTTGCTCCCTTCATGGGAGGATGCTGCTACTTGTCTATTACCCACTGGGTCTGTGCTCACAGTAAAATTTTCAGACATGATGATGGCTTTACACTGACCTACTCCCAGGTCCTTGTGAGATCGTCAAGGTCTGGAGCCAGAAGTCGAGGCAAAGTGAATTGCCCACACAAGGATGGAGCTCATGACCTTGACCTCATCGACTAAATGTACTAGTAGGCAGAGCTGAAGTTTATGTCCCAAATTGCTAAAATGAGGGGAGAGAAATACATAGGAAAGAAGAACATATTTGGCTCTAAGTGTCCTCCTTTTACAAGAAAGAATCCTCACAGAAAAATCTGGATCTCGTGAATATTTGTTGTGTTCCATCAAGTCCAACCCATCCAAAGAGAAACAGGCTGCCTCGGGCAAAGATGCTGAACGATGGCCTGAATCTGAGGGGATGTTACGGGGCAAATTCATGCTTCAGCCACATGAACGAAACGTTTCAGTCTCCTCCGATCTTGATATTCCACCACCTGTTCCTTAAGAACTCCCAAATTTCAAGTTACACTTTGCTTTGCATAATATTATGGGAAAAGTTATAGATTAGGGCTCTGCTTCCGGTTCTGCCATGTTGCTTCTTGACCTTGGGTTAATTATTTTCCCTCTCATGTCTTCAGTTTGCTTCCTCTGCAAAATGGTTTTTAGAATCTGTTCCAGCTCCACTGTTTTGGTTTTTACCTAGAACCAGGGGATTCAGTCAGAACTCTGACACTAATTAGCTGGGTAACCTTGGATAAGCCATTTCAGTTCTATGGGCCTGTTTTAGCATCTTTTTAAAAAGCTTCTGTTAGATGGTTCTTAGAGTCCCAAGACCATTCACTTAGTTACCTCTCTTATGCCCTTTTCAAAGATACAAAACCAGAAGCTGGCATATTATACTATATACTTAAAATGTTTTTTAACCAGTAGCAATTTCCAGTTACCCATAAATAACTTATATTTTACATGGCAAAAATTAAATATATCCTATGCATGACAATAAATACCTTTGCCCATGTCAGACTAAAGAATACCCAAAACAGGCCATGAAAACATGTCCATACCTCTGTCTTCATAAAAATCAGGGGGCAGAAGACCAAGGGCTTTCAGATAGTGAGGTGTAGCTGCAGAAAGTGACATGATTTCCCCAACAGCTTCATGGAAACCTTCATTAGCTCCATTTCTGAGCAGGTAGGGCTGTGTGGCATACGCCATGTCATACTGGATGTGCCCCATCTCGTGATGGGCTGTCAGGAAGTCATCCATCGTCACCTTTGTGCACATTTTGATCCTGAACAAAAATGGGCAAGATTAAAATGGATCTCATTGAATTTCATTTAATCATCACAGTGGAGTTATATGGGATTTCCATAGCATGGATCACCTTTCCAAGACTTATTTGCCAATGATTCTTGAGGACCTATCTTGTACGTCCTAGAAACTGCACTAGGTGCTCAATATAAAGTGATGGGCAGGGCTGAATCTTGTCCTCCTGATCACAGACTAACAGAAAGGAAGATAAACAGAGTCGTCTACTACAAAAACTCTGAGGCAAGTACTCTACAAGTGATCAGCAGACATGGCCTTGGGCACAACAATGAGTACATGGAGGCACAGTCTTCTGGAAGCCCCCAGGAAGGGCATAACTCAGGATGCAATGAGCAAGCTGGACCTTGATCAACATGCAGGGGTTTGCCAGGCAAATGGCAGGGAGGGACAAGAGACTGACATTCCTAGAAGCGCTCAATGAGGATGGCTTGAGAAAAGAATGTGGCATTCAGGACACAGCCAGGACATAGTAGTAGGAGGAGGAAGGGACAGAAATTGGTATTTGGGAATCCTTAGCATGTAAGTCAGGGAGTGGATGTGATGGCCCATGAAGCTGTGTAGGATGGCAAGAAAAGAGAGCCAAGGACAAAGCCCCAGGAGGTCCCAGGAGGTACAGGGTGGAGAGAGGAAAAGGAGACAGAGAGAGAAGTCAAAGAAGTCCAGAAGGAATGACGATGCAGACACCAGTGAACAAGAGCACTTCAAAGACAACTCCTCAACACGGCCCCATGCTGTTGTGGCCCAATGGTATAAGGCTGGCATTTGGCAGTTAGGTGCAGGTCCTCTTCAACTTGGCAAGAGCAGTTTCATGCAGGTGAGTGTAGGGGTCATATTTCAGTAGGTTCAGTAGTCTTCCCACCACTCTGAGCACCATGTCATCCCCCTGATGAATACCCTTTAAGGACTCCCGCTGCTCAGGAATAAACTCAACCTCCTTTATACACCCCAATATGACCTCCTTCTCTAACTTGGTTTTTCTCTATACTCTTTTGGCACAATTATAAGAATAGCTATTATATAGTTAATATCTACTGTGTGTAAGATCCTGTGCTAGGAAGCTTACATACACTTACTCATTTTTCAACTTCACCCTAGCACTGGAGTCAGTGAGCTATGGCCTGCATCTGGCTACCTGTTGTGATAGATCAGGCTTTACTGGGACACAGCCCTAACCATTTGTTTCTGTATTATCTATGGCTGCTTTCATGCCACAAGGGCAGAGGTGAGTAGTTGCAACAGAGACCTGCAAAGCCTAAAGAAACTATTTACTATCTGACCTTTTATAGGAAAGGATTGCCAACCCCTACTCTAGCGCATGCGGCTGGGGCCCTGCCTAGATCTGCTTTACCAGAAAGATCCACCCATCTCCCAGTTGTCTGAGTCCTGGCTGTTGGCCAACAGCTGCTTCCTTCTTTAATGTTTTTGGCTAAATGGGAGGTGCCTCAACCAGGAGGTTATGTGGCCCCATACTCTGGGGCAGTCCACAGCCAATGACTGAGTAATATGGGGTACAAAGGGCCAGTCCTCTTGTCTCAAGATGTGACCAACTCTGTGGTACAAATCATGCTCCAGAGAGCCCCGTGGGATCAGGCTGAGGCCAAGTCTCTAGCAGAGACCACCTCCTTACTTAACTCTTTCCCCTGCCCCATCCTGCTTCCTTCACTCCCCTTTGCCTGCAAGCTCTCCCTCAGTGAAACACGTGTACAAGAATCTCCATCTCAAGCCAGGGAACCCAACCTAAGACACTCACAAACCTGCCAACTGGGAATTACGATTCCACTTTATAGATAAAGAAACTGAAACCCAAGAAGGTTAAATACCTTGCCCAAGGTTGCCTATTCATTAAGTGACACAGCTGGGATTAGAAAGCCTGTGCTCATTCCGCCATTTCACACACACCCTCCTTCACACGCCCTTTATTCTAGCCTAACCTGCTGACTCCAGTACACAACACTGGTCCTGCCTCTCTCCATCTGATACTGCTATTCTCCCAGCCCCGTGTCCCTCCCAGCTCTGTCTGTCCAAACCCTTCTTATCTTCCAAGCCCAACTCAAATGCCACCTGAAGAACCCTGTCTGAGCCAAACCCCTATTCCAGGTGTGGTCACTTATCTTCCAATTCCCATGGAGTGTTCTCTGTGTTTCTCTTAATGACACATATCAGCTTATCTATTCACCTGTCCTAGCTCACTCAGAAGAGGGAAACGGAGGTGGGGATCAATGCCTGACTCACATATCCATCTTCCATAAATCTTGCACCAACCCTTTCCTAATGGGGGCACCACCATACCCATGACCATGCAACTCTAATGGGTGCATATCATCTCAGATGAGGCAAACTGTCTAAAGGTTCAAGTTAGGGCCTGCTGACAATCCCCTTTTCCTTGGAAAGCCCAGATGTGCTCTTATGCACTCCCAGCCTTCGTTCAAGGAGAATTCATTCATCTCTTCTGTGCTCAGAGAAGCAGAGAAGGAATCCAAATTCATCCTCATCCCTCCATTGTCTCCCATTTTAGTATCAGCTGTGTACACATCAGCCTCACTACCTGAAGTCACCCTTCCCCAGGTCCCATGCTGTGGGGTGGCAGACCACTTTCCGGCCATCGCCTGGCTCAGTTAGCATGGAGTTATCCCAGAATTCTTGAGTCATATTAGGAAGGCCAATAGACACAAAGAACTTCTCAGCCTCCTTGAATATCCTCTTTGCATCCCAGGACTGGAAGAAAAAAAAAACAAAAAAAAACCCCAGCATTTAATTCTAGCATTAAAATCACGGCATTCTTTCTGTTGGATATGTACAAAGGCATAACTGTTCTGGAAGGCAATTTGGCAACATGCATGGACAGCTTTCACAGCATTTATACTCTTTGTCTCAGTAATCCTGTCTCTAGGGAACTAACCTAGGAAATTCTTAGAAATTAGGTCGAAGAATTACGTTTAAAATGATTATTATTATTTTTCAATTGAAATAATTTGATATATTGTGTAAATTTAAGGTGTATAATGTGTAAAATGATTTTTTTTTTTTTTTTTTTTTTGCAGTACGCGGGCCTCTCACTGTTGTGGCCTCTCCTGTTGCAGAGCACAGGCTCCGGACGCGCAGGCTCAGCGGTCATGGCTCACGGGCCCAGCCGCTCCGCGGCATGTGGGATCTTCCCGGACTGGGGCACGAACCCGTGTCCCCTGCATCGGCAGGTGGACTCTCAACGACTGCGCCACCAGGGAAGCCCTAAAATGAGTTTTAATAGAGGGAAAAGTGGAAACAACCACCAGAATGGTTAAATAAATAATGATGCCTTTGTGGAATGGAAAATCTAAATAAATTAGATTTATAAAGAATTTTTATTGATATTTTTAATAATTTAATAGTGAAAAAGTAAAATATATAAACCACTTATATGGTATAATCTTAATGAGAAAATACATTAAAATGTTAACAGTAGACGGGGTGAGATCATGTGTGAAGTTTTTTGTCTTTATTCTTTATGTTCTAAGTATAAACACAAAGGATAATGACCTTCTCTTTGCTAAAAACTGTTCAACTCAAGACAACATCCCTTGATTGATCTCCTTCAATGGGCAAGGCCCTGGCATTAGGCTCATTAGAAGACACAAACAATAAAGCAGACATGAAGCTGTGTGATTTTGGAACCAAAAAGGCCCACATGTGACCCAGCAGCCGATGGGTGGGGGGGCCCTTGGCTTCATAGTCTGTATGGGAATCTAAACTTTCAGAATGTTCTGGAACTGGAGAGGGGCAGCAGAAGGTGTCTGCGATTCAGCAAACTCTTCTGGGAACCAGTGTCTCTGGAGCTGACCAAGACTTCTTTGGACATAAGGCCCATATCAGTCAAACTAAGTTTGTATAATTGGCAGATATTTAATGAATCACTTTTTAGTGACACAGAAAACTTCCTTTCATCTTAAAGACCAGTCAAGTTTGTTTTTGCTCCTATGTCAGCCTTGGGGATATGCAACTGGATATAACAGACACTATGGATATTTTCTTTGACCTTTAAAGGCTTAATGTCAGTCAATATTGCTATTGGTGAGTATGGCATTCTTAAGGAGAATGAACATATACTAAAACAGTGTAGACTGGCAAGCACAGTTAACATCTGCTGAATGAAGAATGAATGGATAGAAAACCAGGCTGGAAATATTAGGAGTTCTCAGTTCCAACCTTAGTTGTCACTGACTGCCTTTGTGACTTTGAACAAATCATTTACCCAAGCCTCAGCTTCCTCACCTACAACATGGAACTATCACAATACCTGTCCTGGCAGTCCCATAGGTCTGTCGTAAACATAACATTAGGAGAGATGGTGGGTGTGAAAACACCGTAGACAGGCTATGGAGCTACATAAAGATGGGCCTCTGCTGCTGCTCAACTGTGAAGTGGGGCTACAACGGCTGCAGGAGTTTAGGGGCCCTTGCAGCTTCACGTTTTCATTCTGCTATGGACTTTTCCCAGGAGTATGTTACGTAGGTGAAGATGTTCATTGCATTGCTGCTTACAGATTTAAAACTGTTAACAAGCAGTGCGTAAATAGCAAACCATGGTGCAACCATCTGAAGAAATTTTACACAGCCAGTAGAGGTATGATTATGGATCCTACCCAGAAATGTAGGCTATTAGCTGAATAAGGAAAAATACACAATTATAACTATAATATTATTTAATCAATGGGAGGGAACATAGAGAATTTAAACAATTATACCAAGATGGTAAAAGAAGTTTATTTAAAAACTATTTTAGACTCTTGTAATATTTTTAACAATAATGATTTTTAATATGCAAAAATCTTCTAAAGATATCCTTTTTTTACTATTCACAGAGATTACTGACTACTTAGCAATGACTAACTTTATATTTTTTTCACATCTTTATTGGAGTATAATTGCTTTACAATGTTGAATTCGTTTCTGCTGTATAACAAAGTGAATCAGCTATACGTATACCTATATCCCCATATCCCCTCCCTCTTGTGCCTCCCTCCCTCCCACCCTCCCTATCCCACCCCTCTAGGTGGACACAAAGCACCGAGCTGATCTCCCTGTGCTATGCGGCTGCTTCCCACTAGCTATCTATTTTACATTTGGTAGTGTATACATGTCCACGCCACTCTCTCACTTCGTCCCAGCTTACCCTTCCCCCTCCCCACGTCTGCAAGCCTATTCTCTACGTCTACATCTTTATTCCTGTCCTGCCCCTAGGTTCCTCAGAACCATTTTTCTTTTTAGATTCCATATATATGTGTTAGCTTACCGTATTTGTTTTTCTCTTTCTGACTTACTTCACTCTGTATAACAGACTCTAGATCCATCGCAATGACTAACTTTAGAAAGAGTTATGGCAACCAGTTGATAATTCCACATCTTATTGCTTAATGGAAAACTCAGGTCATCTCTACTTTGAATATCTCTCAGCAAGATCAATACCATACTTATTGAAGGTACTTGATGTCACTGACATTGTAAACTACTTTTCCATGAAAAGACAGCTACATAAGAAATAAATTTAAATTAGCTTGAAAATCTTCTCATTTACATGTTTTCATAAGACAAGAAGAGAAGGATGGCATAAAAAGAAGTGACGTTGAGGATTTAGATTTGGTTTTCAAGGTGTCTTCTTCCTACCTGGTTCTGCATTTCTTTGGTAACATCTATGCTCGGTCTCTCTCCAAAGGGGACTGTCAAAGGGTACAGATTTGTCCAAAATCTCCCCCACATATCACCTATTTAAAAAAAAGATTTCGTTAATACATGACAAGGACAACAGAAGTATAGACCTGATTTTACATAGTGCATGAGGTGGGATTGGTAAACAGGACACAGAGTATTCTAGATTTAATCTAGTTTCTGTGCTTCCTTTTCACTACCTCTTTTCTTCTTCCCTTATTTTATATTTTCAACATTCCCTTCTTTTTTTACCGCCTCTAAAAGGTTAAAATGGCAGGAGATGATGTGGCTAGACAAAGCTTGTTAGGGAATCATCCCTGTTTCTCACATTTCAAATTACAATTCAAAGGCACAATGTATTAAATGTACAGGACATCACAGCTACTATAGATTAGAAATAGATTTATATAGTCCCTCATCCATGGGACAAAATACTACAAATTAGACTATTAGTAATCTATGATATTGGATTCAAGAGAGATCATATAGACAGACTTGTGGTTGCCAAGGGGGATGGAGGGGGAGGCAGGGATGGATTGGGAGTTTGTGGGGTTAGCAAATACAAACTATTATATATAGAATGGATAAACAACACAGGGAACTATATTCAATATCCTGTGATAAACCATAATGGTAAAGAAAAAAAAGAGAGAGATCATATAGGATCATCATTCAGGAATCTCTGCTAACTAACCAGTAACTAAGTTCCACTTTTATTACTATATTATAGGAATCCACTTAACTGGGTGATTTTTCAAACATCTCAAACAAATGCTAAATTGAATTCCAAGGCCAGAAACCCTAAAAGGAAAAAATGGATCTAGAAAAAAATCAATCTCATAATAGGACCAGAATCCTGGCACCAAAGGAATGGGGGAAAATAATTACATAAAGAATATGTCGATGAACTCATGTTTTAAAAGATAAAATTCAGTAGAGATCAATGTAAAGTCCTATGCTTCAATTTTAAAGAAACATCTATCTATTATAGAAATATGTGATATGTGACATCAGGCTGAAACATATCCCACATGTAAAAGACCAAAACGGACCCAACAAACAGTATGACGTGGCTTCCAAAACACAAATGTGACTGTAGGGTAAGCGAGTAGAATTACAGAGTCTAGAACAAAGGAAACCATAGCACCATTTTTACTCCATGTTGGTCAAACTTTATCTGGAGTAACTGTTCAGTTCTGAGCGTGATATTTGAAGAGGGACATCAACAAAGGATAGCTTGTCCAAAGGAGAACACAAGTAGAAAAGTGAGATTTTAAAGAATGGTTGAAAAATCTATGGAGGATATTTAACATAAAAGAAGAAAACGGTGTATACGTGATGATAACAGTAATACTCACTAAAATGTACTGAGTACGTACTCTTGTGCCAGGTACTACGCTGTGCCTTGGCAGTGGTTGTTTATAAATCTCTAGAAGGCCATCTTGTGGAAGAAGAATGGACATATTCTGGGTAACCTCATAGCACGGAATTAGGCAAAATGAATGGAAGGCGTTAGAGGGGTGTTGATTCACCTCCACATAAGGTAGGACTTTAGGTTAGTTTACCTTGGAAGGAAGAAGGAGCCACCTGACAACAGACAGGTTTAAGCAGAAAGTGAATTACCAAAGAACACCTGCCAAAGACACTGTAGAGAGTATTTATATATTGCTTTAGAGGAAAAAGTCTCCACTGATCCTTTGCCCAGATTCCCCCCTGCTAAGAGAGAGGTTTGGCTGTGGAGAATCAGCTGTCAGCAACTTAGCTTGACTAGAGTAGGCATGCTATGTATGCAAGACATGAACTTTTCAAACATATGTTTTAATTGGCCTCAGCTTCTGGCGTGAGGGAGAGGGGAGGGAGGATGGCCACTCTCTGGTGGGGAATAAGGAGGTTGAATAAAGGGCCCCAGGTCTTGCATGGTCTACAAAAGCTCTATGGCAGGATCCAAAGTTTTTGGAAGATTGATTCTCCTCTTAAGCTAGGCATCTTCCTTCATGATGAAGACTTCATTCATTACTCATATGATTCCAAACCAAGTACTTTTCAGCAAAAGAAATTGTTGCAGTTGAACAAGGAACTTAACAAAGCTTTCACTCAGGCTATACCTTAATTCTAGAAAGTCTTTCTCTCAGCCCTGACTGCCCCTAGCCAACCAAGCTTCTTTCCTCTGAATATGATGCTAAAATCCCACCTCGAGGATTAGCCAACCAAGTTGATTAATAAAACTTATTTTCCCCATTTCCACTCTCATTTCTCTAGTGCTCTTAAATAACCCCTTTATCCTATGGATTGTGGCCAACATAATAACTCTTTATGTATAAAGTAATGCAACAGAGAACAATTTAAAATGACTTCCCTGTTGAAGACAGTGCTGTCAATCTTTGATTTCTATAATGTTACTAACTTCATTCACAGAATTTTTCAAAAGTTGGGCCTCACTCCAAAAAAACAACTTTATTGGTGGAAATGACAAAGAGCAAAGCACACAAAGAATTCCTGGAGTTTCTTACCAAGCAAATGGGCAGGGAGGCATCCAGTCGGACTGATACGGGAAGGGTAGGCATCCATCAACTTTGCCCTCACATAAGCGTGAAGTTGTTCATATAATGGTTTAATCTGAAAAGCTCAGGAAGAGACTTTAAGACCAAGAATAGCCTATTTCCAATCCCCAACACTAAAAATAGGAGCTTCTTTAGACAAGTAGAATTGCCCTAAGTTCTAATTTCTTCTCCTCTGAAATATTCTGGAGAGTTTGAAAGCATTCATTCTTCCCAGATACCGATGATGACTAGTTCCACTGCATAAAGCAATGAACACACCTGGAGGGATACAGATCCCAAAAGGAAGGCGGATGCAAAAAAACATTCATTTCTAAGATGCTACCTACTTCCTTCATTTTTAAACTGAAGTATCATTTACATATAAAATTCACCCATTTTAAAATATATAGTTTCGTGAGTTTTAATAAAAGTATACTGTTGGACAACCATCACTACCGTTCAGTTTTAGAACATTTCCAACATTCCCCAAAGTTTCCTTGCACCCATTAGCAGTCAACTCCATTCCCACCCCCAGCCCCAGCTGATCACTGAACTGATTTCTTTCCCTATCGTTTTGCCTATTCTGCACATTTCTTATAAATGAAACCATACAATATGTGACCTTTCGTGTCTGGCTTCTTTCACTTGGCTTAATGTTTTTTAGGTTAATCCATGCTGTTGCATGTATCAGTGTTCATTCCTTTTTATTACTGAGTAGCATTTCATTGTATGAATACATCAGAGTTTGCTTCATTTAGTATCTTAAGGATAAAATTCACCAGTTGAAGGATGACTAGGTTGTCTCCAGTTTGGGGCTATTATGAGTAATATCTCTATAAACATTCGTGCATAAGTCTTTGTATGGCTATATGTTTTCATTTCTTTCACATAGATCGCTAAGAGTGAAATACCTTAGTTATATGGTAAGTATGTGCTTAACTTTTTAAGAAAATGCCAAACCATTTTCCGAAATGGCTGTAGCATTTTACATTTCTGTCCGTAGCACTTAGTACTGTCAGTCTTTTTTTTCTTTTTTTTTCTTATTTTGGCTGCGCCGGGTCTTAGTTGTGGCACGCGGGATCTTGAGTTGCGGCATGCAGACTCCTAAGTGCGGCATGCATGCAGGATCTAGTTCCCCGACCAGGGATCGAACCCCGGCCCCCTGCATTGGGAGCGCAGAGTCTTACCCACTGGACCACCAGGGAAGTCCCTGTCAGTCTGTTTTAATCACAGCCATTCTGGTGGGAATGTAGTGGGGTTTTTTTTTTTAATTGAAGTATAGTTGATTTACACTGTTGTGTCAGTTTCAGGTGTACAGCAAAGTGATTCAGTTGTGTGTGTGTGTGTGTGTGTGTGTGTGTATGTATATACATGCACATATACATACATATATTATTTTTCAGATTCTTTTCCATTATAGGTTATTATAAGATATTGAATATAGTTCCCTGTGCTATACAGTAGAACCTTGTTGTTTATCTATTTTATATATAGTAGTGTGTATCTGTTAATTTCAAACTCTTAATTTATCCCTCCCCCGCTTCCCCTCTGGTAACCATAAGTTTGTTTTCTATGTCTGTGAGTCTGTTTCTGTTTTGTAGATAAGTTCATTTGTGTCATCTTTTTAGATTCCACATATAAGTGATATCATATGATATTTGTCTTTCTCTGTCTGACTTCACTTAGTATGATCATCTCTAGGTCCATCCATGTTGCTGCAAATGGCATTATTTCATTCATTTTTATGCCTGAGTAATATTCCATTGTATATATATATATATATATATATATATATATATATATATACCACATCTTCTTTTTCCATTCATCTGTCAATGGACACAGGCTGCTTCCATGTCTTGGGTATTGTAAGCAGTGCTGCTATGAACATTGGGGTGCGTGTATCCTTTCAAATCAGTGTTTTCCTCTTTCCCGGATATATGCCCAGGACTGGGAGTGCTGGATCATATGGTAACTCTGTTTGTGGTGGTTCTTAATCATGGTTTTAATGTGCATTTCCCTAATAAAGTTTTATTTGCTTATTTGCCATTTGTGTAATGTCTTTGATGATGTACTTACATCTCTTGCCCATTTCTTTTTCGGGGGGGTTGTTTGTCCTACTTCCACTTTTGATAGCTCTGCCCAGCTATGGCTGTGACAGAACAGCTTCACATAAGAAGCTGGAAGGCATGGGGATGTGGGGGTCAAAATGAAGGAAGAGGGAGACATTGAGAGGTGTCTATGGGGCACTTCTAATAGGACTCTCCCTTCCCTAGAACATCTTCCTTAGCCAAAGATAAGGAAACAACAGTATCAAGTGTCCTGAGGAAGGAAGCAAAGCCTATGGCTCTGCTAACAAAGGAAGACAGCACAGGCCCCACATAGCTCCGAAACCCATGCCTTCTTATAATCTAAAAGACCACTCCTTCCTATAGTCTTTCCTTCTCATAATCTTCCTGTTGGTAATTGCTGCTCAATGGCTAAAAGGGAGAGAAAAGCAGAGCAATTCCGATCATCTGTAGCAGTTGCCCTGTGATTCTTTACAATCTTTCCAAGCTCTAATATTCCATAACTCTGAGGCCTGGGAACGACCAGCCAGTGTGTTAAGAACAAGCCAGAATGCTTTTGGTCCCTGTCCCTTCTTCCTGCATGCTGCCCTACGTCTGTCTCTGCAGACAGTTCCTTGTTACCTCTGCAAAGGTACGTTCCACATCTGTGATCAACTGGTCACGGCTGTAGTCATAGTCACCTGCCCCCGTCACTTCATAATTCCCTCTCCAATAGTCCCCATAGTCCTCATAATCTGTTATTAAAAAGAAGAAAAATGAGAACATCTGGAAAGAAATAGATAAAGCACAATATACATAGAATAGCTTTCCTGGGAGGTTAAAAACTCCAAAAACCTGTCACATTTTTATTGCCCTTCTAAATATCAACTCAAAGGGATGCAAATAAATAATAACACTAGCTAATGTGTCCAAATTTTAATTCATTATCTCATCTACTAAGCACAAAAACTCTACAAGACAGACAGTATTATAATCCCCGTGGTGCAGGGTAACAGCCTGCTCTTGGCCGGTTAAACGATTCGTCCAAGGTCACACAACTGGTGAGGGGCAGAGGCGCACTCCGAGTCTCCTAACCCCAGGTCTCTACTCTCTCCATGGGTGAATTTGCATCCTTAGCTTTAAAACGTGTGACTGGATCTTTAAATTCTCATTTTGCTCAGGGCCTTATATTTTCAAATCTAACCCAACTCATCTTGGACACGGCCACAGTGGGCCTGTGTTTGTTGGCAAATTGTATGTATGCTTCATGTAGTGTCTTGTTATCAGGAAATGCAAACTTGTGTCAGGGTAATAGTTAATAAAGTTTGTAAATGTATTTTAGCAACTTTTATTTTTACATGCACGTTGGCAATGGATGATCAGGAAGACGAGGAGACAAGTAAATATTTGGATGGAAGGATGTGGCGATGGGCTCCTGTCTCCAGCTTGCCTGTGGCTTGAGAATATGAGTTTAAGTGGTAGTGAAGGACATTTAGAAAGAACAGATGAAAAATGTTTTTCCTTCCTCAACCCCAGAGCATACATTAGTTCACAATGCCATGGCTTTGGTTCATTATTCAGGCTGGAGGGTAAGTTAAGAGATATGGAAATTCCTCACCATGTTAAGATTTTGATGACCACGTGATTTGAGTTATAATTACAACTACAGAGAATAGTAGGTTTCCAGCCTAAACTACTCTGATTTGTTTCTTTCTGGGATACCACTCTGACGTAAACACACAAATGACCTTTGAGAATGAACTGTGGCCAGATGGGAGTTTAGGGGAGAGATGGTGTCTCTGACTCTCATCCTTTCTGGTAAATAGAATCGATCAATCCCCCAGACTACCTCAGGAACCCTCGGGGGCCTGAGCCCTTCCCAGACAACTGACTTGTTTGAGGCCTGGTAACTTAGTCTCACTCTTGAGCCCTTTCAACTGTACAATGTCAATTCACCTTTCCTTATTCCCTGGTGGTCTCCTCTTTGAGACACATAACCTAATTGTTCAGCAGGTGACTGTTAAATTAGGAATACCCCTTAGATCAAAGGGCAGGCTTGGTGATGCATAAGAAATAGCCCCGAAGCCCTGCAGAGAGCTTCCGAACCACCACAGCCCAGCAAACTCACTGTTGGCTCTGGCCATCTCGTTTTCCAGGACCACATACTCTTCATAAAATGGCCTCAGCCGCTTGCCGACCTCAGCCCTCCAGCCTTCCCAAGCCCAGAGTCTCCGATTGTAGTCTTTGCTGTTTTCCATTATGTCATCCAAACCTATTACCGCAAAGTACCCAAAGGGAAATAAACATGCATTTGTAAAGTTTTTATTTGTAAAGACTTATATGAAATTTAAAGAATTAAAAGGCTGGCAGACATCAAGGTCATAAAGTTGTTCAATGAAATCTCATGATTCGTTCATTTCCTCACCCTTATTATAGTTTCAAAAGATTTCTGCAGAGAAAATAAACCACTGAGATCACTGAACTATTAATTTCATTAGATTACTTGAGTGTGACAAAATTCCCAGTGCAGTTTTGTTAGAACTTAAAAGAGCATCTGTGTGCTGAAACACACACATTTGGAATCTTCCCCTCTTTAGATGATCCATCTGAAAGGCACAATGTCGTCATCTAAGGTTAATCTCATTTTTAAAGCTTGGAATAAAAAAAGGAAATTTTATAATCACTGCTCAAAATTAATAGCCTACCTGGTTCAAGTACTAAGCACTCCTGTGTATTTGGGTCCAAAACTTTCCCACTACTGTAGATGGTGCTCATTGTACTTAGAATTGTACTCAGCTGCAAATTAAAGATAATAAACAATGTTAAAAGTGGAAGATGTACAAAAGAGAATGCTAACGTAGAGATGTCCTTTCAACCATGTGATTTGTTTATGCCTCAAAATACAGCAGTTCACATCTTCTTGGCTAAGTATCTTCTTTCATGTAGGGTTGGATCACCTCAGTTAAATTTTCCCACCGTCGACTAGCACAGACGGGCCTTACGAGCACATGATAAATATATGTGGAGTGACTAAGAAAACAAAACAAAACAAAACAGATCTACCAAAGTCCCAAGAATGTTTCTCACCCACACACGCACAGAGCAGCGCATTTCTTATTCCATTCAGCCTTCACTGAGTGCACATTTATTGAACATCTGCTATGTCCTACACTCTGACAATTATGACATGAACAAGTCACTGGTCCTCAAGGACCCCACAATCATGCGACACTGAGACAATCATGAAACCAATGATTACATAATAGAGTGACAGGTACTATAACTGTGGCCAAAAAGTGATGTGGAAGCATGGGGGGGTGTGTGGATAAATGAATAACCTGGAGATTCAGGAATGGCTTCAAAGAGGGGGCACAATAGAGCTGTGTCTTGGAAGAGAGGTAGGAATTGGTCAAGTAGAGAAGGGAAGTAGAGGACAGAGCTTACAAGACAGAAGAAGGTTGAGAAAGACAAGGCATTTTCAGGGAGTGGTGACATGAGAGAGAAAACTGGGGTAGTGGTGTTGATTGAGGGGCATGGAGGATGGGAGAATAGAGAGGGAAGGAGGGGCAGATCATGAGCAGCCTCTGTGCCTTACTGAAGAGTTTAACTTTTACCCTGTAGGTAAAGGAGCATAAAGGTAATAGAGTAAAGCAGTGCTACTCAAAGTATGGTCCATGGACCAGTGCAAGTCAGCAAATAGTTTGTTTCTCGTCTATGAGAAGCACAGGAATTGAGAGAATAAATGTTTATAAACTTTTAAAAACGATTTGATATTTCCATGACAGCTAAGCATGTGATCAATGAAATTAACCAAGCACTGATCTGCGATGGATTGGAAATAAAGAAAGATAGGGAAGAAGGGAGGGAGGAAGGAAGAAAGGAAAGAAGGAAGGAAGGAAGGAAGGGAGGGAGGAAGGAAGAAAGGAAAGAAGGAAGGAAGGAAGGAAGGAAGGAAGGAAGGAAGGGAGGGAGGGAGGGAGGGAGGAAGGGAGGGAGGGAGGGAGGGACTGGTTCTCTCCCATAGATGATTTAAGAATCACTGGATGAAAGGCCCTGTTTCCCCTTCTCCTATTTCTCTCTTCCGTTATTCCTTCACTCTACTACAAGAGCCATTATCCTAAAACATGAAACAGATCTCATGCTTAAAACTTCAACAAGATCCCACAGTCCAAAGGAATAAACCCAAGCCCCTTACCATGGCACAAAACCCCTCCTGCTCTCTCTCTCTACCTGCTTTTTCCATCTCCCCTCCTTCCTCTCCATTGAATTCATGCGTCCTTGAGTCTCCCCTCCCCCCAAACACTTCAAGCTCTTCTTACACGCATTTCAGTGATTTTTAATCCTGGCTGCAAATCAGAATTATCTGGGGATCTTTTTAAAATACAATGTCCAGTTTCCACCTAGACTAGACGAAGCTCTAGATTGTAACAGAGCAACGGGCAAGACGGTGTCCTTGTGGAAAAGATGGGGCAGGGCGAAATGGATAAAATAAAGTGGATTAATAACTATTTGAATAATGGGCCCCAAAGAATGCAGAATAATAAACAACAGCTTGTAGGAAGACACAGGCCATATGGTTTGACCTTTGTCCTTATTGTGCATTTTTCTTTTTATAGATGCAGATAAGAACACAGTACCAGAGGGCAAGCAGCTGAGAAAGACTTTGATGTTAAATAGGCAAATCTTTTAGATAAAAATATTTCAATAGATCAAATCAAGGGTCTGTAAATTATGATTTGCAGACCGAATCCTGTCTGCTGCCTGTTTTTGTAAAGTTTTATTGGAACACAGCCATGCCCATTTGTTTCTGTGTTAGCTGTGGCTGATTTCCCACAACAAGAGCAGACTGACTCAGTGGGACAGAGACAGTATGGCCCACTAACCTAAAATATCTACTATCGTTCCCTTTACAGAAAGAAAGTCTGCTGACTCCTGGGCTAGAGAGATAGGATGAGAGATTTTTATTTTAACAGGGGTGAATATAGGCTTTCTTGAATTTAGACAAGCTACCTACATAAGAATAGAATTTTCAAAGGTATCATTTCTGGAGCAACATTGGTGGAAGAGATTTGGAGACTTTCTTGACAGTGATGTTGAGATGAATCAACCATGGAATTTGACTGTCAAAAAACCAAAGCAAGCAAACAGGAGCCTAATGTAATCCTGGGCTGTCTTAGTAGATGTAAAGCACAGGAGGCAGGATGTCGTACCCCGCTCACCTCCAGGCAGACCCAAACCCACTCGGAGGGCTGTGTTCAGTCCAAGGATACTGACAAAATGAAGCCAGCAACTAGGAATGGTTAGGGAACTTGAAACCATCGTATAAGGAAAAATGGACAGAGTGAAGGATGTTTAGCCTAGAGAAGAAAAGACTCAACTAGTTAAAAAAAAATTACCTGCCTTCCTTTATTTAAAGACCATTATGGGAGAGAGCAATTTGGCTCGAGAAGGTGGTACAAAGTGGAGGAAAAGCACTTTATGCTCAATGGAAGGAGTATCTTGCCATCAGTTAGAGGGACCCACATACGGAACTGGCGTCTGGGAAAGAAGTGAGTCGCCCATCCCTGAAGTAGTTTGAGCTGGGGTGGTTTAGCCACTTGTTAAAGAAGTTGCAGAGGAGAGTCAAGAATCAAAGGGGTGGGGGAGGATCAGACGACATGCAGGGCTTCTCAAGCTTAGCACCATTGACGCTTTGGACCAGACGACTCTTGTCTTTGGGGGCTTCCTTGCGCCTTGTAGAGTGTTTAGCAGCATCCCTACCCGCTAGATGCCAACAGCACCCCTCAACAGTTGTAAAAACCAAAAATGTCCAGATATTGTCAAATGTCCCTGGCGGGCAAAATCACTCCCGGTTGAGAAGCACGGACATGGACTAAGTGCCTGGTCCTCAGGAAGGTGACCTCTGTCACTGTGTCCATATACACCACAGCGCCCTCAGAATCGTGCTTTAACAATGTGTCCCAACATACCAGTGTGCTACTTCACTCTCAAAGGATACCAGTTTGGATGATAAGTTACGTGGCCACCCTACCGAGGCACAGAGCTCTTTCTATTGTGAGCATTGCTATCCTGGCAGATAAAGGCAGCAGCCAGGGGTGATATTAATGTTTAAGATTTCCCCAATATTTCAACTCTTGGGGTCAATGCTAGCATGTCACATACTCGTTTGCTCTTGTCTGCTGAGAGCACTGAGGTCCCACTCTGCTGAAGGACCTGCAATTGACGCTTGAGTGTGGGATTCCGAATTTCTTCTAGTGAATAAGTTTTGGCAATCCTGGACTGTTCTTCATAAAAGGCAGACCATTTGGCCCCGGCTGCATTCTGAAACGACAAAATAATAATAATAATTAATAATAAAGTTGAAGTTAGGATGGCACTGCTCGAATAGATAGAACAGAAGATATACTCCAAAGAGCATCTGGTGGAACATTTAGTATTTCCTGAGTGATTTAATTCTCTACTTTGCTGAAGGTCAAAGTTTAGGTTAAGAGTGACCGAGCCACACTTGGTCACACTCTCTTTCTGACCTAGTGCTTAGTTTTCCCAAGGGTCCTGTCCCCAGAACTGGAAGTGAATTCTCACAGATGATTCATATTGTGAGGCCCTGGAAGGTATGGCCTTAGCACTTGTGACGTGGGTGAGTTGTTCAAGGATTCAAGGATGAGCGCTCTAAAGGGAGAGTCCAGCAGAGCTCAGAGCGGACTTCCTGGGCATACAGCTCCTCATGGCGATGAGAACCGTAAGAAATGAGAACCAGTTTACAGGAAGCTCTGTGGTGCCATGATTTACCAGAGATTCTGATCTTAAAGTATGAGCCCCAGTCAAGGTTGCCCAGAACATGGCCATTTGGTAGCTGTGGTGATTTTCTACCAGCAAAAGAAACCAATAAGCAGGTGATGATGCCAGGATTCACTTGCCCCCCCATCTTGACCATCAGTAAGCAAGTGGACTTCTCCAGACTTATCCAGTGCAGTCTTCTCTCAGCGCACAAGCTCATTTCCATTTATCAAAGACTGAAATGAGCAACTATTTTGTACATTGTACTTCTCCAGACCCTATAAAAGAGGTAGCATATGAGGCAAGTAAGAACTCCATTCCTTGAGCCAGACACTTCTGACTAGCTATTGTGACCCTGAGCAAATTACTTAGCCTCTCTGAGTCATGTTACCTTACTCAGAAAATGAGAGTAATAATAGTAGAACTTACCTCAAAGGGTTGCTGTAAAGGCGAGAAAATTTAACAAGTAATATAATGCCTATCAAAGTGCCTGATATATCCCAAGCATTTAAAAATCATAGCTACTTTATCACTTACAGGGAAAAAAGTCCTTGTCCTTAAGTGGCTGACAGTTTTATCAAACAGATAAGATACACATCGTGAATGTTTCATTACTGAAACAAGAGCATATGATAATGTATAAACTATGAGTGGGGCTAAGCAGTTCCTGTTACAGGGACCAGATTTGGCAAGCCCTCCTGGAGGAGGTGGAACTTAAGACAGACCTTAAATTAGGTAGGAGATAGATGGGTGTAGAGTACTTTGCAAAATAATTTACCTCATTTGGTCTTCTTAACAACCCCACGAGATACAAAATTATTCTATTTCCATTTTTCCTATGTGTAGAAAGGGGCTAAGAGAAATAAAAAGTGGAGCTGTCGACTAACTGTCAGTATCTGAATCCTGGATCCTGTGGTGGGCAGACACTAAGGTGGCTCCTGTGATCCCTCCTTCCTGCTGGTGCACCCTTGTGTGTCCCCCTCCCCTTGAGGGTGAGCAGGACCTGTGCCTCACTTCTAACTGGGAGAATATAGCAAAAGTGACAGGATATGCATGTTTATGTTACATAAGGTTGCCATTTTTGTCTTGCCAGAAGACTCTCCCTTGCTGATTTTGATGCAGCAAGATGCCATGTTGTGAGCTATGCTGTGGATAGGGCCACATGGTGAGGAATTGAAGATGGCCTCTGACTGACATCCTAAGGACCTCAGTTCGGCAACATATGAGGATCTAAATGCTACCACTAACCACATGAGCTTGGAAGTGGATTCAACCCCAGTTGAGTTGCAGATGAGACCACAGCTCTAGCCGGGACCTTGATTATAAGCTTACGAGACTCAGAAGCAGATCCAGCTAAGGTGTGCCTGGAGTCCCGCCCCACAGGAACTGTGAGATAACAAGTGTGTGTTGTTTTAAGCTACTACGCTTGGGGTAATCTCTTACTCAATAGATAACTAGCACAGATTCCAAAGCAGGACTCCAGGCATGACTGCACTCTCCAGGCCAAGGAATTTTACTTTTATCCTGTAAATACTAGGGACTCACTTAGGGGTTGCAAGCAGGTGTGTGACATGATGAAAGTGGTGCAGGAAAGGGACAACGGATCAGACAAGAGATGAAGGGAATATTATTGAGCACACACAACCCCTCAGGAACTACTTCTCAGTTAATCTTCACAAACCATCTTGTGAGGTAGTTGTGATTGTCTCCACTTCACAGATGAGGGAAATGAGGCACAGAGCAGGTAAGTAACTTTGCCTAGGTCACACAGCTAGCAACTGGAAGAAACAGGGTGTCAACCCAGAAATGTTTACCTCCAAAGCTAATGCTCTTAACCACTGCCTATAGATTGGATTCGACAGATTCTGTTCTTGTCTCTAACATGCCCGAATGAGAGGGACTGAGCTATGGAAAGAGGAGTTCGGTCTACAGCACAAATCCATTCATGCAACCCACCACTCACCTCTCAGTCCCTACCCTTTTTCATCCGATCCAGAATGACTGACAGCAAAATTTCTAGTAAAACTTTGATCCCAAATTAAGGCATTTCTTTTCTTTTCAATCTACTTTGGAAACAGCTCATTATCCCCAAAAGGCCCCAATCTTAAAATATTTTTAAAAAATTATACTGCATGTGGGAACTTTGAAGATATCTGTTTTATTTTATTTTTCGCTACCATATACAAGTGTTATACTTTATATCACAAAAATATTACTTTATGTTGCCTTGAATTTTGGCCCCTGAGGACACACTGTTCCATCCCAAGCTGTTCTTTTTAATATTGCTTACCATCTATTCCATATTCATACTATAAGGCTCCCAAGCCTAAATAAAACTGACAGCTTAGGGCTTCCCTGGTAGCGCGGTGGTTGGGAGTCCGCCTGCCGATGCAGGGGACACGGGTTCGTGCCCCGGTCCGGGAAGATCCCAAATGCCGCGGAGCGGCTGGGCCCGTGAGCCATGGCCGCTGAGCCTGTGCGTCCGGAGCCTGTGCTCTGCAACGGGAGAGGCCACAACAGTGAGAGGCCCGTGTACCGTTAAAAAAAAAAAAAAAAAAAACTGACAGCTTAGAAGTTATACAGAGAATCAAAGTCAGTTCATACATACCAACCAAGCAACATAGACAGTGCTTGAGAGCTATATGTCATTTTTGGATTTGAATGATGAACGAATTGAAGCATATACAGTAACTTACGTAGCTACAGGGTTCAAAAGGAACCATTACAAATCAAATAAGTGGCATCCCATACTGCCTCTGTGCAAAGGCAGGAGAGCAGCAACTAACACAGCAAAAGTTTCCACAGCCATTGATGGGGGTTTGGGGTCAAGACACACATTACTCAGTACAATCACAGGAAGTTAGAACCCTCTCTGACTCCCTGCATATACCATACCATATTCTCATCCTACAAGAGATCCTCTGTAATTTCAAGGACTGAAAATGTAAAATCCTAAATTATATTTTAAGTCACTCCAAAAGACATCCTGCTCTTTTTGGCCCTAACGATATGCAAGTTAAATATGATTTCATTATGCTTTTAAATGTTTTCATATGAGATTCGTCTTAAGCCATAGGTCTGCGGTCTCTACTCAAATTATGATAGTTTTATCTAAACAATTAAAATGCTTTTGCGATAAGTTGTTTGAAATGAAAAGAATTAAAATCTCATTTTCTTTTTTTCTATAGCTCACTATCAACCCCTAAACCACTTCTTCCCCTGTAGGTATGAGAGTTCCCTGAAGACAGAAGATGAAAAACTGAATGGAACCTTAGCATCCAAGCAGTGACTTGGACCCCAACAGGCTCCCAGGGAACCCTCCACCCTCAGGTCCCATATGCTGGTCCAGTTTCTATATATAGCTCTCAAAACCACATCAGATTCAAAGATGAAAACTGCCTTGGTTATCTTTCAAATATGCCCAGATACTTGCATATTTTTTAAAACAGCTTATTCTATTCAAGGAAGTAGGTAATCTAAATTACAACAATATTGTTTTTCCATGAGAATCAAAAATTTATTTTTTCTTTTTTCAGATGGGAGAAAGGGGTATGGCTTTCAAACATTTTAATTTTTTCTGAATTTTATCTCATAGGGAAAAAGAAAAATCCACTCACACCTGAAATTGGGTCCTGCCAGAAAGGGGCCCACTAGATATATATTTGAGCTATTTCATAATAAGAAATATAACGTAGTATAAGTAACATAGCAAATATCACGAAAACCTCTACTCCGATTTTTTAAACATTGACACTCTGCAATAGTTGCTTCAGACATATTTATTTAGTGGTTAGAATCAATAATACCATATTATATACTCAAAAGTTCCTAAGAGAGTAGATCTTAAATGTTCTCACTACAAAAAAGAAATGGTAGGACTTCCCTGGTGGCGCGGTGGTTAAGAATCCACCTGCCAATGCAGGGGACACGGGTTCAATCCCTGGTCCGGGAAGATCCCACATGCCGCGGAGCAACTAAGCCCACGTGCCACAACTACTGAACCTCCGCTCTAGAGCCCGTGAGCCACAACTACTGAGCCCACGTGCCACAACTACTGAAGCCTGCATGTCTAGAGCCCATGCTCCGCAACAAGACAAGCCACCACAATGAGAAGCCCACACACTGCAACGATGAGTAGCCCCCGCTCGCCACAACTAGAGAAAGCCCTCACGGCAATGAAGATCCAACACAGCCAAAAATTAATTAATTAATTTTAAAAAACCCCACATATTCTTAGAAGTGGAATTGGTGGGTTAAAGCAATTTTCAACTCCTGTAGATATTGTTAAATCTTGGTAAATCTGATTTTATGTCAACTTGGTGTTTCATTATTAATATAATGTTATCCCTCTGATTATTAGTGAAGTTAAACATATATATGAGGTATATAAATATATATATATATATTCAAATTTCCTCCTCTATGCATTTGCTGCTCATATCTTTTCCCCATTTTTCTACTGAATTTCTGTCTTTTTTATCACTTAGTAAAATTTCTTTATACATTCTGACTGTTAATCTTTTGTTAATTATATGTATCACAAATGTTTTCTCAAGCTCTGCTTCTTGTCCTGTGTGTGTCTGTGGTGTATGTTTATAATGCCTTTTAGTGCACAGAAGTTTCTTTCTAATCCTAATGCAACTGATTTGCTCAGTCTTTTCCTTTATAGATTGATCCTTTTGTATCTTATTTAATAAATCATTCTAAACCAAAAGTCATTTAATAAACCATTCCTGGGCTTCCCTAGTGGCACAGTGGTTAAGAGTCCACCTGCCCTCTCAGACTTCAGACTATACCACAAAGCTACACTAATCAAGACAATATGGTACTGGCACAAAAACAGAAATATAGACCAATGGAACAGGATAGAAAGCCCAGAGATAAACCCACGCACATATGGTTACCTTATCTGTGATAAAGGAGACAAGAATATACAATGGAGAAAAGACAGCCTCTTCAATAAGTGGTGTTGGGAAAACTGGACAGTTACATGTAAAAGAATGAAATTAGAACACTCCCTAACACCATACACAAAACTTAACTCAAAATGGATTAAAGACCTAAATGTTAAGGCCAGACACTATAAAACTCTTAGAGGAAAACATAGGCAGAACACTCTGTGACATAAATCACAGCAAGATCGCTTTTGACCCATCTCCTAGAGAAATGGAAATAAAAACAAAAATAAACAAATGGCACCTAATGAAACTTCAAAGCTTTTGCACAGCAAAGGAAACCATAAACAAGACCAAAAGACAACCCTCAGAATGGGAGAAAATATTTGCAAATGAAGCAACTGACAAAGGATTAATACCCAAAATTTACAAGCAGCTCAATATCAAAAAAAACAAACAACCCAATCCAAAAATGGGCAGAAGACCTAAACAGACATTTCTCCACAGATGATATACAGATTGCCAACAAACACATGAAAGAATGCTCAACATCATTAATCACTAGAGAAATGCAAATCAAAACTACAATGAGATATCATCTCACACCGGTCAGAATGGCCATCATTAAAAAAATCTAGAAACAATAAATGCTGGAGAGGGTGTGGAGAAAAGGGAACACTCTTGCACTCTTGGTGGGAATATAAATTGATACAGCCACTATGGAGAACAGTATGGAGGTTCCTTAAAAAACTAAAAATAGGGCTTCCCTGGTGGCGCAGTGGTTGAGAGTCCGCCTGCCGATGCAGGGGACACGGGTTCGTGCCCCGGTCTGGGAGGATCCCACATGCCGCGGAGCGGCTGGGCCCGTGAGCCATGGCCGCTGAGCCTGCGCGTCCAGAGCCTGTCCTCCGCAACGGGAGAAGGCCACAACAGTGAGAGGCCCGCGTAACGCATAAAAAAAAAAAAAAAAAAAAAAAAAAAAAAAAAAAAAAAAAAAACTAAAAATAGAACTACCATATGACCCAGCTATCCCACTACTGGGCATATACCCTGAGAAAACCATAATTCAAAAAGAGTCATGTACCACAATGTTCATTGCAGCTCTACTTACAATAGTCAGGACATGGAAGCAACCTAAGTGTCCATCAACAGATGAATGGATAAAGAAGATGTGGCATAATATATATACAATGGACTATTACTCAACCATAAAAAGAAACAAAATTGAGTTATTTGTAATGAGGTGGATGGACCTAGAGTCTGTCATACAGAGTGAAGTAAGTCAGAAAGAGGAAAACAAATACCATATGCTAACACATACATATGGAATCTAAAAAACAAACAAAAAAATGGTCATGAAGAACCTAGGGGCAAGATGGGAATAAAGACGCAGACCTACTGGAGAATGGACTGGAGCATACGGGGATGGGGAAGGGTAAGATGGGACAAAGTGAGAGAGTGGCATGGACATATATACACTACCAAATGTAAAATAGATAGCTAGTGGGAAGCAGCTGCATAGCACAGGGAGATCAGCTCGGTGCTTTGTGCCCACCTAGAGGGGTGGGATAGGGAGGGTGGGAGGGAAGGAGATGTAAGAGGGAAGAGATATGGGGATATATGTATATGTATAACTGATTCACTTTAGTGATCAAGCAGATTATGTTAGTTATCAAGCAGAAACTAACAAACACCATTGTTATACTCCAATAAAGATGTTAAAAAAATTAAAAAAAAAAAAGAATCCGCCTGCCAATGCAGGGCACATGGGTTCAAGCCCTGGTCCGGGAAGATCCCACATGCCATAGAGCAACTAAGTCTGTGCACCACAACTACTCAGCCTGCACTCTAGAGCCCATGAGCCACAACTGCTGAGCCTGCACACCACTACTACTGAAGCCCGTGCACCTAGAGCCCGTGCTCTGCAACAAGAGAAGCCATCGCAATGAGAAGCCTGTGCACCCCAATGAAGAGTAGCCCCCGCTCGCCACAACTAGAGAAAGCCCACGCGCAGCAACGAAGACCCAGTGCAGCCAATAATAAATGATAATAAATAAAAATAAATATAAAAAAGAAATCTTATCCATAAAAAAAAAATAATAAACCATGTCTAACCAAGAGCCACCTATATATCCTGCTAAAAGTTTGTCTTGCTTTTCCTATTTAATTTTTAGTCTATCTTAAATTTATTTGTATCTGTTACATAAAGTAGGAATGCCTTGAGCTTTGGCTCATAAAAGGGTCCCTACAGATTTTTTAATTTGCTTCTTTTTTCCAGAGCTCTAGGAACCTGAACAAGTTTTTTGTTAATTTCTTGGCTCAATATTCCTGCACCCTGCTAGTAGCGTAAATTCATTTTCCACACCTATTAAAAAATTCACAAGTGAAACCTGATTTTGATCAGGTCTCTAGATCAGGACTCTGCCCACCATTTGTTTTTGTAAATAAAGTTTTATTGCAACATATTCACACCCATTTATGGGCTGTCTATGGCTGCTTTTGTGCTACAATGGCAGAGTTGACTGGTCTACAATGGCAGAGTTGAATAGAGGCTCACAAAGCCTGAAATATTTACTACCTGGCCTTTTATGGAAAAAGTGTGCTGACCTCTGCCCCGGATCTATACATTTACAGAAAACACAGGGGTCACAAGGGCATGTTAAGCAATATTATAGGGACATAATCAGCAAATCCAGAAAGTGGGAGTTTCTATAGGACTAACAGTTCAGTACTTCTGCGAATAAATTGCAAAACAAAACAAAACAAAACAAACAGGAAAATGAGGGAGGGACTCTATAGGCTAAAAAAGACCTAAAGTACATCTGCTAAAGTGATCAAGAGAGGACCTTGTTAGATCCTGATTCAAACAAACCAGCTGAAATTTTTTTAAAATGAGACATTAGGGTACATTTGAATACTGACTAGATATTTGATGGTATTGAGGAATTATTATCATGTTTTTGACATGGTACTGTTATTAAGGTTGTTTAAAAATTCTTACTTTGAGAGCTAGAAAGTGAAATATTTACACGTAACATATAGTTATATGATGTCGGGGATTTCCTTCAAAATAATCCAATAAACATGGGGTTGGGTAGAAAAATAAAACAAGATTGGCCAAAGTGTTGACAATTGCTGAAGCTGGGTGATGGGTATAAGGAGATTCAACATACTAGTCCTTCTTTTATGTGTTTGACAATTTTTACAATGAAAAGTTAAAAAAAAATCCACATAATGGAATACTATTTGGCAATAAAATGGAACCAAGTAACGATACGTGCTACGGCATGCAAAGTGAAAGAAGCCAGTCACAAAAGACCACCTAGTGTATAACCCCATTTATATGACATGTCCAGAATAGGCAAATCTATAGAGACAGAAAGTAGATCAGTGGTTGCTTAGAGCTGGGGATGAGGGAGGAAGAATGATTGCTAATGGGCGTGTAGTTTCTTTTGGGATGATAGAAATGTTCTAAAATGAGATGGTGATGACAGTTGTACAATTCTGCAAATATACTAAAAAGCATTGAATTGTAGACTTTAAATTGGTGAATTTTATGGTGCATAATTGTATCTCAGCAAAGCTGTTGTTAAAAGCCCTCAATAGTAAAAGCAAAGAAAAAAAACCCCACCTTATTCCCTAGCTCCTAAAACTAGATCTGAAACACCCATGGAACCGCTCCAAACCAAAGGATTTAGCCAAAATTAAATGAATTCTCCTTTGCCCAGTTACCTGGCACACACTAAGAAGCAGCGGCAGTTCCTGACCACCAGGCCGCTCTCCCTGGGTGTAGCTGGTGGCTGCCTGGTGTCCTGTCAGAGTGCTTAGATCAGTGAGTAATTGTGTCAAATTCGGATGAAATTAAACATGTCATTTTGAGTTGCTCAAGTTCAGTTTCACCAAATTACATCACTCAACTGGGACATCGTCAAGTTTTCATGACAAAGAAAAACTAGTATGAACAGGCCTCCAATGCACTTGACTCATGTTAATCCTCCACATGTGGAACTTATTCATTCACCAGTTATCCACTGAAAAATCTTGGCTGGGCCCATCCACCCTCTTATGTTTCAAGAGACAAAAAATAAGTGACTTGCCCAAGGTATCACAGCCAGCTCAGGAGAGTCAAGATAGCATCAGATTCCCTGAATTCCATCATATTTGCATCACACTGACTTTTCCCAACCCCTGTACCTGGGTGTAGGTACTTGTATGTGTTGGGGAGTGTGGGACAGATTCACTGGAGACAGGGTTGGCGTCTACATTCTCTCCTTGGGTACAGAATAGCAGTTTAAAATGACCCTTCTCTGGGTTCACTGTGCCCCCAGCCCTAAAGACAGCGGAAAAGGTTTAGGAAGCAGGTGTGCGCAAGGCCTCTAGGGGCCCTGACCACCCAAAGGGTAAGTGTGGGCCTCCTGCTCTCTCTTTACAACTTCTGATAACTCAACAAGAAATATTTATGAAGTGTTTTTGGAGACCTCCAGGGCTCCAACAGGGCAGTCTTCAACACGCCCTTCAGCTGCATGCACAGGAATTTGGGGCAGCTGTAGGAGTTACTGTCAAATACTGGAACAGTGAACCAGGATGCCCCTGCCAGTGATGGGATCCTTTTGCTCTCTTCCAGGGATAAAAAAATTGTCCAGGGACCTCCTATGTTGCTAGAGAGCTTTCGACTTTGCAAAAAAAAAAAAAAAAAAGAAAGAAAAATAAAAGAAAGAAAAAGAAAAAAGAAATCCTTTTGACTTACAAAGGACTCTTTCAAAAATAAAAACAACAATAAACTTACAAAGGGGCAATGCAAAAAAGTAATGTCATTTTACTGAGAAGAGAATTACAGTTTAATTGGTGAATGTTCGATCTCAAACATGAGAACAGTATTTGCTCTAAAGCAAGTATTTGGTAATTAATTTTCAGTGAATTTCTGAACTCTATGGAAACCCGTTTTGAACCAAGCTTTTTTCCTTATCTCTGTCTGATGGGCCTCTCCTAAGCAGGGAGATTTGGGGACACTATACTGATCAAGTTTTGGTGCCTTCTATTATTTTAAGCTATAGTCTCATGACTTGATCTGAGAATCGCCATACTGGGTCAGATTGATTGGCTGACAAGCCCAATATTCTGACTCTGAAAGTTATGCCAAGGGATAATTAGGAAATGGTAGATTGCCCTCAATAATGTCACCCTGATAGGATCTGAACAGACACATGTCATACAGCCCAAATTTCTCTTCCTGTATTACTTATCTATTGCTACAATAATACTACATAACAAACAACCAAAAATCTCAATGGCATGTGTTCATTGTTTACGTGCCTAGAATCACTGAGGGTTACCAGGCAGCTCTGCTGATCTTGGCTGGATTTGCTTACAACTCTGGGAGATTGGTTTCAGACGGGACAACTATTCCACACCTTCCCTCACTCTTTAGCTGGCCAACCCAGGCATGTTCTCATAGCAAAGCCAAAGGTGCAAAGAACAAGCCCCACTGTTCAAGTCCCTTCCAAGCCTCTACTTGCATCACATCTGCTAACAGCCCATTGGTCAAAGTAAGTCACATGGTGAAGGACACGATCACATCACCTTCAGTGGGATGGCACTGCAAAGTGACATAACCTTGGGTGTTGATATAGGGAAAGGTAAAGAACTGGGTCCATAAATGCACTTAACCATACTTCCTTACCCACAGTGGATCTACAATCCTTACATTCACTTAAATACTACGAAAACTGACTTATAGTTTTCAATGTCTCACTGTTTTAGATTAAAGAATGGCCTAGTTTTACAAGTCTTACCAGTTTTACCACCTGTAATGTAAACAGCACCTCCTCCTATTTATTGTAAATTTCTCTCTTTTGAGCTTTCAAAGGCACCATCTTTCTAGTCTGAAGAGAGTTGGCCGATACAACTGGGAACACTCTATCCTTTCTTCTTCCCTCTCAGACTCAGTTGTTTTTTTTTTTTCTTTTTGAGTCAGGCTTTGGAGAGCTAATTCTGCTTTCTCTTCTAACTCTCTCTGATCCCCCTAAATCACTCCAGTGGCTCTTGGGGAACACGCTCCGTTTCTCCAGTTCTTTCTATTGATAGCCACCAGCAGCAGACCATATCTCAGTCTCCTGCTCATTTCGTGCGTCTTGTACCACCAGCTGCAGTGCCTGTTTCATCAGGGGATCTCAATATATGTGATAAGAGGATAGAAGAGCTATTGCTCTCCCTGTGCATTGCCCCCTCCCCAGGTAAATCCACACAGGTGCACTAATGCACTAACGCGCCCTTCACCATTGCTGGAGGAAGGACATATTGGGCCCCCTTGCTTGCTTCTTGCATTCAGATATTTTCACTTTTCTTTAAAGGGCCCATACTGCCTGCACTTTGACCACACTTTGTGGATTTGTGCCCTTTCATTTCTGGCCTTTCCTCTAATCAACAAGTGCAATTCAAAAATGACAGCACTTAAGATCCAGACATGAATTCAACGAACATCACTACATCTGGGTGTACAGCATGCCTTCTCAGCAAGTGGGCACTCAACAGAACTGTTACATGTCTCTTGAGCAATTATAACTCCCTTTCACATTCACAGCAATGATATCGTATTGTTCTCCCAGGCTCATAAGCATTGAGCACTATTTCGGTGGTTTTGTGTATTAACTGTCGTCCCAGCAACCCTATGAGGCAAATATGAGTGTTACGCTGTTTTTCACAGGCAGAAAAACTAAGGCGGAGAAAGGTTCATTAACTAGCTCACGTTCACCCAGGTAGAAAGTGGTGGAGCCAGGGTTTGGACCTCAGCAGTCTGACTCCAGAGCTCTTAGGCATGATGCCGGTCGAACTTCACCACCACCTGCGGACCATTCGGCTAAGAATGAAGACAGAACCTTTTTTTTTTTTTTTTTTTTTAGATTCCATATATACGGTGTTAGTGTACCGTATTTGCTTTTCTCTTTCTGGAGGGTGGAAGGGAGACGCAAGAGGGAGGAGATATGGGGATATATGTATACGTATAGCTGATTCACTTTGTTATAAAGCAGAAACTAACACACCATTGTAAAGCAATTATACTCCAATAAAGATGTTTAAAAAAAAAGAGAATGAAAACAAATGCACAATGCACTTCAGGTACCTCCAACAGAGATCAAATAAAAAGTGAGAAAAAAGCAACAGTGAAGAGGTGAAGAGAGGTAAGACCAAACTACGAGACAAGAAAAATGCTCTCCTATGACAACACTGGGCTGTCAAAATCTCCTGGATCTCTTTAAGCTTTAGAAAAATAGGGGGAAAAAAATCTCCTGAGGAATTCAAATGAGGCAGCAGGTCTCAGATTGGATCTGTCCAGAGAGCAGCAGTAATTTAATTTACATGCAACCGACTATTTGAAAAAAGAAGCTTCTGAACTGCATTTTTAAAAGAATGTATTGCTGTACAAGTGTCATAAAAACTTTTCTTAAATAATGTCACTCCGTTTTCAGCACTGCTTTGGGATCTGTGAGGGAAGAAATCTCCTAAATCCTTGCACTTGTCAAACAAAATATCTTGCTTTCCCACAGCATTCTGAGATTTGTCAGAATTGGTTTGATTATGGTTTTTCTTGGAGGGTTCTGTGGATCCCGTATGCTCTGGAAGTCCCTCGGAGCTCCGAGACCATTAAGGAAGGAATTCCCAAGTCCAGCCTCACCCGACCCCTGGTAATCTTAATTACTGGCTAGCTCTTTCACTAAGCCTCCAGTTGCATTTTTCTCAGTTAATAGATCATTTGTAGAGTCTTTAGACATTCCTGTTGACATTGTAGGCTTGGGAAAATTATTAACTCAATAACTTATGGCATTTCTATGAACTGCTTTGAAAGCCTGACTATGATGAGAATTATGGTGGCAACTTTCTAAAGCATGTTCACTGGTTTCCACGAATCTGGACTGAGACCAGTGAATAATTTTGTAACAATTTTCCAAATGAACCAAAGGTCAATTGTTCAGGCATCTGGGACTCCAGAATCAGAAATACTGAGGCAAACATCCAACCTCACAGCTCAGAGCATTTCTTTGATTTCCCTTTTCAGTTTCCTGGGCAGTAAGCTGATTTTTAAGAAGCAACTGATATCCTTATGCAGCTATAGGAGAGAACTCACCATCTTTTGGACATTCTCATCGGTAATATTGGTGTTATAATTCCAAGAAGCAAGTGAACTTTGATAAGACAGGTCTTCAGCTTCATGGTCAAACTTCTGCAAAAATGTCTTGGCCTGTTCCTCAGTGGTGGATTGAGCAGCCGTTACAGCAACAAGGCTGAGAAGGAGCCAGAAAGAGCCTGACATCTTGCTCTGTGCGCCAAGATCCCATCCACTGAACAACTTCCCTAGAGTAAAACCTCCTCATGAGATTTTCTCTCTCATCAGCCTTTGAACTTGGGTTGGGCACTGAGCAGGAAGATAAAAAAAAAAAAAAAAAGAAGAAGAAGAAGAAAAAACAGTAAACAATCTGCTGAACCAACACAAAATTCATCCTGGGGAGGACAGATATGTAAACAGATTTTAGAATGATTTCTTAAAGTAAATCAAATAAACAAATGTTATTCATTAATCCTAGAGAATCATAGCTCTCAAATTTTATGGCCAAATCAAAACTTGTCCATTTGGTTAGTATGTTCCTTAAAATCTGTTAAAGATACACTGAAGGTGTTATGATTTTACAGTGACCAACGGACTTACACGTTTTAGAGACAATTCCATTAAGTCACTTCTCTCTCCTTCCTTTTTATTTTACACTCATATTCACAGAAACTCTATTTGGGTAACATTTTCCCTTCCTAAATAAACGATTTTGCCCTTGTCTCTATAGAATTCATTTTTTTCTGATAAAATTTTAATTTCCAGGGCCAATTTTTAAAATTATGAGACCACCCTCCACTCCACAAGTTAACTCTCCTGATTTAACTTGGAAAAACTTTAAAAGGCTCCTTTTCTCTTTCTCAGATGATCATGCTAAACACTGGTTCTATGACTAACTTCACTCTGTGTCTCCATCCCTTTCACTTACCTGTTCAAAGCTTGGTCAAGGTCACAAGGAAATCAGAATGCCACCACATGGTATGAAATTCAGGGAGTGTCCATCTCAAATTCTGGTCATCCATAGCCATGTATCATTGCATAGAATTCAAAGAGACTTTAGTGGTTATCCTGTAGAACCTCAGGAGCTGGACCACTGTCCTCATTCCCAGGGTGTAGGTATGAGTGTCATAGGTACAAGAGAGGAGCCACTTTAAATGGCAGGGCTCATGGGCCTGCTTGACTGTGATTATGAAACCTTCACACAGGGAAAACATTTCTTTACCCAAAAAACAAGTCTTCCAGGTCCAGGTGAAATGGCAGTAACCAAGCCTTTAAAAAAGTTTCCACTACTTCTCCTTATTCCAAAGTTGTACATGTTATTGTAGAAGAGGAAAAAAATAATAAGTAACTGTTCAAAGTGCTTTGCATTAGAATATCTCATTGAAGCATTACAACAAACCTAGAAGAAAATATTTTTACCATCGTTGTACAGATTATGAAACTGAGGCTCAGAGAACTTAAATAAATGACCAAACCTTACTCAGCCAGGAAGTGGTAGAGCCAGGATACGAATGCATGCAGTTTGAATCTAGAGTACAGGCCTTTAAGTTGCTGTGAATAGTCTAAGAGCAATGATGGAGGTGTAGATAAAGAGCAGCACAGGGACATGCGCCTTTGGTGACGATGATGGATTTGGTTCCGCTACATCAAAAAGAGATGGATTCTGGGACTTCCCTGGTGGTCCAGTGGTTAAGAATCTGCCTTCCAATGCAGGGGACGCAGGTTTGATCCCTGGTCCGATAGCTGGTTGGGGAACTAAGATCCCACATGCCACGAGGCAACTAAGCCCGCAGGTTCTAGAGCCCACGCGCCACAACTACAGGGCCCTCGCGCCACAACTAGAGAGCCTGCATGCCACAACGAAAGATCTCATGTGCCACAACTAAGATCTGATGCAGCCAAATAAATAAATATTAAAAAAAGAGGTGGATTCTTACTACCCTTGGTATGAATCAAAAGACATGATCCTTCTAAGAAATAAAGTAATTGACACAGTTAAGCAATTATGATCAAGAAGGTTAAAAGAAAGTGAGCTGAGGGGATCAGTGCAGTTTCAGTCAGGCTCCTTCCACATTCAAGGAAGCTGAGATCCATTCGCTTTCACAGGCATTAAGAGAAAAACCGGTCAAGAGAAAAGGGGGCAGTGTGTGGGGCTCTGAACCAAGAGGTGGAATGTTACTTTAATAAAAGCTGAAACACAACTCTACTCAGGTTGTTTCCTGAATGAAGCTCTTGGGTTCAGGAAAAAAATGGGAGTAGTCCAACTCCAATACACTGAGGCAGAAAATCAGATTAACGTGATCAAATTGAAATAGGGAAAGCAGGATATGAAATCTGAAAGTTAAAACAGATGAACAAGGAGCCTGAGATAACAGTGAGGCAGGAGAAATCTAGAAGCCAAGAAATTCTGACGAGCGAGAGAAATAGGAGAATTTTGTCACAATAATCCTGTAGGAAAACTAGCTCACAATGGCCAACTGCAAGCGATGACTGAATTATTGGAAGTTTTGTTGACTTTCCACTGAGAAGATGCTGGTGTTCTGACAGCTGCCCAGAAGTGTCCTGAGACCATTCTGAGAATGGAAAGAGTCCACTAAAGACCCAGGGGATGGGACCCAGAAAAACAATTGGCCTAAAGGAACAGATCCTCTGTGAAAGAATGAAGAACCAGAAAAACAGGAGAGTGGAAATTGAGGAAACCTGTTTTATTTTTCAGAAGGGTAGATGGAAGAGTTTGGTATTGACGCCAGACAAAAACTATGAAATATCATTTTTAGAATGCGGTTTGCACTTGGACAATATATATCTCTGGTCCCAAATATATATCTAGGGATTCACTAGGAACAAATAAGATGTTGTCTGCCTCATTTACTTTGTATCTTCCATTTCAATAAGGGATTTAACAAAATGTAAAGTTCTACAACTAGCTCTAAATGTCCCTGAAAGAACCACACAGCACAGAAATAAGCAGTCCTCTGATCAACAACAGTTCATGCCCAAAACAACAAAAATCTTGATTCATGTATATAAAATAGATAAACAACAAGGTCCTACTGTATAGCACAGGGAAGTATATTCATCTTGTAATAACCTATAATGAAAAAGAATCTGAAAAAGGATATATACATATATATGTATAATTGAATCACTTTGCTGTACACCAGAAACTAACACAACATTGTAAATCAACTATATTTCAATTAAAAAAGAATCTTGATTCAACAATTATTTATTGGCCACCTACTCTATGCTAGGCACTATTCTAGATACTGGATATACACTAATGAATAAGACAGGAAAAGTTCCCGTGGATATCATATTATACGAGGTGGGGTAGCAGGAAGAAACAAATAGCTGATGGTAAACACTATGGCTTTACAATAAGCAGGAAAGGAGGAGGGTGAATGATGGGGTGGGGATGAGAGGATGACATCTGAGCAAAGACCTGAAGGAAGGGATGAAAGCCACATGAATATCTGAGGGGGAGTCTGTTCCAGGCAGAGGCAACAGCAAGTGCAAAGGTCTCAAAAACATCAGAGGCCTTTGTGGCTGGAGCCCAGTGCATGGAGAAAGTGGCAGGAGGTGAAGATGGAGAGGAAGCTCTAAGGAGGGCCTTATAGACAACTGTAGGACTTTGGCTTCTACTCTGAGTAATGTGGCAAGACATTGGAGGACTTCAAGCAGAGAAGTGATCCGGCAAACGTTTTAACAGGATCACTCTCACTGCTGGTTAGAGAACAGACACTGAGGGGTAAGGGTAGAAGCAAGGATGTCAGTCAGCGAGCTACTACAGCTGCCCAGTCAAGCAGGATTGAATAAAAGCTTAATATGAGAAATCAATCCAACATGGCTGCCACCAGAAAGCAAAGCCATCTTAGACTATCTTAGACTTTGTTACTAGAAGTATTAGATACAAAAGAATTTAGAGCATCACGCTAATTTCTAAGACCCACAAGTTTAGAGAGACACAGGAGAGTATCCAGAGGAAAATAAAGAAGAGAGTAAATAGGTCTCAAATAATGTCATTTGAAGCACAGTGCAGACGTGAGGAAGGACACCCAGCATAGACAGCTCTCCTCCATCATGGGACTGTCATTTAGATGAAGACAGGTAGCTTAACGGATTGACTCTGCCGCTGATTAGCTGTGTGACTTTCAGCAGGTGATATTTCCCTCACATCTAATTTCAAAGCTGATAATCATATTTACCCATCTCACAGGGACGTTGTAAGTATTCTATGAATTAATACATGAGAACACAGAGAAAAATGCTGGGAGCCTAGTAACACAAGCCACTCAAAGTGCGAGGAGCTGTATGATAATTAGTGGACTTTGAGATAAGAGGGAGATTGGAGACTCGTCCATAAGCGTTTTGTAGGAAAACTGTCATATTCTGAGAATAAGCAGGCCCGACATAAGCAAGATGAAAATGCACTGCTTTGACTCTACTAGTTTTGCTTTTTTTAATCATTTAAGGAAGACATTTTTCTAAAATACATTCCATCTAATCAGGATGTTGCCTGAACATTATTTTATGTGTTCCTTTTTCTTTCCAGATGACTCAGTGTCATCATCTTGGACAGCGTTTACTGACTAGGCTATAACGTGATAACATCTTCGGGGCTTTACGTTAAATGGCTCCAAACAGCTTTATTGCTATTAACTGCTGTCTCCGCAGGTTCTGAATTCTGTGCCACTTCTTGAAGAATGCACTTTGAGTGGCCCTGCCCACCACGAATCCCCTCCCTGTTTCTGATTTGCTGTCTGCTAAGAGCTAAATGGAAACCAGATAACCATGGAGTTCAATCAGAACACTCCCTCTTCATAGGCTCAGATCTGAGGGTGGGTCTTCATTCTCCTCGAGCAAAGTACATAGACTTTGAGATCCATTTTTCACTTACTGCTCAACTTTCTATCCACTTCCAACCGAGTCATAAATGGTGAGGTTGCTAAATAGCTATAGCAAAAATTTCCTCTAGCTCCCCAAGTTAAGAAGACAACTTCGGTCGGAGCAAAAAAATGTTTTGTGTAATTTCTTATCTTAAAATTGACAGAGTAATGTTTCTGACAGAAATAAGAAAGGAGGGGCTTCCCTCGTGGCGCAGGGGTTGAGAGTCCGCCTGCCGATGGAGGCGACACGGGTTCGTGCCCCGGTCCAGGCGGATCCCACATGCCGCGGAGCGGCTGGGCCCGTGAGCCATGGCCGCTGAGCCTGCGCGTCCGGAGCCTGTGCTCCGCAACGGGAGAGGCCGCAACAGTGATAGGCCTGCGTACCGCAGCATAAAAAAAAAAAAAAAAAAAAAAAAGAAAGAAGAAAGGATATCAAGAATATAAAGTAGAGAGAATTTAAAACTCCACATGACCAAGAATGATTTGCCTTTAGTCCGATTGGTTTTGACCACATATTTATCACACAAAGTGAATTTATAAGCAGTTTACAGAAAATAAATAAGTTGACTCTTTACCCCAAAGGAAAAACTAAAGTTCTTTCCTGTTTACATTTCGAGTTGCATAGCTGCCCCTTTTTCCTACAGATAGAGCAAAGATAATCTTCATTAACCAAATTGACCAATATTTTCAACAGAGTTCAAGTTTGTGAGGCCAAACTGTGGATTCCAGGGAGGTTGTACGGGTTATTATTGCTCTGAATTTATAATAGTTCAGTGCTTGCCATGTAAGCTGAGTTTATTCCCATATCCAGACAGTACAGAATAGCAGGTAACACTAGAGCCGCTAGTATAAATTTATATCTAGGGCCTTAGAAGCAAAACTTGAGCCTTTATTCTAAGTGAAATGAGAATCCATGGTAGAGTTTTAAAGGAGGAGTGACATGATCTCATTTACATTTGAAAAGCGTCACTCTGGCTGCTGTATCAAGAACAGGTGGCTAGATTTCTAATACAATTTGAAAATGAAACCAGGAGGATTTTCTGCTGAATTAGATGTAGGCTGTGAAAGATAGAGAGAGGCAAGGATTACTCCAGGGTGTTTGGATTGAACAACGAGAAGGATGAGGTTGACATCAATTTATATGGGGAAAAGGTTGCAGGTAAAACACTTTAGAGGGAAAAGGAGGAGTTCAGTCAAGGTTGTGAGAAATCCAAGAGACGATATATACAAATCTTCAGTTTGGCAGCGAGCTCAGGGATGACGATATAAATTTGAGAGTTGTTAGTCAAATATGTCTTTTCAGTTAAGGCAAAGAGGAAAGGATCTTACTTCTTCAGGATCCCAGTGTGCTGGAAAGTACTACATAGTCCAGACCTCAAAAGGAAAATGGGATGGGATAAGAAGGAAGAAAGTTACTTGAAACAACCCTCCCTAGAGGAGCCATCTGTGCACTGTACAGGGAAGCCATAAAAGGGAATTTCAGGAACTCGGCCAGAGCATCACATTTCTTGACTGGTTTACAGAAAAGCAGACACATCTCAGGAGCACAGAATGGTTGAGTTGAAGCAAGGTGCATGTTAAGAGAACGCAGCTGACACGACATACAGTCAAAGTCAAGCGGCTTAGACCCAGTCCAGGTCAAGGCTGAAACACTGATAGGCATTCAAAGCATAGAAGACTCCTTTTGGAGCTAGCTCCTGCCTGTCAGCTAGAGTCTGTGGGTGACTGAAGACTTTTACACTTTGGTTAATACTTCCTAATTGGCTCTAAATATCTTAGAATAAGCCTTCATCCCTATTGACCTCTACCTCAGTCTGCAGACTGAGTGTAAGAGCCATGTTTTCAGATCCAACTAGAAATGTCCAACAGCAGTTGTCTTCTTGAAGTCCAGCAGGTTCATACTGGAGACACTGTACCATTCCCTCCTCCACTTCTAAGGGACATATCTGGTCTGGGTCATCGGTAGGGCTTGGCCAAGGCTAGTTACCTTGGTCAAATCAGAGAGATGGGGAATAGATAAATCACATTATAAATCCTCAAGGGCCTAACATAACATCTGAGCTTCAATCTCATGCCCACATGGATACATGCACTTGGAATTATAAGAATTTTCCTGAGACTTCAGAATCTACCATTTTTTAAATCAAAATATCTTGGCTTTTGATGAAATGTCACCACAAATACGTAAAAACTAGAAGCTCAGTTCGGTAAGAGTCTTACTACTTCTTCATTCTTTGCCACTGACAACCCTCTTAAGGTTTGCTAGCCTGTCATCAATCTCATCAGGAACCTTCTTTGGCTGAGAAATATGTCAATGCCTAGAAACCAGAAACTATACAACATAAATCCCAGGGCAGCCTTGCATCTTTTCTAGGACAGTCAGAATGTGGTAGATATTAATAACATTAATTTGGATTCCATCCAGAAAGGAATCAAGGCCTCATGGCCTTGGAATCTGGATAATGCCATTATGTTACAAGATGTTATTTCTGGACTTCAGTTATTCCCAAAGTTTTGACATTGCTTTACATAAAGTTAGGCAAAGCTTCAGCGATCTCTGCAGGGATGAAATCACTAAGCAATCATGAACATTGAAAACTTGAGAATACACTTGGAGGACCTCTCATACTGAGCATCCTTCTCTGCTCAGCCTTTCCCCTGGATTTTGTGATTGGTACCGTCACAAGCTTTTTTGCCTCTCCTGTTGTAACAGTGGAATCTCTCTAAAATTAGCTGGGGCGCAGGAGTCAGTTATCTTTGGAAGCTGATCTTTGGAAGCTGATTCAGCATCCTCTCTGAATTTATTTGGTCAAGAAGTCCTTAGGCCCAAGTTCCATACAAATTCAACATGAACCTGAAATTTAGGGATAGCTCCAACTCTTCCATATTATGTTTCTGGAAGATCTAGGACATTCGGGAGCATGGGGCACTCTAGAGACACTTTTGGTAGTCTAGATCTATACCGACAAGTAACATACTCCTTGGGAAACTGGAAAGGCAGTGGCGGAGGGCAAAAATCTCCATATGTTACTCAGTTGGGATTTCAACCTGGCACTCTCCCTGAAGAGAGGGCTGCTGCTTATCAAAAACCAGAAGTCGGGCTTCCCTGGTGGCGCAGTGGTTGAGAGTCCGCCTGCCGATGGAGGGGACACGGGTTCGTGCCCCAGTCCAGGCGGATCCCACATGCCGCGGAGCGGCTGGGCCCGTGAGCCATGGCCGCTGAGCCTGCGCGTCCGGAGCCTGTGCTCCGCAACGGAAGAGGCCACAACAGCGAGAGGCCCGCGTACCACCAAAAAAAAAACAGAAGTAACAAGGCCCAGGACAAGGCAAGGCATTAGGTCAGGCCCCAATACACCCATCAGTGAACATCAGGCATAGGCAAGCCAGCATCCTAAAGAGCTCCACTGGAGGCACAGGCCTCTGACAGGTATGGGGATGCTGTGATGCAGCTGCCAGCTAGAATAGTCATGGGGTCAAGGGGTGACTTGAATGGATAAGAAATGACGCACAGTGCTGTTTAACTGAGACAGGACAGGAGAAGGAGGAAAAGTGAGAGAGGGGAAGAGAGGATTCTAGGGCATTAACTAGAGCATGCAAGCCTGTCTTTATAGATTTCAAATCATCATTAATATTTATATGCCAGGGACTATGTTAAGCACTTTACAAGCAGTATCTTCTGGAATCCTCACTGTCACCCTGTAAGGAATTATGATAATTTCCATCTAATAGGATTATAAATGAAGGCTTAAAGAGGTTAACTAAAGGGCCTAAGTCTGATTAACAAGTACAGGTGTCCACATTTTAACCCACTGTTTACCATGATGCTCAGCTAATCAGGGAGAGGGTTTTTTTATCTTTCACTATAAGATATTTGTAGTAGATTGCAAAACTACTCTTTACTCCTCTTTGTATCAACACCCTTTATAATGTGACTTTGCAGTTTCTTCCATCAAGATATATAATCTGGGATTCCCTGGTGGTGCAGTGGTTGAGAGTCCGCCTGCCGATGCAGGGGACACGGGTTCGTGCCCCGGTCCGGGAAGATCCCACATGCCGCGGATCCCACATGGGCCCGTGAGCCATGGCCGCTGAGCCTGCGCGTCCGGAGCCTGTGCTCCGCAATGGGAGAGACCATAACAATGAGAGGCCCACGTACCGCAAAAAAAAAAAAAATTAAGATATATAGTCTATTTCCTTCTTCTTGAATCTGCTTTGGCCAATGGCATGTGGAAGAAGTGATAGTGGGCCAGTCCATCCTTTCTTTCTCTCTCTCTCTCTCCCTCTCTCTCTCTCTCTCTCACTCTCTCTCTCTCTCTCTCTCTCTGAAGGCTGAGTAGCTATCAAGTGAACAAGCCTGAGCAAGGGACCACTGGAGCAGAGATGAGACAACCAAGCTGAGGCCATCCTAGACCAGCCAGCCCCCAGCTTCCCTGGCAACTGACTACAGACGCATAAGTGAGAGCAGCTAAGACCAGAAGAATTTCTCAGGTGAGCCCAGACAAAACTGTCAACCCATAGACTCATGAACTAAACAAATAGCTGTTGTTTCAAGCCACGGAGTTTTAGGCTGGCTTTTTGTGTAGCAAAAAGCTAACTTATACAATCTCTTAATAACTTCACCAAGGTCTTTCCAAATTATCTATTCAGATAGGATGCTCTTGGGTTGCAAGTAAGAAGACACTCTTACTCAGCTGGATTAAACAACAAGGAAAACATATTAACTCACGCAAATAAAAGACCATGATATGTTAAATCCAGAGTTAGTTAACTTAGCGCCTTAATGATACCATCAAAGACCCAGGTTTCTTCCATCCTTCTACTGTGCTACCCTTGGCATGTTGGCTCTGCTCTGATTAAAGCTTCCCTTGGGGTCACAAGATGGCTACATTGATTTCAAGCATCACATCTAGAAATGACAACATGGAAAGAGGAGCAGTTTCTTCCTGTGAATCTCTCTCTTTTTTAATGACGTTTTTAAGACTAAGGGAAGCTTTCTCAGGGGACTAGCATAATTGGCTTAGACTAATCAAGATTTACATCTGATTCATGTTGGAGAATGGTAGACCTCCAGCTAAACCTGGTTTTGCCTTAAGGGAGTAGGAGGGGATGCCTTTCATATATGTAATATAGGTCATGCGTATTCCACCCACTGTAGAATGTCCCACTATTTCTGGGATATTTTCTGTAGAGATTTCATTCCAACCACGAGTGTGGGTTCTTATGAATTTCAGGCACAGAAGACAGAGCTTGTAAGATCTTCCTGAATTGTGCCTTGGTCTGGAGGGAGTTTCCACCTCAGTATCAACAGCATCCTGACGTCTCTACCCACTGAATATATATGATACAACCAAGAAGAGTGGGCAAGGGGAGAAGAAAGTTCTAATAGGAAAGAAAAGATATTTTCCCAAACCACTACCCAATTTTTTCCAGGGATATAGATCCCCTCAACAGTATTAACAACTACTTATCCAATAAGTGGGATGGATGAGAGAATGCAAATCATATGGAACACATAATCTCTGGCTCATTACATCCTGTGTTATGGGGAAGTTTTACTCAGAAGACACAGATAAAAGATGATGGAACAAATTCTGAATTGTAAGAATATAAAACTTTTCATGATTTCAGAGAAATAGGAGGTCAGAGTGGGCACAAGGAGTCAGTCAGGTAGGCTTTACAAAGGAGATGAGACTCTGAATCATAGAGACTAATACTACTAATAACAGTAACAGTAATAATAAAATCCAAACTCTGTTGAGTGTTTATTATGTGCCAGGCAGAATGTAACTGCTTTACATGTGTCCCCACATTTAATCCTCACAACAACCCTATAAGGTAAGCGCTAGCACCACCCTCAATTTCTAGATGAGGAAACCGAGGCATGGAATCAAGATCACAAAGCTGGAAATGAACAGAACTGGGGTTGGAACCTCAGCAGTCTGACTTCATGCTCAGACTCTTTGTGGTCAGAAAGGGCTTTTCGAAGGAATTCCTGTTACAGACATGGAAGAGAGGGACAGTCAAAGCATAAAGAAGCATAACAGGTGTAGCTGGACAGCTTGAAAAATGGTCCCACAATGACATCAAACTTGCACAAGTTACAAACACAGTTCCTCCTTGCATTCCTTTTACTGCATTCATCTTCACAATTTTCACTGAAGGGAGACCATTGGTGCTCTACCCTTTTTCGGTGAAAAGTTGTTTTTCTCAGCAGGGTGAGAATATTCAGGAATAGAGAGTAATTAGAGATCACAGGTTCACAGATGACAACCTCAGATGGTGTGGCAGTCATTTTGTTCTCTTCAAAGCAAGTCTGTATCCGTAAGAAACAGCAGCGGCTCTCAACCAGGATGATTTTGCATCCCAGGGGACAAATGACAATGCCTGGAGACATCTGGGGTTGTCACCACTTGGGTGGAGGGTACTCCTGCATCTAGTGGGTAGAGGTCAGCGATGCTGCTAAACATTGTACAATGCACAGGACAGCTCCCCACAAATAAGAATTATTTGCCCCAAATGTCAAGTGTGAGGTTAAGGGACCCTGACCTAGACAGACGGCACTATGAACATGATTCCACCTCTTTACATCTCAATCAGGGCCAAGCAGAATAGTAAATTACCTACTCCCAATAGCAAAGCTGCCAAGACATTCGAGCACAAAGAAACTAATCCTGTTTAGACATGAATATGCATGCATTTGCACTAGTCTCAATAACAAATAGGAGAAATAAGGAAAAAATAAAACAAAATATCGATACAAATAATTAGCCCTGACTTTAACATGACAGGGGAGAAAACTAACACTTAAAGCATTTACTGTAGATCACCTTGCTGAGTGTTCACAACCACCTTTGTGGAAGTTGTTACTTTCTAAACACTCAGCATGATCAGTAACTAGCTTTATGTCACCCAGTAAGAAAACTGGGATTAACCTGTCAGTGTGTTTTCCTTTCAACTCCTGCCTCTTTCCGTGGGATGTGGTCAAGTTCAAAAGAGCTAGTAAGATTGTTGAAGAAGAAGATAATTATGATTTTTAAAAATAGATGAAAATGATATAGTACTTCTGCCTTGAAATTTGTTGACGTCAATATGTAGGAGATATTATCCAGACAGCTCTGTCTCCCAAGAAAAGGACAGGATGAAATGGGCTGAAAGGACATGATGGCAAGAATTCAAGTTTAGTCTTAAGGGAGAATCGCTTGACAGTGGCCAACACTGACATACACTATTGAAGGGTGCTGTGTAATCTTTGTCTCTGGAAGGTTTCATAGGCTGAGGAAGGTTTAGGAGGGTTTGAATTTGGCCTTGACTGACGGCGAGGACATGGCTGGGCACAGCTCCAGTTAAATGCTGCTCTGGGAAAAAGAAAAAATAATGAAAGGGGATAAAGAAAGCCTATGGGACTAATGGGACACCATTAAGAGAAATAATGTCTGTATCATTGGAATTTCAGAAGGAGAAGAGAGGGAGAAAGAGGCAGAAAGACTATTTAAAGAAATAATGGCTAAAAACTTCCCAAACCTGGGGAGAGATTTGGACATCCAAGTTCTCAAAGCTAATAGGTTGCCCCAAAATTTCAATCCAAGACAGTCTTCTCTGTCTTGGATTGAGACACATTATAATAAAACTATCTAAATCAAAGCCAAAGAGAGAATTTTTAAAAGAGCTAGAGAAAAAATTTTTCTCTCATACAAGGGAACCCCCATGAGGCTATAACCATATTTTTCAGCAAAAACCTTGCAAGCTGGGAGAGAAAATGGGATGATATATTTAAAGTGCTGAAAGAAAAAAAACTGTTAGCCAAGAATACCTTACCTAGCAAAGCTGTCCTTCAAAAGTGGAGGTGAGATAAAGATTCTCTAACAAACAAAACTTGAGGGAGTTCATCACCAGTAGACCTGCCTTACAGGAAATGCTGAAAGGAATCTTCAGGCTGAAATGTAAGAGTGCAAATTAACAGCATGAAAACACATGAAAATGTATAACACACTGGTAAAGAATTCAGAATACTCTAATACTGTAATATGGTGGTGTGTTAACCACTTAACTCTAGTATAAAGGTTAAAGGACAGAATTATTTAAAATAGCTATAGCTACAATAATTTGGTTATGAATGCACAATATAAAAAGGTGTAGGGCTTCCCTGGTGGCACAGTGGTTGGGAGTCCGCCTGTCGATGCAGGGGATGCCGGTTCGTGCCTCGGTCTGGGGGGGGTCCCGCATGCCGCGGAGCGGCTGGGCCCGTAAGCCATGGCCGCTGGGCCTGCGCGTCCGGAGCCTGTGCTCCACAGTGGGAGAGGCCACAGCAGTGAGAGGCCCGCGTATTGCAAAAAAAAAAAAAAAAAAAAGATGTAAATTCTGACATCAAAAACATAAAAGGGGAGCGTAAAAGGGGAGAGTTTTTGTATGTGATCAAAGTTAAATTGTTATCGGCATAAAATATTCTGTTATAGCCATACAATGTTTTATGTAAGCCTCGTGGTAACCACAAAACAAAAAGCTACAGTAGATTCACAAAAGATAAAGCAAAGGGAATCAAAGCATACCACTATGGAAAATCATCAATTCATAATAGAAGGTAGCAAGAGTGGAAGAAAGGAACAAGGGAACTACGAAACAGCTAGAAAACAGTGAATAAGATGGCATTAGTAAGTCCTTACCTATCAAGAATTACACTAAATGTAAATAAATTGAATTCTCCAATCAAAAGACATAGAGTAGCTAAAAAACAAGACCCACTATATGCTGCCTACGAGAGACTCACCTCAGCTTTAAAGACACACAAAGTGAAGGGATGAAAAAAGATAATTCATGCAAGTGGAAACCAAAAGAGAGCAGGGGTGGCTATACGTATATCAGAAAAAAGTAGACTTTAACTAAAAAAATGGTAACAAGAGGAAAAGTAGGTCATTATATAATGATAAAAGGGTCAATTCATCAAGAAGATACGACAATTGTAAATATATGTGCACCCAACATTGGAGTACCTATATATATTTAGCAAATACAGATCTGAAGAAAGAAGTAGACAATGATATAATAATAGTAGGGACTTCAATACCCCACTTTCAGCAATGGATAGATTATCCAGACAGAAAATCAATAAGGAGACATTAGACTTGAACCATACTTTAGATCAAATGAACCTAACAGGCATATATAGAACATTCCATCTAACAGAAGCAGAATACACATTCTTCTCAAGTGCACATGGAACACTCTCCAGGATATATCATATGACAGGTCACAAAACAAATCTTGGCAAATTTTAAAAGACTGAAATCATACCAAGTGCCTTTTCCAACAACAGTGGTATTAAACTAGAATTCAATAACAGGAAGAAAGCTGGAAAATTCATAAGTATGTGGGAATTAAACAACACACTCCTGAACAACCAATAAGTCAAAGAACAAATCAAAACAGAAATTAAAAAATATCTTGAAACAAATGACAATGGAAACACAACATAGCATTATCTTTTTTAAGACATTTTTCCAAAAAAACCCATACAGATGGCCAATACATACATGAAAAGGTGCTCAACATCACTGACCACCAGGAAAATGCAAATCAAAACCACAATGAGATATCACCTCACACCTCTTTAAATGGGTATCATCAAAAGACAAAAGATAGTGTTGGTGAGGATGGAGAAAAGGGAACCCTTGTGCACTATTGGTGGGAATGTAAAGTGGTACAGCCACTATGCAAATCAATACGGAGGTTCCTCAGAAAGTTAAAAAATAGAACTACCATATGATCCAGCAGCCCCATTTCTGGGTATATATCCAAAGGAAGTGAAAACAGGATCTCAAAGAGATATCCGCACTCCTGTGTCTATTACAGCATTATTCACAATAGGCAGGATATGGAAACATCATAAGTGTTTGTCAATGTATGAATGGATAAAGAAGTTCTGGAAATGTAGTGTACAGTATGGCGACTATAGTTAACAGTACTGTATGGTATATTTGGAAGTTGGTAAGAGAGTAGATTTTATAAGTTCTCACCACAAAAAGAAAAATTGTAACTATTTGAGGTGATGGGTGTGTTAACTAACTTTATTGTGGTAATTATTTTGCAGTATATGTGTATAAAAAATCAGGGCTTCCCTGGTGGCGCAGTGGTTGAGAGTCCGCCTGCCGATGCAGGGGATGCGGGTTCATGCCCTGGTCCAGGAGGATCCCACATGCCGCGGAGCAGCTGGGCCCGTGAGCCATGGCCACTAGGCCTGCGCGTCCGGAGCCTGTGCTCCGCAACGGGGGAGGCCACAGCAGTGAGAGGCCCGTGTACTGCAAATAAATGAATAAATAAATAAATAAAAATCATTACGTTGCACACCTTAAACTCACACAATGTTATATATCAATTGTATCTCAATGAACCTGGAAAAAAACATGGTGTGGAAATATATATATATATATGTATATATATATACACACACACACACACACACACACACACACACACATATATATATTGAACTATTATAAGCCATGAGAAAAAAAAAGAAATTCTGCCATTCGTGACAACATGGATTGACCTTGAGGGCATTATGCTAAGGGAAATAAGTCAGACATAGAAAGATGAATACTGTATGATATCACTTCTATGTGGAATCTAAAAAAGCCGAATTCTTAAAAACAGAGAGTAGAGTGGTGGTTGCCAGGGGTTGGGGTGGGGGAAATGGGGAGATGTTGGTCAACGGGTACAAACTTCCAATTATAAGACAACTAAGTTCTGGAGATTTAATGTAAAACATGGTGATTATAATTAATGATACTATATTAAATACTTGAAAGTTGCTAAGAGTAAATCTTAAATGTTCTCACCACAAAAAAGGAGATGGGGGACTTCCCTGGTGGCGCAGTGGTTAAGAATCTGCCTGCCAATGCAGGGGACACGGGTTCGAGCCCTGGTCCGGGAAGATCCCACATGCTGTGGAGCAACTAAGCCCGTGCACCACAACTGCTGAGCCTGCGCTCTAGAGCCCGCGAGCCACAACTACTGAGCCCGTGAGCCACAACTACTGAAGTCCGTGCACCTAGAGCCTGTGCTCTGCAACAAGAGAAGCCACCACAATGAGAAGGCCACGCACCGCAACACAGAGTAGCTCCCACTCACCGCAACTGGAGAAATCCTGCGTGCAGTAATGAAGACCCAATGCAGCCAAAAATAAATAAGTAAATTTATTTTTTAAAAAAAGGAGATGGTAATTATGTGATGTGATAGAGATGTTAGCTAACACTATGGTGGTCATCACTTTGAAATCTATATCAAATCAACATGTTGTACACCTTAAACTTCCACAATGTTATAGGTCAGTTATGTCTCTATAAAGCTGGGAAACAAACAAAGGAAAGCAAATGCTGCCCTGAGAATGAGCCCCAACCACAGTCCAAATGGGGCTTCTTCCCCACTCCCCTCCCCACCCCTACCTCCCACTCCCTGTGTAAGGAGCCCAGCCCATCCACCATTACATCTCTAACAGCCTGACCCGGTGTGTCCTCTCTCCTTTCATTTCCAACCCTCTCAGCACCTCGTCTCTCCCAGCCCTTCATAATTCGTTTTGAATGGTTAGATCTAGGTGGTGGATAAGTGGGTGTTCATTATACTACTCCTCCACCTTTCTTTATGCATGATAATGTTTATAATAAAAAAGTAGCAGGAGGTGTACAGGAACCGAAGGCAGATCGTGTAGGGCCCCATCACCATTTAGAGAGGTTGGGTTCTACCTAGAAAGAGATGGGTAGAGAGGAGAGGCTTAAGTAAAGGAATGATATCATGGTTTGACTTTCCATTTGTTTTTATTTTTGTTTTGTTTATTTCAGGGTTTTTTGTTTATTGGGTTTTTTTGGCTGTGCTGTGTGGCTTGTGGAATTTTAGTTCCCTGACCAGGGACTGAACCTGAGCCCTTGGCAGTGAGAGTGTGGAGTCCTAACCACTGGACCACCAGGGAATTCCCTGACTTTCCATTTTAACAGGATATGTCAGGGTTTTCTTCCTCCATTTAAATCTGACTCAATATAGGATGAGGAAAGTTGCAGTTCTGATTGCAGTTTTACCAGAGCCACTAAAATGTGCCTTTCATTACCCCCAAGCCAAGTATAAATAGCAAATGACCTAAATCAAGCATAGCACAGGAATGGCCAACAATGATCCGAAGAGCTATACAAATGCTGAAGCAAAGATATAATCCTTATTTTAAAAATTTTCCAGCTGTGAAACACATTCAATCTGTTTAAGATTCTGATTTCTCTCTATGCCACTGCCCATGGTACTGTATTTGGTTTGGACCAAGAATAATCCTGGCAACCACCCTGCACATAAGCCAGTCATGGGGTTTCAGGCACCCCAACCCCAGCTCTTCTCCTCCATTGAGGACACGGCTGGCATGGCACTGATGACATGTTTCAAGTCATTCCAGGAAGAGGCGTTGATGACAAAGTCCTTTTTAAACGGAAATAAGCTAAACGTAGAACAGTATAGTTAAAATATGGTAACTAAAGGAATCAGGTGCTCCAAACCCTCTAACAACATGTGAACATCTTTAAAGGCTGCATGATTTCAGGTAAGATATTTAAATTCGCTCAGCTGTTTCTTCTTCTGTTAAGTCAGATTAGTAATACTTGCTTTTGAATAAAATAAATAATGAGAAGCAATAAAAATTCATGAATAAAATGGACCTTGTGAATAAAACTTTTATATTCTTTAGAAAAAGTGCTATTGAAACTATTCAACTGACTTGATTTAGGGAAACTATTTTACAATACGGATATTCATATCTACAATGACTAAATCTTAACTAAGATAACCTATCTATCTGGAAAGAAACATAGGTCTGACAGGGAGGTGGTGAAAGGGATATTTAAGGCATCTATCTGGACTCGCAACACAAAGTAAAAACGAACTATAAAACTATGAGAAAAATTGCCAGGTACCCTGATTTCTAGCCCCCCACACCCTCAATTCTCCCCCAAAGGACTCCTGTATAATCCTTGGGGAGGTTTTATAAATGGCTTTCCCCCCACCCCCCCCAATCTATTGGAATGTGCTGTGTCAAAGCACGATATTTGAAACTGTAACCTGAGGCTTTGGGCAATCACTGTACTACTAAAATGAACCTTTATAGCTAAGCAGATGATAACCTAGCAGACAAACACTATAATATATGATGAGCATTTAATATGAGCTTCAGTCACCCTTGGAATGATGGCAAAGATATTAACATTGGCAAGCCTCCGTTGCTTTTGAGCAAGCAGATTTTAGTTCTTGCATTCATAGGTTTAAATTTTCTTTAGGTCCTCAGAAAGTACGTTAGATTACCTGGAATTGTGCTAAATAAAAGTCAAAAGGTGGAGGACCTTCCAGATGGCGGAGGAGTAAGACGTGGAGATCACCTTCCTCCCCACAAATACATCAGAAATACATCTATATGTCGAACAACTCCTACAGAACACCCACTGAACACTGGCAGAAGACCTCAGACCTCCCAAAAGGCAAGAAACTCCCCACGTACCTGGGCAGGGAAAAAGAAAAAAGAATAAACAGAGACAAAAGAATAGGGACGGGACCTGCACCAGTGGGAGGGAGCTGTGAAGGAGGAAAGGTTTCCACACACTAGAGAACCCCTTCGTGGGTGGGTACTGTGGGTGGCGGAGGGGGTAAGCTTCGGAGCCGCGGAGGAGAGCACAGCCACAGGGGTGCGGGGGGCAAAGCGGGGAGATTCCCGCACAGAGGATCGGCGCCGACCGGCACTCACCAGCGCGAGAGGCTTGTCTGCTCACCCGCCAGGGCGGGCAGGGCTGGGAGCCCGGAGGAGGTCGGAGCGCAGGGAGAGGACTGGGGTGGCGGCGTGAACACAGCCTGAAGGGGGCTAGTGCGCCACGGCTAGCCGGGAGGGAGTCCGGGGAAAAGTCTGGAACTGCCGAAGAGGCAAGAGACCATTGTTTCCTGGTGCGCGAGGAGAGGGGATTCAGAGCACTGCCTGAACGAGCTCCAGAGATGGGTGCGAGCTGCGTCTATCAGCGCGGACCCCAGAGACGGCATGAGACGCTAAGGCTGCTGCTGCCGCCACCAAGAAGCCTGTGTGCGAGCACAGGTCACTATCCACACGTCCCCTCCCGGGAGCCTGTGCAGCCCGCCACTGCCAGGGTCCCGGGATCCAGGGACAACTTCCCTGGGAGAACGCACGGCGCGCCTCAGGCTGCTGCAACGTCACGCCGGCCTCTGCCGCCGCAGGCTCACCCCGCACTCCGTGCCCCTCCCTCCCCCCGGGCCTGAGAGAGCCAGAGCCCCCAAATCAGCGGCTCCTTTAAGCCCGTCCTATCTGAGCGAAGAACAGACGCCCTCAGGCGACCTTCACGCAGAGGCGGGGCCACATCCAAAGCTGAGCCCGGGAGCCGGGAGCCGTGCAAACAAAGACGAGAAAGGGAAATTTCTCTGTGCAGCCTCAGGAGTAGTGGATTAAATCCCCACAATCAACTTAGGTACCGTGCATCGGTGGAATACCTGAATAGAAAACGAACCATCTGAAAATTGAGGCAGTGGACTTTGGGCAACCGCAGACGGGGGATTTGCTGTATGCAACTGACTAATTTCTGATTTTTATGTTTATCTTAGTATAGTTTTTAGCACTTGTTATAATTGGTGGATTTTTTTATTGGTTGGGTTGCTCTCTTCTTTTTTTCCCCTTTTGAAATTTTTTATATTAATATTTTTTTAAAGTTTTAATAACTTTATTTTATTTTATTTTTCTTTCTTTCTTTTATTCTCCCTTTTCTTCTGAGCTGTGTGACTGACAGGGTCTTGGTGTTCCGGCCGGGTGTCAGGCCTGAACCTCTGACATAGGAAAGGCGAGTTCAGGACATTGGACCACAGAGACCTCCCGGCCCCATGTAATATCAATCGGCGAGAACTCTCCTAGAGATCTCTGTCTCAATGCTAAGATCCAGCTCAACTCAATGACCAGCAAGCTTCAGTGCTGGACACCCTACGCCAAACAACTAGCAAGACAGGAACACAACCCCACCCATTAGCAGAGAGGCTGCCTAGAATCATAATAAGGTCACAGACACCCCAAAACACACCACCAGACGTGGACCTGCCCACCAGAAAGACAAGATCCAGCCCCACCTACCAGAACACAGGCACCAGTACCCTCCATCAGGAAGCCTACACAGCCCACTGAACCAACCTTACCCACTGGGGGCAGGCACCAAAAACAACGGGAACTACGAACCTAAAGCCTGCGCAAAGGAGACCCCAAACACAGAAAGTTAAGCAAAATGAGAAGATAGAGAAACACACAGCAGATGAACGAGCAAGGTAAAAACCCACCAGATGAAACAAATGAAGAGGAAATAGGCAGTCTACCTGAAAAAGAATTCACAGTAATGACAGTAAAGATGATCCAAAATCTTGGAAATAGAATGGAGAAAATACAAGACACGTTTAACAAGGACCTAGAAGAACTAAAGAGCAAACAAACAATGATGAACAACACAATAAATGAAATTAAAAATTCTCTAGAAGGAGTCAATAGCAGAATAACTGAGGCAGAAGAACGGATAAGCGACCTGGAAGATAAAATAGTGGCAATAACTACTGCAGAGCAGAATAAAGAAAAAAGCATGAAAAGAATTGAGAACAGTCTCAGAGACCTCTGGGACAACATTAAACACACCAACATTCGAATTATAGGGGGTCCCAGAAGAAGAAGAGAAAAAGAAAGGGACTGAAAAATTCTGATGGGTGGAGTATCAATTCTCATAACAGACAAAATAGACTTTAAAATAAAGACTATTAGAAGAGACAAAGAAGGACACTACATAATGATCAAGGGATCAATTCAAGAAGAAGATATAACAATTGTAAATATTTCTGCACCCAACATAGGAGCGCCTCAATACATAAGGCAAATGCTAACAGCCATACAAGGGGAAATCAACAGTAACACAATCATAGTAGGGGACTTTAACACCCCAATTTCACCAATGGACAGATCATCCAAAATGAAAATAAATAAGGAAACACCAGCTTTAAATGACACATTAAACAAGATGGACTTGATATTTATAGGACATTCCAACAAAAAACAACAGAATACACTTTCTTCTCAAGTGCTCAAGGAACAGGATAGATCATATCTTGGATCACAAATCAAGCCTTGGTAAATTTAAGAAAACTGAAATCGTATCAAGTAGCTTTTCTGACCACAACACTATGAGACTAGATATCAATTACAGGAAAAAATGTAAAAAATACAAACACATGGAGGCTAAACAATACACTACTAAATAACCAAGAGATCACTGAAGAAATCAAAGAGGAAATTAAAAAATACCTAGAAACAAATGACAATGAAAACACAAGGACACAAAACCTATGGTATGCAGCAAAAGCAGTTCTAAGAGGGAAGTTTAGAGCAATACAATCCTACCTCAAGAAACAAGAAACATCTCAAATAAACAACCTAACCTTACACCTGAAACAATTAGAGAAAGAAGAAGAACAACAACAACAAAAAAAACCCCAAAGTTAGCAGAAGGAAAGAAATCATAAAGATCAGATCAGAAATATATGAAAAAGAAATGAAGAAAACGATAGCAAAGATCAATAAAACTAAAAGCTCGTTCTTTGAGAAGATAAACAAAACTGATAAACCATTAGCCAGACTCATCAAGATAAAAAGGGAGAAGACTCAAATCAACAGAATTAGAAATGAAAATGGAGAAGTAACAACTGACACTGTAGAAGTACAAAAGATCATGAGAGATTACTACAAGCTACTCTATGCCAATAAAATGGACAACCTGGAAAAAATGGACAAATTCTTAGAAAAGCACAACCTTCTGAGACTGAAGCAGGAAGAAATAGAAAATATAAACAAACCAATCACAAGCACTGAAATTGAAACTGTGATTAAAAATCTTCCAACAAACAAAAGCCCAGGACCAGACGGCTTCACAGGCAAATTCCATCAAACATTTAGAGAAGAGTTAGCACCTATCCTTCTCAAACTCTTCCAAAATGTAGCAGAGGGAGGAACATTCCCAAACTCATTCTACGAGGCCACCATCACCCTGACACCAAAACCAGACAAAGATGTCACAAAAAAAGAAAACGACAGGCCAATATGAACATAGATGCAAAAATCCTCAACAAAATACTAGCAAACAGAATCCAGCAGTACATTAAAAGGATCACACACCATTATCAAGTGGGGTTTATCCCAGGAATGCAAGGATTCTTTAATATATGCAAATCAATCAATGTGATACACCATATTGACAAACTGAAGGATAAAAACCATATGATACTCTCATTAGATGCAGAAAAAGCTTTCAACAAAATTCAACACCCATTTATGATAAAAACCCTCCAGAAAGTAGGCATGGAGGGAACTTACCTCAACACAATAAAGGCCATATATGACAAACCAACAGCCAACATCGCTCTCAATGGTGAAAAACTGAAACCATATCCTCTAAGATCAGGAACAAGACAAGGTTGCCCACTCTTACCACTATTGTTCAACATAGTTTTGGAAGTTTTAGCGACAGCAATCAGAGAAGAAAAAGAAATAAAAGGAATCCAAATCAGAAAAGAAGAAGTAAAACTGTCACTGCTTGCAGGTGACATACTATATGTAGAGAATCCTAAGGATGCTACCAGAAAACTACTAGAGTTAATCAATGAATTTGGTAAAGTAGCAGGATACGAAATTAATGCACAGAAATCTCTTGCATTTCTATACACTAAAGATGGAAAATCTGAAAGAGAAATTAAGGAAACACTCCCATTTACCACTGCAACAAAAAGAATACAATACCTAGGAATAAACCTACCTAAGGAGACAAAAGACCTGCACGCAGAAAACTATAAGACATTGATGAAAGAAATTAAAGATGATACAAACAGATGGTGAGATATACCATGTTCTTGGATTGGAAGAATCAACATTGTGAAAATGACTATACTACCCAAAGCAATTTACATATTCAATGCAATCCCTATCAAACTACCAACGGCACTTTTCACAGAACTAGAACAAAAAAATTCACAATTTGTATGGAAACACAAAAGACCCCGAATAGCCAATCTTGAGAAAGAGAAGGCTATACTACAAAGCTACAGTAATCAAGACAGTATGGTACTGGCACAAAAACAGAAATATAGATCAATGGAACAGGATAGAAAGCCCAGAGATCAACCCACGCACATATGGTCACCTTATCTTTGATAAAGGAGGTAAAAATATACAATGGAGAAAAGAGAGTCTTCTTCAATAAGTGGTGCTGGGAAAACTGGACAGCTACATGTAAAAGAATGAAATTAGAACACTCCCTAACACCATACACAAAACTTAACTCAAAATGGATTAAAGACCTAAGTGTAAGGTCAGACACTATAAAACTCTTAGAGGAAAACATAGGCAGAACAGTGTATGACATAAATCACAGCAAGATCCTTTTTGACCCACCTCCTAGAGAAATGGAAATAAAAACAAAAATAAACAAATGGCACCTAATGAAACTTCAAAGCTTCTGCACAGCAAAGGAAACCATAAACAAGACCAAAAGACAACCCTCAGAATGGAAGAAAATATTTGCAAATGAAGCAACTGACAAAGGATTAATCCCCAAAATATACAAGCAGCTCATGCAGCTCAATATCAAAAAAACAAACAACCCAATCCCAAAATGGACAGAAGACCTAAATAGACATTTCTCCAAAGAAGATATACAGATTGCCAACAAACACATGAAAGGATGCCCAACATCACTAATCATTAGAGAAACGCAAATCAAAACTACAATGAGGTATCACATCACACCGGTCAGAAGGGCCATCATCAAAAAATCTACAAACAATAAATGCTGGAGAGGGTGTGGAGAAAAGGGAACACTCTTTCACTGTTGGTGGGAATGTAAATTGATACAGCTACTATGGAGTAAAGTATGGAGGTTCCTTAAAAAACTACAAATAGAACTACCATATGACCCAGCAATCCCACTACTGGGCATATACCCTGAGAAAACCATAACTGAAGAAGAGACATGTACCACAATGTTCATTGCAGCTCTATTTACAATAGCCAGGACATGGCAGCAACCTAAGTGTCCATCGACAGATGAATGGATAAAGAAGATGTGGTACATATATACAATAAAATATTACTCAGCCATAAAAAGAAATGAAATTGAGTTATTTGTAGTTAGGTGGATGGACCTAGAGTCTGTCATACAGAGTGAAGTACGTCAGAAAGAGAAAGACAAATATGCTAACACACATATATGGAATCTAAGAAAAAAAAAGGTTATGAAGTACGTAGGGGCAGGACAGGAATAAAGACGCAGATGTAGAGAATAGACTTGAGGACATGGGGAGGAGGAAAGGTAAGCTGGGATGAAATGAGAGAGTGGCATTGCCAAATGTAAAATAGCTAGTGGGAAGCAGCTGCATAGCACAGGGAGATCAGCTCGGTGCTTTGTGCCCACCTAGAGGGGTGGGATATCGAGGGCGGAAGGGAGACACAAGAGGGAGGGGATATGGGGATATATGTATACGTATAGCTGATTCACTTTGCTCTACAGCAGAAACTAACACAACATTGTAAAGTAATTATACTCCAATAAAGATGTTAAAAAATAATAAAAAAATAAAAAATGAAAATATAAAATTCAAGTAAAATTTTAAAAAAAAAGCCAAAACGCTTATCATATGAAATTTTTCTACTGCTGTCTTGTGGCCCTGTCCTCCCAGGGACCTTTGAGTCTTTGCTTGTAAGAGTCCTAACTAATGAAGAAATAGGACGGGTGACTCATCCCCACATACCTGGCAGACAAGTCACAGGCACCAATCCTCAATATAGGAGAGTCTAAGTATCAGTAGAATTTGACTGGATGCACAAAGTTCTACCATATTAAGTAGTTAATTCAACAAAACAGCCTGCCCATCCAGTCAGGTATAATTTTTAACTCAGTTGATTGGGAGGCCAGTTGATTCAACAAATGTCAACTGGTTCAATGATGATAGTCAAAAAAAAAGAGTAATTATTTAAAAACATAATCATCATTACCTAACTGAACTGAAGTTAATACTGGGATGATTAGCTGAGTTACCACAAGTTTCCCTCTCTCTCTGTCTCAATCTGTCTCTCTGTCTCTTCAGGGATTATATAGAATTATATCCTCTAGGGAAAAATGAAGGCATCGTGGTAGTTAGAAGCAATGTGTACGGACTTGGAAGTTTTTTATTTGCAATTACACTAGTGGAGTTTTGTAGGTTTGTTTTTGTTTTTTTTTAATTTCTTTGGGTTGAAAATTCAAATAGATACTTCATCTATGTGTAGCTGTGTCTTCCTAGATGGGTGGGTTATCTACTTCTGAGATTAAGCCATTGTAGTTATGAATTATTCATACAGTAAAATATTTTCCTTAAATAAATCCTTATTCCTCTTTATGGCCTCAAGTTGAGAAGTTTCACTATCAATTTTAACAAAGAAAAATTTCACTCACAGTGCACACTTTCTTCATTAATTTGGCTGTGTTTATTCTTTATTTCATTCTATTCTCGCAACAACACTTTGGACAAATAGGGCAAGTATTAGTTCCTTTTTTTTTTTTTTTTTTTTTTTTTTTTTTTGTACGCGGGCCTCTCACTGTTGTGGCCTCTCCCGTTGCGGAGCACAGGCTCCGGACGCGCAGGCTCAGCCGCCATGGCTCACGGGCCCAGCGGCTCCGCGGCATGTGGGATCTTCCCGGACCGGGGCACGAACCCGTGTCCCCTGCATCGGCAGGCGGACTCTCAACGACTGCGCCACCAGGGAAGCCCTTAGTTCCTTTTTAAAGCTAGTCTATTTACATCAAACGGAAATAAGTTATTTCACCGGATTGCTTCCTCTCCGCGTTTATGAAGCCCTACTCACCTGGGGCCACCCACTTAGTAAATGGTGGTGTTAGGATTAGAACTCAGGCGATACAGCGGTATTACTGTGCATATACCATGTATTATTAATCTTCACCCTGTGAGATCTGGGGCAGCATCCTATCAGTAAACAGCTGAATATTTCTGCATTCAATAAGTACAATAAATAAAGACCACTGAGTACAGTAAAGATCATAAAGAGTATCACATCTGGGCCAGGCTTGCTGCCAAATGGTTTTCAAAGTTTTGGATTTTGGAGTTGCAGATTGTGGATGTGTATTCCCCTAGCCTTGGTGCTCTCCACCACTGTGTGAGGCACTAATTATTTAACATACAATGACTACTACGCACCTTTTACCTCTTACTCCAAGGCTTCTCTGAAGAGCAACCAACCTGTTGGTGGTCAGCAGAGAGAACCTTCAGGCCCAGGCATTTTCTCCATGACCTTCATTATGCACAAGAGGCAACTCTCTTTTCTTTCACTACTGACAGCTCAACTACACTTTACACAAAATCTCTTAATTTTTCACCCGTGTCTTTCTTTCCCTTTCAACTTCTTCTCTGGCTTCTTGGAGAATGATTAGAGAGAGGGGATGAGTAAAAGGATAGGATCATATCACAGAAAAGTCAAGAAGGAAGAGTGTATCAAAGAGGGGGGCAGAGCGCCCTACACTGTCAAGTGAGTCAAAAAGATTCACTTTTTGGAGGGTGAGGACCAAGATGCCGTGACCTTGGCAACCAGCGATTCCCTAGTGACCTTTGAGGGAGCAGTTTCTTCAGGGTTATGGGAATGGAACCCAGAATGCAAAGAGTTAGGGAGCAAGTGGATATTGGTGAAGCCAAGACAGTAAATAGAGACCTAACTTTTAATTAGCCGGGATCAACATCCTTTAAAGGTCCTCAGAGTTAAATTCCTTTCACTAGTTCCATGCACTTCCTTATTGTTCCATTAAAACCTGCTTCTCCTCAAGCACTGATAATAAAATATAATCAAAGATGGCTCTTATTAGTCTTCTTTTTTTGTTGTTTGTTTCCATTAAATCACTGGCATTATAACAGTTTGTCTTCTAATACTGTACATCATAAATATACAACATTTCAGCTACATTATGGGTTAATATGCTCCTGTGAACTGGCCTGAAGGCTTGCCACATATGACATATTTACATGGGGAACATCTTTCCTAAATTCCAAAGAATTGACTAGTGAACTAACAGCTTGAAGTATAGGAAATTGCCATTTCTGTAGGTCAAAAATGATTGCATAGCAGCAATTTGATCTGGTTCCACCTCCTAAGTTTTCAAATGCTACCCTGGAGCTTCCCTGGTGGCGCAGTGGTTGAGAGTCCGCCTGCCGATGCAGGGGACGCGGGTTCGTGCCCCGGTCCGGGAAGATCCCACATGCCGCGGAGCGGCTGGGCCCGTGAGCCATGGCCGCTGAGCCTGCGCGTCCGGAGCCTGTGCTCCGCAACGGGAGAGGCCACAACAGTGAGAGGCCCGCGTACAAAAAAAAAAAAAAAGGCTACCCTGATACAAACTGAATATTGCCACCCTGATTCACTGTTCACTAATTACGGTGGAGGAGGACAAATGGAATCCAGGAGTGATTAACACGAGTCTTAATTGAACTTTTGCTAAGTTGTGCAAAAGGGGCCACTTGTTTACTGCAGCAAGGCACCTGACAATGGCACCTTCTAGGCCTGCCTGTCCATGGTGGCTAGTGCTCACTTTTGTTCTACACCAGGCCCAGGGCCTCTTGTTCTGCCCTTTCTGATGGTCTTGGATATGACCTAGCTCTGTTGTTCTGGGAACCTACTTTCAGATTGGGCCAAAAGACATCAGACACTTGGGAAAAAACAAACCAACCAACCAACCTAGGATCACTTTCTCTGGATCTGATGAAATCTCTCCCTTCACCCAACACCCCACGCCCATATTATTGTCATATGTTCACTAATTTTCAAAAAATATAAGCAATATCAAAGAGTAACTATGGAAAAATTACTTCTAGGGACACAGTTGTCATTTCTTTACTGGCCAACCTCTCCCCTACTGCCCAGTACCATGATAAAGACCTGTACCAACTATTTGCATCCTACTACTGCCCCTAATGTGTTATAATAGAGAAGAGACTAACGCTGTGCTTTATAAACTGGCTCATAGTCTCTGCCCATAACTAATATAAAATCCATTTTCAACCAGTGCTGTGAAAATAAAGAGCAAATAACTCAATAAATAACAACTAGAAATTATTCATTCATTCAAACCAAAATTTCCTAAAACAGAATGGTATTCTTGGTAATAAACTGAATCTCGTTATAAATTATGAACAGGTCCCTTCTAGGAAATTATCTCTCTGTTTATATTTCCTGAACCTAGCATCTTATCTTACACAGAGTGCCTCCACTCAATAAATTCTTCAGGCAAGAAGGAAGGAAGGAAGGGAGGGAGGGAGGGAGGGAGGGAGGGAGGGAGAAAGAGAGGGAGGGAGGGAGAGAGAGAGGGAGGGAGGGAGGAAAGAAGGGCCAAATGAAAGTAGGAAAGAAGGAAAAACTTCCATGCATTTGCTTGTGTAATTGAGGTAACTAGACATGCAATATTTTTTATGAAACAAAACAAGATGTAAAGTGGGAAATAAAATACTATGTTAAGGGGCTCCATAACTTTGAAGTAAGGACTGGGAATTTGGACTTTGAGGGATTTTATATTCTTTCTGGTTCTTCACCTGTGTTCTGTCCTATTCCTTGTTCCTTATCCAGGGATGATAAATGCACATACTTCACTTGGTGATACTAATATCTGGAATCTGATCCTGTATCACTCTAAATGCAACAGTTCACTGCATTCTTTTATATAGTGATGTTTTGTATTGGTTAGTCCTTGTGGAAAACACGGTAGATGAAACTACACCCCCAAACCCAAAATCTACCTGCATTTACATTTCTTCTGTGAAACAAGTCCAGATATCACCATCCCAGCTCATTGTTTCTGCAGTGACTTGGTTTTCAGATGCTTCTGTCTTTCCAGTTTCATCACAGTTTTTGCTAAGGACTTGGAGACTGGAGTGACAGCTATATTTCTACTCGCTTTACAGCATTTTATTTCCAGTACATATCACCTCACAATGTGTTCCCTTGTGGGACATTACAGGATCATTATTTTTAAAATGAAAGGTATGGTTGATGATTGACTGCCCTCTAATTACCCAGAGTGTTTGTCAAAGCCAGTGGGCAGGAGACATAAGCTCTATTTTGCTGTTATATTGACTGTCAAGTTTACAGCGCATCTCTGCTAGCATGGAAAACTTCCTCAACAAGGATATTTAGTGGAGCAGATCTTTGCCAATGGAACAGATCCCCTCCCCTTCAGGATAAACAGTGAAGAAAATGATCTAATGATCAAATTGGTCCATCCCATGCCTTCAAAATAAGAAGCTTATCTAGGATCGGTGTTTCTCAATTTTTTTCCCCATTATTGAGACTTTTCAGACATCTTCTCCTAATAGCTCACCCAGGACATTTTAATACCATAGATACACTTTTCATCTGTTAACGTACTGTGGTCCTTTGGAGGATTATAAACCATTGTAATACTGACATTTTTTTCTCCCCACCAAGAACAATTTCCACCCTCTTGAGAATGCATGTCTTGGATGGTGCCCGCTAGTGCACACTGATGGAATTCAGATGATGTTTCACCAATTCTATATGCAAGGCCACCGTATTATGGAGTACACAACTCAAGAGGATGTAAGATAGAAAATGGTTCTTTAGTAAACCAACTGAAATCTCATTCCTCTCCTAAAAATAAGGAAGCCCTAATAACGTTAAAGAGTGCATAGGGGCTTCCCTGGTGGCGCAGTGGTTGAGAATCTGCCTGCCAATGCAGGGGACACGGGTTCGAGCCCTGGTCTGGGAAGATCCCACATGCCGCGGAGCAACTGGGCCCGTGAGCCACAACTACTGAGCCTGCACGTCTGGAGCCTGTGCTCCGCAACGAGAGGCCATGACAGTGAGAGGCCCGCGCACCGTGATGAAGAGTGGCCCCCACTCGCTGCAACTAGAGAAAGCCCTCGCACAGAAACGAAGACCCAACACAGCCAAAAATAAATAAATAAATAAATTTATAAAAAAAAAAAAAAAAAAAGAGTGCATAGTTCCCAAGTCAAAATGGTGCCCAAGTCAAAAAATTTGCAGCCACCAATTCAAGCTCCTCCACGTACAGAGAGGGGCCAGGCTTTGCTCCCAGAAGGTATAAGACTATGGCCTTGTGACAGCCACCATCTCATTTGCTTGTTTATTAGCACACATTTATTGAGTTCTGACTACGTAGACTTTCAGCTCCATGAGGGCAGCGACTGTTTTCGATTTTGCTCACCGTTATAAAGGAAAGAAAGAATGAAGACAGAAAGGGAAGGAAATAGGAAGACAAGGCTAAGTGACTTGAACACTGCCTCTTAGAATATTACATTTAGTGTGAAGGTATATAAACAAATAGTCAAAATAAAATATTGTGATGGTTATAACTGAAAAGATGTGTAGATATGGTGAGGTTACAAAGCAGTGGTTAATTCTATCTGGTTAGAGGTGGGAAGAAAATGAAGTGAGTTATGAAAACCTTTATGGAGACAAGGTTGTATTAGAAGACTTATGTGGGCCCCAGGCACTCTTGCCTTTGTGGTCTCCTTTATCTACAAAAGCACATTTAAGTGTAATATAATTCTAGTACAAGATGAGTATCATTATCTGGGCAGTCTAGGAGCACTTAGCCTGGAGGCCCACGAAAGACCTCTAGGAGGATGAGAGATTTAAGCGAGAGAAACTCTAGGACAAGCTGGAAGAGTGGCTGGAAGATGGGGCAGAGTGTTCCAGGCAGAGGCAACAGCTTGTTCAAAGGCCTGGAAGTGAGAGATCTATTAGGATTGGATGAGAGAGAGACAGACAGAAACAGAAGGGGAGAAGTGTGAGAGATGAAGTTAGAGAAGAAGGTGGGGGTCAAACCGCAGCAGGCCCCGTGTTAAGGAGTCTGGCTTTATCCTAAAGAGAATAAGAAACCATTTTTAAAAGCTTTTATGTGAGGAACCAACAGAAGCAGGTTTGCACTTTGGATATTCATTCAACCTACACTGCAGCCAAATAACTTGCGAAGGTGTCGTGGATATTCTGGGGGTCCACCCAGGCCCCCTCTTTAGGGCCCACATACCCATCCCCTGCTTCTGAAAATAATGGCTTTTGAAGGTTCATGGCTGCGTCCTTCAGTGGGAATTGCCCTCAGCCACAGGGAACTGCCCTTTCCAAGGGCAGATCCTTTCCCAGAGAGCACCCATGACTGTAACTGGCTAATGGAGAGATACAAAGGCCCAGCCACATTATCTCAATCAGGGACAACCTCAGCTCCTAAGATCCCTGAGGGATTGATTGAGGCCTCCGTTGTAACCATGTTTCCGGTTACTTCTCCCTCTGCTTAATCCTACTCTGTTAGTTTCTTATGGCTGCATAATGCTTTAGCACAAACTTAGTGGCCTAAAAAGCACACATTTATGATCTCACAACGTCCATGGGTCAGGAGCCTGGGCACAGCTCAACTGGATCCTCTGCTCAGGCTGCAATCAAAGTGTTGGCCAGACTACATTCTCATCTAGAGATGTGACTTTGGAAAAATCCACTTCCAAACTCACTTCAGTTGTTGACAGAATTCATTTCCTTGTTGTGGTTGTAGGACTGAGGATCCCAGCTTCTTGCTGGCTATTGGCTGGAGGCTATCTTTGGTGCTGAGAGGCCACCAGCAATTCCTAGAACCTGCTCCCAGTTTCATTTGTGCTTTCCCAACATGCCCACTTACTTAATCAAGCCAGCAAGGAGAGTCTCTGGAACAAGTATGCTAGCAAGACAGACTCAGATATCATATAAATTAACTACAGGGGGCTTCCCTGGTGGCGCAGTGGTTGAGAGTCCGCCTGCCGATGCAGGGTACATGGGTTCATGCCCCGGTCCGGGAAGATCCCACATGCCGCGGAGCAGTTACGCCCGTGAGCCGTGGCCACTGAGCCTGCGTGTCCGGAGCCTGTGCTCCACAACGGGAGAGGCCACAACAGTGAGAAGCCCGTGTACCGCAAAAAAAAAAAAAAAAAAAAAAAAAAAAATTAACTGCAGGAGTGACATCTCACCAGCTTTGCTGTATTCTATTCATTAGAAGCAAGTCATAGGTCCCCTCCGCACTCACGGAGAGAGGGTTACATGAAGGCGTGAACATCAGGAGATGACAGACACCTTAGTGTCTACCACACGTGCCTTCCTCACTTCTTACAGGTATATCTCCTGAGAGCACTCCCCAATAAACCTTCTGCATTCCACTACCCCTCTTAGAGTTTGTATCCACTGGAGGCGGGGAAGTGAGTTAGAGACTACTGCCGGAACACCAACTATGGGTGATAGCAGTGGGAGATTGAGCTGCATATGTTCCTTCTATTAATACATGTATAATAATTATTATTAGAATTTAGAATGATACATGGCCTACCTGAAAGTAAAATCAAGTCTAAAAACTACAGTCTTCAAGCAGGGATACACACAACAAAAATAATTCATTTCTAGGACTGGAGAGCAGATTAAACATAACATAAAAATAAGGCTTACTATGTTCCACCGTGTGGAAATAAATTGCAGACTACAATCAGTCACTTTAAAAGAGATGATTAGCACTTTATTAAGTTAGAATAGATTGTACTTCTACAAACGGCAGAAATAATCAATGAATACAGATGCCCTATTAGAGACTGATAGTCAGAAAATATATATAAGCAACTGTTGGTATGATAACAGGATCAAATTCTACCTTGTATATCAACACGCCCATTTTTATCCAACCCATTTACAGTAATTACTTGTTCTTCTTGCTTATCTTGTCATATACAGAGTGATATAAATGATATTCAAAAAGGATCCATTTTTAATGATTTGGACACCATATTATAGGCATTCTCCACTGGAAAAGTATTTTTTCTTAGGTCTTTAAAGTGTGATATATATATACTGGCCTGACCTTATTGCTGGAAACGCTTAAATACTAATGCATTTCAAAATCAGTAACTACAAATGCCACATGCCTGCACTTACACATTGTGCTGTCAGAGAAATATTTTAGAATATTCTGGATAGTCATCAGCTTATTATTCCAACGGTCTTCATGGGTATAATTCATTGCCTTTCAATTGCATGCACATTCAAAATTTCTTACAAAAGAAGAATGGTGACACAAAATATATAATCTTCCCTCAATGAATTGTGATGTTCAGCAGTTGCACAGAAACAAGTGTTGAGTTTCAGGGGGAAAGAAAACAGCAGCCCTTCAGAGTGGGGTGAGCCGCTCATCCTCTGTCACAAAGGCATCATTAACGTGCCCTCCCTTCATGTCCAGGGGATCGCAGGGGATGCCATTTTCAATTTTGACTGTGTTTTCCCATTTATCTTCAGTGTCTTCCATTTCAGAAGGTCCTTTGTTCTTCCTAAGTGCACATAAAAAGAATGATTGGGATCTAGGAAGAGAAAGGATGGTCTTCTGTACAAACATGGAGATCAGGAAAGGGAAGAGGAACCCTAGAATGATGGGGAAAATAGATGACATTGTGTATTTTCAAATAAATTTCAAAGATCATAAAGAGTTGATGAGGTGAAAAGATGCTATCAAGATCAGAAGTCTGCATGGATTATATATATATGTATATGAATGAATACATATATTTGTATGAATGAATGTTTGTATACACACACATATACATATGTACATTCACACACACAAACTGCATGAAGGAATGTGAGGAAAACATATGGTAAATTGGCAAGTTAAAAAATTTAGCTCTAGGAGAACTTCACAAAAATTGAATTTATAAAAGTAATAAATTCCTCTCACAAGATTTGACAAATTAATGGTCTGCAAATGTTAGGTAAAAATCAGGTTGAAATGAGATACCGAGAAGCAAACTCACATTACTTTGTAGAAAGGATGTAACCATTGTAAACTGCAGGTATCATTCCTTGGCTCTACTCATTACAAAACAGTTGTATTCGTTTGTTAAGTCAGGTTTTTGGAACTCCGAACACATTTTACTAATTACAACTCATAGCTATAATCCCAGGTCATTCCAAAAAACTCCATTTAACAGGTAAATTTTTTTTTTTTTTTTTTTTTTTTTGCGGTACGCGGGCCTCTCACTGCCGTGGCCTCCCCCGCTGCGGAGCACAGGCTCCGGATGCGCAGGCTCAGAGGCCATGGCTCACGGGCCCAGCCGCTCCGCGGCATGCGGGATCCCCCCAGACCGGGGCACAAACCTGTGTTCCCTGCATCGGCAGGCGGACTCCCAACCACTGCGCCACCAGGGAAGCCTCAACAGGTAAATTTTTAAGTTGTTCATTCTCAGACCCTTTAAAAACCCTGCTACCCCAATCCAAGTGGTAACCAGATCCTTAATCTTTCCCTGGAGTGTGGGAAAATGTAGCCTTGAATTCAAACATTCTTCCTGTCCTTTGTGAAAGGCCAAGACACTGAGCCAGTTGTGCTTGATATCATAGAGGTGGGGGAGAGAAGAGATGTGAGTACCTCTAGGCAATCAGAGGGCAGAAGAGCTTCCCTCAGGATTATCACAAGTTAGATGTTGGGGCACCATGGAGGCATGATGTTAGGCATGAGGCTCCCGGACTTGTCAAAGATTCTCTTGTTCCAGAAATCTGTAGAAACTTCAAAGAGGCAGACCTGAGTGGACCACATGGCTGGGATGGTGGACATTGCTGTGGTGACCAGGATGGACTTCCACCGCTATGGAAGTCCCTTAGAAACTTCGTGAATTTCTAGTGGGTGAGGAGGTGGTGAAGATGCCCCAAAGATGATCAAGGTAGAGGTCCCTATTAGTCCTACATGAGAGCTCATTTCAAAGCGCTTTAAAGAATATGGTGGAGGAAGGCAGAGAAAAGAAAGAGCTCTTGTTTACAAAAGAATGACAACCCATATAGAAGGTGCAGCAGAACAGAAAATCACCAAATAATAATTGGTTCTGATGAGTCTCCTCAATGGATACTAAACCACTGAGTGGGAGATGACTAAGGAATAGCATACTCACAGGGTCTCAGTGTAACACCCCTGCAAGCAATGTACTAATTATAAAGAGACATTTGTTTTTTGTAAAGGGAGAAATTTGGTGAATATCACCGAGACAAATTGACAAGTGCCTCTGGACGTGATGCACCGAGAAGATATATTTTTTAAAAATAAAATTCTGTGTCCTGTGTTCCTGCCCTACACCATCACCAAATTTTTTTGACCTGAATTTCTCAGGAAGAACTAATCAGACAACTCCAAATTAAAAGATATTTTGTAAAACAGCTGACAGCCTAGAGTAGGCACTCAACTAATGTGCTTAGAGTTGGATGGACAGACACATGAGTAGCTGGCGAGCTAGTTAGACAGATAAATGGATGGATCAATGAACGTAGATCAATGACTGGTTGGCTGGATGGGGAATTAATAGATGGATGGATGAATGGGTGGATGGATGATTGGACGGTAGTTGGGTGATGGAACAAACAACTGGATGGAAGAATGGATGGACTAATGCTGTAGGCAAAGTTACTCAGACAGCAGCCCAAGGTAGATTTTGAATGGGATCTATCAGAAGAAAGAGAAAGAAAGAGGGAAGGAAGGGAAGAAGGGAGGAAGGGACGGAGGAAGGGAGGAAGGAAGGAAGGGAATGTACACGTGATATTTCTTGTATTTATTGAATAGTTATTTTTTCAAATGGATGGAGGAAAGTACTCATTTTCACACCTTAAGAATTAGGAGTGAGTACAGATTTTGCCAGGCTTCACTGATGGTTTATTAGATAATTTCAAATAGGTGGAGTTTATAAAGAAAAGTAAAGTAGCATTTCAATACTGTAGATCCCACTGTCATCACTTGAAAGTATTTTGCCATTGTGCATGCCACTGTCAAATGTCAAAATGTATCACTACAGGCCCAACGCTAGGAGTGGAAGTCGGTGGGTTGTAGTCCCAGAGACCTAGGTAAGGACAGGCTGCTGTGTTTTCCCTTCCTCAGGGTGAAGATACTGCACTGTCCATTCCAAGCATCAGCGGTCAACGATCAGTGCCAGTTGGAGTAGGCATACAATTTCCTGTGATGAGAAGGTCCTCCGGCCAGGTGAAATCACCTATCAGAGGACTAGAATTCTTTGGCCCCTCCTCCTGTAGACAGGGGTATCTCGTCACTTTCCACGTCGTCCAGAAAGCAAAGACAACTGACATTCTATAACCATCGAACACATCACTTCCATTCATAGTATCCAACATTCATTCAATAACTATGTTGAGTGCCTACTATGTGTTGGAAGTGATACAGTTCTTGTCCTAAAGTGAAAAGAAAGGGCTCAATAAAAAAGAAAAACTCCAAATTTCACTCATCCTCCCCTCCTTTTCATGGATTATAAAAGAGAGTGATGTTTCAGTAAGAATGACACCCTAGCGACAAATGTATATTTATAAATTATCATCAAAAATGCCTAGCTCATGCAATTTCTCCCCAAGTCACTCCTCATTGAGCTTGGAGTGAATAATAATTCTCCATAGAAATAAACAGGTTTCTGACAGTCAAGTTTTACCCTGAAATTTGTGTATGTAACTATGAAACTCATATTACAAAAATCCTTGTGGATGGAGCTTTCTGAAGTAGGTGGCAATGCAACAGCAGTCTTAGAAGTAATGGTTGCCAGTGTTCATTTGCCAGTTTCTTCAGTTAAAAAAAATGTTTTTACAGAATTAGAAGAAAAATTGCAGAGAGCTGGACACTTGCAGATCATGACAAGAAATCCTGCCTCCCCTCCCCCCGCCAACCACAAAGGAAAAATAATCCACCAGGCATCACAAGGAATGGGGAAGAACAAAAAAGGAAGATGCAGATGGATGAGGACAAGTTTCTCTTCTTTACAAGAAGGATTTCTTAATCAAAAAGATTCTGAGCAAAATCGCTGTGGAAATTTATCAAAACGAGAGCCGTGTCCATGACAAATTAGGTACATGTTATTTTTTTGTGACCTTAGATCTAGTTGTTCACAGTCTTGGCACTGCCAGGCTTCACAAACTGCAGTGTCAGTAACTTGCTGGCTGGTGGACATGATAAGAAGTTCAAAGGTTATCTAACAGTAATACAGCCCTTTGTCACATTTCATAGTGTGTCCTGTAATAAACTGAGTCACTGCCTGCACATTGCTCTAAGTATAATAAAACTTAACTATCTTTCTGGATCATTCTGATTTGATGTTCTGCTAAAAACATGAATTCTTTTTCCTGAAAAATAAAAATGAGTGTTAATGACTTCCGCTGTTCCTGCATGTCAGGTGGTTCAGGAAGAGGATTAAAAACAAAACAAAACAAAAAAAACCCCGTGACTAAAACACCTGAAACTAGCTCTTAGAAGCCTTAGTGTGGCTATTTCTCATAAATCCAGAGAGAAGATGGGCAAAAGAGGGGACCAAAAAAGTACAGGCATACCTTGGAGATACAGCAGGTTTGGTTCAACTGCAATAAAGCGAGCCACACTACACTGTAGTCTATTAAATGTGCAACAGCATTATGTCTAAAAAAAAAAATCACAGTACATACCTTAATTTAAAAATATTTTGGAGATAAAAAATGCTAACCATCATCTAAGCCTTCAGCGAATTGGAACCTTTCTGTTAGTGGAGGGTCTTGCCTTGACGTCGATGGCTGCTGACCAGGGTGGTGGCTGAAGGCTGGGTGGGTGTGGCAATTACTTAAAATTAGACAAAAGTGATGTTTGCTGCATCGACTGACCCCCTTTCATGAATGATTTCTCTGTATGTAACATGCAATGCTGTTTGATAGCATTTTGCCCACATGAGAACTTCTTTCAAAATTGGAGTCAATCCTCTCAAACCCTGCCGCTGCTTTATCAACTAAGTTAATGTCATATTTTAAATCCCTGGTTGTCATTTCGACCATCTTCGCAGCATCTTCACTAGGAGTAGATTCCATCTCAAGAAACCACTTTTTTGGCTCGTCCATAAGAAGCAACTCCTCATTTGTCAAGGTTTTCTCATGGGATTGCAACGATTCAGTCACATCTTCAGGCTCCACTTCTAGTTCTAGTTTTCTTGCTTTTTCCACCACATCCGCAGCTGCTTCCTCCACTTAAGCCTTGAACCCCTCAGAGTCATCCGTGATGATTGGAATCAACTTCTTCCTAACTCCTGTGAATGTTGATATTTGGACCCCTTCCTATGAATCATGAATGTTCTTAATGGCATCTACAATGGTGAATCCTTTCCAGAAGGTTTTTGACTGACTCTGCCCAGATCCACGACAGGAATCACTATCTATGGTAGCTGTAGCTTTATGAAGTGTATTTCTTAAATAATACGACTTGAAAGTCTAAATTACTCCTTGATCCACGGGCTGAGGAATGGATGTTGTGTTAGCAGGCATGAAAACAACATTAATCTTCTTATACATTTCCATCAGAGCTCTTGAGTGACTAGGTGCATTGTCAATGGGCAGTAATATTTTAAAAGGAATCTTTTTCTGAGCAGTAGGCCTCAACAGTGGGCTTAAAATATCCAGTGAACCATGTTGTAAACAGATGTGCTGTCATCCAGGCTTTGTTATTCCATTTATAGAGCGCATGTAGAGTAGATTTAGCATAATTCCTAAGGGCCCTGGGATTTTCACAATGGTAAACGAGCACTGGCTTCAACTTTTAGTCACCAGGTGCATTAGCCCCTAACAAGAGAGTCAGCCTGTGCTTTGAAGCTTTGAAGCCAGGCATTGACTTCTCTTCTCTAGCTATGGAAGTCCTGGGGGGTATCTTCTTCCAATAGAAGGCTGTTTCATCTACATTGAAAATCTGTTGTTTAGTGTAGCTACCATCATGAATTATCTCAGCTAGATCCTCTGGGTAACTTGCTGCAGCTTCTCCATCAGCACTTGCTTCGTCACCTGGCACTTTTGATGTTATGGAGACGGCTTCTTTCCGCAAACCTCATGAACCAGCCTCTGCTGGCTTCAGACTTTTCTTCTGCAGCTTCCTCACCTCTCTCAGCCTTCATAACACTGAATAGAATCAGGGCTTTGCCTGGATTAGGCTTTGGTTTAAGGGAATGTTGTGGCTGGTTTGATCTTCTATCCAGACCACTGAAACTTTCTCCACATCAGCAATAAAGCTGTTTCACTTTCTTACCATTTGTGTGCTCACTGAATTAGCACTTTTTATTTCCTTCAAGAACTTTTCCCTTGCGCTCACAACTTGACTAACTGTTTGATGTAAGAGGCCCAGCTTTCAGCCTGTCTCAGCTTTCAACATGCCTTCCTCACTAAGCTTAATCATTTCTAGCTTTTGATTTAAAGTGAGAGACATGTGACTCTTCCTTTCACTTGAACACTCAGAAGACACTGTAGGGTTATTAACTGGCCTGATTTCAATACTGTTGTGTCTCAGGGAATAGGGAGGCTGGAGGAGAGGGAGAGAGACGGGGAACATCCTATTGGTGGAGCAGTCAGAACACTCAATATTCATCATTAAGTTTGCCATCTTATGGGCGCATGGTCTGTGGACCGCCCCCCCCAATTCCAATAGTTACATCAAAGATCACAGATCACCATAACAAATATAATAATAATGAAAATGTTTGGAATATTGCAAGAATTACCAAAATGTGACGCAGAGACACAAAGTGAGCCAATGCTGTTGGAAAAGTGGTGCTGACAGACTTGCTCAACGCAGGGTTGCCACAAAGCTTCAATCTGTAAAAAACACAGCATCTGCGAAGCACACTAAAGTGAGGTCTGCCTGTATCGGGTGGCCCACGTAGCTAGGGGGTGTTGAGGATCAGGGCAGGTAAAAGCAGAAACAGTATTTTTGTCTCCCTTCAAACAAGATAGGGCTGAAAAGCCAAGGCCCAAGAACAGCCAGACAAACAACAAAGGACAGACAAATATGATTCCAAAACAGGACAGAGTTAATTACTGGGGAACTGGGACTGTGGTCATAATCAGCATGGATGAGTCCTGGGGAAATGGCAGCAGTGCTGGAACAATTTTAGTGGGCGTTGCAGCACAGTGAGACTGGTGATGTGATGGCAAAACAGTAAGAATTAGTATCTATTACACGGCAGACTAAGTGCTGTGTACACATCATCTCACCTAATTCCTACTGCAGTACTATGCAGATTTTATTATTATCCCTGTTTTTCAAATGCAGGAGCTGAGACTCAAATATGTAGAGCAACTTGTCTTTCATAATGGAATGAGACTGGTGAAAGGAGCAGACCTAGAACTGTATTTCATCTCCCCAGGCTTCTCTCAAAACACTTTTTTTTTTTTTTTTTTTTGCGGTACGCGGGCTTCTCACTGTTGTGGCCTCTCCCGTTGCGGAGCACAGGCTCTGGACGCGCAGGCTCAGCGGCCATGGCTCACGGGCCCAGCCGCTCCGCGGCATGTGGGATCTTCCCGGACTGGGGCACGAACCCGTGTCCCCTGCATCGGCAGGCGGACTCTCAACCACTGCGCCACCAGCGAAGCCCACATATTTGACTCCTATTGAGGGTGTACATTTAAGAACAGCAAAGTAAAACAATTATTAGCTCTAACATTTCTGATTTCATTTACATTTCTATTTTCAAGACAATTTATTCACTTAATTGAGACTCTATAAGAAAGTGAAGTTTCAGTATATGAAAATATTGGCTGAGCCCCAGCCCTTTGTGTGAAAAAATTCATAGAAATCCAAATGCACTTCCCTTTACTATTGACCTTATGGGAACAGAAATATAACCAGAAATAAACCAAGTGAATTCACTAGTGACTGCTCAACTGCTAGCATTAGCTAGGGTTCAATGTCCTGAGTCCTTGACCTGGCTTTGTTACAACTACAAGATTATCATCTCCTTATAGGCAAAGACCACCCATGTTATCTATGTACGTCTCTTCCATGATACATTCTAGAGCTCCTATCACATAATGGATGGTCAATAAAGGAATAAGATATTTTTACCTCTCTGGGCCTTGGCTTCTGGAGAGATGGATTCAGATCATTGTTTAAGATCCCTTCCTAAGACAATAACATTATAACAGTCTATTTATATGCAGGAGTCATGAATCAATTCTACTATATACATACAAGTCTGAAATTGTGCTGTGTCTGTGACTCTTCTTTTATAGCACAAGGTGCCAGGTTACATAGAATTAGCACTTTGTAACTGCTTTTTGATGATGATGCTTCTTTACATTGATATAGCACTCCCCAGTGTATGAAGCACTTGTGTGTATTCTCCAATTTTGGCTTCCCATCATCATAACTATTTAAGAAAATATTATCCTCATTTTCCATATATGACTGGATCAAGGTCATTCAGCTAAAAAATGCCAGGGCATGAGACTGGAACCCAAAACCAGGAGTACTGATCCAGTGCTCCTTCAACTAAAACACACATCACACCATCGCCTTCACCACCATTAGCATTATCACATCACCCCCACCATTACAGTGATCACTATCACCATCACCATCATCACCATTACCGTAAAGCTGACCAGAGAGCTAAAATATCCACTTCCAGGCTGGGGCTAGACACAGATCTAGTACAGACACCACTGTCAAGTATATGCAGTTCATCTTGGTTGTCTTCCCACATACCCAACTCCCTAATTATTCCCCAAAAGAAAAAAAAAAATCACTTTTCCAACTTTTTTCCTGCAACAAATCTCTCAATTCTGCAAACTGCTGTTCTCAACTAGATAGTAATAGAGAAGCAACCTCCTCGAATTATTTCACAAAGAGGCGGCAGTTGTAATGGCGTGTTGAAACTGGCTGGTACAGGCTTGCTAGAGGTGACTCAAACACTCAGAAATTTCAGACTGGATAGGAAGTCAGCAAATGCTACAAATCAGGGGATTTTTTTTTTTAGAGAGAACTCATTAGTCAGTCCACCACTATTATAGTAAACAGCAGGCCTAATAAGATCACTTGCCTTTTAAAATAGGTGTTTGACCTATCCTTCTCAAAGTCTTCCAAAATACAGCAGAGGGAGGAACACTCCCAAACTCATTCTACGAGGCCACCATCACCCTGATACCAAAACCAGACAAAGATGCCACAAAGAAAGAAAACGACAGGCCAATTATCACTGATGAACATAGATGCAAAAATCCTCAACAAAATACTAGCAAACAGAATCCAACAGTACATTAAAAAGATCATACACCACGATCCAGTGGGGTTTATTCCAGGAATGCAAGGATTCTTCAATAAACGCAAATCAATCAACGTGATACACCATATTAACAAATTGAAGGAGAAAAACCATATGATCATCTCAATAGATGCAGAGAAAGCTTTTGACAAAATTCAACACCCATTTATGATAAAAACGCTCCAGAAAGTAGGCATAGAGGGAACTTTCCTCAACATAATAACGGCCATATATGACAAACTTGCAGCCAATATCGTCATCAATGGTGAAAAACTGAAACCATTTCCACTAAGATCAGGAACAAGACAAGGTTGACCACTCTCACCACTCTTTTTTTTTTTTCTCACCACTCTTATTCAACATAGTTTTGGAAGTTCTAGTCACAGCAGTCAAAGAAGAAAAAGAAATAAAAGGAATCCAAATCAGAAAAGAAGAAGTAAAGCTGTCACTGTTTGCAGATGACATGATACTATACATAGAGAATCCTAAAGATGCTACTAGAAAACTACTAGAGCTAATCAATGAATTTGGTAAAGTAGCAGGATACGAAATTAATGCACAGAAATCTCTGGCATTCTCATACACTAATGATGAAAAATCTGAAAGTGAAATTAAGAAAACACTCCCATTTACCATTGCAACAAAAAGAATAAAATATTTAGGAATAAACCTACCTAAGGAGACAAAAGACCTGTATGCAGAAAATTATAAGACACTGATGAAAGAAATTAAAGATGATACAAATCGATGGAGAGATACACCATATTCTTGGATTGGAAGAATCAACATTGTGAAAATGACTCTACTACCCAAAGCAATTTACAGATTCAATGCAATCCCTATCAAACTACCGCTGGCATTTTTACAGAACTAGAACAAAATATTTCACAATTTGTATGGAAACACAAAAGACCCCGAAGAGTCAAGCAATCTTGAGAACGAAAAATGGAGCTTGAGGAATCAGGCTCCCTGAATTCAGACTATACTACAAAGCTACAGTAAATAAGACAGTATGGTACTGGCACAAAAACAGAAATATAGATCAATGGAACAGGATAGAAAGCCCAGAGATAAACCCATGCACATATGGTCACCTTATCTTTGATAAAGGAGGCAAGAACATACAGTGGAGAAAAGACAGTCTCTTCGATAAGTGGTGCTGGGAAAACTGGACAGGTACATGTAAAAGTATGAATTAGAACACTCCCTAACACCATACACAAAAATAAACTCAAAATGGATTAAAGACCTAAATGTAAGACCAGACACTATCAAACTCTTAGAGGAAAACATAGGCAGAACAGTGTATGACATAAATCACAGCAAGATCCTTTTTGACCCACTTCCTAGAGGAATGGAAATAAAAACAAAAATAAACAAATGGCACCTAATGAAACTTCAAACCTTTTGCACAGCAAAGGAAACCATAAACAAGACGAAAAGACAACCCTCAGAATGGGAGAAAATATTTGGAAACGAAGCAACTGACAAAGGATTAATCTCCAAAATTTACAAGCAGCTCATGCAGCTCAATAACAAAAAAACAAACAACCCAATCCAAAACTGGGCCGAAGACCTAAATAGAGATTTCTCCAAAGAAGATATACAGACCGCCAACAGACACATGAAAGAATGCTCAATATCATTAATCATTAGAGAAATGCAAATCAAAACTACAGTGAGATATCATCTCACACTGGTCAGAATGGCCATCATCAAAAAATCTAGAAACAATAAATGCTGGAGAGGGTGTGGAGAAAAGGGAACACTTTCACTGTTGGTGGGAATGTAAATTGATAGAGCCACTATGCAGAACAGTATGGAGGTTTCTTAAAAATCTACAAATAGAACTACCATACGACCCAGCAATCCCACTACTGGGCATATACCCTGAGAAAACCATAATTCAAAAAGAGTCATGTACCAAAATGTTCATTGCAGCTCTATTTACAATAGCCAGGACATGGAAGCAACCTAAGTGTCCATCAACAGAAGAATGGATAAAGAAGATGTGGCACATATATACAATGGAATATTACTCAGCCATAAAAAGAAACGAAATTGAGTTATTTATGGTGAGGTGGATGGACCTAGAGTCTGTCATACAGAGTGAAGTAAGTCAGAAAGAGAAAAACGTAAACTGTATGCTAACACATATATATGGAATCTAAGAAAAAAAAAAGGTCATAAAGAACCTAGGGGTGAGACGGGAATAAAGACACAGACCTACTAGAGCATGGACTTGAGGATATGGGGAGGGGGAGGGGAGGCTGTGATGAGGTGAGAGAGTGGCATGGACATATATACACTACCAAGCGTAAAGTGGATAGCTAGTGGGAAGCAGCCGCGTAGTACAGGGAGATCAGCTAGATGGTTTGTGACTGCCTAGTGGGGTGGGATAGGGAGGGAGGGAGGGAGGGAGACGCAGGAGGGAAGAGATATGGGAACATGTGTATATGTATAAATGATTCGCTTTGTTATAAAGCAGAAACTAACACACCATTGTAAAGCAATTATATTCCAATAAAGATGTTAAAAAAAAGAAATGAAGAGTGGGAAAGACTTCTGATGCAATGGAGACTTAATAAAGATTTGATTTTGAATGAATAAAAAAAAATGGGACCTAATGAAACTTAAAAGCTTTTGCACAGCAAAGGAAACCATAAACAAGACCAAAAGACAACCCTCAGAATGGAAGAAAATATTTGCCAATGAAGCAACTGACAGAGGATTAATCTCCAAAATTTACAAGCAGCTCATGCAGCTCAATAACAAAAAAACAAACAACCCAATCCAAAACTGGGCAGAAGACCTAAATAGAGATTTCTCCAAAGAAGATATACAGACTGCCAACAGACACATGAAAGAATGCTCAACATCATTAATCATTAGAGAAATGCAAGTCAAAACTACAGTGAGATATCATCTCACACTGGTCAGAATGGCCATCATCAAAAAATCTAGAAACAATAAATGCTGGAGAGGGTGTGGAGAAAAGGGAACCCTCTTGCACTGCTGGTGGGAATGTAAATTGATACAGCCACTATGGAGAACAGTATGGAGGTTCCTTATAAAACTACAAATAGAACTACCATATGACCCAGCTATCCCACTATTGGGCATATACCCTGAGAAAACCATAATTCAAAAAGAGTCATGTACCAAAATGTTCATTGCAGCTCTATTTACAATAGCCAGGACATGGAAGCAACCTAAATGTCCATCAACAGATAAATGGATAAAGAAGATGTGGCACATATATACAATGGAATATTACTCAGCCATAAAAAGAAACGAAATTGAGTTATTCGTAGTGAGGTGGATGGACCTAGAGTCTGTCATACAGAGTGAAGTAAGTCAGAAAGAGAAAAACGTAAACTGTATGCTAACACATATATATGGAATCTAAGGGGAAAAAAAAGGTCATGAAGAACCTAGGGGTAAGACGGGAATAAAGACACAGACCTACTAGAGCATGGACTTGAGGATATGGGGAGGGGGAAGGGTAAGCTGTGCCAAAGTGAGAGAGAGGCATGGACATATATACACTACCAAACGTAAAATAGATAGCTAGTGGGAAGCAGCCGCATAGCACAGGGAGATCAGCTAGGTGGTTCGTGACCACCTGGAGGGGTGGGATAGGGAGGGTGGGAGGGACGGAGATACAAGAGGGAAAAGATATGGGAATATATGTATATGTATAACTGATTCACTTTGTTATAAAGCAGAAACTAACAAACCATTGTAAAGCAATTATACTCCAATGAAGATGGTAAAAAAAAAAACAAAAAACCAACTCTACCTGAGATTTGAGCCCATGGTCAAGACCATATTCTCCAAAGACCATCTCCAACCTTGCTTGATCCTTAGGAGTGGGGCTAATTTGTGGGAGAAAATGTCTAGGCACCATGTCAGGATAAATTTTTTAAAATCATGCGGTTGGAATGGCATTGCTGGACCTCATTTGTAGTTATATTGGTTGAGGACATAGTCAAATATATACTGATAAACTTCCATGGTCAAATAAAATAAAATATTTATGAAAAAAATAAAATAGGTGTTTGTTAACTAATAAAATCTCAAGCAATAAGCCATTGAACTGGAAAATCTTCTGCAGTATGGTGGCAATATCTGGATGGAAAAGAGATCTTTTTCCAGCATCCCTTAATCACATAAATGGGTTAAGCTCATCTTGGATAATACTAATTACTGTTTATTTAGTACATACTATAACCTAGGTATTTTATACACATTTTTTCACCCAATCCTCATTTCAGTCCTGTGAGACATTATCTCCCTATAACAGATGGAGAAACAGACCCACAGAAATTACATGACACAACCAAGGTCACTCACCTAAAGGGTATAACTAGTATTTGAGTTCACCTAGTTTGGGCCACCAGTGACTGCATACTTTCCACCCAGCGGTTCTGAACAGTCAGTGGAATGCTGTCATTGACACAGCTACCAGAATAGTTAAAGCTTTACTTGAGAAATTTCTTCAGTAGTAAGTATAAAGATGCACATGTCTTAGAGGACACTGGCACTCTTCTCTGCAGAAGCAGAATGGTGATTCAGATGACCCTGTGGTCCCTCCTCGTCTTCTAGGTTTAAGATTTTGTATCACACAAACTATGTTCATTATTACCTAATGTATGAATTGGATTCTTGAACAAATCTTTGTCTTCCTCACCACTAAAGGCTTTCAGGGGCAACTACCATTTTTTCCCACAATTAGAAAACGCTTTCATCACAATGATCAGGGCTCTCCCCACTTCGAACTGCACCCTCTCCCCACCTTTGAAGCAATACTTTGCCCAAGAAAAACCCACCAGATTTTTTCCGTATCAAATGGAAAACCCAACAAATCAATTTCTCTTCAGAAGATTGTCATAACTGTCCTGACTCTATTTGCTAATTACTGATGCTCTCCAGGTTGACACAGGAGATTTGTCCATCTGTTTCCTGGTTTGAACAGGAACTAAATTTGTGAAGGCAAGGTTGTGACAACAGCCTCCCTTCTCCCGGGCAACAGATTATGATGCTACACACTCAGTTATTATATTACTGCAGAATCTGCTCAGAAGGAAGAGATAGCTGATCCCAGCACTAACGAGCTGAAAGACCAGCAACTGGCAGGATAATAAAATAACAGTAACAGCTAACAGCAGTAGTGCCAGGCACTACTTCAAGAACTCTATTAACTCTTTTGATCCCAGCAAATTAATTCTTTCTAATATACCTCACTGTCACTTGAGCAAAGTTATCTATGCACAGACAGTAAAGAAAAATTTAACCAACTTGACTCGAGCACCACAAACCATATCCTCTTGAGCTTGGTTTCCCTGACTCATTGCCTGTATTTCCTGATATCCATACAGTTAATGGATTACATATGAGAGCAGAGTCTAGGCAATAAATACTTTGAATCCAAGCAGTCTATCTCCAGAGCCCATTCTTCTACCTCCTTCACCATATTGTACTAGTGAGGAAATGGGGAACCAAGGAGATGGCGTGAATTCACAAAGGTTACAGTTGTTGGAAACCATAGAATCCTAGCATTTCAGGATTAATATAAAACTTAAAACTATTAAACATAGGTATTCAAATACTACAAGAGAATATTTCTTAATATTCTGAACAACAAAACAAAACAGATTAATAATTTGTACCAAGCCTCTCAGCATTATGTGTCATGCCAAGAGCAAGAAAAGCAAGCAAGTACAACTTGATCTTAATATTTGAGCTTAATTTGGGCACTACACGTAAATCACATTTATTCCATAGCATTTCACTTACCATTTGTGAAAAAAATTATAAAGCCCCCAATTTAAAATGATTACCTTCTGCTAATAACCAGGGTGAACAATATGGAAAGTAGAAAGTCTCAGGAGAAACATTTAGTCAAACACACACTTGGCCAAACACAACCTGCATGTCCCGTGTGGGCACCAACCCTTTTGAAAACCAATGTGTGTGCCTGTGATTCCACTTACCAGAATTCCTCTTCCTTGGTATCAGAAGGGAAGGTTTAGAAGCATCAGAGTGTCTACTGAAGAGTTAAGGACTCTCTTCACTTCCCCTCTGGATCAGAGGTGCTTGTAAACAAAATTATTTTCTCCTTTCATTGTGCTAAGAAATCTTGTCTCCTCTCTACCTAAATAACTCTCCCACTGGTCTGAAATTCTCTAATACCAATAATTTTGACAGCAAAGTTTGCATGTGCCCCAGAATCCAGCTAAATGAACTCCAAGAGTGGGAATCTAAATGTAAGTACTTAATTTGGAAGCTCTGAAACTAAGTGAATTAGAATAGCCTAGATATCCATTAAAACATATTTTCTTCAATTGTACATCAACTAAACTTCAGTTAAAAGAATGCACCTCCTTCAGAGAATCGACTTTAGTGGGTCTGTGGTAGGGCAAAGGAACCTATATTTTAAACAAGTGTTCCAGGCAATTCTGATGCAGGAAGTTGATTCAAAGGCCACTGTGAAGAACACGGGTCTATATAAAATCATAGGCACTAGAGGGAAGAGCATCCATCAAAGGGAGGGAATATAAAACATCGCAAAAGTGTGTAGTACAAGGTGGAGGCTGCAGGCACTGGAAGAGGCAGGCCAAGGTGAGGAGGCATGAAAAGGACTACGGAACTACTAGTCTTTGGAGGTGGATGACTAGCAAAGATTAACTCTGCCTACCCAAAAAGTCTGCTTAGCTCTGTATATCCAACTTACAAAATCATAACCCAGATATTAAAACCAACTCTAGATATAAAACAGAATAGAAAGAAAGATAGTAATGGAAGGACCCATAGTTAACTAAGGGACACGGACTCCAAAAAGTCTCCAAAAACAAGAGCATAAGTGATATTTTGAAAAACCACCAATTTTTTCAGTTTCAGATATAACACATTTTCTTCATCTAGGGGAAAAATCCTCTTCTTGTTTTTCCAAGTCATGAGTAAACAAGAAAATGTTCTTTAGATCACTCCCTTTAAATATCTTACCTTCTATGTTGCCGGATTCCTGACAAAATCAATAGCATGGTTGCCACTATGATGATGCAAAACATTACACCAAATATAATAATCCAGACGGGCACAGAGGGGTCAGTAGGTGGTGCAAGAGTGGCAGGAATTCTTAAAAATTCCAGAGTCTGGTCATTCAAAAAGAAGGCATTGTTGATCCGGTTCCTATTCATTCTAAAATACAATGATGATTAAAAACAAATGAAACAAGACAGAAGAAACATTAGAAACAGAAGGTATAACCCTATCTCCCCATGATTATAACTATCTCTATAAACAGAGCATCCCCCTAGCAGGAGACTTCAGGTTGAACAGACAGTTTGATAAGGACAAATCATGCTGTGGTTTTCTGTCTATAAGTGGCAGTGCTGGTTGCCAGAAAGATGCTTCTCTATGTACTACTGCCCTCCACTGTTGATAATGTCCTAGAAGTAACTGGAAGTCTTGAGCTTTGAGCTCTGCCCACCATGTTTTATTTCCTGAGAGGCAGCATCTAGATTAAAATGACAGAAATCTATTTAAGGTGCCTTACATAAATACCAACAGCCTGAAAAGATAAGATAATATGCAAAAAGTGGGTGATAAATATGAGAAGAAAAAACAAAACCAGCAGCAGAAAAGAGAACACGAAGCCAGGAGCAGCTGCAAATCCATCAATTTGATCTTTTTTTTCATTCAATTCAACAAACATTTGCTGGAAACTTACTAAGTACCAGATCCTGTGCTAGGTGCTGGAGATACAAAATGAAATAAAAATACCCAAGGAGCTTACAGTCTAGAAGAGTGGCCCATCAGTCCCTCCGCAATCACAGTGCAATCACAGTGCAAGGGGTAAATATGGGCACAGTGGGAGCACAGCAGAGGGGTAAGTACACCATAGTAAAATGTCACAGCTGCTTTCCTAAGAAGGCAACTTTTGAGCTGTGCTTTGAGGGACAAGTAGGAGTTCTTTAGACCAAAGTGTGCAGTGAGCATAGGAATTGGAGACATGGTATGTAGTATGATTTGTTGCGTCAGCTGCAAGTAGTTCCATATGACTAAAGTAAATGGTGCTTTAGGAGTACAAAAATCTAGAAAAATATGAAGGTAAATGCATTACTTTTCCCAGGGAAAATCTGTATCTTTGGTGGTAGTGGCACTTAGGGAGGGGTTGGTGGCAGTTAGGTAGGGGTTGGTAGCAAAAACTTATTTGACTGAAACTAAATTTCTAACTGGAATTTGCAAATTAGATGAGGAGATTTCTTGGAGATAACTGTGTGGCCTTTACTGAATTCACACTAGGCAAGCTGACTTCAACAACCTCCAGAGTAGCACTGAAACCAGAATATAACGTGAACCCTACGTGTGATGTCAAATTTTCTAGGAGCTGCGTTTAAAAAAAAAAGTAAATAGTAACAGGGAAAATTAATTTTAATAACATATATTTTGGGACTTCCCCGGAAGTCCAGTGGTTACGACTCTGAGCTCCCAATGCAGGGAACCCAGGTTCGATCCCTGGTCAGGGAACTAGATCCCACATACCGCAACTAAGAATTCACATGCCACAACTAAAGATTCCACATGCCACAACTAAAGCTCCCCTGTGCCGCAACTAAGACCCAGCACAGCCAAATAAATAAATATTTAAAAAAATATATATATATATTGCCCACTATATCCAAGAAAATACAATTTCAACATGTAATCAATTTTAAGTTGGTTCACATTTTATTTTGTGCTCAGTCGCTGAAATTTGGTGTGTACTTTACACTTAGAGCATATCTAATCTTGGACTAACTACATTTCAAGTGCTTGAGAGCCACATGTGGCTGGTGACTACTGATCCTGAACCTGAGAGTAAAAGCTGGAGAATCTCTGCAGACCAGCACCAGGGTATCAGGAAAGACCTCCTTTAGCAAATGAAAATCTATGGGGAGGCCTGATTATTCATAAATGGGAAGGAGAATCCCAGCCAGGGAATCTGCAGCAGGGGATAATTTCCATGCAATTTTAATCAAACTACAGAATGTTTTCTTTTTTCGTAACCTAATTTTGCTAACACAGTAACACAAACCTTCCCACAAAATAACGAACCCCACTACCAAGGTATAACAGAGTAAAGTGAAAAGTTGCTCTGCATTCTCATTCTGTCTACCCGGTCGGTTAGCACTCAGGCTGATAAGAGGTTCTAGTTTAGTACAAACTATATCTCCACCTACCACTGAAATCCCCAAGAGGCGTCAATCACCATGGATATCTTCTAGCCAAGATTGGCCTTGAATAAGGCCAGGCCCTCAAAACAGATCAAAAGCAGACATCTTAAAACTGGTCTGTCATCCCCTCGCCTAATTCCATAGGTGTGGATACTCTAGCAGACCGGGAGAAAAAAAAAAATCACTGCATGTGCTGGCAGCATGCCTGCGTTCAAGTCATCACTCTTTATTTTTCTAGGTGACCTGAGCAAATCAATTAATCTCCCCGAGCCTCAATTTCCTCATTTATAAAGCAGGGATAATAATAACAGCTCACAAATGATTAGTGCTGATACTAAATGCCACAGACGTATCAGAACATGCCTTGTGAACCAGAAAATATTATGCAAGCATTAGGCGGAACTAGCATTATTTTGCCCAACCACATAGGCTCTTCAGCCTTGAAATTCCTACTACCTGCCTTCTAGGTACTATCTCCTTTCTTTTCAGTCTATCCTTCCCTCTTGGTACTGTTTCCTTTATTTTCATACAATTCTGATGAGTCCTATCCATTCCCGGACATAAATTCCCATTCTATTAGCCATCCTCACCCCCTCAATAGCCCTTCTTACTAGGGCCTTTGAAACAGACATTTTGTTGTGAACATATTCCTCTAGATCTTCAACCTTCACCCTAAACACTCACTCCTCCGCCTCACATTAACTGAAGCTTGGTTTAACCACAGGGCCTTCATTTTCCTTGTAGCCCTCCCTCATCACAAGTCTTGAATAAAATCCCTTTTCTCATAAAATACAATATTCCTAATTCTTACTCCCTAAGTAGTGGCTCTTAGCAGTATTCTTACTGGCAAAAGTGCAGAAACAATTTGGCTCAAACCTCCTTGTTAGGGCTTCCCTGGTGGCGCAGTGGTTAAGAAACCGCCTGCCAATGCAGGGGACACGGGTTCGAGCCCTGGTCTGGGATGATCCCACATACTGTGGAGCAACTAAGCCCGTGTGTCACAGCTACTGAGCCTGTGCTCTAGAGCCCTTGAGCCACAACTACTGAAGCCTGTGCGCCTAGAGCCCGTGCTCCACAACAAGAGAAGCCACCGCAATGAGAGGCCCACTCACCGCAACGAAGAGCAGCCCCCGCTCGCCACAACTAGAGAAAGCCTGCACACAGCAACGAAGACCCAATGCAGCCAAAATAAATAAATTTATTTATTTATTTATTAAAAAAACAAAACAAAGAAAACCTTGTTAAATCATTTCCCATGGGTATAGAGCCTCAATGCCTTTGCTTCAGCAAGGGAAACAGATGATTATTCACACAAAAACACTTGGCATTTGATTATACACTCATTATCTTAAACATTGATATTTTACAAAGAGCAGATGAGTTCTTTCACTAGATATTTCTCTTTGGTAACGAGAAAAATATGCATTTCAGTAACTTGTAAATAAATCCTTTGTAAGAAGAATGAACTTTGTCTCATTCTTTTTCAGGAAATAGTTTATTCTGTGAACTCATTCTTCCAATATACCTTTGCCCAACACCAATCATGTGTGGGATTTGAAGTTTTGACACACATAAAGTGCACATTAGTTGAAATAAAAACAAACTGCTTCTTCTGCTTCTGTGCAGAAAAGAATACATTTCACTTCTGAAAGTTTGTTATAATCCCAAGGAGAGAAGGAGGGGAACTGTCAGGAAAAAATGGGTAAAACTTCAAATGGGTGAAAAATATGACTGAGTGTCCTGCAAGTCTACCTTTCTGGACAATTTCCACCTTTTACTGTTTTTGAGTTATTTTGCATATCTGTAAGTTGGAGAAAACTGATACAATGTAAATGATTCTTGTCCACAGAAAATCAAGGTGAATTGTGTCTGGTGGAGCACCGCCAATGGATAGACTGGTGTATCTTTTAATAAATAAACATCACCATTCTTCAATTCCTGCATTTGCATGCTGCCTTGAAGTCTCCTTTAAACTGGTTTTAACATCTTACTAGTTCCCTCATTAACTAATAAGATAATAAAATCTTGGATAGCATTTATTTTTGATTTGTATGAAAGTCATGCTTTTACTTTTTTTCAAAAAATTATCTTTTAAAGGTAAAGACTTTCACTTTGCTGTACAGTAGAAACTAACACAACATTGTAAAGCAACTATACTCCCCTAAAAAAAAACCACCAAAAAACACGTAAGCATTTGGGCTCGAGAAGGCATATGATGAACCATCACACAATAGTGCCATACAAGGTGTTCTCACCAAAAGAAGACAGTACTAAACCTTCTTAGCTAATGTTTAAACCAGGGCTTCTGAGCCACAGCACAATGGATATTTGGGGTTGAATAGTTCTTTGTTGTGAAGTGCTATCCTGAGCACAGGAGGATGTTAACTGGCGTCCCTAACTTCTGCCTACTCCGTCCCCAGCACTGTACAACAACAATGTCTCCAGACATTGCCTAATGTCTCCTTGGAGGCAAAACTGCCCCTGGATGAGAACCACTGATCTATACTAATCTCTATTCCAAAGTAACGAAATGAAGCCTTTGGCATCTTAATAAATAAATCACTTGGAACCAGAGAGAGAAGTCTTCAAAATCTATGAAAACAGCTGAATTAATAACTTGATTTACCAGTGGAAGGCATATTTAGCGGTGATTACCTTATGGCTGACTGTACCTCAACAGCAGGAAGGGTGTGATTCCTTGAAGGATCGGTAACCACAAACCAGAATGACACGCGCTGGGTTACATTGCAAAGTAGGACGTGGGAAATTCTGCAGATGATGAGAAGAAAAAAAGTACATTATGAACGAATAATACCAAATTGCATTAGACATTCCACTCTGGTGTTATTACCATCTTAAGAGGTGAAGAAATGTCCTACTAAGAAGAAAATAATATAGGAAATTTCCTTTATTTCAAAATCATAGACTTGGGGATCATTCCTAAAATAAGGAATCTACCAAAAAAGAAAGAAAAAACAGAATGGCTCAGTAGAGGGCATTACGTATCTCATTCTTCATCACCTGTTAGCTGACAGCATCCCTGTTTCCTCAACTCTTGGCCTCTCTGACACAAAAGCCTTTTGTGTTTCCTCATCAGGATCTTTTTAGTGTCCTCTTCATTCAGGTTTCCACCTCTCAGAACCAGACAAGTCTGTTGATCGAGGACTTGCTTCCTCTGTTGGCCACTGTTTCCACCCCTCTCCTACTCCAGTAACTGGGGTCGGCCCAACAACAGACCTCCAGACTGAAGTGCTGTAACATTTACCAGCAGGCTTTGAACACTGTTTTTGCGGGTACCTGCTTCCAACTATAAATTGGAAATGTGCCTCACTCTAGTCTGTGTACCTGGATCACCAGTAGAAATGACAAGAAAGAAATGGCATTAGTGTTCAGATTAGAGACAATCTATATATGAAAGTATGAAATCTATGAACGCAGAAAATAAGAGGAGAATCCACAACAAACCAACGTTGTCGGAGCTAAAAAATAAGTCCCGAAAGGCTTTCACCAGGTCCTTAAGAATAAAATTACAAAAAGTGACATTAGCAACCATTCTAGAAGAAACACACAGCCTCTGTAGAAATACAAGTAAATTCACTCTTTTTCCTTAAAGAAGCATTCAAGTGCATTTTGTTCATTTTTACAGTAATGAAAGAGAGTGCCCTTCAGTCAATTTTCAGGGCCTGGTACAAATTATTATTATTATTTTTGGTACAAATTATTATATTTTCTCCCTTTAAATGTCAAGGGCAAAAAGTGGAGGGCTCCCCCGCCACCCAGAGCCAAGCGCCTGGGCCAGCAGTGGGAGCTGAAGGATCCCCTGTGCTCAGAACACAGGTGCGCCCCGCGAGGCCCCGGGTCCGCGAGGCCCCGAGTGCGTCCGCGAGGCCCCGAGTGAGTCCACGGGGCCCTGGGTGGGTCTGCGAGCCCCCAAGTGAGTCCGCGAGGCCCCGAGTGGGTCCGCGAGGCCCCGAGTGGGTCTGTGAGGCCCCGAGTGAGTCCGCGAGGCCCCGGCCTGGCACACGCAGGACCTCATGCCCAGAGGTTCCGACGCCCCACGAACCGTAAACTTCAGCGCCGTAAGCTTCGCGTCTACAGACTTCGGGGCCGCCCAGAAGCCAAAGCCCATCGAAGGTCCGACCCCGCTGACCCGTGAGCATGGCCAGCTACCTGAGTATGTACCTGGGCATGGCCAAGGCCATGCAGCCAGCCCACACCCGGAAGCGCCGGTCCCCATGGTTCCCATGGACCGGGCCGCCCACGGAACCTGCCTCCCGATGGGCCGGGACGGGTGCCAAATCCTGTGCTACCGCCGCCGCCAGGATCGCGGGCTCTGGTTCCGCAGCAGGCTGCTCCCCGCCGTCCTGCGCAGCTGGAAGTACTACCCGGTCCGCGGGTCCTTGGTGCCCCAGGCCCGGAGGCGCCTTCCCAGCGGGCCGCCCCTCCGCGCCTTCTCGGGTCTGGGGTTTCCGGCCATGGCAACGGTTTCACGATGAGGTCCCAGTGGAACGCCCGCCTCTCCTGCCACACGCAGAGCCTGGTGGACATCCGTACCGCCCCCGTTGAAAGCCTAAGCAGCTTGTCCACGTGTCCGCCCAGCCAGGAGTCCCCGGAACCCTATGCCAAGGAGACCGCGCTGAAGGCCCTCAGCCGACGCGAGGAAGGACAAAGGCGGCTCGACGGGCCTCTGAGGTCTGAGAGCCCCGAGCCCAGGCTATCGGCCTTCCGGCCCGTGTTGAGGAATGGAGTGGTCCCTGCCTTTGTGTCCAGGCCGGGGCCTCTGAGAAGCATCTGCTCCCGGTGCAAGCGCCTCCGAGAAGAGGACACTGAGCCCCGGCCTGACAGCAGCCCTGCCTGAGCCTTCCCTGCCTGCCGCCCACCCTGCTGTGAGGCCCCCCCACCCCCACCCACCCAGGGCACAGTCACAGAGCCTCGCTGGAGAGATGGGAGCGGATCAGCACTCCCAGGCCTGGGCTTCCTGCAGTCTGACATCCCCCTTGAGTCCTGAGAGCCAAAGCCACCTCCTCCTAACACTCAAACCCACATTTCTTTTACCCAGCTGACCCCTGCCCTACCCCTGCCTGAGTCACTGGCACGGACCGCAAGGCCAGCTCCCTCCACTCCAGCCAGGAGTTGCCAAGCCCCAGAGCCACCTCTCCTACCTGCAGAGCCCGCCCCGAGGAAGCACCGCTGACGTCCAGGCCTGCACTCCCTCCTGCCCACCCACCCTTGCTGCCTTTGCCCCTGAGAAGACCCTTCTCAGGAAGGCGTGCTTCTCCCCTACTGCCCACTTCATACGGTTTAAAGGTGGTTCTTATTTTAAATAATACTAAAATAGCTTCATTATCCTAGAGATTGTCATGGTCTTTCTTTCAAAGATTCAAACATTAGGATTTCATCCACATGATGGTTTCTACACCCTGGCTCTGTTGGGGCCAGACAAGTCTTTGTTTGTGGGGTGCAGACCTCTGCATTGTAGGGTTTTAGCAAAATCCCTGGTCTCTATCCTCTAGGTGCCAGTAGATAATCCATACTGTAAACATACAACGTGTCTCCAGGCCCTGCCAGATGTTTGGGGGGGGAGGGGCGGGGCGCGCGGTGCACAATGACACTGGTGGAGAGCCACTGAGGGACAGTGCCCTCTACTGGCAGAAACAGTCAAGCCCGGTCTCCCAAAATGTGCCTTCTTCAAAGACACAGAGATGAACAAAATGAAGTGGTGTGTGCTTGGCAAAAACATATCCCCCACTTTGCAGAATGCTGTGGGGTGCGAATGACTCATGTTTTGGGCCTTATTAACAATCAGACAATGCGGTTTTTTAAAATGAGCTACTCATTTATCATCTTCAGGTTGGCAAAATTTGAAAAGTTAAAAAATATCAAATGCTGGAAATGATGCAGAGAATTGGAATCCCAGGCCGTGCTGTGGGTGTCGATGGGTCCAGCCCTTCTGAAGCGGCATTTGGAAGTGTTTCCTAGAACACAGTGTGGCCACCAGAAACACTCTTACACACACACACACACACACACACACACACTGGTGAGGATGTTCTTCGCAGCCCCCTTTGTCAGAGCAGAGAATTGGAAGAACCTAAATGTCCACCAACAGGGGAAGGGATAAAGTAAACATGGTATTGCTATCAAGGGACTACTATTCCACAGATTAAAGGAAAGAAAGAGCCCAGGGTTTCTGCACTGTTCGGTCTGGGCCACATAATTCTATGATGTGGATGCCCTGTGCGTTGCAGGATGTTTAGAAGAAAACCTGGCCTCTGTGGACTCGATATCATCAGGACCTCCTCCAGTAAAAACAATCAAACATGTCTCCAGCCACTGCCAAACACTTGCTGAAGGACAAAAATCACCCCCAGTTGGGAACTACGGAACTAGAGTTACACATTTTTTTTTAAAAAGGTATATCTCACAAATACACTGTCAAATGAAAAAGATGGGAAGTGGCATATTATGGGTAGCACAAGCCATTTATATAAATCAAAAATATATATATATATACAAAGTAATATTGCTGGCATAATAGAGGGGGCCGGAAACCAAGTAAATGGTCATTTGGACACTTTGCCTGTATTGTTCTTTCCATCTAAAGCCTCTTCAAATACTGTTCAAACATGAATTTCAAGGTTTCCCCTTTAGAGAGTCAGAGAATGAGCTGTAAACATAGCAAAGCCCCTTCTCCCTCCCATGGAGCACGCTTTTTAAGGGGGCGGAGACAGAAGGTAGACATTTAAATAAATGTACACACTGACAGGTGGGGAGATGTGCTATGAAGAAACCAAGGCAGGAGGAGGGATGCACACAGCTGCATCGACACACTGTGGCCCAAGCGCTTCCTCTGTCCCCATCACCATGGAACCCACTATCCCTTACTACGAATTCAAGTCCTTCATTCCGTGTTTCCACTGGGTGGCAACTCAGGCTTTAACACAGCACCTCAGCAAATAACAGGAAAATATGTTATCTACTTAGAAATAAAGATGTCCAAAACATTAAAATTGCTGGCTGAAAATATTAAACTCAACATTTTCAATGGAGACAGTTACTGTTACATACAAAACATCCTGGGCTGAAACTCTATAAATCAAGCTTTTATTCTGAAGTTTACTACCTGCCATTTGCTAGACATGAGACAGGGCACTGCACTCTGCGTGAGTTACTAGAAAGGGCTCGAGACCTTCGTGTGTCAGTGAGGGTACGGTTAACTGCTTAGGGTCTTCCTCAGTAGAAGAGTAGTAAGTATCCCTCCTACATGATGGTTTAGCCAGGAAAAGTCAGTCAAAGATTTTAAGCACACAAAACAGTAAGCTTCTGCTCTACAAATATCAACTACAGGAACAGAACTACAGAGATGTGTTTACATTTTGTTCCGATCCAGGCAGTTGAACTGGTAATGAGTAAACCCACTTCCCAAAGTAGCGAGCTTGTGGGGAAAGGGCCAGGGGAAAGCACACCCCTGCTTCTGGAGCCAGCTGCAAGGCAGAGGCTGCATAGGACGATGGAGACACACCCTCGCGGGCTGGGGCTTCCTCCTTGTCTGGATGATCCTTTGGGAAATTAACGGATGTCCTGGGTACCGCAAGAGTAAGACACTGAGGTCCAACAAGAGATAAAATGCAGGCGGCAGGGAGCTCCTTCTACTGTGGCCATTCCCGCCACCTTCACCGTGGGAGTATCCGCCCAGGGGACTCAGGTGCAACACGAGGGAGAAATGGTGGGTGGGACACCGTCTGCTTGTGTCCACTGCAGCCCAGTAGACGGGGCCCTGGTTTAAGAGCCAGGACGTTAAGCATGCTTCATTCACTCACAGACGTTTACCAAGAGCTAACAATGATTAGCCACTATGGTTAGGGAGGGTTAGGAAAAGAGTTCTACTGCAGGGGCATTTAGATTGCACGACCTTGCCCATGAGTGCCGGGTCTAGGAGTTTAGTGCTATTAAGACGCTTGAAGATCAAGGTCACGGTGTGAGCTCACCAGAAGATTAAAACCAAAGTGGGAGCCAAAACTCCCGAGATGCCCGAATCTGCTCACAAGACGCCATGCTCCGTCGGAGAACAGACCCAGGACAGAGGGGAGGGCACAGGGCTTCTGGATTCCACGTGGTTTGTCCACAGTCTTTGTCAGGAGGGGCTCTAATTTCTACCCACAGTAGAGCTTCATAGTCTCCAAGCTTTGAGCACCGTTTTCAATTTTATCAGCTGAGCGTTCCCTGGGAGCCTATCAAACACTCTGTCCATCTGCATCACAAGACTTCTCTGGGCCCTGGGCCACGAGGCCAAGGCCCAAGTCCACCCTGCACTGTGCGGCCCTGTATTCCTGAAGTGTGGCCCGTGTGGGCGCTCAGTGACTGTGATACGAATAGATGGATGAATGAACTAACAGAACGGAGTAATGAGCTCCACTGTTTTTACTCACTGTTTCTACATTACTCCAAGAGAGAGTAACTGAGAAAGTAAACTGGGCCAGCACGGCAATAACAGAAAAGGGAGGAAGGAAAGGAGGGAGAGTACTTCCCTAAAACTTTGTTTCCCCAATCACAAATATTCAGACAATGTAACCCAGACAACTCTCTAGTGTAAGAAGACTCCTGAATATAGTGCACATAGAGGTAGCCAAGAGGAAGTGTACATGTAAGGGAAGTGGGTGCTAAAGGGAGTAACATGAAGAGTGATTTCACAGGTTTCGGCAGATAATTTACTCGGCGACCGAAAGACGCAGATTCCTTCCAGTGATAGATTATGTCCAACCAGCGTGACTTCTTCCACGCCCTTTCTTCTAAATGTGACCACACTGAATGTCCTCTAAGATTTGCACAAAATGAAAAATTAATCAGCCGACAGCACTTACTGAACTAAACGTGTCTTTTAAAGTATGTTTTGATGTAATGAATAAACTGAAATGCCTAAATCTTACAAAGTTCTCATCACAAGGAGGAAGATTACATCACAATGCACGGTGACGGATGTTAACTAGACTTACTGAGGTGATCATTTCACAATACACACAAATATCCAATCATTATGCCGTATACCCGCAGCTAATATAATGTGATCTGTCCATTGCACCTCAATAAAAATAATAAATAAATAAATGACTGAAATGGCATTAGCACAGCTAAACAGCAAACCTACACTTTCAAGATCTGTAAATATAGATGGGTCTGATGGAACTCTTTGTATTCACTGGCATAATAATTTTGTCCGACTGCTTCGCAAAGCTGTAGTATTTACACATATACAGTCACTCCTGTCAGCAAATCACTAAAAGGGTAGAAAGGTCCACTCCCATTCCTCAAGTGTGGAGAGCCCTGGTCTGAAGGTAACTGTCTCAGAACTGGCTCCACTGCCACTCCTCATCAGTGGCGCCAGACAGGGCCAACTAGGGTGGGAAGAATCGGGCTCTTGTTTCTGCTAAATAGGAGCTGGGCTGCTGTTTAACAGGCATGAGATCGTTAATCCCCTTACCGTGGATACAAGAGCATGTTGTTCGTTCTTAGATCACAAGGCTTATCCTTGAATAATTAGGCAGAGGAAGAAATCCATTCCGTGCCCTACATCATTTTCCTCAGAAAGGGAACGCTAGGCCTGAGTTAGACTTCTGCCTCTCCTGCTAAAAATGATAAATTATTCTAAAAAACCAATATTGGAGTAAACTAGGCAATTAGATTTCTCAGTTTTCCCGGAAAATAGACTAAAGTTTAAACTTAATCATATTTTCCTGAGATAATAATACTTTCAACATTTAAAAATTCCTATGAAACTATTTTAGAAAATCTGGCCTAAACCTTATTATAAAAACTTGAAAACATCTGTTTACCATCTTCAATCAAAGTCCCAAGAAACCTTCAAGTAATCTGATCTAATGAAACCAGAACTTTTTACCACTTAAACTTGTCCTTCCCTCTTCCATTCTACTTTTAAGAAAATCCAGGGAAGAGCAAGAAAACCACTTGATATCAAGATTTGTAAGTAATGTTTTCAAAGGAACTGTCTTGTTTCTGTCACATTTTGTCCGTCTTCCATGACTCCCAGGGCCGGCTTCTTGGGTGTGGGCCTGTGCTGTGTGGGACCTGGATTTACCCATCATTTAAATCTCAGGGCCTACCTAGCAGCCTACACAGCAGGCTTCCAACAGAGGTTACTTAAGTCTCTGGCCCCCATCCAGCAGTGTAGGGCACAGGCGGCCTCAGGGGAGCGCAGTGAAGAAGAGGCTTCTGCTTCTCACACCACTGACTTGGGCGCTCTGTCAGCTCTTTCTCTCCCTCACTCCCTGACAGCATCTCGAGGAGGCACGATGGAGCTTGCCTGTCACTTCTGGCCCTTAAAGAGCTCAGGCCGGTCTGGTCTGATCAAAACCTAGACGAACTGTCTTCCCGCCCCTAACACAGGGCTTCCCTCGCCCCGGCCGTGCTGGCCTCAGCGGCCTGCTCTGTTCTTTTACTCTCCTGGCTCTACCCCTCCTGCGCTTCGCCCTTACCTCCCCGCAGTCCCGCTCATCGGGGGATGGAAAAGGGAGGTGGGAGAGCGCGGGGATCCGACAGCAGAGAAAAAGGTAAGCTCCTTTTTCCCTAGCCAGGCTCCTTGTGCTGCCCTCTGGCCGCTGGTGGCCCCTGCCGGGGCGGGTCCTAGCGTTCTCCACCCAGAGTGCACCCGGCGGGCCTCAGGAGACCGTCTGGGGACCTGTGCACTGCCCCGTCCCCTGACAAGGACGACGCACTCTGGCCAGGGCCGAAGGCTTCCATCTCGCCCCTCCCTGCCCGCTCTGCCGCCTTCCCTTTGCCCTGCACTTGGATCTCAGGCCCCACAGGCAGCGACTCGTGCAGCTCCCTCCGGAGGCCTCTGCTTGGCCCCGGGCGGGCAGCCGTCCCAGTGCAGGCTGTTGGCAAAGCCGCCCTCTCTCACCCAGCCATGGAGGCTCAAGCCAGCCTTTGCCTTCAGACTTCTCCAGCTAAGAGGCAGGCGCTAGTTTCTGTTCCACCCACGGGACAGTCTCAGTGGCTGGGGACACCATCACCGTGGCTCGCGCTCCAGGTGCTGCTACTCTGGTGGCAGCTGGAAGTGGCCCTGGGAACGTCTGCAAGCTGGGGAGTGATGTGCCCCTCTCTCCTCTAGCAGACGACTCCTCTCTCTACTAGCAGCTCTGCCTGACCTGAGGTGGGCAGGGGAACACGCAAGGGGGCCACTAGTGTGGCCTGGACGCTAGTGGACGCCCATCACATGGACCCAGCTGTCAGCTCCCAGCGGGCTGCGTGGTGCACCCACACCGGGACCCATCCCCGCCCCTGTTCTGCGGGGAAGGCCGTGGACACGCCGCACCCTCTCTGCAGGGCCTCGCCCTCTGCCTCTCGGACCCTCGACCTTCTCTTCCACTGCCCGCTTGGGGTCATGGTGACTGGACCCGTTCAGCTCTCCTGCAAGTCCTTCATGGATGTGGCCAAGACCTCGCTTTAGGAAGAACACCTTCTGGCAGAGTCAATCCAGCTTATACTGGGTCAAGGGTAGGCTGGTGGTACGTTGCCAAATATGCAGAGGAGACACTGAGCCCTGTGTCACTGGACGTGATCGCGCTTGATATGAGATACCATAGTTAGGACTGAGTGAAAGGTGGGACGAAGAGTCTTGAAGAATGTAATGAAGAGTCTTGAAGAATGTAATGAAGAGTTTTCATTACTCTGCTCATTATTTGACTGTCTTTAGTGAGTTACTCTTTACATCTTCCACCCAGTGCATCTCAGTAGCTCTAAGTTTTCTGCAGTATCCATAGAATAAGCAGTGACAGGATAGGAAAAAAACGATTTAAAAAACCGGCCAATGTTCAAGATTTGAATCCCTAAAGCCATCCTAACAGGCATACTTCCCACCCTCTAGAATCCACTCTGCCTCACACTGGCACCAAAAGACCTCTGAAAAGCACATTTAAAATCGGATCCATTTGCCAAGCTAGTGGTGCCTTTCTATTACCCACCACACTCGGGAGAGGCAGCCTGTCTGGGAAGTTGTTTTCAATTCATCTTGCATTGTGTGGTGCCCTTTCCCATAGAGGAAACCTGCTCATGTAAAGAAGCAGCCACCGTTAGGGGGCAGCACTTGTACTGCATCTTAAGCCCATCCTGATTCATGAGGCAGCCCTCATCCCTCAGCCCCCTGAGAGCAGTACTGCTTGCTGGGACTCAAGCTGCCTGAGCATTTACAGGAAAACAATTTGTTGACCCCAATCTAGGTTTGCGCTCTTCAATTTTTCAACTGACATTGGCAACAAAAGCCTCTATAGAGCCTATGCACCCAGTTTCAATTAAAACACCTTTGCAAATAAACCAGATTACATATTCACAGACTCCTACAATGTCCGGGTTCCGAAAAATCAAATTCCCAAAGTGAATTCCTCAAAACTAATCTGAAATGTTACATATTTAAATTAACTTTTCCTAAGAATGGAAATGTGATATAACATAGTCATTTACAAGGTGAAATTTAGGTACTAAGAGGATGTAATACAATGAACACAGCGATGTATAAAATCTGTTGATCAAAAATGACAATAAGATAAAAAGAGACTAGTTGAGGGGCTAGCATTGTGAGATGACCAGCGGCTGTTTTCCTTATATTTTTCTCTTTTCTTTTGTTTTTGAAAATTGAGGTATAGTTTTATGTACAATATTGTATGTTTCAGGTGTACAACACAGTGATTCACAATTTTAAAGGCTATAACTCCATTTATAGCTATTATAAAATACTGGCTATATTCTCTGTGCTGTATAATATATCCTTGTAGCTTATTTATTTTATATATAGTAGTTTGTACCTCTTAACCCCCTACCCCTACCTTGCCCCTCCCCCTTCCCTCTCCCCAGTGGGAACCACTAGCTTGTTCTCTATATCTGAGTGTGTTTCTTTTCGTTATACTCACTACTTTATTTTTTAGATTCCACATATAAGTGATAACATACAGTACTTGTCTTATTATTTCACTAAGCATAATAGCCTCCCAAGTCCATCCGCATTGTTGCAAATGGCAAATTTTCATTCATTTTTTCGGTTGAGTAGTATTCCATTGTATGTATATGTATATATGTGGATGTGTGTGTGTGTGTATATGTACACCACATCTTCTTTATCCATCTTTCTGTTGATGGACACTTAGGTGGCTTCCATGTCTTGGCTATTGTAAATAACACTGCTGTGTACATTGGGGTGCATGTATCTTTTTGAGTTAGGGTTTTTCTTTTTCTCTGATATATACCCAGGAATGGAATTGTGGGGTCATATGGTAGTTCTATGTTTAGTTTTTTGAGAAACCTCCATACTGTTTTCCACAGTGGCTGTACAATTTACGTCCCCACCAACGGTGTACATGGGTTCCCTCTTCTCCTTATATTTTTCCTTTTTTATTTTTTGGAAGGCAATCTTCTCATTTTAATTTTTTTTTTTTTTTTTTTTTTGTGGTACGTGGGCCTCTAACTGTTGTGGCCTCTCCCGTCGCGGAGCACAGGCTCCGGACGCGCAGGCTCAGCAGCCATGGCTCGCGGGCCCAGCCGCTCCGCGGCACGTGGGATCCTCCTGGACCGGGGCACGAACCCGTGTCCCCTGCATCGGCAGGCGGACTCTCAACCACTGCGCCACCAGGGAAGCCCTCGTTTTAATTTTTAAAAGGTTATTATAAATCATTTTGGAAAGAATGCTTCCATTTAAAGGCATAAGATAAAGGCAAATATATCTTTTCTAAAAATCTATAAAACAGGAGTAAAGTTCACATAGGGCATCATTTTGTTTTACCTTACACCTCCTTCTTTTAATTTTTTGAATCATGTGAATATGTTACATATCTTAAAATACATATGTGTGAAAAAATACATATGTGTGTTGTGTATATATGTGTGTGTTTGTGTACACGCAAATCCACATATCATGTTTATTTTGCTCCCCCAAATTTTACTCTTCTGTTTTATCCCTTATATTCACAGCCCATGCATAATACATTGTGGGTCTGAGGAAGACAAAAAATAGAAACCCTCTCTGCCAAGTTCTCAATAAAATTAAGACAAAAGAAGGAAGCAGACAGGAGACCAAAATAAAAGGCTGCGTTGGAGGATGTGACTTTTATCAGCGGGCAAATATCCTTCTTAATTTTAAGAATATCCTGCGGTAAGATAAATTCATCTATAGTGACCCAGGCAGAGCTGAACCGAGGCAGGTATCACCATATTCTGGTGTAACATGCAAGATACTTAACACCTTACGAGCTGGCACCTAACAATCTAAACAGTCTACAGCTACAGACAGCACGGACAGCCGTGTGGGTGTGTAAGCTGCCCAGGCAGGGCCTGATTCTGTACTCAGTGTGGGGGGCAGCGCAGAAAAATGCGTGCTGAGGGCAGGCCGGCTCCTCAAGAGAAGCGAACCCATGCCCAGTTTATCCTTCCAGCCCACCAATCAAATCAGTCATTTCACCTCTCAAGGGAAGAGTGAAGTAAGGGAGTAGAGAGAAACCAGGAGTGTTACCCGAATCACAAATGGAGATGGAAGGAAACACCACAAATAGGGAAGATTCCTTCGGAAGAACAGATCCAAATGTAAAACTAAGGCTTTGAAGAAAATAAACAAGGTGCTATGATAGATACCAACACTGCAATGAACCTATACATATGTAAGTTATTTTCAAAATGAGTGCTATGCACTTATCCCCTTGCCTCCCAAGTTCATATGTTGAAGTCCTAACCCCAAATGTGAATGTATTAATATTTGCAGATAGGGCCTATAAGGAGATAATTACAGTTAAATGAGGTCATATGGTGGAGCCCTGATAGAGAGGATTAGCGCCCTCATCCAAAAAGGCACCAGAATGCTCACTCTCTCCCCTGCCACTTCCCCCTCAACAAAGAAGAGGTCGTGTGAGCATACAAAGATCTGGTGTTGCCTACAAGCTGAAAGAAGAGGCCTCAGAATGAAATCTACCTTGTCAGCATCTTAATCTTCAACTTATAATATATAACTTCAACTTATATAATATATATATACAGAGAGAGAGAGAAATGTAGAAAGCTTATGACATGTAACTACAAATTTTTATATTTATCTTCATAGTGCCTATTGAATGAAGAGCATTGTTAGAACATGATATAAACTGCAAGCTGAGCTAGATTATAAAGGTTCTTTTTAAGGTTGAATTAAAATGTGGGTCCCTTAAAAATTAGATGTATACCTTATTTTCAAGATTGAGTTTTGAATCAATGTCCTGTCTCAAATAATACTTGCAAACAATCAATTTAGACTTTTCATTGCTTACTTACTCAGTTGCTTCTCTGTTGGGAACTCTTCTCATGGAGAAAGCCACCATCGCTTTGAAGAGATATTCTTCATTTGTATCCCAGGTGTACTGAAAGAGAAGTAAAACCGAAGGTAAAGTGAAGAGGCATGGGGTAAAAATTGGTCCACTGGGTTCTAACTGTGGCCACACTGGTGTTGGTGTGTGTCTGTCTGTCTGTCTGCATCTCTCTCTCATCTTCCTCATACAATAAAGACTGGAGACCATGATAAATCATGTCACCATAATGTTCAGGATAGAGTTTCCCAGCTATTCTATCACTGTAAGTGTGGTGTGTTTCCCATTGCATTATCTTCTTCCAAATCTGCAGTATTAGTAGCCAGTCAACAAACAGGTCACTTGGACATCTCATCCTGGACACAAACAGTTGATTCCCTTCTTCCCTTTCACCTTTCCCTCATAAACTGACTCCCCTTCTCAGCTTCCTTCCCTTTATTAACACCAGTACAATTTTACTTTTTATACTTTTAGCTGAAAACTTGAGTGTATGTGTGTATTATGGGCTGAATTGTACCCCCCTACAAAGAAATTCATATGTTAAAATCCTAACCCCCCAGTACCTCAGAATAGAACCATATATGGAGATAGTGTCTTTACAGAGGTGATCAGGTTACAATTAGATCACGAGGGTGGGCCCTAATCCAATATGACGGGTGTCCTTGGAAGAACAGGAAATTTGTCACAGACACATACAGAGGGAAGACGTGTAGACACAGGGAGAAGACAGCCATCTAGAAGCCAAGGGGAGAGGCCTGGAACACATCCCTCCCTCACAGAACTCAGAAGGAACCGACCCCACTGACACCTTGATCTTGGACTTCCAGCCTCCAGAATGAGAGAAAACAAATTTCTGTTGTTTAAGCCACTCAATCTGTGGTACTGTGTTACAGCAGCCCTAGCAAACTGAAGTGGCTGACTCCACATTTTAGGTGGTAATCAAGTGTAACTGGAGAAAATCACAAAACAGGTTCTGTGGCTTAACTCTAAACTCAAGATGACCTACTCCCAAATTGCCCGGGATCCCCTTAGGATTCTCCATCAGTTTTCTCTCTCTCAAAGTTCACAATGACTATTTCAAAGCTCCTTCAGGCCTCCCCAAATCTCAGTGCTTCCCTCAAACCTCACTCTCACTAGGAGCTCTTGTTTTATAAGTCACTGATACATCTCGAGTCATCCACTCACACTCCCCCGCCCTCCTGACACCAAGTACAAAACTTCCTCCATAGGCACATGTCTTATCCACATCCTCCCCCGAAGGGCCAGATGTGGTGTTTCTCCTCCTGTCAATGGCTGTTCTGTCCACCTCTATTAGGAACGCTTCCATTCGGCCCTTCCCAGGATCTAAACAATACAGTTTTCCCCTCTCTTCTGTGCATTCAGTGCTGACTGGAGGCTGTCCATTGACTCTGAACCACGCTCAACTCTTTCCCATTAAAACAACAGCAAAACTAAACCACTTTATTCAGTCCTCCTTCTTCTACCCATTGCTGTCTCTCTCCTGCCCTTCAGAGCCAAAATTCCCAAAGGAGTTGTCCATCCTTCTGTCTTTACATGGTCACTGCCCACTTACTCTTTTCTTTTAATATAAATTTATTTATTTTATTTATTTTTGGCTGTGTTGGGTCTTCGTTGTTGTGCGTGGGCTTTTCTCTAGTTGCGGTGAGCAGGGGCTACTCTTCGTTGCGGTGAGCGGGCCTCTCATTGCGGTGGCTTCTCTTGTTGCGGAGCACGGGCTCTAGGCGTGTGGGCTTCAGTAGTTGTAGCACGTGGGCTCAGTAGTTGTGGCTCACGGGCTCTAGAGCGCAGGCTCAGTAGTTGTGGCACACGGGCTTAGCTGCTCCGCAGCATGTGCGATCTTCCCGGACCTAGGGCTCAAACCCGTGTGCCCTGAATTGGCAGGCAGATTCTTAACCACTGCACCACCAGGGAAGCCCCACTGCCCACTTATTCTTAACCTCCTCCACCATCTGCCTTCCAATCACTCTACTCCACAAAGCGGCTCTCTCACGTTACCAATGACCTTCACGTTGCTCAACACAATGAGCAGTTTTCAGTCACGCCTCGCTTGGCCTCTCAACAGCACATTTGATGCTCTTGAACAGTCCCTTCATCCGAAAGCACTCTCTTCCCTTTCGTGATACGGCATCGTCCTGGTTGTCCTCCTGCCCCTCTGCCTCCTTTGCAGGTTCACCCTCCTCTACAAGGGCTTTAAGCTTTTGAGAATCACTAAGCTCAAGGCTAGCCCCTCTCCTCTTGCCACCCTCCGCTTTCTCCCTCAGCACTGTCATTACAACCTCAGTGCAGGTGACGCAGGAACGTGTATCTCAAGCCAGCTCTGTCCTTGCCTGTTTGTCAATAATACCTCAAACTCAGTAAGTCCAAAATTAAAGCCATGGTTTTCTTGTTCGTTCTTGGTTCCCTGACTCATAAATGGGCCATCAGGCATCCAGTTGCATAATTAGAAACAAAAGCTTATCCTTCACCCGTCGTCCTCTCTTCCTTGTCATCCCATCCCCGTGACTCTCAAATCCCTTCACTGCCCCCTCTATCTCCACCAACACACCATACTCCAAATAGCCATCATCTCCCACCTGCACTACTCCACCTGCCTCCCAACTGGCTCCTCCTCTCTACTCCAGGCGTCTGGACTCTGTCTTCCACACTGTAGCCAAAGTGTCTTGTAAACACAAATTCTGTCATGACGCCCCTTCCACGAAACTCCTCGTCGCTTTAAAGATAATATCAAGGACTTCCCTGATGGTGCAGTGGTTAGCAGTCTGCCTGGCAATGCAGGGGACACGGGTTTGAGCCCTGGTCCGGGAAGACCCCACATGCCGTGGAGCAACTAAGCCCGTGTGCCACAACTACTGAGCCTGCGTTCTAGAGCCCACGTGCCACAACTACGGAAGCCAGCATGCCTAGAGCCCATGTTCTGCAACAAGAGAAGCCACCACAACGAGAAGCCCGTGCGCAACAACAGAGAGTAGCCCCCGCTCGCTGCAACTAGAGAAAAGCCCGTGCACAGCAACAAAGATCCAACGCAGCCAAAAATAAATAAATAGATACATTAATTAAATATATATATATACATACATATATATAACATCAAAACTCCTCAACACATCCCACACATTCTTTGGCCTGACCCTTCCTTCCGCCCGCAGCTCATCATGCACCATTGTCCTCCCCACTGCTCCACTTCCAGGCACCTTGCCCTCCTTCCACCCTTCACTCTCCCCAAGTTCTTTCCTATAATAAGCCTTTGCATGTGCTGGTCCCTCCACCCTCTTTCCTTTCATCCCCTGGTTCACTTTTACTCCTGCTTTAGACCTCACAGCAAATGCCAGTTCCTGCGGCCCCTCGTGAGGCCAAAGCCCCTACGTACTTCTCCTCCCTGTAATGCTTGCCAAGATTACACACTTGCATTTGGTTCATTAACATGCAACCAATTCCACTACTATAAGCTCCCCAAGGGCAAGGATAAGCCTGGTTTTAGCTGCACTGCATCCCCAGCACCCAGCACGGGGCCTGCCCTCAGAGGATCCTGGGATAAGCAACCCTACGCACTGGCAGAGATGGTGGATTCTGCAGTCAGACTGCCTGGGTACAAACCTGACCCCTGCCCCTTGCTGACTTGACATCTTGAGTAGGCCACGTAATGTCTCTGCGCCTCAGTTTTCTCATCCACCTCATGAGAATGGGAATACCCATGCCACCTTCCTCAAAGGGTTGTTATGAGGGCTAAATGAGCTGATGTGAGCAAAGTGATTAGATGGGTCCCAGCTAGAAAGTAAACTAAGTTCTCAAGGAATGCTGGCGGTTAGAATGGTTATTACTCACGGAGCGAGCAAACAAAACGGTGGATTGCCCTGCCAACTGAGTCCTTCCAAGTATCTTTAGCACTGTTTTATCATCTCTAGCCTGAGGCGTCTTGCTATCACCTTCTATTCGGGGAAAATGGTCACAGAGCATGCGGAGAACCGAAGCTAGAATGACACAACTCCATCTTATTAATTCAACAGTCTTTACTGCTCCTATAGCTACCGGAGCCCCATGAGTATTTTTTTAACTTTAATTTCATAAGCATATATTTCATGCTATTACTTTGACATGTGAGAAGAACTGAAGAAACCTCACCTGAGAATTGGAACGTTCTGTGCCATGAAAGATCTCATGCGGGTGAAAGTTGCCCTCCTTTCAATGATGAGAAAAGTCACTGACAAAGTTCAAATGACCACAACGGTGAGGAGCAGAGCCCAGCCCACACCTGAGAGCCTGACTCAGGCCCCTCTGCTCCACTCTGCTAGGCTGAAACGTGCAGGCTTGCAAAATTGTTTGGGGCAGCACAGAACTTCACATATTTTCCAGCACACACTGCAGATTAAATACTTCAGGCAAAATCACTTTACTAACAATTTCTATTTCACTACAATCTTTTTTGCTTTAAGAAAATATCAGATTTCAGGTCTTTAGAAGCAATCTATACAAGTTTAAGATAAACTATGCAGAGAAAGCAGTGTTACCAGCAAACAAAATTTTAAAGGAACATACAAGTTTCTTCACTTACTGCTTTATCTCCCAGAGCTGTTCTGAGACTAAGTCTCACTTTAAAAGCATTTTCTGCATCTGCCAGAGAGAGAAAAGACAGAGAGCACTATATGATGATAAAATCTGCCAAAATGGAACCTGATAGATGCTAATATTTAATGCAACTCGAATCAACAGAATTGCAAGTAAACTGCCCCAGATACTTCCGGAAGTTTAACTGCAATCTCCTTAAATGGCTGAAATTTTAATTTCAAACTCATAAAACATTCACAGGCTCAACTTTCAAGCCATGACACGACGGCAGATTTAGAAAAATAAAGAAGTCTTTCGGTCAGAGACTTGTCAATCATTTAGAAAACTGTTCATCTACTTTGAAGTTTCAAGGCTTACGTACCTGGCTGACAGAGTTCGGCATGAATAGCACTCACTAGAAAAAAGAGCAGCCACAACATTCTTTCAAAGTGGAAAACACAAGGCAAACGGAGGGAAAAAAAATCCACCCTTCGCTTAAAGCTGCCTTAGCCATTCTGTGACCTGGATTAGAATATCAGACAAACAAGCAAGCCACCAACTAAAAGGTTTAATGATTAACCCCCATCATCTGGGTTAATACTTTGAGAGAAGCAGCCCATCTCCTGTCAGTTATTTACGAAAATCTGTTTGGAAAACAGATTAGCTGTCCTTTCCAAATTCTACCTCCAAAGAATGTTTTCTCTGCTGACCCAAAAGTCGGAATCCTCCCCCCACCTCTCTTCTGTTGTTGTCTGGTTAAATGCACGGTGGGAAGCATTAGTCCTTTCTGGAGGTTTACCTTGGCATGAACTTCCCATCTTTTCAGGGCTGAAATATCTCTGGCGTATAGATAGACGTTCTTAATTTAGGAAACAAACATCACTCCTTTCTATCTCTGGTGAACAAAGGACACCCTTCCAAGACTGGCCTCATTAGACTCTCACCTCCACAGGTAAACATTCAGGAGAGTTTCCAACTCAAAGAGAACGGTTTTGCTCAGCGCTAAGCTCTGGTAGTTGTGTAAAATCAAAAGTTAATGATGTACAGCGGTGCGATCCAATGGAACATTCTGTGATGATGGAAATGTTCTATATCTGCACTATACACTGTGTATACAATACGGATGCCACTAGGCATAGGTGGCTGTTGAGCACTTGAAATGGGGCTAGTGCTGCTGAAAAAATGAACTTTTATTAAGTTAATTTAATTTAAGTAGAAACATGTGGCTAAGCAACTACATTGCTCAGTGCAACTACACGACAGTAATTAGGAGCTACCAACCATGAACTAGCTTTGCTGAATTATTTCTCTAATCCTCAAAACAGCACCCCACAGTTGCTGTGATATAATCATCTTACGTACGAGGAAACCGAGGATCCAGTATTTAAGGTATTGCTGGCAACAGGGAGTGGAATGGGTGTCACTTTACCAGCCTGGATGACTTACACTTGAACCCTATCTCCACCACACTGAACCCGACTGTGTCTCAGGGTCATCACTGATCAAAACTGAAATTGTAACGAAACCTCAGAGATGCTCTGAGGACTACGGCAGTGAGTGGAGAAGAACCTTTCCCCTAGTGGGCATTCTACAGGTGCCAATCAAGCCCCCCAGCGGGTCAGTGTCAGGACTTTCCTCTCTACCACGCCGCCTCTGCATGTGTTCAGTCCCCACATTCCACCTCGTTGCTTGAAAACCATGAATGGAAAAAGTAGATCGGGTGACCCCGCTGTTAAATGGACAATCTGGATTTTTAAAGCAGCAACAAGAAAAATATCAACAGCTACACTTCTCATTTCCCCTTCCTGGTTAGGGTGATAGCTTATCGTAGATGACCCACTGCTGTTGGCTAACTCCACTTAAGGAGTTTCCCTCATCTCCTTCACCTTGGTTGCCAGGGCACAGAGTCAGGAAAAGTTGTGCTAGAGACAGAAGTGGCCAAAAGTTAGCCTAGTAGTCATTCCAGAAATTTCACTATTAGATGAAATGGAAATTTCCGAGAAGGAAGGGCCCGCATAACTGACCCCTGAAAATAAAGTCAGACTAGATGAAGTTATCTTAGGAAATGTTAGACTAGATAAAGGCATCCTGGGGGCAGGGAGGGAAAAGACAGAGACGTAACAAAGCTGATTATTTGCATCAAGGAACAAAGCTGTGTTAGCGAGATAGAAATCTGATTCAGCCTGCTTTTCACCTTAAAACTTCATAAATATATCAAATGTCTCTCTTCTGCTTTTACTTAGTCACTTATGTGACGAGGCTTGAAGACAGTAAAATGCTGAGTTTTTGTCAGTGTAAGCCACTCATTTGAAAAGAGAAGAAAATCTCTTCTCTTCTGAATTATGATTTCTCAATGTTTGTTGTCTCATTTTAAAAAACAATAGAAAAAAGAATAGAAGTTCTGTACAGAAAATACAGAGAGGCAAAAAGAGAAAAGTACAAAATACCCATACTACTACCCGCATGGACGACAAATGTGAATATATTTTAATAGTTGAAACACACCTTCCGTAGCCTTGGATCTTCTTGTATGTTCTCGTGTGATGTTATTGTTGTTTTGTCTCACTGTAGTGGCCCTATGGGAACAGGGAAACATCACGGTGGCAATCACATGGGCCCTCCACGGGATCTGGTGAGTCGCTTTATTTTCATTTATTTATTTATTTATGCATGCATGCATGCATGCCGCGCTGTCTGGCTTGCAGAATCTTACTTCCCCGACCAAGGATCGAACCCATGCCCTCGGCAATGAAAGCGCAGAGTCCTAACCACTGGATGGCCAGGGAATTCCCTGGTGAGTCACTTTAAAATTGATAGATCATGAGATATATCAAATTTATTTTATTCCTAGTTTACTGAAAATTCCCTTTATTGAATTGTATTCAATAACCTATATTGAATTTCAGTATCTATTAATATGATCCGAGAATTTTTACCACTTGGTACACTATAGTTTAGAATTTCTTTACACTGATCCAACCCTTAGATAAGCTCAGTGTGATGATTTCTAACATGCTTCTGGACTTAGTTGCTGTGTTTTTCTTTCTTTAGGTTTTTAAATCCATTTTTGTAGAAGAATATTTAGGTTCCTTTTCAAGCACTGATTCTTTTCTCCAGCCCTCGTATTATTACCATGTTGAAAATGGTACAGATAGATTTCTAACATTGTCTATGTGTTTACAAATACTTGAAAATGTAGAAGAAATAAAATATTCAGAGTTGAAGATTCTGGACCATACATATTTCGGAGGAAGAGTTCTTTTAAAATTTTCTTATATTGCCAGTAATTTCAGGTTTCGTATTTCTTTCTGAGTCCCTTTTCGCTGTTTACAGTAGCCAAGAAATGCATTCATTTCATTAAGATGTTCCAGTTTTCTCATGGACTTTATACAATATTTCCCATAAAATACTCCATTCACTGTTACATTCCCTTTATATTTTCTAGTTATATATTAATTTTTTTCTCATTTCCCCTTTGTTCTTTCCAGAAATTTACCTATTTTTGTTGTTGTTTAATCAAAGATCTTGCATTTAATTTTTAATTCCTTTCTTTCTGCTTTCTGATTCATCTATCTTTACATTTATTAAGTCTTTACTCTTTCTGTCATACTGGTTTTCTTGTTCTTTTTATAACTCTTGAGTTGGCTAGTAGGCTTATTTATTTTTAATCTTTCTCAGTTAATGTGAAAATATCTGTGGCTATGAACTTTCCTTGGACTACTGTTCTGGCCACATGACATAAGAAGTACAGATGTACAGTGATCTCATTCTATTTTCTAAATAGTCTATAGTTACAGTTTTATTTTTCTATACCCCAGTATTTGCTTAGAAGAGTACTTGTCATTAGCAAAAGAAACAGCAGCCAAAAATGAAATGATTTAAAATATTGACTTTTATAGGTCCTGTCAGATGAATAGAGAGAGAAAACGTATAATGATAAAATAAGACACCGTCAACAACTTGACGTAAAATATGAAGACTCTTACAGGGTCTGGATCACTTGGAACATGCTAAAAATGATTTAACAACTAAAGAGCTTGAGAGTTCAATAAAAGACATGGAACACAGAACGAGATGCTATTGTTCTTGCCTCTCAACATATTGGGTTTTTTTCTCCCACTTTTCAAAATCCTGTACATACTTAGCCTTTATTTTCATGCATAATTTTAAGTATTAAACCTCCAGAGAATTCATATCAAACTTGCTTCATACAATGCTCATTTCAGCAATTTCACAAATAGGAGCTTAATAATTTATCAGTAACAGTGGTAATGATGGCAAATAAAGCATTTTCAATCATCCCGAATATGGTCCTATTTACTGCCAATGTTTAGAGTTTAGAGAACGCAGATAAAAAATTGAGACTACTGTAGCCGTGAGCAATATGAAAGGCACTGAGTCTCCTGAGACAGGAAAGAGAAATTGATTTCTCTGTGCTTTTTCCTACTCCACAACACTACTGGAAAGCAGTTTCTTGGCACATAACTATTGATCTACTGCTCTGGAGGGTGAATTAAATATGAGACCACACGAAAAGAAAACACGTGAGTTGTTCTTTTGATTCACACAAGATGCCTTTTAAAGTACATCAGAGTTGTAAACGCATGTGGGTGATTATGTATGCTCCATTTACCTGCAATAAAACAAGATGTAGCAGGGAGAACCAATGTAGCTTTTAAATTTTGAAGCTGATTGTTCTGTTTCACTGTCACAAACAGGTATTTTGTAAACCTATACAACCTTGAACACTGTAAGCTTTCATTTTTTTTATCTTTAAACATCTTAACCACTATTACAGGTCTATCTCAATGATCACCTCCTTCGAGGAATCTTTCTTTTCTTTTCTTTTTGTTATAGATTTTTAGCTGTTACTATTTGCTGTGGACTTGTCTAATCTACTAACTTTTTATTCTCTCTTTGTCCTGTGTTCCCATAGCATTTTGTTCACATTTGTACATGGATCTATTGCCAACATGATTTGCTTTCGGGTCCTACAAATTTTAAGCTCCTGGAGGGCAGGGACTATATTTGGTTCCATTTGCATTTCTCACGGCCCATGAATATTTGGTAATTTAATAACACTGAATTGACTTACTTGAATCATAAATGGGCAGTTTAAGGAGCTCAAGACTGTGGAAATGAAGTATCACGAGGTACACTGCAATTTTTTTGACATTCCCAGCCAGAGAAAAACAACTCCCAGTATCTTTGATAAACAAGGAACCCTGGGCTTTGGAAAATTTTTGTCTCCACTCCCGTACCTTATGCCCTTTTCAAGATGAGAAAAAAAATCTGAAGCTACGATATTCGAAAGCTCATCAAATTTTGTAGGTTAATCAACAACTGTAACCATTATGAACCTTGCCTTTTTTTCACACAGGGTAACAATTTTCTAGTTCAGAGAAAGTTAATCACTAATGTTTGGAAATGAAGATTAATTCAGACAAACCGAGTGAGTGTAATTCTGCCAACTTTATATTCCTAAGGTAGCAATTTAAAGGACGGTTTCATAAACAGGATGCATATGCGCCTGTCTGAGTGTCTCATCTGCATGAAGACCAATACATTAAAATAAGTCCTACGTAGAATGTAAATTGCTGCAGCTACTATGGAAAACAGTACGCAGGTTCCTTAAAAAACTAAAAATAGAGCTACCATAGGATCCAGCAATCCTACTCCCGGGCATATATCCGGAAAAGATGAAAACTCTAATTTGAAAAGATACATGCACCCCAATGTTCACAGCAGCACTATTTACAATAGCCAAGACATGGAAGCAACCCAAGTGCCCATCAACAGATGATAGGCTTGAGAAGATGTGGTATAGATACACAATGGAATATTACTCAGCGATAAAAAAGAATGAAATATTGCCATTTGCAGCAATGTGGACGGACCTAGAAAATATCATACGAAGTGAAGCAAGGCAGACAGAGGAAGAAAAATGTTATAGGATATCACTTATATGTGGAATCTAAAAAATAATACAAATGAATCTTTATACAAAACAGACTCACAGACATAGAAAAGAAACTTATGGTTACCAAAGGGGAAAGGTGGGGGATAAATGAGGAGTATGTGATTAACAGATACACACCACTATACATAAAATGGATAAGCAACAAGGATTTACTGTATACCACAGGGAACTATATCCAATATTTTATAATAAACTATAATGGAAAATAATCTGAAAAAATATATATAACTGAATCACTCTGTTGTACACCGGAAACTAACAAAACATTGTAAACCAACTATACTTCAATGAAAATAAATAAATAAAAAATTTTAAAATAAAAATGAAACAAAATAAGTCCCATGTAGTAAAAACAAGACTTTACTGACATTTCTTCCTGAATGTTTAACTCTTTCCAACTTTGCTTGGGTGTTGTATTAAGAGTTTTCTCAGGACTTCCCTGGTGGCGCAGTGGTTAAGAATCCGCCTGCCAATGTAGGGGACACAGGTTCGAGCCCTGGTCCGGAAAGACCCCACATGCCACGGAGCAACTAAGCCCGTGCGCCACAACTACTGAGTCTGCTCTCTAGAGCCCGCGAGCCACAACTACTGAGCCTGCGTGCCACAACTACTGAGCCTGCGTGCCACAACTACTGAAGCCCATGTGCCTAGAGCCCGTGCTCCGCAACAAGAGAAGCCACAATGAGAAGCCCGCGCACCACAACGAAGAGTAGCCCCAGCTCACCGCAACAAGAGAAAGCCCGTGCCCAGCAATGAAAACCCAACGCAGCCAAAATAAATGAATTTAAAAAAAAAGTTTTCTCACAGTTTTGACAAGTCATGATATTCTTTCTAGGCTAAAGATTATTGTAACCATGCTCTATGGAGTAGTATTTTCCATTCTTAATCTTATATCTGGCTGCCAGTTAGTGCCACCCAGTCACATTTAGCCCTGCCAATAGGTACCGCCTTTACCAACCTCTACCAAGAGGTAGAGGGGCCATGTATCTTTCAGGTTAAATGCTCTCATTTTCATAACAGAATTTTAAGCTACCCTCATTCTGCTTGATATACAAAGCATATGAAGTAATCAACACATCAAAGTTTCTGCCCTTAAGTTTTGGCCAGTGACAGTGACCTTGATCTTTCTACTGTCTGAAAACATCAAAAACTTACAGTACGAAATGTTGTTTTTGAAGACCGCCTAAAAGACGCGCATGCAAGACCTCTATTACTACAAATCAGAGATGCCAGATAGGTTGTTGCAACCACTCATCCATCCTGGACCCACAACAGACATTGTTAATCTATTACTGAACATTTTCCTTCGGAGCCTGGACTCAGCCACAAAACTTCCCAATGCAGTTATTCAGTCAGTCGACATGTGAGCTAAAACTTACTTGCCATCGTGGGGAATGATGATCTAAATGCTGCCCTGGCTAAGTCATACCACTGAGGGCCTGTGATCTCAAATAAACAGGAAAGTTTGGGTGGTTCATAAAACTGATTTAGTTGTGCTTTGTGATTGTGGCAGCAGTTTACATTGAGGGGATCTGTATGAAACTCCTTATGACACTTACACTTTATGACACTTGTTTCCTACTTAGTTCATAGCATCATTATGATGAGGAATCAGGATTTCCGTTGGGACTAAAAGTCAAGAAAAACTGTGCTTCTCAAAAACAAACAAGTGGGGCTTCCCTGGTGGCGCAGTGGTTGAGAGTCTGCCTGCCGATGCAGGGGACACGGGTTCGTGCCCCGGTCTGGGAAGATCCCACATGTCGCGGAGCGGCTGGGCCCGGGAGCCATGGCCGCTGAGCCTGCGCGTCCGGAGACTGCGCTCCGCGACGGGAGGGGCCGCAGCAGTGAGAGGCCCGCGTACCGCAAAAAACAAAAAAACAAAAAAACCCAAAAAACCCCAAATGAACATGCAGGGCATTATGCTAAGTGAAATAAGCCAGACAGAGAAAACAAATACCATATGATCTCACTTATATGTGGAATCTAAAAAACACACATACAAACAAAAAACAACACACCGAACTCACAGATACAGAGAACAGACTGGTGGTTGCCAGAGGCAGGGTGTGGGGGTGGGTAAAATGGGTGAAAGTGGCGAAAAGCTACAAACTTCCACTTATATTGATACAATAAATAAGCCACGGGGATGCAATGTACAGAAAGGTGACTAGTTAATAATACTGTGTTGCATATTTGAAAGTTGCAAAGAGAGTGAACCTTAAAAGGTCTCATCACAAGAAAAAAAATGTGTAGCTATGTGTGCATGTTAACTAGACTTATTGTGGTGATCATTTCACAATTATATAAATATTGAACCATTATGTGTACCCCTGAAACCAATAAAATGTAACATGTCAATTATCCCTCAATTTAAAAGAAAGAGACCAGCACTTACCAAGTCCTTTTCCACCTATAACCGACCCCCTTACCACATCTTCCCTAACTTTCTCATCAATTCTTGTCCCATCCAAACCCAAGCTGGGGAACTTCAGGCTATAAGCTCCTTGAAGTTTGTCTTGTCACTGGAACATAGTACTCCATAAATATGACTTCAATGAATGAATAACTGAATGGCTAATAGAAATGGCCCTTCCCCTAGGAGCGCCCACTCAGAGGTTTCTGGACAGGAAAAAAATAAATAAAGCTGGTAATAACCTCCTCACTTTTCTCCTGTGGACCCAGAATTGTAAATGGAGAGAGTAAAGAAAATTAATCTCAAAGTAGGGGGCCAGAAGCAGAAATCTAAGTGTGGTGTTGTCTCCACAGGCCCTAGACAGCAGGAGGGCACCAGGTACCTAGAAAAGTCGTCTGAAGGAGACATCCATCAGGAAGTAGAGGAGTGTGCTTACTCCATGCAGCCCGCTAGCATTTAAAGTCGGCTGGGAAGCTGGTAGGAACACAGTTCCAGTTGGTCCTCAGTTACGTTTCCTATCCGGTTTCTGCTCTTGGACTTCTGGTGTTTGGAACTGGGAGAAATATGAAGAAAATCCATTTTTAGGCGTGGAGCAGAGATCCGCAGGCTCGTCTCACCCTATACACGCCACTAACATCTAGCTCCGAGACCCGGGCGACTTTCTCCTGAAATTCGTGAGCCCCGCCCGCTTCTCCGCGGCTTCCCAGGACCAGGCTCGGCCAGCAGAGGGAGAGCAGGAGGCGTGGACCAGGCCAGAGTCCAACCAGAAGGGGATGGCCTGGGAACCCAGGGAGTGGCCATGGCGGAATGCGGAATGCAGGGAATCGCGCATGCGCGGAGTTAGCGTGGTCAATGGGGACCAATGGGGACCTCACGGTTGTACAGTGCGGCATGGGCGGAGCGCCGGGATTGGCCAGGACAGAGGGGAGTGGAATATAATCCGGGCTTGAGGGGCGGGGTTTGGACAACCGTGGGAAGGAGCGGCAGCGACGGCCACTTCGGGAGGGGCGTGGCCTCGGCGTAGCACAGAGGCTTGACCTGAAAATGTGGGACTCAATCGGTGCGTAGCCGCTCGTAAAGGCAAGACAGGCTTGGTCGAGACTGCGGGAGAGGTGGGCAGAGGAATTACCAGAGTGGAAAGCAGAGAAATGGGCACAAGAGAGCGGCGTGGGGTCAGCGAAACGAGCGTGGCCCAGAGGATAAGAGGAATGTGAAAGGACTCGGATCAGGGGCGTGGACGCCGATGAAGAGGCGGGGCCACGGAGTAGCGTATGGGACGCAAGTGACGTAACAGAAAGGAGGGCCCTGGTGTAGGCGCAGTGTAAGGATTTACCGTGAACGTGGGCGCGGCATGTCCGTGGGGGCGTGGCTTTACAGTTCTAAGGTGGGCAACAAAGATGGTCCGGCTCCAAGGAGGGGTGGGCCCACGGCGAGGCCAGGGGTGGGCCCAAGTTAGCGCGCCGGCGCGTGACCGCGCCCGGAGGCCCGGAGCGATGGCAGCAGGGGCGTAGTCAGGACAGAGAGCAGGTGCAGAGCTGGGTGGAAAACAGGCTCGGGCTCCGACACGGGGAGCGTGGCCAGGGCGGGACTTTAAGCTTCTTCGGGACGTGGGCCGGGCGCGCGGGGACGTGACGTAAATAGGCGAAATGACGTGTCCCGGCGTGAGGGGCGCGGCTAGGCACAAGGGGGCGCGTCCAAGATGGCCGCGCGCATGAGCCTCTCATCCCGGTAGCGAACAGAGTGGTTCCCCCTCTGGGGAACGTTCGGGTAAAGTCCAGCGGCGATGTGGAGCGTGGGCAGCAGGGGAGCGTAGGCTAGCAGAGAGAACAGGGATTCTCTCATACACACGATCAGGCGCTGCAGTGGGCCCCGGAGGCGGGACAGCTGTTGGCCCCGCTAGGATGGCCACAGTCCCGGCGGGGCTTCTCTGTACGATGGGGGTAGGGGAGACAGGGAGTCGCTCCATCTCTACTCTAGTCCTGTTCCTCCGCTCTGAGGGTCACCAGAAAACTACACCCCCTTACGGTTTTGTGCATTTAAAGGTAGAACAGCTGTCCCAGAGAGTCTGGGAAGTAAGGGGGTTGCAGTTTCAGAAACCGAGGCCCAGCAAACTGGATTCACTCATATCTGCGTTGTTGATTTTCTTCCTGACTATACCAAGGGCTACGGACGGATTCACAACCACCCCCAGGGCAGGGGATCAGCAGCTATATCATGTGGACAAGTCTGAGTCTTCTCTACTCCTCAATTCTTTCTTCTATCCTTTTTGTTTTGTGCCCCGTCCTGGAGCTAGAGGGGAAGAACCTACCAAATACAGACGCTGTTGGTGGCTGTAATTCTTTGTGGCGTGAGTTGAAAGCTACTGCTCAGAGGATGCTGGAAAGTCGTTGTTATTAGTGAAATTCCCTCTTGTTTATTTTTTGCTGAGAAAGCTTGAGAAATATGGGGAGATAACGAAGATGTGTACACCTTATGTTGAGTAGAGTTCATTCTCTGTCAACCACTGAAAACCACATTGCTTTCTGCTTCCCCTTTTTCCTTTGCTGACAGTCTGGTCATCTCCACTCTGCTGCTTAAAAGTCTTGCTGGAGTATGGAGAGAAGCTGGAAGTCTCTGGTGAAGGAAGCTTGTCCACACGCTACCCATAAGCTGCCCCTGCACATCCCTCAGAACGGTCTCTGTTCTCAGCCTGCACTGAAGTCCACAGTGAACCAATGTTCCCCAGCCCCATGCCCCCACTCTCCCTTCTGGGTCCTGATAAAGAGCTACACTGTTCTTGAGTATTTTGGAAATGAAAACCTTTCAACTTTCTAGGGCTTTCCTACTTCACTCAGAAATTGTAAACTCAGTGCCAGGTCTGAAATGCACCTAAAGGCTGAAAGCAGCAAGGGCACCATTTCTGTGCCTGTGCACGCCTGCCCCGTTGTCCCTGGAGCCAGGCAAAAGGCTGCCACCACTCGTAGTTGGAATACAGTGAGTTGGGTTCCTTTTGACTGAATATGAATATTGAGGAAATCTGACGGAAAGAGGGAAATGCATTTCATATCATTCCACTGGAGCAATTAGTGCGCTGGAGCAATTGCAGTGCGCTAAGCAATTACAGAAATGTAACCTTTGGCAACCCTATATGGGATCATAGAGAAGAAGTGGGTGAGAGGAGCAAGCTGAACTTTCTCAGTCAAGATAAGGAAACATAACTTCTAATTTAAATTTCAGAGAATTGCAAAAACGCTGTCTTCCTTTCTAAATCAGAAGGCAAGTGAAGGGTCCATCTGATAAGAATCAAGGAATTTTTCTTCAACGCAACTGTAACCTTTAGTAGGTTTTTGTGCTTTGTTTTTTGGGTTTTTTTGGTGTTTTGCATAAGTACAAATGGCTTAACCAGGCAGAGTTGAAGAGCCAAGGCATTTAATAAATACACAATCTACAAGTGATTCTCAAAGGCTGTTAGAATCTGTTCATTCACACATTTCTGTCTGCAAAACAGCAGATAAGGACGGTGTAAGTAAAATCCAAGAGCATATATAATCAGTGATAGCAAAGGGCATGTAGCATAGAAAGCTTACCTTCCCTAGGGCCCATCCAGCTCATGGTCACACCTTTCCTGTGCCTGTACAACAAAATATAACTTATTGAGAAAATGTATTCTACGTTTATACGTTCCAGGGTTCACCTGGGGCCTATTTAATAATGAGTATTAGTTTATTTGTAATGCTAAATTTTGCAGTTTATAGTCTAGGTGCAAATTCATAAACGTTTTTCTGATAAGCATCTTTCTTTCCGAAGCACGTACCTGGACATTAATAATCTCACGTATTGTTACACGTATTGTAGCCTAGCATTAGCTAAATTAAGTTTCTTTCTATTAGGATTTCCCTGGAACCCTCCTTGCCCCTGACCTTCCATGCTCCATTCCTTCCTTGGTTGCCTTTGACCATTCCTTCTCCATCTCTTGGCCTCCTTAATCACTCCATTTTGTTGGTCTCTATACACCTGTTACCCCTGGGGGGAGGGGATCTTCCTTCTCTCTCTAGCCTCACAACCTCTCGAGCACCAGAGCTGCATTGCCAACTCTCCCTAGACCTTTCCTCTCGCCTGTCCCCTTGGCACCTCAAACCCAATAGAATTAGTAGTAAAAGTGCCATCTTTCCCTCCCCGCCAGCTCCTGTGCCGGGTTCTGTTTCTTTGTTCAGGGGTTCATCCTCGTTCTACCATGAGGTAGAATATTCTACCATATTTCCTCACTTGAATTACTGGAATTTCATTTCAAACTCCACATGCCCAAATCTGAGCTGCTGATTTCCCACCCAAAACCTTTTCCGTACACAGTCTTCCCATCTCAGTTCGTGGCAAGTCCATCCTTGCAGTTGTTTAGGCCAAGCATCTGCCAGTCATCTCTGACTGCATTCTTTCACATCTTACGGGCTGTATCCCCAAGATACATCCAGTACCCAGCCACTTCTCACCACGTCCACTGTGACATCCTTAGTTCCAGGCCCTGGATTATCCTGAGTGGGCTCCCTGCTTCTTTCTTTCATCCTGGTCAGTTTCCAGTAGGGCACTGTGAATGAGCTTTTTAAAATGTAAATCAATTCACATTCCCACCAGCAGTGCAAGAGTGTTCCCTTTTCTCCACACCCTCTCCAGCATTTATTGTTTCTAGATTTTTTGATGATACAGCCACTATGGAGAACAGTATGGAGGTTCCTTAAAAAACTGCAAATAGAACTACCATATGATCCAGCTATCCCACTACTGGGCATATACCCTGAGAAAACCATAATTCAAAAAGAGTCATGTACCAAAATGTTCATTGCAGCTCTATTTACAATAGCCCGGAGATGGAAACAACCTAAGTGTCCATCATCGGATAAATGGATAAAGAAGATGTGGCACATATATACAATGGAATATTACTCAGCCATAAAAAGAGATGAAATTGAGCTATTTGTCATGAGGTGGGTAGAACTAGAGTCTGTCATACAGAGTGAAGTAAGTCAGAAAGAGAAAGACAAATACCGTATGCTAACATATATATGGAATTTAAGAGGAAAAAAAATGTCATGAAGAACCTAGGGGTAAGACAGGAATAAAGACACAGCCCTACTAGAGAATGGACTTGAGGATATGGGGAGGGGGAAGGGTAAGCTGTGACAAAGCGAGAGAGAGAGGCATGGACATATATACACTACCAAACGTAAGGTAGCTAGCTAGTGGGAAGCAGCCGCATAGCACAGGGAGATCAGCTCGGTGCTTTGTGACCACCTAGAGGGGTGGGATTGGGAGGGTGGGAGGGAGGGAGACGCAAGAGGGAAGAGATATGGGAACATATGTATATGTATAACTGATTATAACTGATTCACTTTGTTATAAAGCAGAAACTAACACACCATTGTAAAGCAATTATACTCCAATAAAGATGTAAAAAAAAAAAATGTAAATCAGAGTATGTCCCTCCTCTACTCCGAAAACTCCATTGTGTTCCCACTTCTCTTAGAACAGTGGTTCCCAATCAGAGGTGATTCCCCTTCTCCAAGGGACATCTGCAATGCCTGGAGACGTTTTTGGTTGTCACAAATGGAAGGAAGGTGCCACTGGTATCTAGTGGGTAGAGACCAAGGGTGCCGCTAAACAAGCTACAGTGCAAAGACTAGTCCTTTACAACAGAGTTATCTGGTCAAAATGTCAACAATGCCGAAGCTGAGAAACCCTGAGTTAGAGAAAGAGCCTTTACAATGGCCTACGTGTCTCCTTGATATGGCATCCACTACCTCTGGACCTCACCTCCTACCACCCTCTGCCTGGTTCACTCCACTCCTGCTGTATTTACCTCCTCCTCCCGCATACTAATAATCTGAATGATGTTTTCCACGTGATCGGCCACCTCTGTTGTTTGCGACTTTTCCTCCTGTCCTCCTTTTGCTCTGGGTTATTAGGTTCCTTCAAGTTACTTGGGAGCTGATCAAGACTTCAAGCTAAAGATGGTGATGATGAGTCGCCTGAGGGTCATTCTTCAAGCCTCTCCATGCAAGGCACAGTGGAGAAGGTTCCAGATTCCGAGGTCCATACTAGCAAGGCCCTGCAGCCTCTACACCTGTACTTACAAAACCCGGAACCGAGCCTGTGAGTACATGGCTGCCTGGAGAGAGCAGAAGCCTGGTTGTTTCCTAACAGTCACATGTGTTGAGTGTCTGCAGCTCTGATGTCAGTGGCATTCCAGACTGGGATTAGATGCCTTGAGAACTGAGAGTAATAACCCATTATTTCTCTGTTTGTTCAAATATGGAAAGCCTTTTTCTCCCCTAGCTTTATTGAGATATAACTGACCTAAGTCTAAGGTGTACATCATGATGATTTGATACACGTACATACTGTGAAATGATTACCACGGTACCGTGTGGAAAGGTGTTTTCTTCACCAATTTTAACTTGTTAAAATGATGTCATGCAGAAATAGGTCAAAGTCCCAAGTTTCAAATACTTTGAACCTGTTCTTTATTGTTTTTTGTTAGCAACCGTCTTTTTACTAAAATTGATCCACGGACTGCGAATTATTTCTGTGAGTCTGAACATTCTGGAATTTGCATATTCATGTTTGCAAGCAGTTCAGTAGCTTCATACTCTGGAATATTCCATCCCTCGTTACAAATTGCAGAAGAGGTGCTTCTAGGTGACCAGCTTGCCAGTGTGTGCTCCTCTGTGAACCCAGCAGATCAAGTGAGGCAGCAGATGGTCCTCCCTGACACCACGGCGCTACTGCCATGGGCGTGGGTCGTCCTGTGCTGTCGGGGTAGACTGTGCACTGCAGATGCTGCATGGCATCCCTAAGTGTCCCCTGTGGGGGTCAAGTAACCCTGGTACAGAACCCCTGAGATGATCGGAGAGGATAATGTGTGTGTTGGTGGAGACACGAGTTTAATGAAATGGTTAAGCATATCTGCTAAGTAGTTACATATTTTCCACCATTCACAGTGAATTCACAGAGTTTTCCAGTGTTGGTTTGCTTCCAGATTCTAGCTTTCTCAACTTTTCCTCCTTTACTCTCTTTGACCCTGTTTTGCACATTACAAAAGGGATTTATTAGTAATGCTAATCTAGCTAAATCTATTGCCTTGAAACTGCTTCATAAATACATTTTTACTGTAAGTTTATTTTGTTTCCTCCGATATTGACTGTGTTCTCATTAAACTGAACTCGTCTGAGTCATAATAAATTTCTGGTTGCTGGGTGCGGCTTCCTACCATCAGGCCCCCATCCTACCCGGACTGGCTTATTCTCAACACTGGCACTTTGCGGTCTAAGGCTTAAAATGGAAAAAAGTAGTCTTATTTATCTAGTTACTAAATTTTGTGTGAGTGTGAGGGCTTTCCTTATTTTCTTGCTTGTTTCTATTTACAGAAAGTATTTATTTACAGAAAGATGGAAGTAAATCCAATATGCTCGTGTCTTTAGGATAGTTTGCTCCTTTTAGTGCTGACAGAACCCAGAAAGTATTGGCTTAGGGAGGTAGGGGCTTCTCTTGATTAATTTCCCACATCAGATGAAATGTTCTTGTTTGTAACTTACTAGAAGAAACAGGTCACAGTCACCGTTTGATTTTGGTTTTCGAATATTACTCTGTCCCTCCTTGTTTCCCCCAGGAGAATATTTGGTCTTTGCTGCCCTGGGCCACTGCGCATGTCCTATTTGTATATCCTGGTCCCTCATCTGTGTAGTTGTAAAGACGATACTCATTGATTCTGGAAGCTCAGTACCCCAGCGCAAGACCCAGTACACTTGTGACCCAGAGTGACGCAAGACCCCTGAGGGTTAGTTAATGTGGAAAGTCCTTAGCTAGCGCCTGCCACACAGTGAGAACTCGGCCTTGGCAGCGACCTCTAGTACCACAGTCGTTATCATCATCACCACCTTCATCACTGTCATATGCTCAGCACCTCCCTCAGATGTCTGATCATTGTTAGGATCCGGGAGCCGAGTAGGGAGTGACTGAAGGAGGAGGCTGCGGCGAATTTAGAAACAGCATTTCACTGGGGCCTGTGCCCTGTGCTCTGCCTTCACTCTGCACCATCCCTCTCTCCGAGGAATCACTGGCGTCAACTCAGACTGCTGTTGGCTGTGATCTCAAGTGGCAGACAGTAAATGTTGACAGTCCTAACCCTGCAGACTGGTGATATGATAAAATAAAGATGAAAGCCTGCATCTATTACCCACGATGAAAATAAAATCACTTTCATTTCTTGTATCATCTAGTGAAATTTAGCCTAAATTTCTGTCACATAAAAAAGATTTAGGGTTTCCGGGCGGCGGGGACGGAGGTGGGCTTGGCGGGCCGCACGGCCTCGGGGCCGGAGCTCGGGTTCCCCGCCCGCCCCAGCGCCCGCCGCAGGCCGAGCCCCGCGCCCCGCGCCTCCATCCTGGGTCGCGGTGGTCGCAGAGGTCGTTTGTGTTTGGGGGGCGGGGCTGCGGCGAGGTTCCGGCGCCTCCGCAGAGCACCTCGGGTCTGGGGCTGGGGGCGCCCGCGGCTTGCTATGCTCTCCGCACCCTCCCGGCTCTGCAGCCTCGAGAACACGGCTAGGCAGCAGTAGTTTAATGGGGAGTTGGCCTGCTGGGAACTACGGGCCTGCTGGGGTCTCAGTTCTTGGCTGGCCCCGGAACACGAGGTTGCCAGGCGTGTGACGGCAGCAGGTAGCAAGCAGTGAGCCGCTGGTGCGGTGATGAGCAGGAAAGGAAGGACACTGGCTGTTGGCCTGTGAACCTGGGCAAGAAGGACCAGCCAACACAATCCAGACCAAGGTCCGTGGGCCCAGCTCGGTCCTGTGCGGCTGGTCAGTGGAACAGACCTGCAGGTGTGGCTCTTGTCACCCTAGGACTGGCTTCGGGACAGATCCTGCTGATGAGCCCAGGGCACCACTCTCAGCTCTCCAAGAGAGTGCGCCTGAGTGGAGCCAGGGCGGTGTGCACCACTCAGCACGGCCGCCCTGCGTGTCCAGTCTGCTGGCAAGGGCAGTGGGGAGCCGGGGCAGGTCATGGCCCTGTGAATGTCCTCTGATGAAAACGAGCCTGCAGACTTATAGAGTAATTTTGTGTGGAACGTTGGTGTGCTGAAAAGCAGTTCTGTGTGCCTTTCCCCCTTGGTGTGGATCAGCAGTGCTGAGGCAGCAGGTGTGATGCAGAAGTGTGAGCAGAGACCGTCTAGAATCCCCAAACTCCAGGGAAACTAGAGGTGACGGCCAGCCTAGTGAAGAGGACAGGAGGCGGGGGCGGGGGCGGCAGCCCAGCAGGCGCCCCTCGTCTCAGGGCCCTAATCCTGGCTCCAGCCGGGTAGTCAGGGGAGCTGCAAGGTCTTCTGGATGAACAGAGCCCACAGTCCTGAGCTGTTCTTCTCTGTGTCTGGGTCATCTCCCCCGATCCAAGGGGAGAAATCTAGTGCTTTAAGAATGTGGATCTCATAGTTGAAACCTCGGAACACGTGTCTTCAGCACAAGGTGTTAAAGTGAACGGAAGGATTCAACGCCTTTTCGAGGAGGGTGTCTCCACGTGGGCAGAACTAGAGAATAAATGGGTCTTGAATAAAAAAAAACAAAACAAAAAAAGATTTAGGCATGAGATCTTAGACCATAGGGAAATAATATTAATTTTTAATTTAATGAAATATAAAGAATGTCATCTGGAATGGAAATGGTACAGATTTGTTATTCTATTGATTCTTAACGTTCATGATCTCCCTAGTTTTAGAAGTAAGAGGAACATTTATTTTTAGGACAAATCTCAGTAGAATAGCACTGTATAAAATGTAGCTACTAGCCCCGTGTGTGTATTTACATGTAAATATATTCAAATTGTACGGCCACCTGTGGCTAGCACTTACTATATTAGAAATTTCCATCATCAGAGAAACTTCTATTTGACAGGACAAGTCTATATTATAACTGAACTGTGTTAGAAAACTGTTCTATTATTTCTCCAATTCATTTTGAAGGACACTAATAAAGCCTGGAGAACGAGAGTATTCAAAAGCTTGTTTTGCAACGCCTTCACAGAGAATTCCGTTAATCCCCAGATAATATAGGCTGGGATACCCAGACTGTGTTGTCTTCCATTAATTTTCAAATAATCTTGAGAAACAGTGGACCTATTAGCCCTGTGGAATTACAGTAACGGCCTCAGGGGTATCTGCAGCTACAGTGAACTAACAAACAGCCCTGAACTGACCACCAGGAAACGTGGGCCTTAGTCTTCTGCACTGGTAACTGCATGTGATGCTGTGCTTACCTGGGCTCAGCATGAAAGTGCCTTTTACAGCCCTGATGCTCTAACAAGGCAATCTGTGATTCTGTGACCATCCCCAACAAAGTCACATGGAGGGCCCCTGTGTATCCCATCACTGCAATAAGCCCTAGGCCTGCTAGGATGGCGTTCAATTTGACGAGGAAATAGCCCATCTCAAGAAAAAGGACAGTACAGGGCAAGGCACCGGAGAGAAAGCTAGTGACGGTATAGAGCAATAATGTCCAAAAGATACATAATGCGAGCCACATAGACACTTCTAAATTTTCTAACAGTCACACTAAGAAAGGGATAAAGAAACAGGTGAAATTAAGTTTAGTTATATACTTTAACTCACTATATCCAAAACATTATCACTGTAACATCTAATCAATATAAAGATTATTAGTGAGGTAGTTTACAGGATTTTCTCCTAAGTCTTCAAAGCCCAGTGGGGTATCCTACAGTTTCAGCACATCTCACTGACTGACCAAGGGGAGTAGCCTGGCAAGGTTCCGGAATAGCGTGGCAAGAGCAGAGCTTGGGAAGAATGAGGAGAAATAAAATTAGATGGGTGAGGTGGGTTCCTACTAGGAATACCTCGGTGCTTGGATGCAGAAGCTTGGACTTCACATAGTCTTTAACATGGGAACAACATGATGAAGGTGGTAATTTAGGAAAACTGATGGATGGCAAAACACAGTAGAGGGGAGTAAGAGAGGAGGAAAAGTGAGCAAGAGGACCTTTCCTTGAGGAAAAGTCTGTGGTACAGGGGCCTGAATGAGGCTGGTGGTCATGGGCTGGACAAAGAAGAGATAAACCTCAAAGATCCTTAAGGAGAAGACAATGCAGCGCTCAGCAGAGTAAAAGGAGATAAAGATAAAACGGGAATGACCCCTTCCCAGTAATGCTCTTTATCTTATACATTCAATCCACAAGCAGGGACTGAAAGCCAGCTCAGTTCTTCATGGGGCTTGCAGAGCCGTGAGGGTGCAGATAACTAAGCATATATGCATATACTTATCATCATACCCATGTAATAAACGATTTGAAGGAAAAGATCAGAATGCTATGATTAATAAAAAACAAGAGGGGATCGCATAAGAGGATAGGGAGGTGCGGAGGTGACACTTTTGCTGAAGAGGTGACAATTAAGCCAAGAAGAGGAGCCAGCCCTGAGCTGAATGAGGGGAGATTGATTTCTGAGAAGGAGCAGGAACTGAGCGGCTGAGACAGGAATGATCCCGAAAGACGGACACCCCCGAGGCTGGAGCTGAAGGTGGTACAAGCACAAAGTAAATCGAAGACAGGACCAGTCATGTAAACAGGAACTAAAGCTGAGCACATCCTCACTGTGGAATCTAAAGGGATTGTGTTGCTCTCAGTGTTACATCAGTGACACCTTCCTAACGACAGTGTGACGTCGTGCCCTTAAACCATGGCTGACAGAATCGCTCTCTGTTTCTTTCATTCTCCCCACACGAGAAGAAGCTGGAAACGCAGGCTCCGTTAGTCAGAACACGTAACCACCGTCCGACTTTGAGGGGAAGTCTGAGTAACCACCAAGAAATCATTTTAATCTGTATTTTGTTAAAATGCAGGAAGAGGAAGGGAGGAGAGAACAAAAATGTGAATTTATCTTTAGCAAAACGAGCCCTGGGCAAAGGCTGGCTTCACGAAGGGGACAGTGACCAAGGGCTCCCTGGTGGGGGGATGCTCTGGGTTCCTAAAGGAGGAGGTGGGTGGGGGAAAGAAAACCTGGAAGCTGAACTTGTGAACCGAGGGGCATGCAAATTGACGGGAGCATTATGACCATACAAGAGCAGCTGAAGGAACAGGCCCAGTTTCCTTGGGCTGGTGTTTGTGTGGGTGAGAGAGTAGACTCTAGGCCATTTCCTGAATGAAGTGGGTGACGATTTGGGTGAAAGAGGGCATCGTCTTAGGGATCTGCTCCTTATTCCCTTCTCCCCTAGTCTCCTTACGAGACCCGCACGAGCTGGTTTTGAAGGGTGTGAATGCTCAAACCCTCAGCCTCAGTCTGAGCATCTCAGAGCGGACAATGTTGTCAGGTTTCTTTGTGCCGGCGGGCAGCTTTAAGACTGCATCATGGCTGTTCTCGGGGTTTCTGGAAGTTTTAAAATATCAAATTAAAAGTTAATCAGTATGGCTGATTCATTTTGTTGTGCAGTGGAGGCTAACACAACATTGTAAAGCAACCGTACGCCAATAAAAATTAATAAAAAACAATTTAAAAAAATTAATCAAATACATCTTTTTATCCTAACAATAGCATTTGGATAATCAATACTCAAAGGGCATATACCCACTAGGACGCTACAGGGCATGAAAAAAAGGGAGGGGAGGTATGGCTCCTCCCTGCAAGGAACTTGCATTCTAATCTGATAACAATATGACTATTGTACCAATTCATATGCATTTTTCATTTTAGGTTTCTGAAACAGAAAGTCCTCCTTCTCTAAAGTAAGTTCTTCTTGTTCAGAAGTTATTTTACACTAAGGGAGAAAACCCAAAACGTTGGGTTCAGACCTCTCTAGAGATGAGATTACCGCATTATATGAAAAAATTGAGCGGGGTGGGGGAAGGGAGTGCCCTGAGTTTGCCTATTGCTTTCTGCTCTAGACCAAGATTTCTCAACCTTGGCATTAATGATATTTGGGGCCACGTAATTCTTTCCTGTGAAAGCCCAGCCTATATACGTAGGACGTTTAGCTGCATCCCCAGCCTCTACCCACTAGATGTCAGTAGCACCCTCCTCCAGTTTTGACCACCGAGTGTCTCCAGACATTGTCCAATGTCCCCCGGGGTCAGAATCGCTCCCTCCTTTGAGAACCACTGGTCCAGAAACTGCCTTGGAGCGCTCTGTGTCTATGCTGCTGGGGCACTTGTACCAAAAAATCCAAGGTTAAGATCCTGCTTTGGGCAGCTATCTCAGGAAGAGAGCCGTCTCCTCTGTAAGAGGAAACCAGAGGCAAGCTTGTTTTTTTTTTGCAAGTGGAGTGCCAGTGACCCTGCCATGCACAGGGGGGTTTGACTGGGCAGCAGCTGCCTTGTCACTTTCACCAATCCTCAGACTCATTCTCAGTGGTGGGGTGAGGTGCAGAGGGTCGTTGGTAATGATTTATCTTGATTCGTATTTTGTCCAGCTTTCCTGTTGGTCTCGGTTCTGCCCATCCGTGCTGATTCTAAAGGGCAGAGAGCTGGACCACTCGAATTATACATGTGGGTTCTATCCATCATGTGTGGATAGCTCTTTCTTTGTTATAAGAAGTTTCCTGAGATTTATCAGGGACTTGCCACAAAGACCTGCCGCTTGACTCTTTGGTAGAAAAATCACCGTCAGTGACGTCATCAGCACCCGTGTGGGACAGAGTGTGCGTGTACACCTTAATATATACAGTGTCATAGCTATCCATATGGCAGGACTCCAGGGGCCTTAGCAATGCTAACATTCTACCCAGGCTTTGCAGGATGGCTGCCTAATCCTCACAGCTGGCTCACGTAAGAGGTGAACCCAGCATACACGCTTACATGGGACCGTATGAGACCGTATTACAGGCCCCCAGTGGGATTCCAGCTAGTGTCATCTCGAGGACAGACCCGATGTGCTTTCTCCTAGTGCACCCTCTCTGGGAGAGCGTGGACCTGGTCCCAGGAGGTGAGCACCAGTCGCCCATCAACGTCCGGTGGAGGGACAGTGTCTACGATCCTGGCTTAGAACCGCTCACCGTCTCTTACGACCCGACCACCTGCCTCCGCGTCTGGAATAACGGGTACGCTTTCCTCGTGGAACTTGAAGACTCTGCAGATAACTCAGGTGAGAGCCAGACCTGTCTGTGGTCTCATCTGGAGTTAAAGGGACAGTTTCACGTCAGCACAGGCCACATCGCAAGGCCTCCATGGGAGCGGGGACCTCTTTTGTTAGCAGTGGCACGGGCCTCACTGGACTCTTTTTTTCGTTGTGTGATACACATCACATGAAATGTACTCTCTTAGCCTTTTTTTAAGTATATGGTTCAGTAGTATTAACTACATTCACACTGCTGTGCAACTGTCAGCACCATCCATCCTCAGAACTCTGGACCCAGTAAATAATAACTCCTTATTTTTCCCCGCCCTCCAGCCCCTGGCAATGACATTTTCCTTTTGTTTCTATGAACTTGACTTTTGGGTGCCTCACTTAAGTGGAATCATACAGTATTTGTCTTTTTATGACTGGATGATTTCACTGAGCATAATGTTTCCAGGTTCATCCGTACTGTAACATGTGTCAGAATTTCCTTCTTTTTGAAGGCAGAATAATATTCCATTGTATGTACAGTTAATCCGTAGACAACACAGAGGTCAGGGGCACCAACCCTCCACAAAGTTGAGAATCTGAGTATACCTCATAGCCAGCCCTCCATATCTGCATTCCTCCATATTCTCGGATTCATCCAGCTGGGGATCGCGTAGTACTGGAATATTTACTTTAGAAAAAAATCCACGTATTAGTGGACCCGCGCAGTTCAAACCCGTGTTGTTCAAGGGTCAGCTGTATATACCACATTTTGTTTATCCCTTCATCTGTTCGTGGACACTCGAGTTGCAGCCGCCGTTTGGCTATTGTGAATAATGCTGCCGTGAACATGGGTGTACAAATATCTTTTAAAGATACTGTTTTCAATTCTTTTGGGTATATACCCAGAAGTGGGATTGCTGGATCCTCCTTGGACTTTTTTGAGTGTATGAAAAATGTCTCTTTTCATTTTTATGCACATTTCCATCTACTAGTGTAAATAGTACTTCCTGTTAATACATATATCTCTGTGTATAGATTCTATAACTGATGTAGAAGATAGGGCGTGAAGTTAAAACTTTGCTAGAAATTTATTTTCTGTGTGTGTTGAATATGTGGTAATGTTCCTCTGCTTGCTGACTTTACAAATAACTTTTATATTAAATAGCAATACTATTTAGTCAGATTTTAAATGATAAAATTGCAATACAGTTGAGCCTTGAACAACACAGGTTTGAACTATTTAGGTCTATTTATACATGGGTTTTTAAAAAATAACTACGTACTACAGTACTACACCATCCGCTGTTGCTTGAATCTACAGATGCGGAACCGAGGATAAGGAGAGCCAACTGTAAAGTTAAATAAGCTGATTTTCAACTGCGAGGTGGTTGGCACCCCTAGCCCCTGCATTGTTCAAGGGTCAACTGTACAGGGCAAAAGGCTAGTCGGGCAAGAAAAAGGCCTTTTATATTTGTGGTTACCCAATAACATGTATGTATTTTGTCATTCATTGATTTATTTATTCATTCAACATTTACTAAGTGCCAACCATGTGTCAGACATTGCACTGAGTGCTAGGAATAACAACTCGATTCTTGACCTCCCAGAGTTCAAAGTCTAGTGACAGAAGCACACATTAAATTAAAATGATAAAGCAAGTGTGATTTGAAGGGTTTCTAAAAGTGCTATGGGACCACAGAGGAGGGTGTGATGTAGACTGCTCAGAGGAGTCTATGATGATTTCACTAAGGAGGGGACATTTGTGTTGGGTATTGAAAGATGAAAAGGAGTTTGCCAAGAGCATTAGAAGGGCATTCCAGACTGAAGGAAAACCATATGCAGAAGCAGATGTTCAGAAAGTGGTCAAAACCCAAAGTGGCCAGAATGAGAATGTGTGTTGTGGGAAGAAGCGGGAAGATTGGTGATCACTGAAGATTAAGAGGGTAGGTGGAGGGCTTCCCTGGTGGCGCAGTGGTTAAGAATCCACCTGCCATTGCAGGGGACACGGGTTCGAGCCCTGGTCCGGGAAGATCCCACATGCCATGAAGCAACTAAGCCCGTGTGCCACAACTACGGAGCCTGCGCTCTAGAGCCGGTGAGCCACAACTACTGAGCCCGTGTGCCACAACTACTGAAGCCACGCGCCTAGAGCCTGTGCTCCTCAACAAGAGAAGCCACCGCAGTGAGAAGCCCGCGCGCCACAGTGAAGAGTGGCCCCCACTCACCTCAACTTGAGAAAGCCCGCGCGCAGCAACGAAGACCCAACACAGCCAAAAATAAATAAATAAATAGAATAAAATTTTAAAATATATGTAGTTTTAAAAAAAGAGGGTAGGTGGAAGGCAGGCTTATGAGACACTGGTTATTTTTAAACAGAGTGGCATAGCATGATATCATCTAAATAATTGGTCAATTGCTTTATTTTTTGAGATTGACCCAGGCAACCGTGCAGGACAGCTTAATCCACATGGGAGACGGTGGGAGCCTAAATGAAGGCTGTGGCCGTCGAAAGAGAGAGAGCAAGTTTTAACAAGCATTTTTAAAATAAAAGCAACAGGACTTGGAGACAAGAAGGCTTCAAAGTGAGGAGAAGGCAAAGTTAACCATGACCTTGAGGTGTCTCACTTGGGAGGCTCTGGGGATGGCAATGCCAGAAAGTTCATGAATGATGGACAAGGATAATTTGTAGGGAAGTATAGGGAGCATATAAGGAAATAAAATTTCTTCTTACAACTTTTCCCCTAATTTAATTTTAAATGTTACGTTAAAAATAGAAAGAAACACATTTTAAGTGGTTACCCCTCAAAAAAGAAATGTGTCTTCAACTCCTGTCCAATTCCCATAAGGAGAATCTATTTCTCTCAAGATAAGCATCTTCTCTCCTTTTGATGCAAATGGATTTTGGATTTTAGTATTTCCTGCAAATCAAGATGGGAATGAACAAATGTTGATCCCTCACTGAAATATTACTCACTTTACTATATAATTAAAAAAATTTTTTGGGGCTTCCCCGGTGGCGCAGTGGTTGAGAGTCTGCCTGCCGATGCAGGGGACGCGGGTTCGTGCCCCGGTCTGGGAGGATCCCACATGCCGCAGAGCAGCTGGGCCCGTGAGCCATGGCAGCTGAGCCTGTGCGTCCAGAGCCTGTGCTCCGCAATGGGAGAGGCCACAACAGTGAGAGGCCCGCGTACCACAAAAAAAAAAAAAAAAAAAATTTTTCTCCCCAAATAAATCCCTTTATTCCAAAGTAATATTAATCCACATGGAATTAATTGCTGCTCCTGCATAAGTTTCTTCCTGTTCTTTATTTCTATCTCATTTTGCATCAGATTGTCATGTTTTTCCCAGTGGCTTTATTTTAGGTAGGGAAACATGTTTAAATAGTGTATGCTGAATAAGGCTGCTGAATTATTTTGGAGCAATCCTATATGGTCAGGCAGTACTTCTTTTAGTGGTGTTTCAACTGTACTTGGTACATCAGAATGCAATCCAATCTGAAAGCTTTGAGGATGCAGCAACTGGAGGAAGATGCTTTGGCTATGGTAGGAATATTTTTTAAACTGTTTTTAAAAACCTTACCAAGTTTAAATGATGTGTTGTATTCTAGAATGAAAAGATAGAACATTAGAATATTGTTATTTACTTTAAGAATATGGGGATCGGGACTTCCCTGATGGCGCAGTGGTTAAGAATCTGCCTGCCAATGCAGGGGACACGGGTTCGAGCCCTGGTCTGGGAAGATCCCACATGCCGCGGAGCAACTAAGCCCGTGCGCCACAACTACTGAGCCCGCGTGCCACAACTACTGAAGCCTGCACGCCTAGAGCCTGTACTCCGCAACAAGAGAAGCCACCATAGCGAGAAGCCCGTGCACCACAACAGAGAGTAGCCCCTGCTTGCCACAACTAGAGAAAGCCCATGCACAGCAACGAAGACCCAACACAGCCAAAAACTATATAAATATAAATAAATAAATAAATAAATAAAATAAAATGCTCTGGGGCAATCAGAAAAAAAAAAAAAGAATATGGGGATCAATACATTGGTAAGATAAACAATGCTTAAAATACAAGACTGTTAAGAATATATTTCAAATGGTATGAAACTGGGCTGTCCAATATGGTAGCCACAAGTCATGTGTGGCTGTTGAGCACCTGAAATGTGGCTACTGTACGTGAGGAAACGAATTTCAAATTTTGCTTCAGTTGATTGTCATTTAAATTTAGGAACTGACAATTCAGTTATTGGAAAACTTAAAAATGTTTGGGACAGCTTGGGTATGTTATCTACATTTTCAAGTGTAAAATATACAAATCAAGTATTTCTGATGAAAAGTTAGCATCCAAATTGATATGTGCTGTATGTATTAAATACACAACATATTTTCAAGACTTAGTAACTTTTCACATTGATTATATGTTGAAATAACAATATTTTGAATATATTTGGTAAAATAAAATGTTTTCAAAATTAAGTTCACCTGTGTGTTTTTTGTTTTTAACTTCTTCAATGGAGCTCCTAGAAGCTTTAAAATTACCTCTGTGGTTTGCATTACATTTCTATTTTTAGGCACTGGTATAAAAGGATAAAAGCAAATAATACTAAATAAATATCAGTTAAAATGTGAGATTTGATAAGAATGTATTTTAAATGGAGTAAAAAGATAAAGGCAAACAACTAAGGGAAATTCAGGAAAGGAACTAAACATTTAAGAGTGTGATGTGACTATACATTTGCTGAGTACTTCATTTATCTCCCATAGAAGTCTCTGTGGTGGACCCTCATCTCTGTTTTTTAGATGGAGAAAGTAAAGGTCAGTGAGGTTAAGTGCTTTCCTGCCAGGTCACTCAGCTAGCACCTGGAGAACTGGACTGGAGATCTGTGGACCATACTCTGCACAGCACCTCTGAGCTCCTGCAGGTTCCATAGATACAGGCCTCCTGCAGGCTCCCTGCCTTAGTCCACTCTGGATGCTGAGTGTTTTAAGGATACCCAGGTTTTAGTCTAGTCAAGTATGGTAAGACACACAGACATGGAAATGGCTATCATGAAGGAAGAATTTTATTATACTCACAAATACCTAAAAAGAGGAGACATGGCACGCCATGCACGGCCACATGGGGAAGCACCAGCGGTGGTCAGGAGGCAGAGAGGGCAGGGGAAGACATGGACAGAACCTTTGCTGTGGTTTCCATGGGAAGGAATGGGTGAGACAACATAAGCAGGCTTAGGATTGGCCACTTTGGATAATTTCAGCAGGCTCTGGACATAGAGGCTTCCCCCAGTTGTCTGGTATGTAGCCCTGGGGTGACTAGGGCAGAGGAATAGTAGCTCAGAGTATTAAGAATCCCAAAAAGGAAGTCGTTGGGGTCTGAGCTCTGGATTGGTTGGTTTGTACATGAAAGGCATGCTCCCTGTTTGTTCTCTCTAGCAATTGACTAACCCTGGGAGAGGTGATCCCTCTAGCATCAGCAAGGCCTCAGATATCAAAGCATCAACTATAGAAACTGGAAAACATAGTTATTGCACTGAAGCTCCTCAGGACTCAGGGGCCTGAACTGAAAGCTGGGCCTTACTACGCGCTGGCTTGCCCTGACAGCTTCAGCCTCCAGAGCCTCTGTGCGCCAAGCACCAGTGAGACCCAGAGGGGGAAGCTGATGAAGCAAGGGACATCTTTTCCTGCAGACTGTGGGTTCCAGCCTATCAGCAAACAGCCTGCTCATTTGTTTTGTATCTACTTTCACTCAGTGATGTTTATAACATTCTAAATTGTCAATTTAAGTGCAGTTCCAGTACTGTGGACTGTTTTTAGGTAATCACCAGGTATCTGACTTTATCTTATTTTTTTATAATATGTTTTATTTATTTATTTTCTAATTCATTTTTGGCTGAGTTGGGTCTTCGTCGCTGCGCGCAGGCTTTTTCTAGTTGCGGCGAGCGGGGGCTACTCTTCCTTGCAGTGCATGGGCTTCTCATTGCGGTGGCTTTGCTTGTTGAGGAGCACGGGCTCTAGGCGCACAGGCTTCAGTAGTTGTGGCACGTGGGCCCTAGAGTGCGTGGACTTCAGTAGTTGTGGGGCATGGGCTCAGTAGTTGCGTGTGGGCTCTAGGGCGCGTGGGCTTCAATAGTTGTGGCGCGTGGGCTCAGAAGTTGTGGCGCACGGGCTTAGTTGCTTCATGGCATGTGGGATCTTCCCAGACCAGGGATCGAACCCGTGTCCCCTGCATTGGCAGGCGGATTCCTAACCACTGCACCACCAGGGAAGTCCAGGTGTCTGATTTTAATTCACGTTCTATTACAATTCTAGAGTGAGATGTCAATTGTTTTTAATATTTTCTCATCTATTGTTCTTTAGCTAGGCAAACATCATAAAGAGCACCAGAAACTGGTGGATACTACAGCATCAATTACGCATAAGGTAATTTTTCCCCCTAAATCACTTGAAATATATTTTATGTTTTAATCTTAGAGTGGAGACGCTAACACGGCACTTTGAAAGGGAAAATGTTAATTCACCTCAGTGTAATTCAGGCTCTCTTTGAAAGCTGCCTCTTAAGACAACTTGCCATTTATGATGCTTGTGTTGAGAGAGCCCCTGGCCCTGGGACACTTTGCAGAGGACAGACGTGATCCTGTTGGTGGGCACAGACGGCGGCTCTGGTTTGGCTGCCATGCCAATGAGCACTCAGAAACTGAGGAACATGAGTCCCCTCTTCTGCTCCCAACTGCTGCTCCTTCTCAGTCCTGTGCAAACACTCAGGGAAGCCTTCTGGGCTCTAACTACCCTCCCATAGGCAGGGGGCATAGAAAAGTCTGACAGAAACTTGGCTTGTCCAGCTTTACAGAACAATTACCCACATCCTTCGGGGTGGATACCTCTGTCCAGCCGTCAAGGTTAATTGTTCAATATTCAGAATCCCAGAGGGGCTGCTCTCTGCAAGTCTGTCTTCCTTCCCCTCCCTACCTCTGTCTCCACCCTGCCCTCCCTCTCCAACTCCCTCCTTTTCCTCCTCCCTCCCCCACCCCCACTCCATCCCCATCTCCTTTCCTCTCTCTCCCTCCCTGTTCCCCTCTGTCCCTCTCTCTGTCCAGGATCCTGTCTCCTCCTAATTTGCACTGCATTTTAGAAAGGTGAATTCTATTAGTCTCTCTTGAAAAGGAAAAGCCTCCTTGTTTATGCACAGCTACCACCTAATGCCTCCCAAAGAGTTCAGAGGAGAGCATCTGCTATAAGCTCACTAGAACGGAGGGAGAAAATGGTTTCTGCTGTGTTCCCACTGAGGACTATCAGAAATACATGGTTAACTGCAGGAACAAAGCATGGGTATGATTCTGTCCTAAGGTGCCCAGAGGTACCTGGAGCTCATCTGGACCACTGCTGGTCCTCAGACTCCCCTAGAATCATCACCACATCATCTGATTCCTGAGTGGTTTTCAGCATAAAATGATAACTCGATGACCCCTTCTCTTGGCCAGGACATGCTTGTGGAATTTGGGTCATTCGACCCTTCCTGTCTGATGCCTACCTGCCCAGATTACTGGACCTACTCAGGGTCCCTGACTATCCCACCACTCTCTGAGTCTGTACTTGGATCATTAAGCAGCAGCCCATAGAGGTTGATCATGATCAGGTACGTTCTTTCCACATTTCTATGTAAGGAAATTCTAGTCTGTCCCTTTAAAACAAGGCTGGGCTCAAACTTTGGCATCAGTTTTTAACATCTTGTAATGCTCATACATTTTTATTAAAATGTGCTAACATCTTGTGTTAATTTGGATATGAATTAGGAAATGCTTCAAATTAACTAGAGAGAAGAGGTAAAACTTAGGAAACATAAGCTTTTTACTTCCATATTTGACAATGACATATGTTTTATGCATTGTATATTTTATATATAAATACGAATCTCTATATAAACAAGACCCTTTTAAAAGGAAGAATGAAGGCTGAAAATGGATGTGCTCAAACCCTTTAAAATCTTTAAGGGAATTTTGCTATGGAACCTCAGGATAAAAGCAGAACCCAACAATGTCTGTCCAGAAATTTTAAGTCAGTTGTTTTGACCCTGGAGTCTATTTTTTCCTTAGCAACTAAGTGGTGATTACTATGTTAATACACATATTCTATTTAATTCATAACATAACTGAACTGCAATAGTATTTGCTTATGCTTGCTTTATGGGATTTTAATTAATCACAAAGCATTTTCACAAGAACAAAAGGTTCCAGAACCTTTTTTATGAAGCCAGGATAACTGACACCAACACCCACCAAAGATCAGACCAAAAAAAAAAAAAATGTACAGACTGGTATGTCTGAAGGATATGTTTTCTAAAAAGCTAAAACAGGGACTTCCCTGGCAGTCCAGTGGTTAAGATTCCACGCTCCCAATGCAGGGGCCACGGATTCGATCCCTGGTTGGGGAACTAAGATACTGAATGCTGCATGGCATGGCCAAAAAAAAAAGCTAAAATAATATTTTATAAACAGAAGCCAGCAGTACCTTAAAAGAAATATGTACTTTGTGAGAACATACTGTATAGCACAGGGAACTCTACTTAGTGCTCTGTGGTGACCTAAATGGGAAGGAAATCCAAAAAAGAGGGGATATATGTACACATATGGCTGATTCACGTTGCTGTATAGCAGAAACTGACACAGCAGTGTAAGGCAACTATACTCCAATTTAAAAAAAAGGGACTTCCCTGGTGGTCCAGTGGTAAGACTCCACACTCCTAATGCAGGGGGCCCGGGTTCAATCCCTGGTCAGGGAACTAGATTCTGCATGCATGCATCAACTAAGAGTTCAGATGCTACAACTAAGAGTCCACATTCCGCAACTGAAAAAAAAGATCCCGCGTGCCACAACTAAGACCCAGCACAGCCAAAAATAAATAATAAATTTTTTTAAAAAATAAATATATATTTTGTCCAAGTAGTAGTTATTCCAGTAATGCAAGGATGGTTCAATATTACGAATGATATTAATTCATCGTATCAGTGAATCTATTTAAAAAATAATCATTTCCATAGATTCTTAAAAAGCACTAGCAAAATTCAACATTGTTTTTTAAAAAATTTTCAATAAAATAGGAATGTATGGAGACTTCCCTAACTTGATAAAAGAGATTGATCTCAGTTCTAAAGTATATAGTATGCTTAATACGGAAAAGAGTATTACTATGTTAATTTTAACTGAAGTTATATTTTGGAAGTAGTCAATATAATTAGACCAGAAAAGAAAAAATAAATTAGAAAAACAATAAAAAGAACTACTGCAAAGATAACTGAGTAATTAGTGGAGTACAATATTAATTTCTAGAAATCAGTACACTGGACATGTATAAATCACAATCAGTTAAAAGATATAATGGAGGGCTTCCCTGGTGGCTCAGTGGTTAAGAATCTGCCTGCCAATGCAGGGGACACAGGTTCAAGCCCTGGTCCAGGAAGATCCCACATGCCGCAGAGCAACTAAGCCCGAGCGCCACAACTACTGAGCCTGCGCTCTAGAGCCTGCGAGCCACAGCTACTGAAGCCCGCGAGCCACAACTACTGAAGCCCGCGCGCCTAGAGCCCGTGCTCCACAACAAGAGAAGCCACTGCAATGAGAAGCCTGCGCACCGCAACAAAGAGTAGCCCCCGCTCGCCGCAGCTAGAGAAAGCCCACGCACAGCAACAAAGACCCAATGCAGCCAAAAATAATAAGTAAATAAAATAAATAAATTTTTAAAAAAGATATAATGGAAGAAAGAATGCTATTTATAATGGAAAAAAAATACAAAATACCTTGGAATCAGCTTAACAAGAAAACTTAAAACATTTCTGAAGGACACAAAAGACTTGAGTTGATAAAATTCATTCCATGTTATTGAATAGGAAGACATCATAGACACCTTTTTTTTTTTTTTTTTTTTTTTTTTTTCTTTACGCGGGCCTCTCACTGTCGTGGCCCCTCCCGTTGCAGAGCACAGGCTCCGGACGCGCAGGCCCAGCGGCCATGGCTCACGGGCCCAGCCGCTCCGCGGCATGTGGGATCTTCCCGGACCGGGGAACGAACCCGTGTCCCCTGCATCGGCAGGCGGACTCCCAACCACTGCGCCACCAGGGAAGCCCCATAGACACCTTTGATGTCAATTCTCCTTAAGTTGTTATTGGCCGTGAATTGTTTATTCTTCATAAATTTGATGTAATCCCGATAAATATAGCAATAGGATTTTTAAATATATTAAAAAAAAATTTTTTTTTATTTTTGGCTGCATTGGGTCTTCGTTGCTGCATGCAGGCTTTCTCTAGTTGTGGCGAGCGGGGGCTACTCTTTGTTGTGGTATGTGGGCTTCTCCTTGCGGCGGCTTCTCTTGTTGCAGAGCATGGGCTCTAGGCACGTTGGCTTCAATAGTTGTGGCACGTGGGCTCAGTAGTTGTGGCTTGTAGGCTCTAGAGCACAGGCTCAGTAGTTGTGGCACACGGGCTTAGCTGCTCCATGGCATGTGGGATCTTCCCAGACCAGGGCTTGAACCTGTGTCCCCTGTATTGGCAGGTGGATTCTAAACCACTGCACCACCAGGGAAGCCGATACCAACAGGATTTTAAAATACGCATGCTACTTCTAACCTCATGTGGAAAAAGAAAAGTATAAATAAAGAGCCAGGGAAAATTGTGAAAGAGAAAATGAAAGATGATTAAATCAACCAAGTTATAAAGCCTCAATAGTTAAATAGTGCTGTACTGATACACAAATAAAGAGATCAATCATAGGATGAAAACTGTAGATTCAGAAATATGTCCAAGTACATATGAGAATTTAGTTTATGATAAAGGTTGCATCTAAGCCCAGTGAACGGGAAAGATGAGATTATTCAGTAAGAGCGATGGGGACAATCGAGCAGACATTAGGGGGTGAAAAGTTGGATTGACCATTCAAACCTTACACAAGAATATATTCCAGACATATTAAATGTTAAAAATACTGCCATAAAAGTACTAGGATAGGCATAGGAAAATCTTTTCATATGTCCAAATGGAGGAAGCTTTTCTAACCATATATCAAAACCAGAAGTCACAGAGATAGCAACTGGTAAGGTAGACTACATAATTTTTTAAAAAAATTCTGTGTTGGGCTTCCCTGGTGGTGCAGTGGTTGAGAGTCCGCCTGCCGATGCAGGGGACACAGGTTCGTGCCCCGGTCCGGGAGGATCCCACATGCCGCGGAGCGGCTGGGCCCGTGAGCCATGGCCGCTGAGCCTGCGCGTCCGGAGCCTGTGCTCCGCAACGGGAGAGGCCACAACAGTGAGAGGCCCGCGTACCGCAAAAAAAAAAAAAAAAAATTCTGTGTCATGAAAACCACCATAAACAAATGACAGAATACAGAGTTTGCTCATAAGCCTGGGCTTGGTGGCCTATACATTTATTCCGCTACTATCCTTCATATTTAAAAATTGACATAACACTGAAAAATAAATAAATTAAATAAATAAATCAGAGGGTCAGTGGCCCATGTGAGGACTTTTCAAATGAAATTTCAACATAGAAAATTCAGTAAGAAAGAAATGTTAGCTGTCATCAATAATCCTAGTTGCCTACAATCTTACCACTAAGTGTTAATCATTGTTTGGATAAATCCTTCTGGTCTTTTACTTATACAGATACACATAAATCCTTCTGTTCCTTCATCTATATAAATATATACAATTTTCTGAACAAAATGGAATCATTCTGTACATGCCATTTTGTTGCTCTTTTCACTCGATGATGTGTGGAACATTTTATAGATAATAAACATTACCTTCAATATCATTTTTAATGGCTACATACTAGCCCATTTTATAGCTCTAATGAAATATATTATTGATACTTGGGCTATTTCTAATCTTTTGCAATTAGCCAAATAAAAATAAACCTGAACTACTCAGACATGTTCCTAATTAATGAGGGTATATGTGTGATTTGCAAGTACGGTCACTGTGTTTGGTGCTTGTCCCTGGTCTACTTGGCCTGAAGTCTTTAATCCAAACAAATCTTCCCATGCTTGCCTGCTGTGCCCTAGGCTGTCCTCTCTGTAGCTATAGTGTGCCTGATTGAGTGAGGAAAAATGCTACAAAGAGCTTTTCCAGCTGGCTTGAAGTCAAGTGTTCTATAACATGGTTGCTCAGAAAGCCAAGGGGCTACTGATTGATGCTACTGCCACACTGGAAAACAAGCCTTTGATTTGGGATCACTCCTTTTATACTGAGCTGCACTGTTCAGTACCTTAGCCACAAGACACGTGTGGGCATTTAAATTTAAGTATAAATACATTTAAATTGAAACTAAATTAAAAATTTAGTTCTTGGTCACAATGGCCACATTTCAAGTGCTCAGCAGCCAGCCATTTGTGGCTTGTGGCTGCTGTAATTAGGACCTTTCCTTCACCGCGGAGAGTTCTATTGGACAGTGCTGGCAGGAGGCACCCCACTGCCTGTTAAGACCTCCACCTGCATTGCCTTGTCCGCAATGCCCAGGTGCGGTAAGCAATCAAGACTACGTTATGTTAAGGATTCAGTTAAATTTTGAAAAAACAAAACATTTTTGGCACTGTTACTATATGCATCAAGCCTTTTATTTTTTATCCTGTAGCCTGGCTATTTTGCCCATTTAAAGATGAGGTTTCTGAGAACCAAAGATGAAGTAACTTGGACTTGGCACATGGCTAATACGTGGGAGACAGGGCCTTTGACCGCCAGTCTTTGGATCCCAAGTGCCCCACTGGCTTCACCACGTCCTGCTACTCTCCTCACACAACATTTTATTCCCTGTCCAGCAGTGAAGGTATTCCTGCCCAGAAGTAAATTCTCCTTCTGTATCCAATTTTAGACGAATGTTTCAGGGTAGTAAAAATGAAAGTAATTTATTCATGAAGTAAAGCTGTTTTTCTATTGAAATTATTTATGCTTCCTGTTTCTGTTTCTAGCTTGAGCAATTTCGGACCCTGCTCTTCACTTCTGAGCGGAAGAAAGAGAAAAGAATGGTGGACAACTTCCGCCCCCTTCAGCCCCTAATGAGCTGCACTGTCCGCTCATCCTTCCCTCACGACTATGTGCTGAACATACAAGCAAAACCCAAGTCGTCTACCAGCCAAGTGACCCCCGTAGACGCCATTATCTAGGTGGTATCTTGCTTAAATATATACTAGTTCTTTAAAAATTGCTAACTAGACTCTTCTAAATGCCTGCATTTAATAATTATGGATGTGCCTTTCTTGGTATGGCAGCGCTCCTTAGTCTTTGAGGGAAGGTCTTTGGTAAACAAATTCTTACTTTTATTGATAATGATGTTTATCACTGAAGTACCAGCAAGAGACACAAATTTCTCTTATAGCAACCTGCTGGTAATTGTAATGTCTTTTTATGTGTGACATTTTTGAGCTGTCTTTTTATTGATATGTTTATCAATTGGTGGTTCTACAGAGTTATAAGTAGGGATGATAATCAAAATATTTAACAACTGGTAAGGCACAGACACTGACCATCCAGAATGCAGGCTTCTCAGAAACAGCCACAGGACCCAGATTGGTACTTCTTGGCTGAACACTGGCTATGGTTTTAGGTATATTTTATTTTAAAACATGAATGAGTGTTCTTTTATAAGCCCTTCTCAATGGGTATATTTGCCTCGATTTTCACTTGTCATTACTAGTACAGGACATGATTACTTACTATCAATTTATAAAATAGAAAAAATATTTTGTGAGCTTCCTTGGCAGCGGAGTGGTTAAGAATCTACCTGCCAAGTCAGGGGACACGGGTTCGAGCCCTGGTCTGGGAAGATCCCACATGCTGAGGAGCAACAAAGCCCGTGCGCCACAACTACTAAGCCTGCGCTCTAGAGCCCGTGAGCCACAGCTACCGAGCCCGCGTGCCACAACTACTGAAGCCCACCCGCCTAGAACCCGTGCTCCGCAACAAGAGAAGACACCGCAATAAGAAGCCTGCGCACCGCAACGAAGAGTGGCCCCCGCTCGCCACAACTAGAGAAAACCCGTGTGCAGCAACAAAGACCCAACGCAGCCAAACTAAATAAAAATAAAATAAATTTATTTAAAAAAAAAGAAAAAATATTTTGTAATCCTAAAAACACAAGAGTTTACTTATATCTGGAAATCCTTTTGCATTTCTGAAAGTCAGATGTTTTACTTAAAGGCTTGATCATATAGAAAGCATATGCAGAATATTTTAAAGAAAAAGCTTTAAGTGCCTAGAACTTAAAATTCTTTCATGATCCATTTACAGAAATACTTTTCAAAAGGCTAGTAATATAATAGTCTATGGTTTATAATATTATTTTAAATTGTTTGTACATTGTTTCATAGAATACAATAATATTTTCCACAATGACAGAACTATCTTGACTTCCCTTTAAAACTATCTGAACTTTATTTCATTAGTTGAGGTTCTGTGCAAGGCAGGTGATCAACATAAATCTCCTAATTTATACAGTGGTTTAGAGGACTTTTGCAGGGACTTCCCTCGTGGCCCAGTGGGTAAGACTCCACGCTCCCAATGCAGGGCACCCGGGTTTGATCCCTGCTCAGGGAACTAGATCCCACATGCATGCCGCAACTAAGAGTTCGCATGCCGCAACTAAGAAGCTGCATGCCACAACTAAGACCTGGTGCAGCCAAAATAAAATAAATAAATAATAAAATAAACATTTAGAAGACTTTTGCTATAATAATAGGGAAAGAAACCTGTCAAATAGGCTAAAACCTAGATAATTCTACATATTCTGAGGAATACACGCCACTGTCGCCCTTGCTTGTAAATATGTGGAATGTTTTTAATTGCCTATGCCTGTGTTCAAATTCAATACTGCATTTACTAGTATATTTCTTTCATTAGTATGCTAGTCATCCGATCTGCAAGATAAGGTTGGATGAATATACTTAACACTACTGAACTATACACTGAAAAAGGTTAAGATGGCAAATTTTATTTTAATGTGTATTTTACCACCATTAAAAATAACTAATAAATTCAGTAGGGAAAAAAATAGGGTTGGAGTTGTATGTGTAAGTTTGGGGGCATATCTCTGCTCTTAAAAAAGGAAGGGGGTAAAGGCATTGCTTCTAGAGTGCATGCCTTCTCTGGAAAAGGGAAGCATATATGCTCCAGGAAATGAATAAAATTCTTTAAAAGATTAATATGGGGAAAAAGTTATGTTAACTTTATATATTTTTTCTGTTTTAAACCATAGTTATCTTTAAAAGGTAAACACACAAGATATGCATTTTTCAGGGCACACAGGCTTCCCTCCTAGGTCTCTTGCAAATTCTTAATGCAAAATTCAATTGCAGTGAGTCTTCCAAATTGACTCACAGAATGCCTGACTTGCCCTTCTATCTCAGACATACAAAGGATGTATTCATAGGGTGTGTCCCTGCTGGCCACCCCTGATCAACTTACATCTGGTGTTCTGGTATAGTTATTAACAGCACCCTCTTTCACTCTCAACCATGTCCTGCTTTGCATGACAAATTCTTGGTCACCTTCTCTGCAGAGGTTATGGAAACTGCCTTGGGGATGTGGTTTCTTCCATGCCTTAGTCAGATGACCCCCAAGGGGGTGATGTAAATTCCCTGGCTACTGATACACCCTCAGGGGAAACTTTTCAAGTCTTTTCTGCCTCCAAAAAGTGTTTTACTTGTGCCTTCCTAGACATGAAGGGGGAAAGTTGGGCTTGAGGGCTGTCAAAGGGCTTGAGAAAGAATTCTGTACTAAAATTGCTGCTTATCTTCATTAAATAATATAATAAAACCCTTTCTTTACACTATTAATGTTTGTTTAATGACTTTTTCTTCCTATTAGTTTTTTTGAGCACGTAAGGTATCTATACAATTAGCGAGACAACATGAGATCAGAGAGTGACTGGAAAACTCATGAGGGATTCACTAGAGAGGCAGGAATGGAAAGATCCACCCGCTGCTCCTCAGCTCACTATGGAACCAGTGACAATCTGCTGACATCACCAGTAGGGCAAGCTTCTAGCCCCTTTCTCCTTTCCCAGGGCTACATGGGTTAGGGTGAGGTTGGCTATTCTAAAACCAGGCATCCACCTCAGAAAAGTTTAGGAAGATGTCTTTCCCTTGCTCACTTTGGGGACACATTCTTTTGGCACAGTATTAGCAAAACTACAGTATTGTAATCACTTTAGGTATTTTTCTGTTCACTAGAAGACTCAACTTTTGATACCTATTCTACTTAATGTTTTATTGTCTTTTTAATTCAACTTTAAGTTCTTTCATGCAAAATTTTATTGATCAAAATGGTTACAGTTCAATTAAGCAAATAAGCTCAATTTGACCATGTAATTAGTACATATTAACAATACTGGCTACTTTGCATGTAAATAGTAATGCATTCTTGTTGTTAGGAACTGAATGTTTGCATCCCCCCAAAGTTCCTGTGTCGAAATGTAACCCCCAATGTGATGCTATTAGAAGGTGGGGCCTTTGGGAGGTGACTAGGTCATGAGGTTGGAGCCCTCATGATGGGGTTAGTACCTTTATAAAAGAGGCCACACAGAGCTCTCTCAGCCCTTCCACCATGTGAGGACACAGAGAGATGTGCATCTATGAATCAGTAAGGAAGTACTCACCAGACACTGAATCTGCCATCTGCCAGCACCTTGATCGTGGACTTCCCAGCCTCTAGAACTGTGAGAAATAAATTCCTGTTATTTATAAGCCATCCAGTCTGTGGTATATTGTTATGGCAGCCCGAACAGACTAAGACACTTGTCCCTGTGTACATTTTGATCCCTGCTTATCAAATTCAACCTACTCTTCGAAAATGGTACTTCGGTTTCGGTTCTAGGTGGGGATATCAACTCTGCCACCATTCCAGGAGTTGTGTTGCTTTGAGCTTATCACTAGACAAAAGAATCAATAAGAATATTAACTGAATGAAGAATAACTTTATTCACTAATAACTGAATAAGAATTGATTGAATAAAGAATAACTACCACTGGATAGTTCCCTGCTCCAAAGAAAACTTTTAATCAGTTGCACAAATATAGATTTGCATGCATTTTCATATTAATATGCATTTATAAGTATCTTATCTTTCTATTTTAAGTGGTAACTGTAACCTAGAAAATATATAAAGCCTTTGGCAGAGCAATGAGTGTTGGAGAGGACTTGAGACCCCACTATATGTCCTTGAATAAATCTGGTGATTAATACTGAAATTAATGGTAGGTGAGAAATGAAATGTTCTTTCCTGAGAATTTCTGCATTGACCTTTCAGTGAGTCCTAGTACCATTGCCCTACTAGAGCAAGAAAAAAAAGAGTTCCAACCTGGCATTCAGAAAGTAGACATTTCTTGCTCTCCCTTTATGCTTGCAATAAATGAAAAATACATTTATGGATCATTCTTTGGTCACTTTATAATAACTAAGACTCATATTTAGGGACTTCCCTGGTGGTCCAGTGGTTAAGACTCCGCACTCCCACTGCAGGGGACACGGGTTTGATCCCTGGTCCGAGAAAAAAACAAAACAAAACCCTCATATTCAGTAATAGCAGTATCTATTACACCATTTATATGAGTAAAATATTTTCTTTAACTTTTTAAGAACAATCAGCTATTTTCTACTGACAAAATAAGACAAAAGTTTAGGCCTTTTCCCATAGAGAGGGGATAAACCAAAACATATATATTTGAGAATAAGTAGATGTTGTATTTCAGGCACTAAGAAAAATAGAAAATACATGTTACATTGCAGAATAAAGATAAATTTGTTCTGTTTATCAGAATATCATAGTAGAATGTATCTTTGCATTACATTTTTACATACCTTATTTTTATCTTATGATTTATCGAATTCAAATGATGGTAACTAGTTTGGAAATGGAATTGGCTTTTAGAGTAACTTCTGTAATGAAATTAACTTGAGCAATTTAAGCTTATTCATGAAAATGAACGCAGCGGTTAACTGTTGAAGATAAACATCTAACTCCTATAAAAGGAGATTTGCATTCATTTCTAAATCATAATAGAATAAAATCGAAATCTGTATCCTTTTTTAATTAGAAGTTTCTTCCTAGAAGACATTCTTAGTTATTCTGACATGAAAGTCTGGTCTGATTCATAAGAAATGTTACAGCAACCCAAACACTGATGCTTTCAGAATGGCAGCAATTCTCAGCATAAGTCCTGGTCACAGGAACCAGCAAAATTGGAGATTTGAACAGCTATATTTTGTGCCACCCAGGGCATTCTCTAGTTAGAGGCCGTAACTGCCAAGTCTTCACCTTCAAGAAGTTTAAGATTTAGTGCCAGATGCAGTCTTATGAAGGCAACAAAGTACAGTATAGTGTGATAGGTGTTATAAAAGGTGAAATACTTGTGCTGAGAGCACCCGCAGGACAAGTACCTAACCCACTCTTGAGGGGGTTGGGAAGTTTTCACGCTGCTGCTGCCATTAATCACAGATAAAGTTTTGGGGACACTAACTATTGCCAGGCACTATGCCAACATATAGCATTCCCTTGATTTTTACTGATGAGAAAACTGAAGACTGAACATTAGGAACTGGGAGTTCCCTGGCAGTCCAGTGGTTAGGACGGCCAGAAAAAAAAAATTAGGAATTTACTCAAGATCAGAGAGCCAAGCCTTGAGATTCCCAGTCCATCCAACTCCAAAGTCTATGTCCCTAATTACCGATGCACTGAGCTGGACGAGCTCCACTTGGAGGCTTGTTACTGCAAGTGTCTTTGTAAGAGGGAGTAGGGCAGTTTATGAAGAGTTTGGGCTTCTGCTGAATGATTTCAAGGAGGGACTAGGGAAACAGGCAGCTTAGTAATTGGGTATCTCAGTAATTTTGATTTGGAGGAGAGAGGGAAAAAGGTAAGCCAGGGAAGTTATCCAATTATCAAAAGATGGGGGTTGTTAATCCTTTTGCAGTCGCAACCTGTCCTTGGGAGAAACACTTTTTTCTTGGTCTTGTCCCTGGCCTTGTATGTGTAAATCACGGTCTAATTATTAGCAGGGTTTATTTTGTTTTCTCAGTTCCTTACCCAACTGCCCCAGTTTAATTCCTTGTCACCTCTCACCTAGATTGCGTTATTCCGGCTGTACCCTTTATATTGCAAACCAGAGTAATTTACCTAAAACACAAATATGATCACAACAAGCCTCAACTTAAAATCTTGCAACGGTTCTCTGTTCCCTACAGAGCATAATTAAGGCTTCTTGGAATGGCCCTCCTCCACAACCTAGCCGCAGCGGTATTCAAGGAATACCGCTGTATTCCTTGAAACTTTCAAATTGCCCTTTATATTCGATGGCCAAAATTCTCGCGGTTCTGGCAGATCCCACCTTGTTTCACCTCTTAGTGCCTTTGCTTATGCTGGTTTACCTGCAATGCCATTACCGCCCTCTCCACCTGAGTAAAGGTCGTCTGCCTTCAAAGCAACTCAGGCATCAGAAAGCTCTCCCTGAATCTCCAGGCGGACTATGTTAAGTAATCTTAGTTGCCTGTACCATATTATCTAATCTATGAATTGGCCCTTCTCTGCCTCTAGATTGTAAATTCCTTGGGAGTAGAGGTTGCACCTTTGCAGCCTCGGTAGTTAATTTCGCCTATAGAGCCGGCAGGTGTGAATGGAAGGGGGCGGGGTAAGGAACTTTGTCTAAGGCGTTGATAGGTGGAACTATGGAAGGAGCCAGAGCCTCGGACTGGAAAGCAAGGCGAGCAGCGTGAGAGATGAGGCTTTGTGAATGGACGAGAAAGGGGGAGGTGTGGCTTTAACTTCCTGGCCACAAGACATCTCACAATGAGGTGGGGAGAGGGAGTGATAACGCACTGGGGAAGCGCTACGAGGGAAAAAGTACTTACAAGACGGGTTAGGAGCCCAGAGGATTTTTCGAGAAGGAGACATTTACTCGTACAGGATTTTGGAAGACGAGCTACCTACCTCCCGTCATCCGTCCTTCGTCAGCCAAGGTGGAGACAGGCTACCGCCCCTCTAGCCCGAGAGGCCGCGCAGCGACTGCAACTGCGCGCGGCTGCGGACGCCTTCAAGCCTGCCCCTTCCGGCCGACTGTTGCGGGGCGTGGCGGTGCTGGCAAGATGGCGGCGTCCGAGAAAATGATGTTTCCGGAGAAGCTAAGGTGAGCTGGGTTGGGGGAGGTGAGCTGACAAGAAAAGGGGACGGAGCGGACCGAGGCTGGGTTGAAGGATTTGCAGGCAGAAAGGGAGCTGGACCAAGCAGATAAGCCACCGCGGCAGCTCGATCCCTTCCCTTGGCGCGCCCCGGACTGTCCGCGGGCATCTGTGGGCTCAGGGAGGCGAGGAGGGGTACAGGTGACGGGATGGAGAAGACCTGCCGTCTGCGCAGGGGATGGCGAGGCGATGGTAAAAGCATGCTCTGTAATTAAAACACGGGAAGCAAGGTTTCACTTTCGAGCGCCCAAACGAGTTCCTGTCATTGGGCGCGGAGGAGAGGGGAGCTCAGGCAGCGTTGCAGGTGCGGCCACTGACGCTGGAGTGTGTTTGTGTCTTGTTTTTCCAGCCACAAAAAGTACAGGGCCTCCCTGAAGAAGGAGAAACGAAAGAAACGTCGGCAGGAACTCGCTCGACTGAGAGACTCAGGTAATGGATTCATCCTTTTTTCTGTGCATGAAACTGCTCCCCCGACTCCCGTCCTGAGGCCCCAGTGTCAGAAGGAAAGCAAGTACCGTATCCGAAAAAGAATTGCTGTGGCCACGGCCTCTCAAAAAGTTGTGTTAGACCCATGTCAGAAACAATGTTAACGTACTCAAGGGGTGGGGGGGGAGTCACGGTGAATCATCACCCACTGATTACGTGTTAAGTATTTATGAAGTATCTAATATTACAGGTGCAGGCATTACGAATTACAGTAGCTAGCACAGCCTTTGCACATAGTAAATATTCGGTGAATAGTTCTTTTTGTAAAACCAGCAGGAGTCGAGGGTTTTAGACACTTTGCAAGTTTCTCTTAAACTTCACTAACATGAGAGACCCCTTGTTGACATTATTTAAATATATATGCATAAAATTAGTTGTGAAACTTACTTGACTTATAAAGCAATATACTTACAAATCACAAAACCAAGTGAAATTATACAATTATACATCCAGTCCCCTGCAGTGGAAGCTCAGAGTCTTAACCACTGGACCACCAGGGAAGTCCCCATATCTACATTAATGTAATGTTAGGGATGATGGGAAATAGATGCTCACAACGTGAATATGGTACTGAGTGGAGTTTGGAATGCCACTACTACTGTTGCCCTGTGGTTATTTATCACTTTTTTTTCCTATTAAAATACTGTGGAACCTTGATCTGTACTGATGGTGGTGTCATTTGGCCTTCATGGCAGAATCTAACATTTGTATATTAAACCTACCTGTTTAATGAACTTAGTTGTAAAGTTGTATAGTGTAGTTATAAATGCAGATGAAAGCACTGAAATCACGCAGGAGTACTGAGTTATAATGGTTACCATACACATTAGCCAGAATATGCCTGTTAAATTATCCTAGACAATTCTTGAAGTCCACAGACTCAAGGAACCAGGATTCTCCAGCCTTGAGAAAATAGCCATGGAGGTTTTACTTACCATTGGAGTTACCTTGTAACTGTTTCAGTAGCATTACATGGGATACTTAGAATGGAAGGGGCAGTGCGTTGCCCTGCAGCCTGTATTAGCATCTCTGTTTTATTCGTTCAAAACTGGCCCACTAGAGGCAGGATAAAGCATCAGGGATAAAAGGAAAAACAGGTTAGGTTGGCGTTATTGATGCCCTTAGTGATTTCCCACCCTCCTTAAAGTTTTCAGCTTCCTTACTTTGTTTTCTTGTAACATGCCCCCACTTTTTAAAAGTCTTCTTTTTCTTTACATATTTTAAATCCAACATATTCCATTGATTTTTTATTCCCCTTTAACTTTGTAAAGTGCATTTGGAGTGAGCCTCTGTGAATAGGCAGGTGGATGTGTCCTTTGGCAGTTTAGTCAATTGAAGGATGCAGCTCACTGGTCTGCTCGTGATTATATATGGCTAATGAGAGATCCAAGACTAAGCGCTTGTCTCTGGATGGCTGCTCCTGCTTTGGCCTACTCCAACTCACAATTCTTTACTTAGTGGTGCTTCATGAATAGTGTGGTCTACCAAATACTGCTGTGGGTTGTAGCACACGTTGCATGGGCAAACATTACAGAAGGCTAGAATATAGAAGTATTCTGTAAGGATTGCTATAAGAGTGAATTGGCAAGTGATTGGTAGAAATTTCTGGAGTATCAACCTCTCTATTACAGGTAGCCTCTTTAGCCCCCAGTTCTACTTGAAATAATCTGAAACGAGCTGCATTATCAGAAATTAAGGTAACATGAAGGATAAAGAGCAAGTTGCAAAATTGTAGCATGATTCCATATACAGTTACATGTACAATACAATTAGATATACACTTGACCCTTAAACAACATGGGTTTTGAACTGCTCAGGTCCACTTATATGTGGATTTGTTTCAATAGTAAACACTATTGTACTACATGGTCTGCAGTTGGTTGAATCCAAGGATGCAGAACCACAGATACAGAGGAATCATGGATGTGGAGAGCCGACTCTAAGTTATACGTGGATTTTCAACTGCGTGGAGGGCTAGTGCCCATTAACCACTGCATTGTTCAAGGGTCAGCTGTATGGTGATTATCTAGGACTGGGTGGGCCTTTGGTTAGACCTATACTTAATATATGTGACAGACAATATCTTTTTCCTTTTAGCCTGAGATCTTCTGTTATATTTCCTTAAGATCACTTCAGTTTTCCTCCTTTTTTCCCCTCAAATTTAAATTCTGAGTAGAAGAGGATATAAATTTTTATTATATTAAAACTTATTTTCCCATGTTTTCATTTTATTTTTATTTTTTTGCGGTACGGCGGGCCTCTCACTGTTGTGGTCTCTCCCATTGTGGAGCACAGGCTCTGGACGCGCAGGCTCAGCGGCCATGGCTCACGGGCCCAGCCGCTCCGTGGCATGTGGGATCTTCCCGGACCGGGGCACAAACCCGTGTCCCCTGCATCAGCAGGCGGACTCTCAACCACTGCGCCACTAGGGAAGCCCCCATGTTTTTATTTTGAAAATGTTCCAATGTACAGAAAGTTGAAAAAATGGTTCAATAAACATCCATGAACCCTTCGTCTAGATTTGTCAATTGTTAACATTTTGCCTTACTTTCTCTCTATGTATAGATAGATAGATCCATATGTACAAATTTTTTCTGAACCCTTTGCATATCAGTTGCATATACATACCCCTTACCCCTAAATACTTCAGCCTGCATCTCTTAAGAATAAGGACCATAATACTAAACAAATAAAGGAACATTAATTCAGTAATATATATACAGGCCATATTTAAACTTTCCCAATTCAAGTTTGATTATTTTGAAAAGCTCAAGCCAGTTGTCTTGTGGAATGCTCTGCATTCTAGATTAGTCTGTCTTCTGATTGGCTTCAGGTTACACTCTATAGCAAAATACTACAAAGCTGATGCTGTGTAGCTCTCATTGCATACATCAGGGGGCCTCTCATGTCAAATTGTTCCACTCCTAATGATGCAAGTGTGGTCTAAGTGTTGCCAATCAGATGGCTCCATTGTAAAAGATGTTCCTGCCTTTGTAATTAGTACTCGTCTGAGGGCTGATATTTTGAGATAGTGTAAATAAATATCCTCTTCCCAAATAAATATCCTCTTCCTACAGTGGGGTGCAGAAGTGAGGACTTTTCTACTTAAGTCTTTCTACATTTTTTAGTTGCCATTCTTCTATACAGGTGGATGTTCCCTCTCACACCTCACCATCTTTTGGGGTATCACTATGGAACCATCAATAAATTTTTTAAGTTTAATGTGTTATCTACTACCATTATTGTTCTTTTCAGTGTTCACATTGTTCCAATTTGGGCGATCGGGGCCCTTTATTATTAGAAAGTTTTAAAAACAGGTTTGTACCATATTTGTAAAGATGAAAAATTGTATGTAAGTTTTTCCCTGAATTATTGACCAAGGTTTTGTAATATACAGATAGTGTACTAAAACATTGACATTCCTTCAGGACTCTCACAGAAGGAGGAGGAGGAGACAGCGGCGGATGCCTTTATTGAAGAACAACGACGAGAAGAAGAGAGGCTGCTGGAGAGAGAGAGGTCAGCACTGATTGAAGCGCTTCCTGCGAACCCAGTTATTTTACTTGAATATCCTAAATCTTCGGTAACTAGGGCGGGTCTTCTTTATACAATCTTATACAAAATAGGTCTTATAAAATACCCTGGATAAACTGTTTAAACCGCTAGCTGATGGGCTGAAAAAAGATTTTGTCTTTAAAAAAAAAAAAAGTATTATTCACTCTTTTTGCTCATTGGTAAATGTTTTTGAAAAAAAATCCAAATAATTAAGAAGTGTAAAAGTATTATTCACTCTTTTTGCTCATTGGTAAATGTTTTTGAAAAAAAATCCAAATAATTAAGAAGTGTAAACAGTGAAAGGGCTTCAGTAAACTCAACACACCAAAGATAGCCCCAATAAGAAGGTAAGAAAGAAACTATAGATGTAGTATATATGTATATTTCTATCGTGGGATGATATTTATACCTATTTTTCTATAAATTGCTTTTTTCGCTATATAGGACATTTATTTCAGTGTTGGTGCAGAGATCTAATTCAACCATTTCAATAGCAACACAGTATCCATTGTATGACTGGCATAATTTATTTTCTATTCATAATTTATAGTTCTCTACTGATGGACATTCAGGTTATTTACTATTAAATAACATTCACTTACCATGTACTATTAATTTACTCTTATTTACTATTAATTTATTATTATTTTGCATTCAGGCTTTTTACTATTATAAAAAAGTTGCAGTGAGTATCCATGATTATAAATCCATGGTAATTGTCCTATTATTTCCTTAGGAAAATGCCTAGAGGAGAAGTACACGTAAAAGGCAGATGGGCAGGTAGAAAGGGCATCCAGATTGCAGTTTGCAGCCTTTCCAAGAGTGAAGCAAGGTGCCCATCTCTCCACACCTTCACTCACACTAGGTGTTATCAGTCCTTAAAACTCCTTTAGTGAAAAGTCATATTTCATTGTTTCAAATGTACATTTAAAAAAATTTTTTTATTAGAGTATAGTTGATTTACAATGTTGTGTTTGTTTCTGCTGTATAGCAAAGTGTATCAGTTATACATATACATATATGTACTCTTTTTTAGATTATTTTCCCATATAGGCCATTACAGAGTATTGAGAAGAGTTCAAATGTACACTTCTTAATTAGTAGGGTTGAATATCTTTTTATATATTATCTATTTGTAGCTTGCTTAGTTCTTGCACCTTTCTCTTTTGGGTTTCATTTTTTTTTAAGTTTATTGTGTAAGCAATGTTATTACTTGATTAAGGATATTAATCCTTTATCTGTCCTGTGTGTGATGTATATTTTTCTCATTTGTCATCAGTCCTAACTTGGCTTATCGTGTTACTCACATAATTTGATCTCCATGTCGTCAATTTCATCGTGTTATCTAGCCTTGATGTCTGATTTCAAAAGGCCGCCCCCATCCCCAGATGACAAAAATATTCTGCTCTTTTTCTCTTTTGGTATTTTTCAGGGGGTAGTTTATTTTTTATTCCCCAAGTGGTACACAGTAATATGAATCTGCTTAATGCTACTCGACTGTACACTTAAATGGTTAAAATGGTAAATTTTATGGTATGTATACATTGCCACAATAAAAAATAAATAATTTTTTAAAGGAGAAAAAACTTTATAGGTCCTGTCTAGCTATTTAGTGTGTTCACTGGAAATGTTGCTTCTTTTCTTGTAATTAGTTCCTGTTACCCAAATAAGCACATAAATAGGTGGAAATATGAAAATGCTGAAAAAAAAAAAGTAGTAATGATTGGGAACAGGGAGTTGGATTCAGCCAGATCTGCATTGCAGTCCTGGCCCTGCTACTTACTAGCTGTGTTCAAGTTGCTTAATCTCTCTAAGCTTCAATTTCCTCGCCTTAAATATGGACATAAACAGGGACTTTCCTGGTGGTCTAGTGGTTAGGACTCCACGCTTCCACTGCACGGGGCACGGGTTCGATCCCTGGTTGGAGAACTAAGATCTCACATGATGCAGCCAAAAAAAAAAACCATCGATCATAGTACCTACAGCATAGAATTGGGGAGATTAAATGAGATTAATGAGGTGGTAAGTGTATAGCGCTTAACGTAGCGTGAGCAGATAGGAGATGCTGTAATATCTCTGGTTGTTCTTACTACTAGAGATTTCTGTAATGATAAAGATGATATGTATAGCATGAAATAGGGAAGTCATTTTTCTTGCTTTCCCATTTACTTAGATGCTTCTTTTAAATCACATACACATGTCTTTGTGTTCCCTTGATTTTTGTTTATTCCTGTACGAGTTGCATAATACTTTATTGTTGAAAAGCAGGAAATTTATTTGAAAATACTGAATGGCTTTATGTACTACTTAAAAGGATGTGTATAGTGTCAAAGGTAAACAGAGCCGGACATTAAAGTGCAGGAACAAACTTTATTCAGTAACTCCTGACAGTAGGGGAAGACCTGAGCTCCATTCTGGTTTGTGCAGAGGCGATTTAGGCATTTAAAAGGGAGAATGAGGAAAGTGAACAGTACCAGGAGTTGATCCCTGTGAAGGTGACCAGGAAGCTGTGTTCATTAGTGGGCAGTTAGGGAAGTTAGGGCTTTATCCTCGCACAGAGACTGGGAGCCAGAGGCCTCATCCTTCTTAATGACTGCATTTCCCAGGAATGGCTCTCAGGCCCTTGAGAGAGACCCTTATGAGCTGTAAGAGACACATATTCATAATTACGAGCCCTTTTGAGTGATGCTCTAGGAGAGGGAAGGCAGAGGCCTATTATCAGGTGTTGGCCAGAGCAAACAGTCCATTTTCTAGGCAGCATTGAGTTTTCTCAGGCAGGCATTTTAATGTCTTGGGGGGTGGGAGGTGATGGGGTCATCCTAGGGACACAGCCTTATGCTGCTAAAAGGCATGCTAGAGTTTGCTCAAGTCTCTTAGTGCAGGGGGTTGACAGAGTTATGTGCCCAGAGTTCTAGAGTTCTCAGTATTATATCCAAGTTACTAAGTTTTAAAGTTTGTAATATTTTACTTTTTTGTGGTCTTAAATGTATATACACTTTGGTTCAGTTTATTTACAATGAATATCTTCCTCAAAAGGTTTATGAATCAGAGTTCTGCACACTGAAACATTTACGTATACTCTATGACATACACAGGAACGTTGACACATGCAACATGCCAGTGTCTACTATGGCTAAAAGATGGGTTCCTGGAATCTGTAGTTGGAAATGGAATACTTTTTCCCATCAAGTATTTGAAATTGTGGTTGGGTCCCCAGACTAGACATAAAACCTTATTTAACTGCTAATGTCCCTGAAGTAATATAGAACAGTTTCTCATATTTCATTTTCCTTTTACAAATTCAGTGGGAAAATGCAGTCTAGGTTTTAAACACTTAATCGGCTAATAAACTTTTGAAATATAACCCATCTTTAAGTTGGAAACTTGTGGTATTAGATATCTGAGACACCATTTTAAGATAAGATCACTCTTTATAATTGGTCATTTCAAAAAATAAACTAGACACCCACTAATCTGTTTTTGTAACTCTTTGTCATCTTTTCTTACAACCTGTAGCTTTCTTTATTTTAAAGACACGATCACGATGTAGTTCTATTTTTCTTCTCTCAGCAGTTAGGTGCTTGGGGCAAACCACAGGAGTCTCTCAGCTGTAAAGAGTAGAAGTCCAAGGGTTTACAGCAGGAGATGTCAGGTTTTTATCATGCTGCAATCCTGTGATGGGCACGTTCAAAATGCATAGAACAGGAAGGGTGGTACTTCCTGAATGTGAAAAGCTGGATGTTACTCACTTTATTGGCACCCACACATCACTGTGGTCAACCTAAAGGGAAAGCTAGAGTGTCATTGTTTTGTGTAAAGATATTACAGATAGGAAATGTAGAAGTAGTGATTTTATGCTGTCACCCTCTAGGACGATATGCTAAAATGTAGTGCTTTTCCAATATCACTACTCACCTCTCGATCCTCTTACCTCCACTTAACTGCTTTCTAGAAAATACCTTTCATGATACTTTCGTCATTCCCAAAATCCCATTTGCTATCATATATGTGTGTGGATGTATTTGTAGATTAGTGTCCATTCCTTTTATCTGATCACATCGTTACATAAATAGGCAAAAATTACATGAGGAGTGGTTGCTGCGGGAACAGAAGGCACAAGAAGAATTCAGAATAAAGAAGGAAAAGGAAGAGGCGGCTAGAAAACGGCAGGAAGAGCAAGAGGTATGGTATTAATCAGATAACCAGTTAACCAAAATGACTCTCATTGAGTTACATACCTTGAACTTTAAAAATCGGATATTATCCATTTTACCAGTGTTAAAGTTTTTCATTTATTTGCCCCATATGTGAAATGTTGTAAAAAAGTGAGTCTGAAAAATAATTACCTTTCTTCTTTCTTTTTTCCTCTGTAAAGAGAAAGTTAAAGGAAGAATGGGAAGAACAGCAGAGAAAAGAGAGAGAAGAGGAGCAGCAGAAGCTACAGGAGAAGAAGGAAAGAGAGGTGATTCCCGTCACAGGAGGATAGATGCACTGCGTATCCTCTTAGTGAGCAGATGGGGCGGGTGATAGGCTTGAAGGATAAGCTACAGGCATGTCAGGTTTGGACTTGGTTTTTTCTTTAGAAAGAGTCATGTTTTTAGTTTGGATATACACTAGCGTTTCCTTATGATGCTCTTCTTTGGGTGGGTGCTGTGGCAGATGCCTTAAATGAAGGTTTTCCTTCATCTCTGCTGACGTTACTCTCTATACCAGGGATTGGCCAACTTTTTCTGTAAAGAGCCAGAGTAAACATTTTAGGCTTTATGGTCTGTATGGTCTTTGTTGAAAATGTCCAACTCTGCCAGTGTCCCGTGAAAGCAGCCATAGGTGACACGAAAATGAAGGGTGTTGCCATGTTCTAATAAAACCTTACTGTTGTATTGATTAAAAATCGGCAGCTGGCCCCTGCCTTACACTTTGTACCACTCTAGAGCAAATGGTGTTCTTCGGAGGTTTTGCTGTATATGGGTTGACTTACTTAGAGAATACTATTTTGTATAGTTTCCACCTTTGTTTGATTCATAAGAGACTTCACTGCTTTGGACGTGTCAGCGAGAACTAATAGATTGAAAGAAGTCAGACTCAAATATTGAGGGATGAGGAAATATTTTTTGTTATTAAATCTTGACTTCCTTTCTAACTTGTGCTATAAAGGCAATTGTAGCTAACCTATAGTTGCTCACACACAAAAAAAGAATCTATAAGGTATATGTATATATCCTCTATATCTTCCAGGATTGTTTTTAAAGATTGCTTTGGTCTATTTTGCTGCTGTTCCTTAACAGTGTATTTATTTCAAAGATACCACAGCTCATCTTTCCTTGACTGATTCATCAGGATGTATCTTTTCTGTGATAATGCTATGTATGAATAGCATAAAATTGGGTAATCACCAGATTACGGGGGAAAATGCATTTGTTTACATCCTGGTCATGATGGGGTAGAAGCAACCTTTGTTTCTTTTGTCTCAGGCCATCAGTTAATTCCAGTGCAAATTTTAAATACCCTTATTTGAGTACTGCTTTCTAGATGAGGCGAGATCATGCTAAGTTTTTAGGGGGCAGGAAAATTGTTTGGAGCTTGTTATTTTTTTAGTAGAGAGTAATAAATTCCCATTTTAACAGTGGAATGTTCTTCAACTGAGGTCTTTCTGGCACCAGATAAAAGCTAACGCTTTTGTTTCAAAGGAAGTCTGGTGAGACATTAAGGAGAAGTGGGTAAAATGAAGTCGATTCTAAGCATATATAAAGGGATCTGCATTCTTTGTTTCTCCTGTAAGCTAGATGCTTCTCTAGGGGTTGGAGATAGGGCAGCGAAAAAGATCTGTACTCACTGAGTTCGGTTTCTAGATGACGGAACTGAATATAAGCAAGCAAAAAAGGTCATTTGAAGTGCTCTAAGGTAATGTTAAGTGGTATAAAGGAATAAAGCATTAGAAAAAAAAAAGAAATAAGGCAGAATGTCATGTGACAGAGTGATCGGGGTAGGAAAGTACTTCTTCCGATTGCCTGTCCAGGAAGACGTCTCCAAGGAGAAGCCGACGTGTGAGCTGACGCCTGAATGCAGAGATCTCAGAGAGAAGGGCTCCAGGCAGAGGGGGGACGCCCTGAGCGTGGAGCTGAACGGAGGTCAGGGTGCCTGAATCCTAGAGACCAAAGGAAAGAGCAGCAGGGGTGGGGAGGAAGTCAGGAGGGTAGGCAGGGTCATTCATGTAAGGCCTCCTGGGTGGGAAGGACGAGTTTGGATTTTACCTAAAGTGTCATGGGAAGCCATTAAAGGGTTTTTAATCAGGGATTGACTTCATCTAATTTATATCGTTACTTTTAACAGATCATTCTAACTTTTGTATAAAGAATGGGGGATGGGGGTGGGGAGTGGTGACCAAGGAGGCAAGAGTGGATATATGGTGACCAGTTAGAAGGCTGCTGTTCCAGACAGGACATGATGGTGGTTTGGATGACAGTAGTGCTTAATACAGAGAAGTACAGAGATTTGGGGTGAGTCGTGGCACAGTCAACGGAACTCTAGCTGGTAGGCTGAATGGACTGGGAAGGGAATTCAAGTCATACTTTTAGCTTTTTAGTTTGAGCAGGTGGTCAGATGGCAACACCGTTTACTGAGATGGGCATTTAGATGGGCAAGGGGTAGGCAAGAGTGAGGTTTGTTTTGAGCACGTTAAGTTACTGAGGACCCTTACATGGCCAGGCAGAGTTAATCAAGTAAGCAGCTAGACATATGAGTCTTCTATGTAATGCTTTAAGGAGCTAGGGAAGAGAAGTCTGTCGAACATAATTTAAAACTTATTTAAATGCCAAGGAGGTCAAAATTTACTGGCATATTTCAGGACTGACTTTGCCTTATCGGAAAGTTTGAGATTTTGTATCAATCCCAGTTGCTGCTGTTCATGTCATAATGTAGCATCTGTTAAATGTCTGTGATGTTTCAGCTAGCATTGTCTTTTATGATATTCACTAATACCTCATCTTAAAAACTAGAATGTGGAATATATGTTCAAATCTACTAAATACTACTCTTACTGAAATTATTAGAAGACTATGTTTTGCAATGTGTGCTGTTAAATGTCCTAGTTGAATGAAGACTCTCAGCTATATGTGCTATAGAAAGCAAATTAGAACCTGAAGCCTTTTGTGTGCATAAGTTTTTTTAAAAATTGTGACACATGAGATTCTTAACCAGAGAAACCAGATGTGACTTACCTGACTTTGAGGTTTTCATTAGTCCTATGTTTGCACCATTTGTAGGAAGCTGTGCAGAAGATGCTGGAGCAGGCTGAAAATGAGGTATTTTCAAAAGCTTTCATTAAGAATTTGAGACCGATGAACATTTCTTTAAAAACAATATTTCCAATAATGTTAATTTCATGGTAAGCTACTTAGATCCTGTCTGAATGTGGGAATCTCCTGTGTGGCTCTGTGCTTTGTACCGCAGCAACAACAAAATTGAACTGATGAACAAAAGCAAAGGTTACCCTGGTGGACTGGACTTGTTTATAGTCCTTAAAGTGTGTGTAACCAGCATCACACACACTTAAGCCCCGATGGATGGTTTAACTTGATTCACAGTAACTTAGATTGGTCTCAGGGGGTGGTTCCCTAAGAAGTCCTTCAACCCTTTTAGGAATGGATGGACAGAAGGGAAACCTTGGTGACTGCTCCTGGTAGCCATATCGATGCCTGATGATGGGCAGTGACTGGGAGCCAGGAGAGACATACAGCCCCTGTCTCATGACAATTGTTTGTAGAGTCTAGATTGTGTGATACAACTTGAATGTGTATATTCTTACATGAATCTGTTTTTATTTTTGACCAAAATATTTCGAATACCTTTTAAACATTTACTTCTTCATGGATTTTTAACACCAAGTAAAGTCATGGTTATTTTTAACAGTTGGAAAATGGCACCACATGGCAAAACCCAGAACCACCCATGGAATTGAGGATAATGGAAAAAGATCGAGCTAATTGTCCATTCTACAGTAAAACAGGAGCTTGCAGATTCGGAGATAGGTAACCAATTTTGCTTTATTGTGTCAGAGTTAAGTGACTCAAAATGTTGAGGTTTTTGAGTTGGCACGGGCTGGAGTTTGAAATGTTCATAGGCATCTGCTGCATTCTTGCTGCTGCTCCGGTTCCCCCAGCTGAGCATCCCCTGCTCCCTCCACACCCCCATACCTCTTCTCTGGGTGGGCTTCGTCCAGTTCTCTGGCAGGGCTTCCTTTGCGTTCCTCCCACAGCTATCTGAAGACCTTTTGCTTTTATTTCCTTCCTGCACTTGTATTAGTCCACATGGGACAGCTGGGATGGGGAAATAATCTATTTCAAAAGACTGGAGCAGTCTGGCTTTATTTTTTGAATGGCAAACACTGTACACAAAAGAGGCTTTAAAAACTGGCATGCCGGGCTTCCCTGGTGGCGCAGTGGTTAAGAATCTGCCTGCCAATGCAGGGGACACGGGTTCGTGCCCCGGTCCGGGAAGATCCCACATGCTGCGGAGCGGCTGGGCCTGTGAGCCATGGCCGCTGGGCCTGCGCGTCCAGAGCCTGTGCTCCGCAACGGGAGAGGCCACAACAGCGAGAGGCCCGCGTACCGCAAAAAAAAAAACCCCAAAACTGGCATGCCCAAAGGGATATCTGTGAAAGACAGGATCCGAGTGAGTAGAGGAAAATTCTAATACGCGTTCTCAGTCTGCTCTGATTCAGGAACAGACACCAGGTTCAACATCTGGCTTTAGCGGCTGTCAAGGTGGGAAAGTTACTTAAGCCCTCTGTGCCTTAGTTCCCTCACCTGTAAAATGGGGATTAAAAGCAGTACCCCTCGGGCTTCCCTGGTGGCGCAGTGGTTGAGAATCTGCCTACCAATGCAGGGAACACGGGTTCGAGCCCTGGTCTGGGAAGATCCCACATGCCACGGAGCAACTAGGCCCGTGAGCCACAACTACTGAGCCTGCGCGTCTGGAGCTTGTGCTCCGGAACAAGAGAGGCCGCAACGGTGAGAGGCCCGCGCACCGCGATGAGGAGTGGCCCCTGCTCTCCGCAACTGGAGAAAGCCCTCGCACAGAAACGAAGACCCAACACAGCCAAAAATAACTAAATAAAATAAATAAATAAATAAAATAAAATAAAAAAAAGCAGTACCCCTCTTCTAAGGCAGTTGTGAGTGAATGCAGGGAAAGCAGGGAGAACATGGCAGGCCCATGGCAAGTTCTGAGTGTTTGCTCGTATTTTCATTTCGTTACTGTTGCCCTTATTCTCTGAGACACTCTGCTTCCCTCCCTCTTTTGGATCAATGATTTTAAAACAAGACATTCATGTGGAAAACTAAGTGTTGATGTTTTCATTCATTTAGCAAATATTTCAATACCAACTGTGCCAGGCAATGGTGAGTTTTATAATTTGGCTTGTTTATGAATGAACAGCTTAAAGTAGATAAATAATTCATAATGGTGAGTAAATCCATCTGAGGCAAAATCTAATTATTACTTTTCATTCTGCAGAAGAAAAGATCTAATTATATCTTAGTGTCCTATTCATCATAAAAAGGGATATGAATAGGCAAATTCATATGTATTTAATGAGAAACTGTATGTTGTCTCTCATGTTTATTTTATTCATAAAATTTTCCATGCTGTTTTATTTCCTTCTTTGAAAATGTGAACCTTCTCTAGCTTTCTCTTTCTTTTTTAATTTAAGCCTTCACATCATTTTACATTTTTTAAGAACAGTGGTTCTCAACCCTGGATGCACACACTAGGATCATTTAGAAAGCTTGAAAAAAATTATGTCCTACCTCAAATTGATTAAATCAGAGTTTCTGAGACTTGGGCACCCTAATTTTTGAAATGTACTCAGGTGTTTCTGATGGGCCCAGGATTGAGAGTCACTAATGTAGGATTTGTGACTCCTCTTATATTTTATAGCTGGGATTGTATATGCCCAGAATACCTGTGAAAGGAGTCACAGGATCCGGTCAATAGTGAAAGTCTCCTCTTGAGGAACTGGGAACTAAGGAGGGGAGAAAGACTTTACCCCCCTTCGTATCCTTAGAAGTGTTTCCCAAATGTATGTTTAATTTCATCAAAATAGTAATAATTGGGGCTTCCCTGGTGGTGCAGTGGTTGAGAGTCTGCCTGCCAATGCAGGGGACACGGGTTCGTGCCCCGGTCCAGGAAGATCCCACATGCCGCGGAGCGGCTGGGCCCGTGAGCCATGGCCGCTGAGCCTGCGCGTCCGGAGCCTGTGCTCCGCAACGGGAGAGGCCACAGCAGTGAGAGGCCCGCGTACAGAAAAAAAAAAAACAAAACAAAATAGTAATGATTGATGTAAAACATCCCCCACCAAAGATAAAGTGTACAGTGACTTAGCTTTGAAAGACAGTTGAGACTCAGTGTGAGTCACCTTTGCATTGGCGGGGGTGGGGTAGGGGTGGGGAATTGAACCAAATTGTATGTAAGGTTTCCCAGCTGCAGGAGTCCTCAATTATGATATGTCTATAACATTTCCCTAAATGTGAAGACTTGTGGTCATCGGATTCTGGAGTCTTCTGCTGGGCATAAGTGAGAGAAGGGGAGATGTCCTAAGTGGTTTCAGGAAATCAGTTGACAGTACTTATTTGTGAAAAGGGGAATGGACTCTCAGGCTCTCAAAACCCATCCCTGAGGGCCGTTTCAAGGAAATATTGACGGTGGTCAGCTTAGTTTGTGAACCTTTCTTTTTTTTTTTTTTTTTTTTTTTTTTTTTTCTGCGGTACGCGGGCCTCTCACTGCTGTGGCCTCTCCCGTTGCGGAGCACAGGCTCCGGACGCGCAGGCTCAGCGGCCATGGCTCACGGGCCCAGCCGCTCCGCGGCATGTGGGATCCTCCCGGACCGGGGCACGAACCCGCGTCCCCTGCATCGGCAGGCGGACTCCCAACCACTGCGCCACCAGGGAAGCCCTGTGAACCTTTCTTAATATATTCACAGGCATGTGAAATTTCACCATCACAACTATCAAAAAACAGTATGAGAGCGATTTGGGTATTTGCATGATTCAAGTGATCAGTTGTGAAATAAGATTCCATGAAACCAGCAATTACAAAATCCAGCACCATCCCTTCAAACAAAGATACTGCCCCCCTTTCACAGAGAGCCCCAGTGACTTGCTCCAGATCATACAACTGTTCTTTTCTGTTAAGGTCTGTCGCAACATCAGGCACTCCCATAAGCTAAGCATTTCTTTGGTTGCTTTGTTTTCGTAATTAGTACGAGTTTGATTCTAGAACCTTTTTGCACTTGGAGTCACAGCTTTGAGGGGAGTTCAATTTTTTTTTTTTTTTGGTCCTAAAAGAACATAATCACTGATGAAAAGTAAAATTTATTAATCAGAGTAGTTATTTATACCTCACTTGTTTCCAGAAGTGATTTAAAGAAGGCTCACAGGGCTTCCCTGGTGGCACAGTGGTTAAGAATCTGCCTGCCAATGCAGGGGACACGGGTTCGATCCCTGGCCTGGGAGGGTCCCACATTCCACGGAGCAACTAAGCCCGTGTGCCACAACTACTGAGCCTGAGCTCTAGAACCCACGTGCCACAACTACTGAAGCCTGTGCGCCTAGAGCCCGTGGTCCGCAACAAGAGAAGCCACCGCAATGAGAAGCCAGCGCACCGCAACAAAGACCCAGCACAGCCATAAATAAATAAATAAATTTATGAAAAATAAAATAAAGAAGGCTCACAATCTACTACACTAAGTTTAATAAAATAAAAGAAATTGAAAGCAAGGAAAGGAGAAGAAAGTGAGTTATTGTGAACGTACAATACATTTGGCTTTGGAGTTGTATCCATCCCAGGCAGAAATGAGCTATGTAGTTCTTACCAAAAAGGAAATGAGTGGGATCTCTGGAAAGACAAAGATTTTCCAGGCATCAGAGTCTAAATGTTTCTCCCGTGGAATACTATATAAAGACATTGAGTAGGAAGGTGGACAGTAACTTTGATAGATGTTTTATTAACAGTTGCATATGTAATTTTCATGAGAATATTTCTCACAAAAACCTTCAGTAAATAATCACAGCCTACCTTTAGCATGTAGCTTGATTCTATAAAGGACAAAGGTAGTGGGTGCCTGGAGTGCTCCCCTGAAAAAAGAAAAAGAGGCATAGTCAGTTAGCTCTACCTGAGTGGGCACTTGGAGACCCATGCCATTTATTGGCTGTCCTTTGGTTAAGATAGTGTCCAACTACATGATTTTGTGGCAGTCTTACTTGATTCAAGGATCTGAGTAAATAGCATGGCCTAAACCAGGAGTCCCCAAACATGGCTAACCTTCAGGACCAGGTGGGGAGTTACTCTGAAAACATGGGTTCCCCACTCTTGGAGTTCTGAACAGATGGTCTAGGGCAGGACCTGAGAAATCTCAGTTCTTCCCAGGTGATTCTGAGAATCACATGGGTTTGGTACCACAACTTTAGACTGCCTTCCCAAATATCTCTTGTCTTAGCTGACTTTTCAGTAGAACCTATAGGGCTGGCCTTAAATGCGCTCAGATTATATGGACTATCTCTAGGCCAAGTGGGATTTTTCCCTAGATGGGGACTTTGGTGCTGTTCCAAAACTCACAAATGTTCATTTGACATCCTGGGTACTAGAGCCAAGTTCATTCAGTTATGATAATCCCATGAGAATTTTAACCTTGTTAAATTGGTTTCTCATTTAATTCTGTATGTGCTCCATACTTGTAAAATTCTGGTTCTGCTAACACTGCCAACCAGGTTGAATCCTCGTTCTTTTTTCTGTGGGTATTTGTCCTTGGGAAGATGGATCTCATTACAAGGTCTCTGACTGAATAATCTAGGAGGGTCCTTTGAAAAATAGAAAATTTCACTTTAATGAACACAGATTGCCCATTTCTGAGCTGGGCATGGTGTATGCGGGGCATTCTGTGTGCATTGTCTCACTAGGTGTACAGATGTATGTTACAGACACTGGAAAGTGAGCATGAGTTAAACGTTTATTCATTTCAGGGCCATTGTTTTTTTCTAACACCTGCCTTGTTTTTCAACTTTTTTTCTTCCAAAGTTCTGGGGATTTTTTTCTAAAGTTCTTGTTTTAACTAATTTTTAAACTAGAAATTTAATCAGGAAAATTTTGATGATTTGGAATCCTAAACTGCATTTTTTTCCTTCATTTTACTTGAGGAGAAGGAAGTAAATAAGAAAGTAAACTCATATAAAAGATTTTTTTAAAAAATTACTCAGTTACAACCCGGTCCAGTTTAAGCTATGAAAAGAAAATTGTTCTTCACAATGGTTAACCTTCATTAAAGAGAAATTCCTTACATTTAGCACATCATATAACACACAGGCAGTAGACTGTCGATAAGCTCGGATCTCTGGGATCTTCTCTCCCCAGCCATGTGACCTGGGTACGTGTGCTTCTCTAGGCCTCACTTTCTTTCTTTCAAAGTGGAGAAAATACTAGCCCTGGCTGTCCTAACAGTTTGCAAGGATCAGAAAAAGAATATAAAAATGCCATGAAAACTATGAAATGCGATCCATTTAGCTGAAACTCTCAGAATACCCTTTTCTCTAAGTGTCGGGTTTGTTGGCGATTGTATGGAACCAGGATTGCACTGTTCTCACCTTGTCCGGAGTCCCATGCTCGGTGTCTGTGTGCCTTTCATCACGGTCCGTCATGCCCATGCATCTCTTTCCCGGTGCTTCCACATGTGTAAGGCTTCCTGAACTTCAGTAAAAGGCAGCTGAATGGCATCTGAACTTGGAAATAATTCCCAACCTTACATTTTAATGAGACCCAATATATTGGTCAGTTTTAGAACAGTTTTTTTTTTTTTAATGCTGGATACTATTTTTTAAAATAAATTTATTTATTTTTGGCTGCGTTGGGTCTTTGTTGCTGTGCGCGGGCCTTCTCTAGTAGCGGCGAGCGGGGGCTACTCTTCGTTGCGGTGCACGGGCTTCTCATTGCGGTGGCTTCTCTTGTTGCGGAACTCGGGCTCTTGACGTGCGAGCTTCAGTAGTTGTGGCTCGTGGGCTCTAGAGCGCAGGCTCAGTAGTTGTGCACGGGCTCAGTTGCTCCACGGCATGTGGGATCTTCCCGGACCAGGGCTCGAACCCATGTCCCCTGCATTGGCAGGTGGATTCTTAACCACTGCACCACCAGGGAAGCCCTTAGAACAGTTTTTGTTTTTTGTTTTTTTTGCGGTACGTGGGCCTCTCACTGTTGTGGCCTCTCCCATTACGGAGCACAGGCTCCGGACGTGCAGGCTCAGCGGCCATGGCTTATGGGCCCAGCTGCTCCGCGGCATGCGGGATCTTCCCGGACCGGGGCACAAACCTGTGTCCCCTGCATTGGCAGGCGGACTCTCAACCACTGCGCCACCAGGGAAGCCCTAGAACAGTTTTAAGTGTTGAAATTTAAAGTCTGAATGGGGTTTATCATCTTACAGTTCAGTTGAAACAGCTAAGTTGCTTGAGTATCTCACAGTTTAAAGCAAGCCTTTTATGTGTAATTTCTCACCATTGGAATGCTGAAGTTTTTCCTTCATACGCAGGTGTTCACGTAAACACAATTTCCCGGCATCAAGTCCCACCCTTCTTATTAAAAGCATGTTTACGACTTTCGGGATGGAGCAGTGCAGAAGGGACGACTATGACCCCGACGCAAGTCTGGAGTACAGCGAAGAGGAAACCTACCAGCAGTTCCTGGACTTCTATGACGATGTACTCCCCGAGTTCAAGAACGTGGGGAAAGTGATACAGTTCAAGGTGGGCACATGCAGTGCGCGTGGAGGACGGGACTAGTTTACCTCCCTCTGAAGCACCGGATGGGATGGGAAAGCGAGGGCACAGGCTCTCTGCCTGGGTGGGATGTGCGCTATGGTGGAGGGCCTGGCACCATGTTGGAAGGAAATGTTAATTCTTTCTCTCTCTCTCTCCATCCATCTCATTGCCATTACGGTTGAGGTACTACTTGAAATCTTAAACAGGTACTAGCATGACATTTCCTGGGTTCTGAGGTTTTGATGGGAAAAGATATTTCATCCATTCAGTACCTTTATGGTCCCATTCTTTTGCAGCCTGTGAATTCTCTGCATAAGGTCCTCTGCAGATAGGTATCCAAGCGTTCGCTTAGGGGCTGCGTATGATGCGGAATGCCCTCCCTCCCGTGGTCGGTCTCCCCTAGAGCCGAGGAGAGCAGAGTGTGACAATCCTCTACTTACTCCACCTACCGAGGTGGTTGATTTGTTGTTACTGTATTGTGTTGATGGTGCCTGCTTGCAGCTTCCACCCAAGGTGCATGTTCTTTCTTCTGGAGCTCCCCAAGAACATAAACCTTGATTCCTTTCCCTTTTTTATTTTTACTTTGTTTTTATTCACTGAATACTCTCAATACTGAAAATAGTGTTCCCAGAGTCATGGTTTGTGATGCAGCATAGGGGGTAAAAGAAGTGTTCAGATTACAGAGTTATTTTAAAACATTCCTTAAAGCAAGCGTGAAGTCAGGTGTAATGGCTGCTGCTCCTGGGCCCAGTGGTCAAATCCTAGCACAGTGAAGTCTCCTGCTGTCTGCGATTTGATCAGATCCGAACCTGAATGATTTTGTTATGTTAGGATGGGGGAAATGGCCCATAATTTGGAAAGAGATAGGAATAAAGCTGTGAATTTTTTCTGCTAGTTGGAAATGACAGTGGAAATTTGGAACAGCTAAGAAACAGAGCAACTGTAGCCCTCGTGAAATTCAAGGCTATCCTTCTTACTACTGATTTCAAGATTTTAAAAAATTCTTTCAGAATTTCTCTTTCCCCTTTACCTTTTCTTTCTGTTGCATGCGCTTTCCCGTCTTCACAGTACTTCTAAGTGCCTGGCCACACACGACTCGGTGCCACGTGAGAAGCACCGCTGAGGAGCTGGTGTGCTGACTAGCCGTGGGCTCTTTGCCTCTTTGTGCCTTTTACTCATCCCTGAAGGGCGAGGACTGGACTACATCAGTGTTTTCCCGCATGGGGTCCCTACATTATACTGCTTCTGGGAAGTTAGTGTTGGAGCTTTCAACACCTCAGGCTGCTTAATGGAAATCACCCCCATTATCTGCAACAGGCCGTACCTACTAACCGTGGAGTTTTTTTTTTCTTTTGTTGAGAATTCTGTCAGCCAGGCTCATGCTAATCATGTTGGCAGTTATAAATGGAAAGCTGTTTAATAAACTTTTAGTAGAAAAATTTCCAAAACATCAAATTTATCATGGAAAATTAATAACGGGTCTTTGAGAACCACTGGCTTAAATGATCTCTAAGGGCCCTGGTGCGGCTCACGTGGCCTCCTGGGGCCTTTCAGTCTTCCTTCTCTCTCTCTCTTCTTTTTTTTTTTTAAAAGATTTCGAGAAGCATGTGGGATCTTATCTCCCCAACTCCCTGACTAGGGATCAAACCCGCACCCCCTGCATTGGAAGGCGGAAGGTGAAGTCTTAACCACTGGCCCACCAGGAAAGTCCCCAGTCTTCCTTTTTTTTCTTTTTTTTAAAATAAATTTATCTATTTATTTATTTTATTTTTGGCTGCGTTGGCCTTTGTTGCTGCATACGGGCTTTCTCTAGTTGCAGTGAGCGGGGGCTACTCTTCGTTCCGGCGCGTGGGCTTCTGTTGCAGTGCCTTCTCTTGTTGTGGAGCACGGGCTCTAGGTGTGCGGGCTCAGTAGTTGTGGCTCATGGGCTCTAGAGCTCAGGCTCAGTAGTTGTGGTGCACGGGCTTAGTTGCTCCACAGCATGTGGGGTCTTCCTGGACCAGGGCTCGAACCCATGTCCCCTGCCTTGGCAGGCGGATTCTTAACCACTGCGCCACTAGGTAAACCCCCCCAGTCTTCCTTCTAAGGATGGTGTCAGTCAGTACTGTCAGTCAGTACGCATCCTGCCTCTCTTGGGATGCTCTGATAAAAATACTCTGCAACTAAGTTGTAAAATTATATTGATAGATTCATTTTGAAAAGAAATGCTAAACATTAGTAGGAATATTTGAGGACTTTTTTTTTTTTTTTTTTTTTTGCGGTACGCGGGCCTCTCACTGTTGTGGCTTCTCCCGTTGCAGAGCACAGGCTCCGACGCTCAGGCTCAGCGGCCATGGCTCACGGGCCCAGCCGCTCCACGGCATGTGGGATCTTCCCGGACCGGGGCACGAGCCCGTGTCCCCTGCATCGGCAGGCGGACTCTCAACCACTGCGCCACCAGGGAAGCCCTGAGGACCTTTTTATACCATTATGTAAAACGAAATCAGATTTGTCATTTTTTAAGACAAATGGTCAATGTTCACCCTCACAAGTAATGGGAACAGTGCATATTAAAATGAGATGTTACTCATACCCATCGGGAAAAAAATTATGAATTCTAATATCAAGCATGGGCGAGGTTGTGTAAATTAGTAAAACCACTTTAGAGAGCAGTTTGTCAGTACCTAGTGAGGTTGAAAGTACATGGAACCTACAAATCAGCATACTACTTCCGGTCATGCACACTAGACAAAGCCCTACCGCCCAGAGAGGCATTCAGGCATGCTGACTGCATCGCTGTTTGTTGATGAAAAATTGGAAGCACCTTGGATATGCATCATTAGAGGAGTGGATAAATATATTTGATAATTTGATATAGCCAGTATTCAGTAGTTTAAAATGAGTCATTAAGTTTACATGATTACATCTTGAAAAAAGGATGTGAAATAAATATTATTTATATAAAATTTTAAAATGTACAAAGCCATACTGTATATTGTTTATCAATATATATACGTGCTTCTTAGCATATATGTACATAAATATGTGTATACCCATACGTACATAACAGACATACACTTCTTTGTATGTCTGTACATAATATATGTATTTTATGGCACACATATGATATGTGTGTATATGCCTGTCTGTGTGTATGTATGGCTGTGGGTATTGTGTCTGTGCAGATAGGGGTGTGTGTGTGTGTGTGTTTGGAATGTGAAGGTTACACCCAACCTCAGGATAGTGTTCACCTATGTGATGGAGGAGGGAGAAGAATAGGATGGAAGGGCTTCAACTGGGTCTTTCATGTTTTATGTATTTAAACATTCTCAGTCAAAAATGGAAAATGTTAGTGTTAAATCTGGGTGGTGTATATAGGGGCTGATTTCTAGTCTCTGTATTTTTTTTCTTTTTTTAAAATAGTCTCTGTATTTTTATGCATGTGTGAAGCATTTCATATCTTTGGACAAAAAAGAATCAGGATCAACAGGGATCAGGTAATTGGGGCCTGCAACACTACCGTCTGCTGAAGTATGCCTTAAATAGACGTAAGAGTGGGGTAGTATCTTAATTTTGGAATCTTTGATTGATAACAACTTTTGGTAATGTTGGCCTGGACAAAAAATGCGTTTGATGACTGGAGGGCTTCTTTTCCTTAGGTTTTTGCCTTTTTTGTTTGTTTTTTAATGATGGAATTCTTCATTGCTCCTTAGGTCAGCTGCAACTTGGAACCTCATCTGAGGGGCAATGTGTATGTTCAATATCAATCGTAAGTATTCTAAACATAAAGATCTTCACATTTGTCACAATATAGTGTTGTGATTACATTGACATCTGGGATTTTTCCACTGAATATATACCTTTCATATGCATGGTATTTTAAAAAATGTAAATATTAAGAGCTGACCTAGAAATATGGAAAGGATTAGAAAACTATATATTTGTATTTCATTTTTCATATACTTAGAGTTTTTAATTTTTGCATTATAGTTAATTTTTTACTTATATAATTTTAAAATTAAAACACAAACTGAAAAGGGATAACTAGAATAGAGAACCCCAAATAAAAGCCCCAAATAATTTCAGTGTGCATTTGGCCCGCTAAGAGAGCAAGCAGTTAGTGTGTTGTTTCTGCTCGTCTTGCTGTTTCCCTGTGCTGCCATGGCTAATGGGATAAATTAACCATTGTATTGAATAATAGGAAGGACAGCATCTGAGCTGAGAAGGAACAGGCAGTGACAATGGAAAACACTTCTGCATTTTTAATGGTCCAGTCTTTTGGTTTAAGAAGCCTTGACTCAAGTAGATTTCCTTGCATCAAAACCTCTGGGAGGGTTGGTTAAAAAAAACTAAAAAACAAAACGGTTCCTGAATAAGGTGAGCTTCAAGGACCTTGAATGCTGTAACAAGGACTCCCTAGGTAGCACAAAAGCAGTGAACTAGGTGGTCCTACAGTAAACAAATACAAGGGTTAATTAACAATAGGGTTAATCTGCATATTAGAAAGTTACTCTAAAGTGCATCCTTTAATTTGTGGTTTCAAGGGAAGAAGAATGCCAAGCAGCCCTTTCTCTGTTTAATGGACGGTGGTACGCGGGAAGACAGCTTCAGTGCGAATTCTGCCCAGTGACCCGATGGAAAATGGCAATTTGTGGTAAAATACAACGTGACTTTTTTCCCCACTGTTCCACTGTCATATAAAGGAATAGTTTTAGGAAAAAAAAACCAACCTTTTAAAGGTGTGAAGCATAGCTTTTGCCTCACCTGGTAGATGAGCAGATATCATTATGTAAAGTACATCACAGTTTAGACCTGTAACCGACCTTGTGGGTCACTTTATGGATGAGGTGACTGGGGTCACAATGTATAGGTGACAGAGTCGGTGCTCGAAGTCCTGGGCTCTGCAGGAAGCCTGAGAAGTTGTGTCTATCAGGGACGCCGTCTCCTGATTGCAGTCTCAGAAGTGTTTTCTATTCATTGGCTCCTCACTTGAGCTGGGTTTTTTCCCATCTTTATCCGTAATGAACCTTCTGTCATCTTTGCCACCTGAAACATTACCTATGACACTTCCTGCCTTATTGAAATACAAGCTTTTGTGTCGTAAAGATTGATTATAGCTGTAGAACCTGGTCAGGGCACGTTCAGTCAGGCTGACTCATCAGACAGTGGCTGCCAAGTCAGGAAATGAGTCAGTCCTATGAGTAGCTGGCAATTTTGAAGGGCTCATTCTGTTTTGATTTCTATCAGATGGGCTTCGCCGAACCATTTCTTGTTGAAGTGCTCCGGGAGCTACGAGAGGAGCTGCCCATGCCTTACGGGACCACTTCCCTTACCCTTTGTGTTGCTTTGCTTTATACTCGCCTGCTTAAAAACCTCTTATTTCAAAATCTATAATTTATGAAGTCTGAGTCTTTGGCAACCCGGTCTTAATGGATGCTCTCACTTAAAAACCATTTATTTGAAGGGAGAAAAAAAAGGAATTTAGAATTCCTTGCTTTGGCAAACCAGAAGAACCATTAGGCCTGATTTAAAGACTGGGGTGCTGAAAGAGATGGGTCTGTTTTCTCCATTTCAGTGAGGTGCTTCTGAGTGTGACTTTGACTCCCCCAAAGCAGGAGACTATTTATTTCACTTGTTATTTTTTAAATAACAGCTTTATTTTTTCCTAGTAACTAATGAGCATTTTGTCGTGTCCTTATTATTGGATTATTGGCCACTGTATATCATCTTTGGACAGATGTCTGTTCAGATGCTTTGCCCATTTTTCATTAGGTTGTATGTCTTATTGAGTTGTAAGAGTTCTTGATATATTCTACAGACAGGTCCCTTATCGCAGATATGATTTGCAAGTATTTTCTCCCATCATGTGGGTTGTCTTTTCACGCTGATGTTGTCCTCTGAAGCACAAAAATTCTTCATTTTGAGGAAGTCCAATTTTTCTATTTTTTTTCTTTTTTTGCTTGTGCTTTTGGTGTCATATCTAAGAATCCACTGCTTAGCCCGTGTCACGAAGATTTACTTGTATGTTTTCCTCAAAGAGTTTTATAGTTTCATAGCTTACGTTTAGGACTCTGATCCATTTTGACTGACTTTTTGTATATAGTGTGTGGTATGGAGGTATTTCACTTTTAACTCTTTTACATATTTAGGGAATTCACCGCTTTTAAAAAAGTTTGAAAATCCCCAAAAGATCTCTAAATTGTTCAAGTAGATTTCACCTTTGACAAAAATCTTCCATGTTAAAAGCACCTGGTAAATTTAAAGCATTAGGCCAGTGTTTATCATCTTCTTGAAGTATAAGAAAATACAGGATCTTCTACTTATGATAGGCTCTTTCTTTTGGTCAGTGGTTTGGTCCTCCCACCGCCATGCCCTCAAAGCATGTTGCCAGGGGGACTCCCAGGGCTGGTTCTTCACTGTTAATTAGGGATCTACATTGTCAGTCAGCAGGATGGTAAAAGCCTAGAAAAAATAATGTGGTCGCCATTGGTTTGGTTGCACTGCAACACCATAATCCAGGGCATTCTGGTTAATTAAAAGTTCTTATCTGTTACTTTTCACAGTGCCCTTTGTTAGAGCATTGAATATTTTTGAAATTCGGGGAACCAAACTATGACATCAATGTACGTAAGGAGAAAATAGTCCTATCACAAGCAAACATCAGAAATGTACCTTCTGAAAAGGATGAAGTGCCAGCAGTAAATGCCGTTTCCTCACTGTGCCCCTGCAGGTTTATTTGAAATACAGCAGTGTCCAAGAGGGAAACACTGCAACTTTCTTCACGTGTTCAGAAATCCCAACAATGAATTTTGGGAAGCGAATCGAGACATGTACCTGTCTCCGGATCGGACTGGCTCCTGCTTCAGTAAGAACTCAGAGAGGAGAGAGCGGCCGGGCCGCCACGACGACTACTACAGTAGGCCGCGGAGGAGGAGGAGCCCCGGGCCGGCCCACTCCTACAAGAGGAACGGGGAGGCCGAGAGGAGGAGGAGGAGGAGCCACGGGGGCAAGAAATCCCACAAGCACGCGTCCAAAAGCCGGGAGAGGCACAGTTCCCGAAGCAGAGGAAGAAAAAGGGGCCGCAGCCGTGGCCGGGGCAGCCGCAGCCGCCGCAGCCGCAGCCGCAGCCGGAGCTCCTCCAGGTCCAGGAGCCGCGGCAGGAGGACGTCGGGGAGCCGAGACTGAACTCTGCACAGCCCCAAATCCAAATAAACTTACCATGTCCTTCAGTGATTATCCACCCTTTATTATGGCGGCTGCGTAGTTGGATAGAGGGCTCTCAGCTCATGTGGGTTAGCAAGTCTGGCAAAAGCCTATGTAGCCTGGAACCCTATTTTAAAATACTTCTATTCTCCGGTAATCAGTGTGCTTACTATAGAAAACCTAGAAAACATAAAATGTATACAACACAAAAATTATTTATACTCCTGACCCGTAAATATAACCGGTTGGGCTTTCCTGGTGGCACAGTGGTTGAGAGCCCGCCTGCCGATGCAGGGGACACGGGTTCGTGTCCCGGTCCGGGAAGATCCCACATGCCGCGGAGCAGCTGGGCCCGTGAGCCATGGCCGCTGAGCCTGCGCGTCGGAGCCTGTGCTCCGCAACGGGAGAGGCCACAGCAGTGAGACGCCCACGTACCGCAAAAAAACAAAACAAAACATAAAACCAATTAACACTGGAGCATTGCTTTAAGTCTTTTTTTTCTCTTATGGGTGTATGGGTGTGTACACATTTTTTTTACACAAAGATAACATATATGTCTGGAGTTGAATATGCTTTTTTTCACACCAAACATTGTCCTATTTCATCAAGCCCTAGTGTTACTGTTATTTTCACTCACTGCATAGTTTGGATCTAACAATTTAACAGTATCCCTATTGTTGGATTTTTAAGTTATTTTAAGTTTTGAACTATTAAAGAATCCTGTGCTATAAACAATCCTGTGGTGGATTTCCTTAAATACTTTCATACATTACTGGTCATTTCCCTAGGATAAATTACATCAAGAAATATGAATACAGAAGTCTTTCCAGATTGCCCTCCATAAAGACTACAAAACACTTTACCGTCAACAGTAAATTTTGCTGTTCCTGCACCAAATTACTGTAACCTTTGCCGGTTTGGTAAATTTTATGTGTTTATTCATCTCTGCACTTATTGGCTAAGCCAAACACATTTTCCCGTATTTAATGGGTATTAAGTTTGGTTGTTTGCCCCAAATTATTAATAATTGTTAGATTTTTTACATGTTAATAGCCGAATAGCTTTTTTACTTTAAAATTCACTTTCTTAAAGTACTAAAGTGTGGAGTCAATTTTTTCCCCTCCCTCCTACCGCATAGTTTTCCATTAGGATGTTCATCTTTTTTACAGTGTTACAGAGTTCGTTGCTACTGAATATGCCTCGTGTTAAAGCAATTCTGGTAAAAAAGAGTGGTCAGAGAAACTTGCTTGAAAAAAAAATTAGGGACTTCCTTGGTGGTCCAGTGCTTAGGACTCCACGCTCTCACTGCCAGGGGCCTAGGTTCGATCCCTGGTTGGAGAACTAAGATACCCTGCATGGCCAAAAAAATAAATAAAAAGCTTAAGACAAAATATCATTCTTAGGTTTCAGATCATAAAAAAGAAAAGATGCTCTCATACTTCCTTATAAGTTTTTTATTTTCTTGGTAACCTCCTCTCCATTGACGTATTGGAGATCTCGAGTTTCCGAGTATGTGGCATTTGGCAACTTGAGATTTGGAAATAAGGACTTAAGGATGCACAAAATACTGAGTTTAACAGAAATAGGAAAAGAAATTTCTTCAAGATTGGGATTTCTGAGTGGTATCTGTGGAAAATGAAAGTTCTTTAATCTGTAGTCTACAGGAAAGGAATTATGTGGTGCAGAATACATTTTACTTTAAAAATTGATATGTGGAAAAAATAAATTGATATGTGGGAATTCTCTGGTGGTCCAGTGGTTAGGACTCAGTGCTTTCACTGCCGTGGGCCAGGGTTCAATCCCTGGTCGGGGAATTAAGATCCCACAGGCCATGTGGTGCGGCCAAAAAAAAGAAAAAATTAGATTTGTTCCAGAATTTAAATGCCTCTACCCTAAAAATGATTGAAAATTTTCTGTAAGTATCTAATGGATTTACAAATGCTGAATAATTCTCACTAAATTCAAAAATTTTCAGTCTTTTTCTAAATACAGCCAAGACATACACAATTAAATGTGGGCATTCAAAGCTGAATACTCAATAGCTCATGGAGAAAAAACGAGATGAACACCAGCTTGTCCTCAAGGTAGAGATGTTGGTGACTTTTCCCTCAAGTGTTAATGGGTAGTATGAGAGGGATGGAAGGAAGTAGTTTTTAAACCACTGACTGGGTCATTATCCTGATAAATGTCCATCTTGAACTTAGACTTATTAATGCCTTTTTTAAACCTACAATTTGATTACTATTTATGATTCAAAAATTCCAACTCTACATTGCCAGCAGAAGGCCATATGCCTGTTTTCAGTGAAGAGATAGCTGCATGTTGGAGGCTCTTTAAATCTACACGTATCCTTTTCTTTTAATTGCACACATATCTATTTTTAGCAGACTAGCAAATTCGTTTGATGGTAGTTGTTTCCTTGATCTTAAATATCCTCATTTCATTGTTTTCCTATTTTTTCTAAAAGTCAACGAGTATACTTAAAAAAAAATCCACAATTTTGTATGTAACATTTCCTATCTGTAGTTAATAGGCAGTCCCTTAACTATCATAACCAAAATGTTGATTTGCTACTCATACTAGGCAGTACTTGGCACATACCCGTCCATTTCAGCAAGTGTGCTAGCACCTCCAGTTAGTGTGTGTGTGTGGGGGGACTCCAGTTGATCTGGAATACCTCTGATTACCTGGAGTGATCTGAGTTGCTCATTCAGAAAGAGAAAGTCAACTGCATCAAGGTTTTAAAAGCAGTATTTATTGATTGAAAATAAATGTGTAGATAAGCTCTCAGTAGCATGGACTCCACATTATTTTTTAATGAGCTTGAAGTACATGAAGACTCCGTAAGTCTTCCGCCATTTATCTTGTGTGTGCTTTCAACCACCACCACATTCAAATGTGGGTGAATTTTCAACATTTTACTCAAAAAATTTTTTCTTTAAATTCTTCCTTCAGCAGCTCTTCATAATTTGACAAACTTTTGGAAAGAGACAGATAAAAACACACGACAGTGGTGTACATTGAACATTTATTACAACTAATTGGCGATGTGATAAGACGTGCTCACGTGGCCTGAATACTGGTCACAATCACAACAAAGCTTAATCCAGCCCAGCAGATACAAATGAAAGTGTAAACTGTGAAGACATGTTTACATACATAGAAGTATGTATAAAAGTGACATTGAAACAACTGTATATCCTTAAAAAATATAGAGCCCACTAGTGCCATTTTACCTCATTCAACTCACACTTTCATATGAGAGGTGGTATCTGTTTTTATATTTATGACTTCCAATAACTAGGCAGTGCCATAGAAGGGAAGGAAGCTGCCCTAAAGTTTGCTGCACTTCTAAGTGGAGGGAAGCAATAGGGGAGTAAAATAAATTTGGCTGTAACAAGCACCCTGGAAGGAATATTCCTGCTTTAAACAATGACTTATGCAACACTTTGTGAAGGGAGTAAAACATTTTCCGTAACATACTGTTATTAAGAATCCCTGGTAAGTCAACATTTCCATTTTATTTTGGGGGCATCAAAAAGAATACAACTAAGTGACTAAATGATTATGACAACAAGAAACTTATCTCAGGAGTCCAATGTTCCTTGGCCTTAAAAATAACGTGCTTACTATTATGAAACAGCTGATCTCTGTTCCTCCTCCCAGGTCTGGAATGCCTAAGAAATAATTTTTAGTGTAAAACAGCATCATTCCATTAGCCTTTTGTGTATTCCCTTTGTTTTAAGGTGTTTAGTTTCTAATAAGGGTCTTTGGTATACATTTGTTTTTTTCCTAAAGTTTCAACATAGAGTGAAATTTTTATTCATTTGATATGTGACATGTCAATTCCCTTTATTCGCATATATACTAAAATGAACTAGTCTTTGGTTTCATAAAACCAGGTTTCACATAATTTAACTTTTTTGCCAAAGACAGTAATTAATAAATGTATATTGCCTGACTGTGTCATATTCATAGATACACATAATCAAGGTAATGATAATCATCTATTCAAGAGAAACAGACCTATAAACTTTAAAATAGCCAGAAAAAGTACCTTTCTTTTCCTGCATTCATTCTAATTCATATTTAAGTCCCTTGTTATCACTTGATTAACCAAAGTTCCCTTTAAAAAAAGATTGTGTAGGCCTGAATGAAGCAGCTTAGCAGAACAGTAATACTGACAAGACGTCATCTTACACCATTAGCTAACACGGACATGAAGGCAGTGACCATCTACAGTGTGTGAAATGCCACAAGAAGTCATCAACAGGGGAGGAGAGTTATGTCAGTCCAATTTCTTCAAGAACGCTACGTGGGGTTTCAGCTTCCTGTGGAGGGAAAATGTGAGACTCTGGTAAGCAGATCCGGGGAGGCTTGAGAATGTGAAATTGACACGGAAAGGCGTGCAAGTTTCAGAGAACGCTGAACGCAAGCAGTTCAGCAGTATGGGCACTTCTGTGGAGAGCCAGTGCTTATTTAGCGACTTTTGCCCCAAACATCAGAGACCACAGGAGGATATTTTCAGCATGCATTAAATACCTACTGACTACCTACCAATTGTGCTGGGCTCCATTGCTGTAACACAAAAAGCAGTCAAGCCCACTGCAAACGCAGTGCAAACCCACAGCTACCCGACATTTCTACAGGAAAGGTAAGTTACCTTAGTGTTCAAATTCAAAACCTCCCCTAAATAAAGACCAGGGAACCCCCCCCCCCGGGTTCTCCCCATTCTTCACATATTTTGTTTTCCCTGCTCTTTTTTCAAGTCATATGTATTTATTCTTCTCTGAGTTTTTACTCAGTTTTGGACTTAAATGTCCCCAGCAGCAAGGCTGCAGAAACTCACCTTCCCAGACCTCCCCAGAGCAACCAATGGTTTCAGTGGAAGCAACATACAGAAAGAATGCTCTGGGATCTGGGACAAAAGTGCCTTTTGTTCTATGGAACAACCAATACTCATTTTTAAATGTCAAAAGAAGACTAAACAAAGTAGGCATACTAGTAAAAAATTAAACGTTTTTCCCAAGTGTCTAATTTTGCACGGCACAAAATAAAAAAGGATCAAGTAGGTCAAATTTCAGATATTACTAACAACAAGTTTGTAATTAAAAGGCATACTAGATTTTAACAGAGGAAAACAATTTTTGTACCCAAATAACTTACTTTTGCATCCTAATTGTGGTACAGCACAAAACAAGGAAAAGAAAAATTAATTAAACCATAAATCCATACATTAGATTTAATTGTATGTAAAGCACTACATGAAATAATCTTAAGTTAATTATTTAAACTCTTTGGTCTGTTTCCTTATTCCTTATACTATGAAAACAAGGATCATAGTACTTACCTTCATATGTAGAGATTAAGGGAAATAAGGCTTAGTGCCTGATTCACAGGAAGTGCTCAAAAAATGTTAGCTGATACATTACTCAACTGAAATCTAAATGAAGGTATTTAGCCTTACTATAAACCAGCTCTCTATATAAAGTTCATATGATGACCTTCTAGTATGTTTGTGTATTAATGAAAAATGGGTAAAAGTCAGCTTTGGTGAAAAAAGGCTATTTTTTATGAAGTATTCTTGCCCCCATCCCCGCCTCCAAATTGAACCTCAACCTAACCAGGCTACAGACCTAAATATACATGGAGGATAAGAAAACAAGTTAAACATCACCATTATAATCTGCCAGATACAGAATGGAGGAAATTCTACAGCATAGGGGACTCAGTTTAACAAAAATAGGCAAAGGAGGGTAAAAGCAGAGGAGTTGTTAAAGATTAAGAGAGACTTAAAGAGACCAGATAAAATGTGAGCCTTGTTTGGAATCTGGCGCTTACAAACCGATTATAAAAATGCATTTTTCAGACAATTAGGAAAAAAAACCCAACCAGGAATAAGACATTAGGAATTACTATTAATTTTGGGGGGTGTGGTACTCATCTCTTAGGGATACATACTTAAGTAGTAAAGATGAAATGGTAGGATGTCTAGGGCTTGCTGTAAAATAGGCAAAAAAGGTGGGGTGGAAAAAAAAAAGGCAGGGTGGGGTGGTGATTTATGAAACTAGCATTGAGTTGATGGTTGTTGGAGCTGAGTGATGCGTACATGACAGTTCCTTATACTATTCTATTTGTATGTCTCAGAGTTTTCATGATATAGCTTTAAAAGAAAGTTTAATGGAAGTGATGCAACACTCCCAAGAATGATGTAAGCCAATCTCTTTCATTTATAATAATGTTTAGCCTTAAACATTAAATACACTGCAAGACTGACATCTGAATCACATACGTATTAAATAAAGGGGACAATTTAAAAAGAATCATTTCCATTTAATGTTAAATAATTTTTAAAACATCATATAACCTTTAATGTATTTATTAAAGGGTGCCTACATTGAATTCTATAGTTAACATTCTTAGCTTACCATGTAAAAATGTCCCCCTATCCTATTCCCTGGAACTGGTCAGACTTCCCCTATGTGTTCACTGCTTGTAATCTTATATAGCATTTCTTGAAGAGAACCACGTTACTTCTCAAATATGCATTATTTAAAGTATCTGTCCTTTCTGAAAGGCCTAACTTCAAAGAATCATTTACACATTTTCTTCCTTTGAGACTTACACAAAGAGTACGTTAGAGTTTTTTAATCAGTTGTATTTATAATATAAAATTAATTTTCACATGTTCACACTGAAATTGTAGCTCAAAATTACCTAGAAAAACTATTATCTGAATTAGTAATATCCATAGAAACAGAAAGTAGAAAGGTGGTTGGTTACCAAGGGCTGAGGGGAGGGGAAGTGGGGAATAGTTGTGTATAATGGGTACAGAGTTTCAGTTTTGCAAGATAAAAGACTTCTGGAGATCTGTTGCACAACAATGTGAACATACTGAACACTACTGAACTGTACACTTAAAAATGGTTAAACTAGTAAATTTTGTTATTTTTAAAAGACAATTTAAAAAAATTACCTGGAAAAATTAAAATATGAAATATATTATTTATCAAAAGGATGGAGAAGAAAAAAGTCATTCACATGAGACAAAGTACATGCAATACTTTTATTTTAGACATGCAAGGAAAGGTATT